>NC_082689.1:54469127-55081211 GCF_949987515.2 Delphinus delphis
TTCAAATACACACACAAAAGACTTGAAAGCTTACAAAATGTTTCTGTCCTTTGGTTTTCTTTTAAATTAGATTCCCAATTTATCAAAATTCATTTGTAGTTGTATTGAAAATTAAATGTAATCATTTCCATCTTTTTAAAGGAAGACAAATTTTGTGAGCAGAGTATCTTGAAATTTACAACATTAATAGACATGACTAAATTGATAATATTCTAAACTAATGACCGTAGCTGCCATTTTCATAATCAAATTATATAGTAAAATACACTAAACCTCTTAAATACTCTAAATTACACCAAACTATTTAAGCCTAAACTCAGCATTCAGTTTTAAAAAGTGTTAACACAGGATTACCACAACTAATAAATAACATTTTCTAAAACCTGAACTTTTTTTGACTTATAAAATATTAAAGAATTAGAAACAAGATATTTGAATGAAGAATCAAATTCTAACATTTTCTTCACATACAATTACTTATTTCTAGGCTGCATTTCTTTGGCCAACTCCACTTCAGTAAACTTTATACTTACTTAAATGCTTCTTTTCTCATTAAATTATGGCATTGGATTGTGATTAGAATTTGTTGCTATTCAAATTATTCATTTTGTGTTTGGGTCATTTCTACCAGGGATTTAACTCTGAACAGACTATCTACATAGATATAAAGTGACTCTGAGTGTTGTTTTAATTAACGTAACAACCTTTGATTTTTTTTTAAGCATTTTTAGTGTAAATACCAAGTTCCCCGGTGCACTAGGTTGCATGCTTTTCACTTTCCTTGCTTTGTACATTATTTGCATTTGTCAAATGTATTCAACATCTTCATTTGTTTGTCTTGGTTTACATATAAATATTTTTGTCTTTTAAGTTCTAAGAAAGAGACCTGAAGAAGAACCTAAAGAAGAACGTAAAGAAGTAGAAAAAATTAAAAAACCTGCAGGTAGGAATCTCAGTAACAATTTGTGAAATTATCTTTTAACAAAATGGACATTTAACAAAAAGTTTACCTTGTAAACATAAATGGATTTAAATATAAATGTAGCTTCATATTTCATCTGTCACATAGTCTGTGTTTTCCATTGTCTGCTTTCTGTTTAAATATTTTTATAGTACTCAAATATATTCATGCATTTCCCTGAACTTTATTATTATTATTATTTTGTCACTTAAGTTTTCCAGTAGAAACAGTTGTGAAATAATCAAGTTGGCTGCAAAATGACTTCATGGGAAGGTGTCAGAAATGTTTCATAAAATTTGGGGGCTTTTAAGGGGGCTGATTTTTATCATTCGCCTAGTCACAAAGAATATATATTTGGAAATATTTTGAAGCGATTTAGAAAGGGAGAGATAATGGAGTTGGGAGGCAAGTATAGGTGAAATAAAAGAAAGAAAAATAAATTGAAGCAGAGTCAAGAAGAGAAAATAGAAATTAATTGATAGAATATAAGGGTTTTTTTAAGCCATCAGTAGAGCTTTTGCAAAAAGTTTGATCTGATTATTTCAGATCAGTTGATTTCAAAGGATTCAAATCCTAAAATAACGCTAGAAAATCATCTTATTATCTTAAAGTGCCAGAACCACCTCCAAAAGCTGTTGAAGAGGTTGAAGCACCTCCAGCTACTGTTACCAAAAGGGAAAGGAAAGTTCCTGAACCAGCAAAAGGTACAAACTTTCTGGCATTTTCTTAGTTGTCTCTAAAAATACAAATATGCATCAATTAAAATATCATTACACTGGCATTAAGATTTGAACACATGACCTTGATCGCTCATCTCATCCAGCTTAATTTTCTTTACCATTTCACTCTCATGTGCAATTGCCTCATGTCCACCCATTTGTTAAATATTTTTTTTTGCGGTACGCGGGCCTCTCACTGTTGTGGCCTCTTCCGTCGCGGAGCACAGGCTCTGGACGCGCAGGCTCAGCGGCCATGGCTCACGGGCCCAGCCGCTCCGCGGCATGTGGGATCTTCGCGGACCGGGGCACGAACCCATGTCCCCTGCATCGGCAGGCAGACTCTCAACCACTGCGCCACCAGGGAAGCCCAAATTACTAAGTTTTAAAAACTAAAACAATTGTATTTATGGGCAATGAGATGAAAAACAACATTAGAACCAGTAAAACTGCCTTACTATATTTTCTAAGTATTTTGTTTAAAATGCAAAATAAACTTGGAGTATTTGATTTGGTGACTATATGTGTACAAGTTCTAATACCTTCCAAGATATGTTAAACATGCCCAATTTTGGTTTAACTTTGTGAAAAACTTCAAAAATACTGTGATAATCTGCTTATTACTGTGAATTGTTTTAGTGCCGGAAATTAAGCCAGCAATACCTCTCACTGCACCTGAACCAAAACCAAAGCCTGAACCAGGTAAGCAAGCTTATCCTCAATGTCGACAGCATATTCCTTCATGTTTCACACAATTAATGTGTAGCTAATAAGAAAAAGGGAGTAAAGTCCGCATGCATCAAATGATTTCTAATGTCCCAATGTATTATTAGATTATAATGCTATATTTTATTTAATATAATATGTTACATATATTCAAATATATTATTATATTGTATATAGATTTTATTATAGTTAGAATATATTGTTCTCTGAAAAACCAGTTATTAGGAGATTTTAAAGTTACATCAGAGAAGGCAAATAGGCCACCAAATGATGTTTTAGGAAGTGACAAAGGATACATTAATGCAATGGACATCTTTCTACAGAAGTGAAAATAATCAAACCACCTCCTTTGGAGCCCACACCAGCCCCTATCGCTGCCCCAGTGACGGTGCCAGTCGCTGGAGAGAAAGCAGGTACTTATTCTGTGGTTTTCTTTTTGCTTGTTTGTTTTGATGGCTTAATAAAAACTTCATTAAAAATCAAGCTCTCTTTTTGTTGAAACATAGGCATCATTTCAATTGTGGGAGCTTATATAAATTCTCAATTAAATTTTCTTCATCTGCTAATCTATAGCAACATAATCTCTCACCCATGGCTGCCTATTGTGTTTCAATTGAAATGTACATTCCTGCAAAACACCATTTCTTTATATGCTTTTGAGATTAAGTAATGCATATGTTCAGTGCTGATGAAAATTAAGATGTACAGATACTCTCTAAGGACATACATATAGGAATCCCATGGAGATTCAAATTTCCCATGTGCCCTGCAGGAATCATTTCTCATTTTTTAAAAAGATTGCATTTTGGGATAATGAAAAAGTTCTGGAAATGGATAGTGTTGATAGTTGCATAATATTGTGAATGTACTTAATGCAACTGAATTAAGTTGCATTAAAAATGGTTAAAATGGTACATTTTATGGTTAAAATGGCAAATTTTATGTTAGGTATATTTTACCACAATGAACAGAAAAAAAAACAGGACTGCATAGTTCAGCCTTTAAATCTATATAAGAATTTAGATCAATAATAATTTTCTTAAACGTACTAACTCAGTGATACAGCTATCTCAGGTACAAACAAAATACTTATTATTGTACATGAACTATTAGTAGTTCATCACTTAGGTGATAATCTCAAAACCAAAAATGATTTGACATGTATTGATCATTGATAAATACACGTCCTAACTATTTGATATTTGGCTACTTCCTTCATCTCTTTAAATTTTAACTTCCTAGTCTGTAAAATCAGAATAATAACTATAACTACCTACTAGGATTATTGTGAGGATTAAATATATGCAAAACACTTAGCACAGTGCTTGGTACATAGTAAGCCCTATAGAAATATTTGGGTTTTTATTGTGTTTAATAACATGAGGCAATATACTATGTTCTTCTGGCTGTAGTTTAATTTTAATATTTATATTAACATATTTTGTCACTGATATTTGTGGTTTGGGCATTATTCTTTTAAGCTTTTATGATTTCTATGTGATAACTTTAATTAGTTCAGAAAAAGACGATAACTGCCATTGAGATGATTGAGTATGTGTAAAACTACAGCTTTTCTCACATCCCCAGGGCCTGACACTAGGGAATTGATTCTACAGTTTATACTGCCCCTGAGTGAACTGAATTAAACTCTAAGTGTAGGAACTGTCTTGGTTCTGCCTTAGTTCATTGTCTAATTAAGGTAAATCTTCAAAGGAATCCATGCATTTGTAGAACATAGACCCTTTCTTTTTCTTTAGTCTTCTCTGGATTTATCTGCCCAGCTTAATAAAGAAAGCCCTTTAGTAACTTCTGGGTCATTTCCCTTTTGCCTACATTGATTCCTTGTTGACAAAAACGTATTTCCTTGGTTCACACAACCAGCACATACATAAACATATAGAATACTTTACATAGCTAGGCAAGAATAAAACTCTTTTTCACAAGGAAAGAGTAAGCCTTCCAGAAATGGGAGAAGAATTACTTGCTGAAAGTAATCTTTTAATCCTAAAAACATTGGCAATTTAGCTTGGTCACATCATTCTCAGAATATGCCTTCTTGGAAATATCCAAATATTCTCCATGGAAGTCCTATAAATCTAACTTTTTCTTTATGCATTACTATTTATAATAAAGAGCATGACTCATCCCACGTGCTTTACTACTAAGCATGAAATAAGTCTGAAAATTGTTTAAATGCGGAGTTTTATTTTTATTTCAGAAGCCAAAGCACCGAAAGAGGAGGCTGCCAAGCCAAAAGTTCCCATCACAGGTAAGATTCATTTCCCTGTACCTGAGTTGTAACCTTTCGCTCTGGGAAACTTTACATTCAAGGGAAACTTTCTGTACGAGGGGGAAAAAATTCAAAATTTACATCAATCTTTATGACTTCTAATTGATTCTGCAAAAACTAGTATGTCTTCTGATATTGCAACTAATATACCTCTAATAGTATTCAAGTGGGTAATACATATATAAAATATATACTTTAGCATAATAAACCCTATAAGTTCCTAGTTTCATTTTTCATATACATGATATTTGTACATGACAGATAAAATACTTAGACGCTAATCTGGACATTATATATTTGGCTTTAAAACTTGAGAAAACGAAGAGCGTTTATTATTCATGGATTCCTTATGCCACCTCATTTTCTTTCTGAAAGAAAGCAGGATAACTTCAATTGACCTTTCAGTTGCCTAGTCTTCTTGTCTTCTGGTCACTCTATCACTGGTTTCATCCAGCAGACAGCCAGATATGCACTTTCTGACCCTTATGGAAATGCCAATTCAACTTTTAATTTTATTTTGAATTAGGTGTAGCCAAAAAGACTCCTTCACCAATAGAAGCTGAAAGGAAAAAGTTAAGACCAGGAAGTGGTGGAGAGAAACCGCCTGCCGAAGCTCCGTTCACCTACCAGCTGAAGGCTGTGCCACTGAAGTTTGTGAAAGAAATCAAAGACATTGTTTTGACTGAAGCAGAGTCAGTTGGCTCTTCTGCAATCTTTGAGTGTTTAGTCTCCCCCTCCACTGCAGTTACAAGCTGGATGAAAGATGGTAGCAATATCCGTGAGAGCCCAAAGCACAGATTCATCGCTGATGGGAAAGACAGAAAGCTGCATATCATTGATGTTCAGCTTTCTGATGCTGGCGAATACACCTGTGTTTTACGTCTGGGAAATAAGGAAAAGACCTCCACTGCGAAACTGATTGTCGAAGGTAATTTCCAGTGTTATGAATATGGTCTGTATTAAACTTTAACACAGTAAACCTCAATAGCAACTTTTACTGTCATTTTAGACAAAACCTCTTATTTCCAAGTTTTATTTCATTGAAAATATTGTACGTATTGAAAAGTCTCTGCAGATTCTTAATACCACAATTCTCCACAGAACTTCCTGTGCGTTTTGTAAAAACGCTTGAAGAGGAAGTCACAGTGGTCAAAGGACAGCCATTGTACTTGAGCTGCGAGTTAAATAAAGAACGTGATGTGGTCTGGAGGAAGGATGGCAAGATTGTGGTGGAGAAACCCGGCAAAATTGTGCCCAGCATCATTGGCTTGATGCGGGCCCTGACCATCAATGATGCAGATGACTCCGACGCAGGGACGTACACAGTGACTGTGGAAAACGCCAACAACCTGGAGTGCTCATCCTGCGTGAAAGTAGTAGGTTAGTACTTGGCTGGGAAATTTAGTTCTACTTATTATTATACTAAGAAAAGAGAAGGGAGAATTTTCTTTCCCAGTATCAGGATATCAGTAGTCTTATACCTTATCTAAGGGGGGGGAATATCAAGTCATAACAGATTAATCATGTCCAGTTTTGAGAATGTTTTCCTATTTCTGAAATTTACTAAGGAAGTTATTTATATTACTTGTTCAGATCGTAATTATCTTTCTGACCTCACTGTCATACAGAAGTCATTAGAGACTGGCTGGTGAAACCCATCCG
Source organism: Delphinus delphis (assembly GCF_949987515.2). Classification (NCBI taxonomy): domain Eukaryota; kingdom Metazoa; phylum Chordata; class Mammalia; order Artiodactyla; family Delphinidae; genus Delphinus; species Delphinus delphis. The sequence goes on from NC_082689.1 coordinate 54,475,483, forward strand.
AGATCAGCATGTGAAACCCAAGGGGACAGCTGTTTTCACCTGTGTCATAGCAAAGGATACTCCAAACATTAAGTGGTTCAAAGGATATGATGAAATCCCCTTGGAACCAACTGATAAGACTGAGATAGTAAGAGATGGAAATCATATACACCTCAAAATTAAGAATGCTATGCCAGAAGATATTGATGAATATTCAGTGGAAATTGAAGGGAAAAGATGCTCTGCAAAGCTGACACTTGGAGGTATAAAAATCTTACCTTTTATTCTCAAAGATAAGTTTTGTATATGAGCCTGAGGCGAAACAATGTACACACACACACACACACACACACACACACACACAAAAGCATCTTTAGGTTGTTGAAAGCCTTATGGTGTTTCATCGTTTACCAATACAGATCGTGAAGTTGAATTGCTTAAACCAATAGAGGATGTTACCATTTATGAGAAAGAAAGTGCAAGCTTTGAAGCAGAAATCTCAGAGGCAGACATTCCCGGAGAGTGGAAACTGAAGGGAGAACTTCTAAGACCCTCACCTGTGAGTAATTTCTAATTTTAAGTTGTTAGTCATATACACAAATGAACCTATCTACAAAACAGAAACAGACTTGCAGACATAGAGAACAGACTTGCCAAGGGGGAGGCAAGATTGGGGAGGGATGGATTGGGAGTTTGGCGTTAGCAGATACAAACTATTACGTATAGAATGGTTAAACAACAAGGTCCTACTGTATAGCACAGGGAACTATATTCAATATCCTGTGATAAACCAGAATGGAAAAGAACATTAAAGAACGTATACATATGTATAACTGAATCACTTTGCTGTACAGCAGAAACTAACACAACATTGTAAATCAACTATAAATCAATAAAAATAAAATAAGTTGTTAGTCATATAAAATAACTACATTCTATAATCAGGTTTGACGTTCAGATTTGGTTCAGTAATGATGGAGTTACTTCCAGCTTCTGAAGTGTCAAAGAGGGGAAGAAATTTGATGCATTATTTGTGGACAGCTCAGCAATTTTTTAAAAATTTTATGACAAAACACTTTTCCTTATTTTTATTAGTAGTATTACAGTTATTTTTATGACTCTGTAGAAATCTGTATCTGAAACATTCTATCTCATTCAAATGCTAACTAAAACTGCCATTTTTCAGACGTGTGAAATCAAGGCAGATGGTGGCAAACGCTTCTTGACTCTGCTCAAAGTCAAACTGGACCAGGCCGGTGAAGTTCTTTACCAGGCACTTAATGCAGTCACGACTGCCATTCTGACAGTAAAAGGTACTGGCCTTTAGAACTCGTGGAGTGTGCTCAACTTCATCTTATAGTCCTCTGCATTCTGAAAAACCTCATTCTTAATGTTTGATTTTCAGAAATCGAACTTGACTTTGCCGTGCCCCTGAAGGATGTCACGGTCCCAGAAAAGCGACAGGCTCGATTTGAATGTGTCCTCACTCGAGAGGCAAATGTTATATGGTCTAAAGGACCTGATATAATCAAGTCATCTGACAAGTTTGATATCATTGCTGATGGAAAGAAACACATTCTTGTCATCAATAATTCTCAGTTTGATGATGAAGGGGTCTATACTGCTGAAGTGGAGGGCAAGAAGACCTCAGCAAGATTATTTGTTACAGGTGAGAGCTGGTGAGATCTGCCTCTAACACCCCATAGTTAGGCACATGAGTATCTGACTTTAAAGACAGAACACCAAGTTCTAACAGCTGTAAGTGACCATCGGCCCCATGACTTTATTTTCACATTGCCATCAAAACAACCCCCTTAATTTTTTTTTAATGGAGGAGAGCTTCATTTGAAAAGGTGACTCAATAAATGCCATGTGAAAGAGATTCTTTCTACCAGACAGATTAGAGTGGAATATTTCTGAACTAAATTGTATTTCTGAGCCTATTACCTTGCATTGCAGGTATAAGATTGAAATTCATATCACCTCTTGAAGATCAAACAGTGAAAGAAGGTGAAACAGCAACTTTTGTCTGTGAACTTTCTCATGAAAAAATGCACGTCGTCTGGTTCAAAAATGATGTCAAACTCCACACAAGCAGAACTGTACTCATCTCATCGGAGGGCAAGCTTCACAAGCTGGAAATGAGAGAAGTGACACCGGATGATATATCCCAGATCAAAGCTCAGGTTAAGGACCTGAGCTCCACAGCAAATCTGAAGGTCTTAGGTATATGTGACCAACTATAACCAAAGGGCCAGTTTTTGGATGGTGGGAGTGGGTAATAGTTAAACATTTTGCAACCTGTAACTCTTTAATTACCTTTCATTTTCACGTTCTTCTGATCATCTGCTGAATGTCTTTTACAGAGGCCGATCCCTACTTCACTATGAAATTACATGATAAGACTGGAGTCGAGAAGGATGAGATTATTCTGAAGTGTGAAGTGAGCAAAGATGTGCCAGTGAAATGGTTTAAAGACGGGGAAGAGATTGTACCTTCACCCAAATACTCTATCAAGGCAGATGGCCTGCGCCGCATCTTAAAAATCAAACAGGCAAAACTGAAGGACAAAGGCGAATACATGTGTGACTGTGGCACAGACAAGACAAAAGCAAATGTCACTGTTGAGGGTGAGTTGCGTAAAATTTTTAAATGTACCCTATCTGAACCTGCAGTTTACTTGTTCAGTCATTCGAACAAAAGTCTGTATAATTTCAGCCCAACTAATAAAAGTGGAAAAACCTCTGTATGGAGTAGAAGTGTTTGTGGGTGAAACAGCTCGCTTTGAAATCGAACTTTCTGAACCAGATGTCCATGGCCAGTGGAAATTAAAAGGAGAGCCTTTAACTGCTTCCCCTGTAAGTCACAATGATCTGATCACACAGGTGGGGGGCTTGCTTGGTTGTTGGTGAGAAATGATACATTTCTAGTATGAAATCTCTTGATTATTTGCAGGGATAACCAGTGATGAAAATGATGTTCTCCTTTCTCTTTCCTCCTAACCTCACTCCAAACAGGACTGTGAAATCATTGAAGACGGGAAGAAGCATATTCTGGTCCTTTATAACTGCCAGCTGGATATGACAGGCGAGGTCTCCTTCCAAGCCGCCAACGCTAAATCTGCAGCCAATCTGAAAGTGAAAGGTACACTCCACCTGCCAGCCACCCTTCTGTATTTTCTTTGCCAGGCTTCCTTATGGGGCCCAGAATTGATGAATGGAATCATATTCTGGCTTCATTCACACCCTCTTCTTTTTTCAGAATTGCCACTTATCTTCATCACGCCTCTCAGTGATGTTAAAGTCTTTGAGAAAGATGAGGCTAAGTTTGAGTGTGAAGTATCCAGGGAGCCCAAAACATACCGTTGGCTGAAAGGAACCCAGGAAATCACAGGTGATGACAAAACTGAGCTTATTAAGGATGGCACTAGGCATTCGCTGGTGATCAAATCTGCTGCTTTTGAAGATGAAGCAAAATACATATTTGAAGCTGAAGATAAGCACACAAGTGGCAAACTGATCATTGAAGGTAAACAGTTTTATCAGATAGGCCAACTTTAATTGCTTTTTTTTTTTGCTTTTATATATCCTCCTTTAAGGACTGGAATTAATAAGGGGTTTTTTTTTTTCTTGATAGGAATCCGACTCAAATTCCTCACCCCACTCAAGGATGTAACAGCCAAAGAGAGGGAAAGTGCTGTGTTTACTGTGGAGCTGTCCCATGATAACATTCGTGTTCGCTGGTTCAAGAACGACCAGCGCCTGCATACCACCAAGTTGGTCTCAATGGATGATGAAGGGAAAACCCATTCCATCACATTCAGAGACCTCTCTATTGATGACACCTCTCAAATTAAAGTAGAAGCTATGGGTTTAAGTTCAGAAGCCAAACTCACTGTGCTAGGTAGGTGCTTTTTTTTTTCGATTTAATTTTATTGCATTCAATTCATCAGAACTTTGTGGAGTATCTACTATATAAAATTCTTTCAAGGGTTATATTGCATGAAAGCAACACCTATCCTTAAGAAACTATCACATATATTATTAGGCTTGTTTCTCAAATGTTTTTACCTAAAAATATGAGGATTTTAAAGGGATAGACTCTGGCTCACAAAATAGCCATCTCAAATCAGAATTAAAACTCAGTTAATTATTGAGCCCTGTCACGTTTAAAATAGGAATATAAACACTTCTTCTCCCCTCACTTTATCAAAATTATTTCAGAAAAATGTTTTTCAAGTCCCTAGGAATCACAGAACTTACATTAATAAAGCTCATTGTTTTTCCTGGGCCCTTAATATTAGGCAGATTATATATAAAGTCTAACATATATAGAAACTATCAAAGGCAAACAATTGATATAAGAAAGACTAATAATGTGAATCTGAAAGCTTACAGGTAAACGAGGCCTAAGAGATTTGCTAAGAAATTAAAAATTCATCTGAATAATGAAGGAACACATAATTAGGTTTGAAGCTAAATTTCATTGTATCTTTCAAACTACTGTTAATAAAATACTTCAATAAAATTTTTTCACTTATACTTTACTTGCAGAGGGAGATCCATACTTTACAGGAAAGCTTCAAGATTACACTGGCACAGAGAAAAGTGAAGTGATTCTGCAGTGTGAAATTAGCAAAGCAGATGCACCGGTGAAATGGTTTAAAGATGGACAGGAGATAAAGCCATCTAAAAATGCTGTTATTAAGGCAGATGGCAAGAAGCGCATGCTAATCCTAAAGAAAGCCTTGAAATCAGATATTGGACAGTACACCTGTGACTGTGGGACAGATAAGACCTCAGGAAAGCTTGAGATTGAGGGTAAGGAAATTTCGACGAGTTTCACTCTTGAAGCTGTTGGAGTTATTTCTGCCAGAGGCCAATGACACATGCTGACCCTGCACTTTTTCTAGATCGGGAAATTAAACTGGTGCGACCCCTGTACAGCGTGGAGGTGATGGAGACTGAGACGGCCCGCTTTGAAACCGAAATCTCGGAAGATGATATCCACGCCAACTGGAAACTCAAGGGAGAGGCACTACTCCAAACACCTGTAAGGCTATTTCTGAACTTGTCAACACCTAGAGGAGCTGTATGAAATAGAAAAGGACAGGAGAAAAGTCAGACTGCATGCAAGGCATTTAAAACATATCAGGTTCTTTACCAGACCTCAAACCAAAGAGAGCTATTAGGGTCTATGAATGGGCTTGGACAGTACACTTGCAGTATTTTTGATCCAGCATAGTGGTATGAGGCTGTAGATATTCTGTGATGCTGCTAGTTGGTTCAAAATGATGTGGCTAAAACAAACACTGCCTTCATGAATAATATTTGTTAGCCTTCTTTCACAAAACTCAAAATTATATAGTCGCCTCACCAGTTATTTGTAAATTCCTTTAATTAAGATATTATATCCTCAGAAAAAAATACCAAAGAAGATGACTTCCTACGAAAACTTTTCTTTCTTTGGGTACAGGAGTGTGAGATCAAGGAAGAAGGCAAAATGCACTTCCTTATTTTGCACAACTGCCGACTGGACCAGACCGGTGGGGTAGATTTCCAAGCTGCCAATGTTAAATCTAGTGCCCACCTCCGAGTAAAACGTAAGTATTATGTGTTTCTGCTGAAAACAAATTGTATAGTTCTGCAGCAAATGGATGTGAGTGAAATTAATTGGATTTATTCAATTAATTAGAAAACATTATTAAAGTATAGAAACTGGCTTTCTTGTACTTAACTTTTTTGTCATCCTCATACAACTGTGGTTCAGATTCTAAAGTTTTGGAAATTTCACTGACCTTGCCATTTGAACAAAAGAAAATTAAGTCAGAATCTCCCACTTCGTAATTCTTTCACTCAAAGTAGATATTCATAGAAAAAGAATCTAACTCAGAACACTTAAAGACCCTTAAAGAAATCCTTCAAGTGGCTGTACAAGTATAGCACCATAAAGAAAAACTTTGCTGTGTGGGCATTTCAGACTCATTTCAGGCTAACATTTTTGGAAGGTGCAAAAGTGTTTATGGGTTGGGCAGGCTATGACATTGAGCGGCCCTTGTCCTCTCCCAATCAGAGGCTTGGTTATTTTGGAAGTCGCATACCTTCCGTAGCAAGAGGAACTTGACGCCCGGCACAGAGACAGATGCAGCACTAATTTCCTGCTGACCTTGTATATATCAGAACGAAAGGGCCCCTACAGATACCCACTCTCAGGCCACTAGCTCTCCCCTTCTGGGCACCAAGGGGCCATGTTCACATGGGAGTGAGAACAGTGGGCAGTCCTGTGGCTCTTTCCTTCTTGAAGAAAGCAACCAGGGAGATTAATAACTATATCTGTATTTATCCTTTTGGAATTACAAAATGAGTCACCCAAAGCTTTTTCCTTCCTCTCGCAAAGCACGAGTCATTGGTCTTCTGAGGCCTCTGAAGGATGTCACAGTGACTGCAGGAGAAACAGCCACCTTCCACTGCGAGCTGTCTTATGAGGATATCCCAGTGGAATGGTACCTCAGAGGGAAGAAACTAGAGCCCAGCGATAAGGTAAGAAGCAGGAGTGCGGTTGCCTTGCCTTGCTCTTCCTTTTCCCTCAGTTCTTTCATCCTCACGTGTGTGTTCCTTGTTCTTTGCTTCCCTACATCCGTCTCCCTTTCCCTTTCTTTTCCCTACTCAAGCCTGATTGCTGCTGAAATTGTAAAGCAGATTCTTCTCATTTTTGTTGGGTTTAACCTGATGATATTTTTACTGAAATGGAAATTAACATTTTAAGTACGATCAAGTTTTAGGTTTTTGAAGAAAAGGCAAACGCTCATTAGCTACCAGTGATAGTTTAATTCATCGAAAGACAGGAAGGATCAAAAAGGCTTTCTGATTCGATGCGTGCTAACGAGGGTACAGATTTAAGTTTTATGGCTAATTCTCTCCATGCTATCTAGTGCTCTGCATATAAGAAGATTAAGAGGAGAGGATGGAAATTCCATTTCAGGCAGTGGATCAAGTAGTTGAGATAACTTCTGGGCAGATATCTGCTCTTCAAGCATTTCTCCAAAGCTATTTTTAACCCTCAAGTGCTTTGAGCTGTGCCAATTCTGGAATGCAAGTGGACTATTTAAAGTGCAACGGATGGTGCTGGCAAGAAAGAAGGGCTCTGTGATTACCCACATGTATGAGCAAATATACTTTAAGAAGTTTTAGGGAATAACTAGCTTCTGGTGTTATCCCAAATTTCACCCGTAAGTAAAAACCAGAGTGATTATTCAGATAGGCCCAAAATACAGTTTACCCAAATTGAGCTCTGTATTTTGCCCCCTAAGACAATGTGTGTGTCTAAATTATCTTTATAATTCACCATTAATTTTGAATTCTTGAAATAAAATTATAGAAAATGCCCAACGTGGGTTGGAAAGAAAGGACAGGGCATTTCATTGTTCTCTGTCAGTTTTTTTTCAATATTTTTAGAAAGAGTATCAAATGTGGCATCAAGTTCTCAGTTTAAATCAAGCTGTTAAGAATTATAGGAACGTAATTTAAAAGGGATTCAGTTTAACAAAGAGCCACAACGTTGATTAAAGTATTAGAAGGAAAATGCCTTTGAACAACTGCTCTCAAACAAACAAACAAACAAAAAACTAGTATTCTGCCAAAGTGATTGAAGGGTGATTCAGTTAACAGTCATCTGAGAGATAAAATCTGCCTGCTATACTGACAATAATGACCAGTTGATCTCCTTTGTTACCAAGGATAGCAAAAGCAGCCATATGTTCAAATTGCAGCAAGAGAATTAAGTTTAATATGAGGAAACTGTCCTCACCGTGAGGTCTTCTAAATACTGACCTGGGTGATGGAGGCATCTCCACCTTCAAGTTTGCTTTTGAAAAATATACATTTGTCCAATTAAGTGTGGTTTAACTGCTTTCATGTCTAAAGGCAGAGACTTGGTTGACTTCAAAATCCTTTCTAGATCTATAAAGACATGATTTGAATAAAGGAATACTGCTTAAGGACAAATGATATTCTTCTTCTGCTACTAAATATTTTTTGCTCAAATTAAGAGCTTTTATTAAAGATCAGTCATTATTTCTAATGTAAAAACTGTACTATTTTATTTTTTATTCTTTTTAATTTTTATTGGAGTATAGTTGATTTACCATGTTGTGTTAGTTTCAGGTGTACAGCAAAGTGAATCTGTTATACACATACATATATCCACTCTTTTTTAGATTCTTTTTCCATATAGGCCATTACAGAGTATTGAGTAGAGTTCCCTGTGCTATACAGGTCATTATTAGTTATATATTTTATTTATAGTAGTGTATATAAAAAACTATGCTATTTTAAATTAAAATGTAGACTCCTAAAAATCTGAGTTACATTTCTTTTACTAAAATACACACACACACACACACACATTTATCTTATTGTCACGGAACTTTTTTCTCAGGTTAGGATCACCTTACTATAATTCTGTTGGGCCTTTTTGTGTCTCTCTTGGCATAGGAATTTTAATCTTTTACTTTAGCCACCTAAAATACTTCAGCCTTTTGTGAACTTGCTCGTCTATTATTAAAAGTCTCTTTTTATAAAGAACTGAAATAGAAACTGTGAAATAAAGTCATTTTACTACATTTTGCAGGTTTTGTTTAAATTAAGTCTATCAGAACAAACTAGCTATTATCAATTTAATTCAGGCCTTTCATCTTCACTTTGGTATAGTTTTTGGAGGCTAAACATTCTGTAACCAAACAAAAACACATTATTAGAATAGAAAATCAAAAGAGAAAATTTCAGAAATGAGTTGTGGTTTTTTTACCCCCTTGGCCATCAGTCCAGGAAAAGACTGCTAAGTCCTAAATGGCCATTGAGAATTTTGTATTTAAACTTTAATAGCTTGGTCACAGTCATAATGCCTATTGTATTATAGTAATATGCTTCCATTATAAGTTAACAATATTTTAAAGGAATAATCTCTAACATTATCTTTACATAATCTACCACAAAATCTTCAGCATTCATATTATTGTTTTATTTTTATTTATAAGGTAGCTGTTAGTTTTTTGCCCCTTAACATAATCAGTGTATACTGTATATGAGCTATTTCCTAAGAACCACTGTGTTCTGAGTAACAGAATATTCTAGAGTAGCCTCAGAGGAATTTCAATGATAAAACAACATGTTAACAGATAAGACATATCTGTTGGTGGATTAGAACCTGAGATACGTTTTAAAATAGCCCAAAATTACAGTCCAAATTTTAAATTCAAAATTTATATTGAAACGTCATCACAGAAACAATTTTTCTCCCATTCAAGCACCATGTCCTTGAATAAGTAGCTGTGTTCCTATGACATATCTTAATTACCTCCTCCTACTTATTTTCCCTTATTATGTTTTTGGCTTTCTCAATTATTAAGGTAGTTATATTAATAACCATGCCCAGCTCTTCACTAAGGAAAAACCTTTATATGAAATTTTATTCCCGACTCTTTTTTTTACACCAGCATAATAAACAGTTCCACTGCTGAAAAATTTTGACATTATTCTTAACTGTAAGTGAACTCTGAAGCAAAGTCGATCTGTATGACAGGGCACAGTGTCTTATGGAATTTGGGATGGTAGAACTAGAAGAACCTCCAATTGTCTTATAATTTACTGTCAGGATGGCCCTGTCTGTAGCCTGATTTTCAATTGCACATGCCACAGTTATAGGACCTAAAGGCAGCCCATATCAAGGCAGTGTATTCTTTTTTTGTTTTTTAATTAATTAATTTATTTATTATTTATTTTTGGCTGCATTGGGTCTTCGTTGCTGCGTGTGGCCTTCTCTAGCTGCAGCGAGCGGGGGCTACTCCCAGTTGAGGTGTGCGGGCTTCTCATTGCAGTGGCTTCTCTTGTTGCGGAGCTTGGGCTCTAGGCGCGCGGGCTTCAGTAGTTGCAGCTTGTGGGCTCTAGAGTGCAGGCTCAGTAGTTGTGACACACGGGCCTAGTTGCTCCGCGGCATGTGGGATCTTCCCGAACCAAGGCACGAACCTGTGTCCCCTGCATTGGCAGGTGGATTCCTAACCACTGCGCCACCAGGGAAGCCCAAGGCAGTGTATTCTTTTTGACAATTCATTTTCCTACAGTCTATACCCCTTCAAACCACCTAAGGTTGCATTTACAACAAGAATTTATCATCCAAATATTAACGGTAATGGCAGCATTTGTCTTGATATTCTAAGATCACAGTGGTCTCCTGTTTTAACTAGTTCTGAAGTTCCTTTACCCATATGTTCACTGCTATGTGAACAATTGTAGCCTTGCCTGATACCTGATTTTACCAGTCATGAGGTCCAAACACAAAGGGAAGAAGAGGCAACATCTTCATTTGTGTTTTTGAACAAAATTAAGAAATTGTACAGATTATTTTAATCACAGTTTAATTGGCTTGTAAAATAATTTTAATTGCTAAAATAAATGGGAAGAATTCCAGCTCATTGCAGGGCAAACACCGTGCATTTAGAACATAAGTTTACTTTCAACTTACTATATGCAATCATTTTTTCCCTCTTCCTTTCATGATTTAGCTATTCTAAGTTCTTCCTTTATATATATAAACCCAGCAGCACAATGGAGGCAAATATATATGTATACATATAAATACACACATATAAACTTGCCTGGCATTTCAACATAAAAGTCCTCCTAGTAACTATGTAAAGGTAACTGAGAAACTATAAAAGCCTAAAATTTCCTTAAAAGATTCCAAACTATTGGTTAGAATTATTTTCAAATACACATATGCTATACAAATGATTATAAAACAACTTTTCAAACTGTTTACCTGAATGAACTAAATGCACCAAAATATATATATACACACACACACACATACATATATATATAGTAATGCCATTTCATATATTTTTTTCTTCCAGTTTTATTGGTATATAATTGACGTACAGCACTGTATAAGTTTAAGGTGTACAGCACAATGATGTGACTTACGTATATCATGAAATAATTACCATAATGTTTCGTGAACATCCATTACCTCATATAGATATTAAAGATATAGAAAAAAAAATTTTCCTATGATGAGAACTCTTAGGATTTACCCTCTTAACAACTTTCATATGTAACATAGAGCAGTGTTAATTATATCTATCATGTTGTACATTACATCACTAGTACTTATTTATCTTATAAATGGAAGTTTCTACCTTTTGACTGCCTTCATCCAATGAACCCCCATCCTCACCCCCCACCCCCAGAAAACACAGATCTGATCTCTTCTTCTGTGAGTTTGTTTGTTTTTGAAGTATAATTGACCTATAACACTATATTAGTTCCTGGTACATAACATAGTGATTCTATATTCCTGTAGATTTCAAAATGATCACCATGATAAATTTAATTACCATGCATATATTCTTAAACTGCACTTTTTTTTTTTTTTCAAAAAAAGGTGGTCACACGTTCAGAAGGAAGAGTTCATACACTTACTCTGCGGGATGTAAAGTTAGAAGATGCTGGAGAAGTCCAACTAGTAGCAAAAGATTTCAAAACGCAAGCCAACCTCTTCGTGAAAGGTAATCACATGGCTTATTTTTTAAAACATGTATAATGCAGAGGTTCATAAATAATGCCAACTCTCTATCTGTATGTGGTAAATACCACAGATCATTAAAATTCACCAAATATCAGAAAGTCTAATTTTACTTTTTGACTTAACAAAATAGTTCACAGACTACTAAAAAAAAAAGCCAAAATTGTCTAGAATAGGTTTTACTTCCTTTTTCCATCCCCACTGTTTTTACTGCATTTAAAAAACTGCTGGAGGAAGAATTATTATCAATAGGTATCTATCACTCTCTTAACCAAGATTTGGCTATTATTTCCTTGATGTTTTATATTCTCTAAAAATGTTTTTCCTCTGTATATAAAAATAATGATGAAACATCATTATTAGACGAAGACATCTGAGTGGAATCAAAACTTACAAATGAAACTTAAAAACAGAAAAGCCCTCAAGATACAAGAGGAAAATTGAGGAGGTGCTGAAACTCTTGGAGAAGGAAAGGAGAAATACCTTGGCTAATTAGTATGATTCTTTCAGAACCCCCAGTTGAATTCACTAAACCTCTTGAGGACCAGACGGTCGAAGAGGAAGCCACTGCGGTATTGGAGTGTGAAGTATCCCGAGAAAATGCTAAGGTGAAATGGTTCAAAAATGGGACAGAAATTCTCAAAAGCAAGAAGTATGAAATTGTTGCTGATGGCAGGGTCAGGAAACTTATTATACACGGCTGCACCCCAGAGGATATTAAAACATACACTTGTGATGCTAAGGATTTTAAGACTTCCTGTAACCTGAACGTCGTGCGTAAGTATTCTTCTTACACAGCACTTTTCACTTGCAACTCTTTGATGACAACAACAAAAAAAAAACCCACTTTTTTGCATGCCCTTCTTGGCCTAACCACATTTCTTGGCAACTTACAGTATCGATACTGACGTAACATGATATTTTATGTGTTTAAAAAAAAAAGAGAGGTCCTTCCACTACATCTGGTCTGAGAAGGGCAGAGTGATCACTTTTTGCTATGCTTCTCACTGAGTAGTGAGAGATGTGCTCTTTGTCTACATGGGGTAAGCCTACTGCAGGAATATCTCAATACAGATGAGGACAAATTGAATTTAAAAAGACAAGAAGGGTGTCATAAAAAAAGAAAAAGGAAAGGAAAGGAAAGCCATTGCCACTTGGAAGGAAAATGAATTTTCAGGTATGAGGAACCACTAGAAAATGATCATGAAATTTCAGTCTGAATAGGAGCACACTAGAGGTCTGCTGTAATATGATAAAGCCCATTCACATAATGCTGTCTCTGAGAATAAGAATGGAAAAGAAGATGGAGAGAAGCCTGTATCCCTTGAGTCCTATAAATGAAGAGAGCACTAATGGTTTTTAGCACTACTTCTTCCTCTGGTGGAAAATAAAACGTCTTTTTTCAGAATGCCACATGCTAGCTCATTTTTTTTCATTCATTCATTTGTCCAGCAATAATATTTTAGTGTCTTTATTTTTGTGCAGTATTTGCTGTTGGTTTAGTTGCTTCCCATCTGTCAACAGCTCATAGTGGCTTTGATTGTGCTTCCATGCATCTTGGTCTGTTTTATTCTTTCCACTTTGTGGCTGTTCTGCTTTCGCTTATGACAGAATAGCTTCTTGGGTCTCCTTCTTCCTTTTGTTACCTACTTTATCTCTATTCTAAGAAGGCTCAGCAACAATGAGCATATCTTCAAGCCTATTAGCCAGCACTTGTGTCCCAGAATTTCATTGATCAAGAAAGGGCATCTTGGGAAGGACTCACAAGGAACCCTGAAAGAAGGAAGGGCATGTGGGCAGCTCTCCAATCCTATATATCCACCAACTTAATTCTGGAGATAAATGAAACCAGAGATTTAAAAAAAAAAATCACCCTTCCATTCAAAGCACGTTGTTTTGTCACACTAATGGACTTTATACCTGACTTATACGTGACCTCTTTGAAGCTGACACACACCAAAAAAGCTGAATGTATGTGATTTCAATTGCAAACTCATGTCTCTTAGCCATAGACAAGACTGATCATAGCTTTTCAAGCTGCACTATCATTGAATTCTTCTAATTTCTCAAAGATTATGCTGCCTGCCTTAAATAAGATAACGATTCTTTGCTACTGGTGATTCCTTTGACGATATCAACTTTCAATTCTGGAGAAGTATCAATGAAGATATTTCCTCCAGCTTTCATTCAGAACTGAGCTGGCGATAGATAGATAGACAGATAGCAAGAATTAGTTGGACATATATTATGCCACGTAATTTTATGAAAACTAAGAGATATGTAAAATGCAAAGTATCACAACTGAATGGCAGCTCCAAGTCATTTCCAAATCAGCTGTAGCCTGCTAATATGAAAAAGCCTGCAAAAGCACCACAGTATGTCCGAGTGAATTTCTAGAAACCTCATTCTGAATTCTGATGACCTTCTCTTACAGCTCCTCATGTGGACTTCTTAAGACCACTCACCGATCTTCAAGTTAAAGAAAAAGAAATGGCTCGGTTTGAGTGTGAAATTTCCCGAGAAAATGCCAAGGTCTGTGATTGTGTGGTCGCTAACTTGTGTTTTCTGATAACTTTGTTTACTTTTGGTCTGACCAAAATGAAACAAACAAAAAAAAATGAATCAAACCTCTCTGTAGTCATCACTTTACTTTTAGATCAATGATTATTACTTTAGTGTGAGATACATACTTGATTTAATTGTTCTCTTTTTAGTATTACTATGATTCGTTTGCTATTACTTGAAAAACACTGGACTTGCAATCAGGAGATTTAGATATTATTAATTTGAACCATAAGAAATTGATGTTTTCTTAGGTTAAAAACAATCAAATAAAAAAAAAACAATCAAATATCAGCAATTTCATATGTCTCGACTCAGTGCTCCTGGTTGCCATTAACTACCATTAGCGAGTCAACTTTGAGTCCTGGAAAACAAAGGAGTTGGTCTGCATGAAATCCAAGGCCCTCTACGGCTCTAATACATGATCCCATTATTTTTAATAACTGATAATAGTATCACAGCTGCTCACTTAATAATTGAAGCAGTTCTTGTTTTTTGGGGTTTGGTTATATTTACCACTTTGGTTCTTCTTCATAATGTAAAGTCTTATTGACTGCTTTTAGAAATGCTTAGGATCATAGTTCCTCTTAAGGACACACATGTGAAGGGACAACAGAACTGATAAAGGTATTTTTTTTATCTTAAATATAGGTTCAGTGGTTTAAAGATGGTGCTGAAATTAAAAAGGGCAAAAAATATGACATCATATCTAAGGGAGCAGTCCGCATTCTTGTCGTCAACAAATGTCTAGTGGCTGATGAAGCAGAATATTCCTGTGAAGTAAGGACAGCGCGAACTTCCGGCATGCTGACAGTCCTGGGTAAGAATGAAGTCTTTCTTTGCAGGAGTATATGTGTTGGGAAAAAAAAAAAAATTCCAGTTTAATTCAGTGTTTTTTGTTTTTAATTCTTCTTGCAGAAGAAGAAGCTGTCTTTACAAAAAATCTTACCAACATTGAAGTTAGTGAAACAGACACTGTAAAACTGGTTTGTGAAGTCTCCAAGCCCGGAGCAGAAGTAATTTGGTACAAAGGGGATGAAGAGATCATTGAAACAGGAAGATATGAAACACTTACTGTTGGACGAAAGAGAATCCTGACCATTCAGAATGCTCACCTGGAAGACACTGGCAACTACAACTGCCGACTCCCAAGTTCTCGAACCGATGGCAAAGTCAAAGTTCATGGTATGAAAATTACAGTGAATACTATTGTATTTTAAGAAAATCATACCTGTTGCATGTAAGGTACAAATGCTTAATTTTTCAATATCTTGCAACTTTTTCTTTCCAGAACTTGCTGCTGAATTTATCTCAAAGCCTCAAAACGTTGAAATACTTGAAGGAGAAAAGGCTGAATTTGTCTGCTCTCTATCAAAGGAAAGCTTTGCAGTCCAGTGGAAGAGAGATGATAAGACACTTGAATCTGGAGATAAATATGACATAATTGCTGATGGCAAAAAGAGGATCCTAGTTGTGAAAGATGCCACATTACAAGATATGGGCACTTATGTAGTCATGGCTGGGGCTGCCAGAGCAGCAGCTCACCTGACAGTAATTGGTAAGTTTGTTTGTGCTTCTTGGATTTACTTATATTTGCATCTACCACATTAGTACTTCTTCATACTACAAAATCTTGTTGATTGCTTTCAGAAAAACTCAGGATCATAGTTCCTCTGAAGAACACCCGTGTGAAGGAACAACAAGAAGCTGTCTTTAACTGTGAGGTCAATACCGAAGGTGCCAAAGCCAAATGGTTCAGAAATGAAGAAGCCATATTTGATAGTTCAAAATACATTATTCTCCAAAAAGACCTGGTCTACACCCTCAGAATTAGAGGTGCACAATTAGATGATCAAGCCAACTATAATGTGTCTCTGACCAATCACAGAGGTGAAAATGTTAAGAGTGCAGCCAATCTAATTGTAGAAGGTAAGTCACTTATTTGACATTAGAGATTTAAAAAATCAATTTCTATGATAAAAACAATTAAAATCAACACTCTTCTTCTCCTTTCCAACAGAGGAAGACCTTAGGATCACTGAGCCTCTTAAAGATATTGAAACAATGGAGAAGAAATCTGTCACATTCTGGTGCAAGGTGAACCGTCTCAATGTAACACTGAACTGGACCAAAAACGGAGAAGAGGTGGCTTTTGACAACCGTGTTTTATACAGAATTGATAAATATAAGCACTCTCTAATCATTAAAGACTGTGGCTTCCCAGATGAAGGTGAATACATTGTCACTGCTGGACAAGATAAATCTGTTGCTGAACTTCTCATCATAGAAGCCCCTACAGAATTTGTGGAACACTTGGAAGACCAGACAGTCACTGAGTTTGACGATGCTGTCTTCTCCTGCCAGCTCTCCAGAGAGAAAGCAAATGTAAAATGGTACAGAAACGGGAGAGAAATCAAAGAAGGCAAAAAGTACGTGAGAGCTTCTCAGTCTCTATTTCTGTAGCTATATATACAAGTTTGCCAATTTAGTGGTCATTATGCAAGCTAACCAATAATTCAATCTCTTCTTTTAGATACAAATTTGAAAAAGATGGCCGAATACATAGACTCATTATAAAAGACTGCAGGCTGGATGATGAATGTGAATATGCTTGTGGAGTAGAAGACAGGAGGTCTCGAGCTAGACTCTTTGTGGAAGGTACATATTAAGTGAAAGGACGATTTTTAATTCTAGTACCTTTTTAAACGTTGTTAATCCCAATACAAACATGTTTGTATTTATTTCACATTTTCTTTTCAGAAATCCCTGTTGAGATCATCAGGCCTCCCCAAGACATCCTTGAAGCCCCTGGTACTGATGTTGTCTTTTTAGCTGAGCTAAACAAAGACAAGGTGGAAGTCCAGTGGCTAAAAAACAACATGATTATTGTCCAGGGTGATAAACACCAGATGATGAGTGAAGGAAAGATACACAGGCTACAGGTCTGTGACATTAAGCCCCGTGACCAGGGTGAATACAGATTTATTGCCAAAGACAAAGAAGCCAGAGCTAAGCTTGAACTGGCAGGTAAGTCCCTTTCTTTTATTTTCAAACATCCTTACAATACCACAGATACTGGGTAGGTTTCAGATTTCACAGTTAATTAATGAGAAAATGTTTGTGAAAGCTTTTTATTCCGATTAAGCCTTGTCCACATGTTAACTATTCTAATTCCTCTTACCACCAAGTGTCCTGAGTAAGAGGAAATTGATAGCATTGCTCTTTACATGCGAGAATCTTGCACAGCTCCTGGCACATGGCAGCTGTTCGTTAACTCCTAGAATTAACCTATTGCCCTGAGAGTCTTCCCAGCAAACCCAGACCTAGAGACAGGCCCATTCTTTTCTACTTTCCAAAGCCCTGTGGGGCCTCTTAGGTCTGTTCTCATCCTGACCCAAGCTTCCAAGACATCCTTAGAGGTTGGCACTTTGAAAGAGCCATTAATGTACCTCTTGTGCATAAGAACAAGTTTATCTGGTTTATCTTGAACTAAGTATGAGGCGCCTATTTTATATAAAAAACAAAAAACCAAAAACATGTTCTGTGCACTATATTCAGGCCTCTGTTATTATTATTGGCAAAGAATGGAGATTTTGTGGTTTCATATCATACTTAGTCCTCTATTCTTCAGAGTCTGATAATTTGCAAAATAAGCCGTGAGAACTCTAAGTCAGCTAGTGTTCTCTCCTGTAAAGTTACTGTGACATGTAACCAGTATTTGCTAACAAATGCATAGTAAAGAAGCTATGGCATAGCTGGACTACAACAAATAACTCAAAAGCATTCACATATTATTTTTCTCACTAGCCGCACCTAAAATCAAGACAGCTGACCAAAACCTGGTGGTTGATGTTGGCCAGCCTCTGACCATGGTGGTGCCCTATGATGCCTACCCCAAGGCAGAAGCTGAGTGGTTTAAAGAAAATGAACCTCTATCTTCAAAAACTGTTGATACTACAGCTGAACAGACTTCTTTCAGAATTTCAGAAGCCAAGAAAGGAGACAAAGGAAGGTATAAAATTGTGCTTCAGAACAAACATGGAAAAGCAGAAGCATTCATCAATTTACAAGTTATAGGTAAGCCCTTGAGTCACTTGGACTTTATTGGCAAAGCACAACTAAAAGCGTGATAACACACTAAAAAAAAAAAAAATGTATATGTGAATTCCAGATGTTCCTGGGCCAGTACGTAACTTAGAAGTGACAGAAACATTTGATGGTGAAGTGAGCCTCGCTTGGGAAGAACCATTAACTGATGGTGGAAGCAAAATCATAGGTTATGTTGTTGAAAGACGTGACATCAAGAGAAAGACCTGGGTTCTGGCCACTGACCGTGCAGATAGTTGTGAGTTTACTGTCACTAGACTACAAAAAGGAGGAGTTGAGTACCTATTCCGTGTGAGCGCAAGAAACAGAGTCGGCACTGGTGAACCAGTAGAAACTGACAGTCCTGTAGAAGCAAGGAGTAAATATGGTAAGAAGTTTTTAAGTGAATTGTAAACTAGCTTATCTTTGCTTTTATCCCTGAGATAACCTAAAGCCCCTGTTTTCTGGATATCCAGATGTTCCAGGCCCTCCTTTGAATGTAACGATCACTGATGTGAACAGATTTGGTGTCTCATTGACATGGGAACCACCAGAGTATGATGGAGGTGCTGAGATCACAAACTACGTCATTGAATTAAGGGACAAGACTTCTATCAGATGGGAAACTGCCATGACAGTAAGAGCTGAAGAACTGTCTGCAACTGTCACTGATGTGGTGGAAGGACAGGAGTACAGTTTCCGGGTTAGGGCCCAAAACCGAATTGGAGTTGGAAAACCAAGTGCAGCCACACCCTTCATCAAAGTTGCTGATCCGATTGGTGAGTCCATCAAAAAAAGGGAAATAAGTAATCCATTTAATCAAGAAATTAAGCTTATCGATTAAAATAAATCAAATTAAACAGAAGTTAATGAAAAGAACATCAGAAAAATTTGAACAAAATTGTAGAAATCCAGACTGGGCCTGCTTGTATCCAGTGAATATGGGGATGATAGAAATGATTACAGCATTATCTTAATAAGCTGTCACTGAATTAAATGGTATGCTCCAACTCTTTCTTCCAATCCAGAGAGACCAAGTCCTCCTGTGAACCTAAACTCCTCAGATCAGACTCAGTCATCAGTTCAGCTCACATGGGAACCTCCTCTGAAAGATGGAGGAGGCCCAATATTGGGCTATATAATAGAACGATGTGAAGAAGGAAAAGATAATTGGATTCGTTGCAATAAGAAACTTGTCCCCGAACTGACTTACAAGGTAGGGCATGTGTATCTAAAATAAATAGTCGGTAAATGATCATGGACTTAAACGTATATGTATTTTACAAATATTGATTCATAATTTTAGGTTACTGGATTACAAAAAGGAAATAAATATTTATATCGAGTATCTGCAGAAAATGAAGCTGGTGTTTCAGATCCATCTGAAATTCTTGGTCCTCTAACTGCTGATGATGCATTTGGTAAATGGATATTTTATTTTTAGATTTGGGAATAGCACATAGCTACTTTGGGGTACCAGGGATTTAAATACAGTACTGGAAACTCATTAAGTTTTCTTTTTGGTAGTTGAACCAACAATGGATTTAAGTGCATTTAAAGATGGCCTGGAAGTTATTGTGCCAAATCCTATCAAGATCCTGGTTCCAAGTACAGGCTATCCAAGGCCAACTGCTACCTGGTCTTTTGGAGATAAAGTACTAGAAGCAGGAGACCGTGTGAAAATGAAAACCCTATCTGCCTATGCTGAGCTTATCATTTCTCCAAGTGAACGTCCAGACAAGGGCATTTACATGCTGAAGTTAGAAAATCGTGTGAAAGCAATTTCTGGGGAGATTGATGTCAGTGTAATTGGTAAGGAACGAAACTTTTGTGATCTAAGGTGATTTGACAGTATTAACAAATATTGGTTCAAGCTATTAATGACTTCTGACTGCATTTTTTTTTTTCCAGCTCGCCCAAGTGCACCCAAAGAACTGAAATTCGGTGAGATAACCCAGGACTCAGTACATTTGACTTGGGAACCACCAGATGATGATGGAGGAAGTCCATTAACCGGATATGTTGTTGAAAAGCGAGAAGTCAGCCGGAAAACATGGACTAAAGTGAGTTTTGAGCAGCAACTACAGAAAAGAGAGTGGGGGAAATCCCGAAATGTCGAGATGCCTTGCAAAGTTTTTATGTTTTTACCGTTACCTTGCTGAAAAAGTACCTAAAACTTTTTAAAATGTATTGATGCTAATGCTTCCTGAGGTAGTTCAACCAAGATTTGGTGTAATTGCCTCATTTTGTGAGCCTTACCAGATTTTCAACTAGGTTTATTAAAAAATAAAACAAAACTTACCTACTCAGTTGGTACCTGATAAGTACCCAATATGCCCTTTTAAGCTATAAGCCATTCTAAGGACACTAAGTACTTAACTCCCTGGTGGTCATACTTCTTCTCACGCCACTAAATTACCTTAGTTGGCCTAATCTGCCATTTTCTCTCCTCAGTTTATACCATTACTGTTTTTTACCTTAATTTATCATATTTCTAATAACCAAGCTGGTAGAAAGAATCAACACCTTATTTGCCGACTTTTTAATGTGTACAAACTATGAAGCAGTTCCACCTTACATTAGGCGTCAAATATTATTATGTCTTACTTTGCAATTTTTTCCTTAATATGAAATCAACGTAAGAATAATCCTTAGCATTCAAAACAACTTCCATTTGTAACTCTGCTCATGGTAAAAATATTTTGACTTAGGCAGAGTTTTTGAAAAACAGTTTATTAACTGTATTGCTTTGTCCCAGGTTATAGACTCTGTGAGCAACCTAGAATTCACAGTTGCTGATCTTGTTCAAGGAAAAGAATATTTATTTAAAGTCTGTGCTCGTAACAAGTGTGGCCCTGGAGAACCCGCATATGTTGATGAACCTGTAAATATGTCAGCTCCTGCAAGTGAGTACATTCTTGATATTTTCTTACGTAGCCTCTTGTTACCTGTTTTTGCTTTTATTTTTATTTATGTATGTATTTATTTATTTGGCCATGCCACACAGCTTGTGGGATCTTAGCTCCCTGACCAGGGATCGAACCCAGGTACCCTGCACTGGAAGCACAGAGTCCTAACCACGGGACCACCAGGGAATTCCCACCTGTTTTTGCTTTTAGACCTGGAGTTGAAGTTATGGGGGAAAGACACAGGTTGGCAGTATGGAGATTTCATAGATGGCCTATCTAAGACTGACTCTCTCTTTAAAATGCTATAGCGGTACCTGACCCACCAGAGAATATTAAGTGGAGAGATCGAACAGCCAAGAGCATCTTCCTAACATGGGATCCACCTAAACATGATGGTGGTTCACGCATCAAAGGATATATAGTTGAAAAATGTCCACGTGGTTCTGATCGATGGGTCGCTTGTGGAGACCCAGTTGCAGAAACAAAGTAAGTTTTTAAATTATTTGGCACAAAAGTAAATATTTACTCTTACTAAAATGGGCTTTCTTTTGGAAAATCTAAATGTTAAGTTTAGAACTTCCTTGGTGTGCCTGATTTTTTTTTTTTTTTTTTTTTTTGCGGTACGCGGGCCTCTCACTGTTGTGGCCTCTCCCGTTGCGGAGCACAGGCTCTGGACGCGCAGGCTCAGTGGCCATGGCTCACGGGCCCAGCCGCTACGCGGCATGTGGGATCTTCCCGGACCGGGGCACAAACCCGTGTCCCCTGCATTGGCAGGCGGACTCTCAACCACTGCACCACCAGGGAAGCCCCTGCCTGTCTGATTTTTAAAAGTGCTGCTGAACTTACCCTTTAATCAAGGTTTTCATTAGTTAAAATGTTGAAGCAATCCAGAATTAATTTAAAGGATAGTATTATACCAGGGGTATGAATTTTGGAAATATTATGAATACTACACAATGGAACAGATTAAATGCATTAAGTAAAATATCCTATTTTGTTTTCTGACAGAATGGAAGTAACAGGTCTTGAAGAAGGCCAGTGGTATGCCTATCGCGTGAAGGCCTTGAACAGGCTAGGAGCTAGCAAGCCAAGCAAACCCACAGAAGAAATCCAGGCTGTGGACACACAGGGTACTTACTTTTGGTTTTTGCTTTATCAGTCAGACTTTTGACTTTAATTCTGCCCAAATTTGGTAACATCGTAAATAATCTTTTCCAATTCAGAGGCTCCAGAAATTTTCCTCGACGTGAAGCTCCTTGCGGGTCTCACTGTAAAAGCAGGAACTAAGATTGAACTTCCTGCCACTGTAACTGGCAAACCTGAACCTAAAGTAACCTGGACAAAGGCTGATATGCTTCTGAAGCAGGACAAAAGAATCACCATTGAAAACGTTCCTAAAAAATCCACAGTGACGATCGTGGATAGTAAGAGAAGTGACAGTGGCACATACATTATCGAGGCCATGAACGTCTGTGGTCGGGCCACCGCTGTGGTAGAAGTGAACGTCTTAGGTAAGGGAGGCTCTCGTTTTAAAAACGGGCAAACTCGTTCCAGCTACTTTTGAAAATAAAACATATTAAACAAATGCTTTTCTCTGAGTGTGTACTGTCATCCACAGATAAACCTGGACCCCCAGCTGCTTTAGACATCATGGAAGTGACCAACGAGTCATGTCTTCTCACATGGAACCCACCACGCGATGATGGCGGATCTAAAATCACAAACTATGTCGTGGAGAGAAGAGCGACCGACAGTGATATGTGGCACAAGCTCTCGTCAACTGTCAAGGATACAAAGTTCAAGGCAACCAAATTAACACCCAATAAAGAATACATCTTCAGAGTTGCTGCAGAAAACATGTACGGTGTCGGTGAGCCAGTTCAGGCCACTCCAATAACAGCCAAATATCAGTTTGGTAAGTTTCTCATTAATCAGGTGGCTAAAAAAAAAAAAAAAAAAGATACTTGTGTGAAAGTTGGATTTAGGTGTCATATTTATATACAGGACATATAACACGTATGATTATCCTGTCTATAGATCCACCTGGACCTCCAACTCGCCTAGAACCTTCTGATATCACTAAGGATGCAGTGACCCTCACATGGTGTGAGCCAGATGATGACGGTGGCAGCCCCATCACGGGTTACTGGGTTGAAAGATTAGATCCTGATACTGATAAATGGGTTAGATGCAATAAGATGCCAATAAAGGATACAACATACAGGTACGCCCAAGCTCTCCATTAAGATGTCAAAAAAGCAGTGTATATAAATTTTCATTCTTTAGCATTCCTTTTGATTATACCTGATTATATATTACTATAAAATTTTAAATTATTTTTACTTATCTTTTCTATTACCACATAATTTCAAAAATGATATAAATTCCATTGAAGGGCACATTTCTTAATTTCTTACCATAAAATATAAACTGTCTGGAAGTTCCAAAGTGTTTGGTCCTCTAGTATATTATGGTAATGATTATTATTATAGATATTATAATTAGATTGGTACATGTGACCAAATCTAAAGTGTGTGACAGTTAAAAGGCAATTTTTAATTTATATTGAAATATTTCAGTTAAATATCCAAACCAGTTTTTCACAATTTAAATAAATTAGCTGCTTCTATGTGAAATAAACAGAGGTTTCTCCTTCTTATCGTGGTATTCAATTCACACTTTGTTCCTAATTCAGAGTGAAAGGTCTTACCAATAAGAAAAAATACAGATTCCGTGTGTTGGCTGAAAATCTTGCTGGACCTGGAAAAGCAAGCAGATCAACTGAGCCAATCTTAATAAAGGATCCCATAGGTATTATTCATATATTTTCTGTGATTATTTTGAAGCTTATATTAATTCCTTTTGGCAAACCTCAATAATGGTTTCATTTCATTGGCTTGCAGATCCTCCATGGCCCCCTGGAAAACCAACCGTGAAAGATGTAGGCAAAACATCATTAATGCTGAATTGGACAAAGCCAGAACATGATGGAGGGGCAAAGATCGATTCTTACGTCATTGAAATGCTAAAGACTGGAACAGAGGACTGGGTCCGAGTGGCCGAAGGGGTTCCCACCACCGAGCATTTGTTCCCAGGGCTCATGGAAGGGCAAGAATACTCATTCCGAGTTAGAGCTGTGAACAAGGCGGGCGAAAGTGAACCCAGCGAACCCAGTGACTCTGTGCTTTGCCGGGAGAAACTTTGTAAGTCACTCTTAATTATTTCATCCCTGCTATCTAATCTCTTAGTGACTACTAGAAAATTTAGTGAAGACTGAATATTGGACAATAAGAAATTGAATTTTTTTTTCCTTCAGATCCCCCATCACCACCTCGCTGGCTTGAAGTTATCAACATTACAAAAAATACAGCAGACCTAAAGTGGACAGTTCCTGAGAAAGATGGAGGGTCGCCCATCACCAACTACATTGTGGAAAAGAGAGATGTGAGGCGGAAAGGCTGGCAAACAGTGGACACAACTGTCAAGGACACCAAGTGCACAGTGACCCCACTGACCGAGGGTTCTTTATACGTGTTCCGAGTTGCTGCAGAAAATGCCATAGGACAGAGTGACTATTGTGAAGTCGAGGACTCTGTCCTGGCCAAAGACACCTTTAGTATGCTCTCTAACTTCATCTTTGTGACACCATTTGTAGTGGATTGTCACTTTTCTCCCTGGTTTTTCTAACCACTGAATATTTTGCTTTCAGCCACCCCTGGACCACCCTACGCTCTGACAGTGGTTGATGTGACGAAAGGACATGTTGACCTGAAGTGGGAACCACCTAAAAATGATGGTGGAAGACCAATACAGAGGTAGAATTTTAATTAACCCATAAAGAAAAATTTACATTCACCTGAAAATTCTTTATTCATGCTCACGAAGTGCTTTGTTATTTCAACAGATATGTCATTGAGAAGAAAGAAAAGTTAGGTACCCGTTGGGTGAAAGCTGCAAAGACCTCAGGACCTGACTGTAACTTTAAAGTAACTGATGTCATTGAAGGAACAGAGGTCCAGTTTCAGGTTCGGGCAGAGAATGAAGCTGGAGTTGGACACCCAAGCGAACCTACAGAAATCCTGAAAATTGAAGATCCAACAAGTAAGTAGTGTTGATTATACGAAGGATATTGTCTAGAGCTTGATGATGAGACTGTGGATGTGAATGTTTCACTCTCTTTTCAGGTCCTCCTTCACCTCCTCTTGATCTGCATGTGACTGATGCTGGGAGAAAGCATATTGCCATTGCTTGGAAGCCTCCAGAGAAAAATGGTGGAAGTCCTATTATAGGATACCATGTTGAAATGTGTCCAGTAGGCACTGAGAAATGGATGCGAGTTAATTCTCGCCCAATAAAAGACTTGAAATTCAAGGTTGAAGAAGGTGTCGTGCCCGACAAGGAGTATGTTCTGAGAGTGAGAGCCATCAATGCTGTTGGTGTCAGTGAGCCATCTGAAATCTCCGAAAACGTGGTTGCCAAAGACCCAGACTGTAAGAACAGTTTCTTTTTATAATTAATAAAGTAGGCTTTACTCATGCACTGCATTTTGACACACCCTTTTTTCCCCCTTTTGGATTATCTCTTACAGGCAAGCCAACAATTGATCTGGAGACTCATGACATTGTCGTCATTGAAGGTGAAAAATTAAGCATTCCTGTTCCCTTCAGAGCTGTCCCAGTTCCAACCGTTAGCTGGCATAAAGATGGCAAAGAAGTTAAAGCAAGTGATAGATTAACAATGAAGAAGGATCACATCTCTGCACACCTTGAAGTTCCCAAGAGTGTCCATGCAGATGCTGGAGTTTACACCATTACCCTGGAGAATAAGCTCGGCTCAGCAACTGCCTCAATCAATGTCAAAGTCATAGGTAATCATTCTTTTGATGAAACACCGGACATTCCTCACCTGTTGGGAAAATTGGTTAACTCTGCAATGTTAGTATAAGTGGCTTCATGAGCTGGCCATTTGTAAATTAAGTGTCCTTTCAGATTATTTCTTCCCATATGAGAAGCAAAGCAATTCTGAAGAGATGAAATTGCTATTTAAACTCTGATTACACTAATTTACTTCTGTTGTAATTATTTGCATGTGAAGTACTAATTTAAATAAAAGATATGGCACACCCAAAGAATGTTTAAATAACCAATATTCATTTATTAATTGTATTTGCATGTTTTCATAGTGTTCTCAACCAGGAGTGGTAACATTTTCTGCCCCCTTCCCCCCCACACATGGATGGTGTTTCGAAATTTGGGGGGCCATTTTTGCTTGGAACAAAGACTAAGGGGGAAGTTACTGACATTTAGTAATTGGGAGCCAAGGATGCAAAATGGCCTGCAATGTCCTACTCAGAGTGTGCTCTTAATATGCTGACTTTTCAGTTTACAATAATAATTGTCAATTTGATTTCTAATAGGACTACCTGGACCATGCAAAGATCTTAAAGCAAGTGATGTGACCAAGAGTTCTTGTAAATTAACCTGGGAACCTCCAGAATATGATGGTGGAAGCCCAATTCTTCATTACGTCCTAGAACGCAGAGAAGCTGGGAGGAGGACGTATATACCAGTCATGTCTGGTGAGAACAAACTGTCTTGGACTGTCAAAGATCTCATACCAAATGGTGAATACTTCTTCCGTGTTAAAGCTGTCAACAAGATTGGTGGAGGCGAATATATTGAACTGAAAAATCCAGTCATTGCTCAAGATCCGAAGCGTAAGTTTGAGCATGAATGTAATAGAGCTAAGAGTTAATATGCATTTTTTTTAAGAAGATGGGTTTCCCTACATTAACAGGTTTTTTCTTGTTCTTCAGAGCCCCCTGATCCACCTGTAGATGTTGAGGTACATAATCCTACTGCTGAGGCAATGACTATTACATGGAAGCCACCTTTGTATGATGGAGGGAGCAAGATAATGGGTTACATCATAGAGAAGATTGCTAAGGGTGAAGAGAGATGGAAGAGATGCAACGAACACCTGGTACCAGTCCTGACCTATACAGCAAAAGGCCTTGAAGAGGGAAAGGAATACCAATTCCGTGTGCGAGCAGAAAATGCTGCTGGTATTGGCGAACCTTCTCGGGCCACTCCTCCAACCAAAGCAGTAGATCCTATTGGTAAGCTGTGTTTAATGGGTTTGCCATTTTCCCATCGTAAAAGAAATGAGAATAAGGTTTTGTCAGATATTTTAATCAGAATTGAAAACAATTACTGTTTTTAATCATTGCAGATGCCCCGAAAGTCATTATGAGAACAAGCCTAGAAGTGAGACGAGGTGACGAAATAGCACTCGATGCAATTATTTCTGGGTCACCTTACCCAACTATTACGTGGCTAAAGGATGAAAATGTTATCACACCAGAGGAAATTAGGAAGCGGGTGGCACCCTTGGTTAGAAGGAAGAAGGGTGAAGAAGTTCAAGAAGAAGAACCATTTGTCCTGCCTCTGACACAGCGTTTGAGTATTGACAGTAGTAAAAAAGGAGAATCTCAGCTACGTGTCCGAGATTCTCTCCGACCTGATCATGGCCTGTTTATGATCAAAGCTGAAAATGACCATGGTATTGCAAAAGCTCCTTGTACCGTCAGTGTGCTAGGTAAGTAGGTAAAACTACACTTTCCAATGGAAGAAAGTTAATAGAAGAGTTTTGCGGGCAGTTAATAGAAGTGGGAAATAGCTTCAGCAAGGTATCCTCGGTCCCAATTTTTTCTCCTGGCTATGTAAAAGAAATCAACTGACCTTGTTATTCATTAGCTAATGTGATACAAAGATAGACAGATGTAGAAAAAACAGGTTTATGTCACAGAAGCACCCTGTGTTTAGAAGCTTAGAAGCACACTAAACATTTACATTTTCCAGTGCGACACAAAATTTTAACCACTTCTGTCTTTCAAAATATCAGATATACCAGGACCACCAATCAACTTTGTATTTGAAGATATCAGAAAGACCTCAGTCATCTGTAAATGGGAACCACCCCTTGATGATGGTGGCAGTGAAATTTTAAACTACACTTTGGAAAAGAAAGACAAGGCAAAACCTGACTCAGAATGGATTGTCATCACTTCAACACTTAGACATTGCAAATATTCAGTGACAAAGCTGATTGAAGGAAAAGAGTACCTCTTCCGTGTCAGAGCTGAAAATAGGTTTGGGCCTGGACCACCATGTGTCTCAAAGCCACTTACAGCTAAAGATCCATTTGGTAAGGATCTTTAGCATTTAAACTTTGCCTTTTTATCATATGTTGGTATATACATTATCACAGCTTGTAAACTTGAATTTTCATGTCATGCTAGGGAATTAATTCAAATATGCCTTTTTAATTTTAATCAGAACCACCTGATGCACCCGATAAGCCCATTGTGGAAGATGTCACCAGTAACAGTATGCTAGTGAAATGGAATGAACCAAAAGATAATGGAAGCCCCATCTTGGGTTACTGGCTTGAAAAACGTGAGGTGAATAGCACACACTGGTCTCGTGTCAACCGAAACCTTCTGAATTCTTTGAAGACCAATGTAGAAGGCCTATTAGAGGGACTCACCTATGTCTTCAGAGTATGTGCCGAAAACGCAGCTGGACCTGGAAAGTTCAGTCCCCCCTCAGATCCCAAAACAGCACGTGATCCAATCTGTAAGTAATTCCTTAAGAAGAAAGTGGGGTATAGCATGGTCACTATAATTAACAGTACTGTTTTATATTCTTGAAAGTTGTTGAGAGTGTAGATCTTAAGTGTTATCAAAAAGTGGTAATTATGTGAGGCAGTGGTGGTGTTAACTAACATTATTGTGGCAATCATTTTGCAATATATACATGTATCAAATCATCACATTGTACACCTTAAACTTACATGCGTTATATGTCAATAATATCTCAGTCGAGCTGGAAAAAAAATCAAACTAAATACTAGCAATGACTATAGACAAATGTTGAGGTTGCAAT
This sequence comes from Delphinus delphis, assembly GCF_949987515.2. Classification (NCBI taxonomy): domain Eukaryota; kingdom Metazoa; phylum Chordata; class Mammalia; order Artiodactyla; family Delphinidae; genus Delphinus; species Delphinus delphis. The sequence continues at coordinate 54,504,545 of NC_082689.1, forward strand.
GTAAAATTTTAAACATCTGTATTTATAACTTAAGAGCTTCACAAAGCAATTACCCATATTACATGCAACACACTGTGGGAAAAAAAAGTGGGGTCACATAAGCTACTGCACATTTTAAAACCATCATCAGTGAGTTGTTTTTTTTAAATACATTTATTTATTTATTTATTTATTGGCTGCATTGGGTCTTCGGTGCTGAGTGCAGGCTTTCTCTAGTTGCGGCGAGCGGGGGCTACTCTGTTGCGGTGAGTGGGCTTCTCATTGCAGTGGCTCCTCTTGTTGTGGAGCACAGGCTCTAGGCACACGGGCTTCAGCAGTTATGGCACGTGGGCTCAGTAGTTGTGGCTCGTGGGCTCTAGAGTGCAGGCTCAGTAGTTGTGGCACACAGGCTTAGCTGCTCTGTGGCATGTGGGATCCTCCCAGACCAGGGCTCGAACCCGTGTTCCCTGCACTGGCAGGCAGATTCTTAACCACTGTGCCGCCAGGGAAGTACCCATCAGTGAGTTTTGATTTCTGTGTCTGCATTCATTCTAGCTCCACCTGGGCCACCTGTCCCAAGAGTCAATGACACAAGTTCCACAACTATTGAACTAGCATGGGAACCCCCAGCTTTCAATGGTGGTGGGGAAATTGTTGGCTACTTTGTTGATAAGCAGCTGGTTGGCACAAATGAATGGTCCCGCTGCACAGAGAAGATGATCAAGGCCCGTGAGTACACTGTCAAAGAAATCCGAGAGGGTGCCGATTACAAACTTCGAGTGAGCGCTGTCAACGCTGCAGGTGAAGGACCGCCTGGAGAAACAGAACCCGTTACTGTGGCTGAACCACAAGGTACTTAAAAGTTACATAAATAAGATGATGGATATTTTCCCAGTATGAGATTTTTTGTTTTTTCCATCTTTCTTGGGCTAATGTATGACTGTTCTCTTTCAACAGAGCCTCCAAATGTGGAACTAGATGTTTCTGTCAGGGCTGGGATACAGATCGTGGCTGGGAAGACTCTCAGAATTCCAGCTGTGGTAACTGGTCGTCCAGTGCCAACAAAAGTGTGGACCATAGAAGAAGGAGAGCTGGATAAAGACCGTGTTGAAATAGAGAACGTTGGAACCAAATCTGAACTAATTATCAAGAATGCATTAAGAAAAGATCATGGCAGATATGTGATTACAGCTACCAATAGCTGTGGTTCTAAATTTGCAGCAGCCCGGGTAGAAGTTTTTGGTAAGGAATATTACATGGATTTCCACAGGATTTTTCCTAAGAAGTGATGATACTATCTTATTGCATTGATTTTTTTGTTGCCGTTTTATTTTTCAGATGTCCCTGGTCCAGTTCTTGATTTGAAACCCGTTGTAACAAACAGAAAAATGTGTCTGCTTAACTGGTCTGATCCAGCAGATGATGGAGGAAGTGATATCACGGGCTTTATTATTGAAAGAAAGGATGCTAAGATGCATACTTGGAGACAACCAATAGAGACTGAGAGGTCTAAATGTGACATCACAGGTCTCCTTGAGGGACAAGAATATATGTACCGTGTGATTGCCAAGAACAAGTTTGGCTGTGGCCCTCCTGTTGAAATAGGACCAATTCTTGCAGTTGATCCACTAGGTAAAAAAGAAGGTTTTCACTGTGTATATAAAGTAAATACTGATTGCTTCTAGTTATGTCACTTATGTATAGAGCTTTATGGCTTCAAACTCCCAACAGTCTCCTCAAGATCTATAGCTGGAATAATGAGAAAGTAATGAGAAAGGTAAACTAAATAACTACCAGCAACTTTATACCATGTTTACAATAATTTCAATGTAATTTTTGCACAAAACTGGGCATGGTTTTGTGTGCTGAAAAACCTGAATCACTGGAGCTTAGCATAACCTAAAAATAGTTTAGAAGTATTACATCTTAGTAAGAAAATACACTGGAGTAATTAATTTAATAGTCCAGTAGTCAAAGAGAGTTCACTGTTTTTGAAAGATTACAGGACAGAAAACTGCCTTAGCGTAAATGCTTTAGTCTTTCTTTAGCCCCTCAAGTGGTCCCCAGACTGGAAGGATGAGGGGGCACCAAAACCAGAAAGAGCCACCAAAGAATGGAAACCCAAAGGAGATCTCCTTGACCCGTATAAACAAATAGGAACCCCTAATATTACACACACTTGATAATGCATGCTGACATCCCATCCTAGAAAGCCAAGTCTTTGAGGATGCCCCGTTCCCCAAGAGACAGAGGAGTTATTCCTCCACCACCACCACCACCCAAAAACAGGAACAAAATTACCTCCTCACTGTAACAGCTCATCTCAAAATGTCTACTACAGCTCAGGTTGTGCCAGAAACAACAGAACAGAGTTGGACTTCTACCACTAAGCTCTGCTTCTGGTTGCGATAACAGTCAAGAGTGGATTGGGTCTAGTTTCACCATGCAGAGCTTATTCTTTCTATCTTGTCCTTCAGGACACAAAACTACAGCAGCATTACATAAATTCTCTTTCCACCCCCTGTTAAACCCACACTTGAGGCAACATGGTCCAAAGTGTGTTCAGTAGACATATCCATTTTCTGTTAATAAGAAAGGAACACTTGCTCTCAGCTGGTCACTCAAAGCAAAACTTCACAGACAGCCCTCCTAGGTCATTAAAATTAGAAGCTTTCCCACTGACAGAGGTAAAATATCTAAAATGCTAAATATAAAAAAGCATACATGCACCTCAATTCTTAATCAATAATCTTGACTATAGAGTTTACTAAGAGAAATTCTGACTATGAACGCCTATAATTCTGTTGACTGAGATATTCTGAGGATTTTAAAGACAGATGCAACAATATGCCAAACAGAAACCTATTTTTCACATAATTAATCCGAATTGAAATGTGATTTCTTACATGAATACTTATTTCATTCTTGTCATTTCAACCTGCCTCTGGTTAAAGGTCCTCCAACGTCTCCTGAGAGGCTTACATATACGGAAAGGACCAAGTCCACTATCAACCTTGACTGGAAAGAGCCCCGCAGTAATGGTGGCTGCCCCATCCAAGGCTATATCATTGAAAAACGGCGTCATGACAAACCTGACTTTGAAAGAGTTAACAAGCGACTCTGCCCAACCACATCTCTTCTGGTTGAAGATCTTGATGAACACCAAATGTATGAGTTCCGTGTCAAGGCCGTCAACGAAATTGGTGAAAGCGAACCATCCCTGCCTCTTAATGTGGTCATACAAGATGATGAAGGTGTTGAATCTGAACATAATAATCATTTTAATGCACTTTATCTCATAGGTTGAGCAAACATCCTTATGACTTTGCTATTTTTTTTCCCCTTTCCCTTCTCTTTGCAGTGCCTCCAACTATTAAGTTGCGCCTGTCTGTTCGAGGAGACACCATCAAAGTTAAGGCGGGAGAGCCTGTTAACATCCCTGCAGATGTGACAGGCCTTCCAATGCCTAAAATTGAGTGGTCCAAGAATGAAACTGTGATTGAAAAACCCACCGATGCACTTAAGATAACCAAGGAAGAAGTATCCCGAAGTGAGGCAAAGACTGAGCTTAGCATTCCCAAAGCAACCCGGGAGGACAAAGGCACTTACACGGTGACTGCTTCTAATCGCCTTGGCTCAGTGTTCCGAAATGTCCATGTTGAAGTATACGGTAAGCGACACGCTTTCTTATAAAAAAAAGAAATCCAGTGTCTGTTTAAGAATTTGCTTCTCAATCTCCTCCTTTGGTTCCTTTTCAGATCGTCCGTCCCCACCAAGAAATCTTGCTGTTGTTGACATTAAAGCTGAATCTTGCCACTTAACGTGGGATGCCCCTCTAGACAATGGTGGGGGTGAAATCACCCATTATGTCATTGACAAACGCGATGCAAGCAGGAAGAAAGCTGAATGGGAAGAAGTCACCAACACTGCTGTAGAGAGGAGATATGGGGTAAACTCTTCTAAGTATTTTCTTATGCACACTTAAAGGACATAACTCTGAACTAACATCATTCTAGCATGACCTTGGAATTTAATGATTAAACTCAAAACCACACACAAAAAGCTTAAGTATAGTGTTTAGCATCTTGCACATAAAGCCACTTAGTAAATACTTTGATATACAGATCCTCTTTGACTTGAGAGAGCCACTATTAGGTGCAATAAATTTACACATTCTCATCTTAAAAGACTTTCTCCACGTTTGAGTGGAGAAACTCAGATAACTGAGTTTATAGAAGTATTTCTTTTTACAGTCTTCCCTACCAAAATAACTGGAATTTTAAAACAAGTGAAAATCAATGTAAGTATATTGTTTTTAAGAAATTATTGTTCATCTGATTTCTAGATCTGGAAACTTATCCCCAATGGTCAGTATGAGTTCCGAGTTAGGGCAGTGAATAAATATGGAACCAGCGATGAATGCAAATCAGATAAAGTGGTCATTCAAGATCCTTATCGCACTCCTGGACCTCCGGGAAAGCCAGTAGTTTTGGAGCGCACCAAAGGGTCGATGCTAGTGAGCTGGACTCCTCCTCTGGACAACGGTGGCTCTCCAATTACTGGCTACTGGCTGGAGAAGAGAGAAGAGGGAGGTGCCTACTGGTCACGTGTTAGCCGAGCACCGATAACCAAAGTGGGATTGAAAGGCGTGGAATTTAATGTTCCCCGTTTGATTGAAGGTGTTAAATACCAGTTCAGAGCGATGGCAATAAATGCTGCAGGAGTTGGCTCTCCCAGTGAACCATCAGACCTAGCTGTTGCAGGAGATCCCATATGTAAGTATACTTCCATTTCTGGAATTTATCAAGGGCAAAGCCACTAAATGGATAGCTCCGCTCTTAAAGTTCTTGTATATTTCTATGCCAAATTATTTCACTTACTAAAATAAAAAGTTTCATACTTATAGACTATCAGAAGTATATATGTATGTGTGTAGACATATATACACACACTATGCACACATATCTAATATGTACATATACATGTATATGCATACACATACATACAAAAACTCATACAGTGTTTAAACACTTAGATTAAATCTAGTATTGTATGAGGAATCACAATAACAAAGACCCTGGACTATAAGCTCCTCTCTGCTCCCATACCTTAAATAAACCTCTCTCTCATTAATTAGCTACTGTGGAAATTATCTCCCTCACTAAACAGTCAGACCCTCCAGTAGGAGTTCAACAAAAGCAAAAGGTTGTTAAATTTTCAATAGTATATATTGAATAAAGATATAAGATCTTCAAGCACAGTCTGTGAGGTCAAATAAAAGAAAAAAACAATTCTGAAAGATCTATGAGCAGATCGGTTCAAAAATTAAAATACCATGACCTTAATGATTAATTTCATTTGCTATATAAATGGATTTTCTGTGGGGAAAAAAAATTCAGCTGTTTGTTCAAAAGACTTAAAATAATCTAAGTTCTATACAGAGCATATATAAAAAATGAATTAGTCATTCATCTTGCAAGCTGGTAGTAAACATATGCTATGTGCAAAGGGCTGTCCTAGGCACTGGAGAGGAAAGAGCTATGGTTAAAAAGATGAATGGAGTAAAAGAATTTCCGTAATCGTAAAGCACTGTCAGAAATGTGATGGGTTGTCACCCGATTAGGGACAGGGTCAACGGCTACAGTAAAGGGCTTAAGATTAGTTTGTGTTCAAAGGTTTACCAGCTAATGATGAAATCATTTTTTAATCTTAATTTTATGGTAGGTTAAATTAAAATAAGCTTTTAGTAGAGAATATTGCAGAATCTCTTCAAAGGGACCTCAAAAGTAAAATAGCTTTTCACCAATTGTGTGTAAATAGAATATTTCTCTATCTAGAGCTAGTCAGTAATCTTTCTACTCCCAGTTAGTTGTTTGCTTTCTTTGTTTTAGCATTAATGCTAAATGAAGATAGATTTTCTTATATTTCTCTTCTCTAGAAGGTAATTTATTCCTTTGGCATTCCTATTTTAATATTTTAATAGATTAAAAATAAGATATGGTCAGGTATAGTAAAACATTCTTATAGTATATAAATCTATCATCCCACCAGCTTCAAAATCTGACTTTTTTTAATTTATTTTTTTATTAGATCCACCTGGGCCACCTTCTCGCCCAGAGGTCAAAGATAAAACAAAGTCAAGCATCTCACTAGCGTGGAAACCTCCAGCCAAAGATGGTGGCAGTCCGATCAAAGGATACATTGTAGAAATGCAAGAAGAAGGTACTACTGACTGGAAAAGCGTAAACGAACCAGACAAACTTCTAACTACCTGTGAATGTGTGGTGCCGAATTTGAAAGAGCTCAGGAAGTACAGATTCCGAGTGAAAGCTGTCAATGAAGCTGGTGAATCTGAACCAAGTGATACAACTGGAGAGATCCCTGCCACTGATATTCAAGGTACTAGTCCTTAATCCATTTATGTATTCATCTTTTGATCTTATTATGAAACTGATTCATTTGTTGAAGACATCTCAATTACGTTTTTGAAAAAGGTGAGCTAAATCCTGTTATATTATCCATGGTATTACAGAGGTACCAGAAATTTTCATTGACATTGGAGCACAAGACTGTCTGATTTGTCAAGCTGGCACACAGATTAGGATTCCTGCTGTCATCAAGGGACGCCCAACACCAAAATCATCTTGGGAATTTGATGGAAAGGCAAAGAAGGCAATGAAGGTAAGAAAATTATAATTCTCTGCATCTCTCATTGACTCACTCTAAGGAATATTTACACTATAACTGACTATCTTCTTTTCTAATAGGATGGGGTTCATGACATACCTGAAGATGCACAGGTAAAAAACAAAAAACTGAAATGATTCAGAATCGGACTGACTTCAATACTACTATGATTTCATTCAGTGTATGACTGCTATTTTCTTTGTACAGCTGGAGACTGCTGAAAACTCATCCGTAATTATTATTCCGGAATGTAAACGATCTCATTCAGGCAAATACAGCATCACAGCCAAGAACAAAGCAGGACAAAAGACTGCAAATTGCAGAGTTAAAGTCATGGGTAAGAAAGACTTTAAAAGTTATTATGGAATAAGAACAAATTATTTTAAACAGGGCACCACTGTTTATATTGGGATTTGCATCCAACAGATGTACCAGGGCCACCCAAGGATCTGAAAGTCAGTGACATCACAAGGGGTAGTTGCAGGCTTACATGGAAGATGCCGGATGATGATGGAGGAGACAGGATCAAAGGCTATGTTATCGAGAAGAGGACTATTGATGGAAAAGCTTGGACTAAAGTCAATCCAAACTGTGGAAGCACTTCATTTGTAGTTCCTGACCTCATCTCTGAACAGCAATACTTCTTCCGCGTGCGGGCACAAAACCGTTTTGGTATTGGTGCTCCCGTGGAAACCATTCAGAGGACCACTGCCAGAGATCCAATATGTAAGTTTTTAAGTCTAAGATTAAAGTAGCTTCCTAAACTTGAAATGTGTTGTTATAAATAATGATTAATACTTTCTTTAACTATTTTTAAAGATCCTCCTGATCCCCCTATTAAACTCAAGATTGGCCTCATAACAAAGAACACAGTACATCTGTCATGGAAACCCCCAAAGAATGATGGGGGCTCCCCGGTCACCCACTATATTGTTGAGTGCCTTGCGTGGGATCCTACTGGGACAAAGAAAGAAGCATGGAAACAGTGCAATAAGCGCGATGTGGAAGAACTGGAGTTTACGGTGGAAGACCTGGTAGAGGGTGGGGAATATGAATTCAGAGTCAAAGCTGTCAATGCCGCAGGAGTCAGCAAACCTTCAGCCACTGTTGGCCCCGTGACTGTCAAAGACCAGACATGTAAGTACCAATGGGTTATCTATCAGAGAATGTCCTCTTCGTGAATGCCTTCCTAGATACTCAAGAACAGTCCAAAATAAAGAGATGTCTCTGTACGTCAGAAGCTACCACGGGTTCAGTCTGGACGTGGGCCCATTACCCAATCACTCATGCCCTCAACTTGCACAGAATTATCATATTTCCATATATATTACCTTTCCCTTACTGAAAGGAGATACTGTTTGGAATTTCCTTACTCGAATTTTTCTCCATGGCAGGCTGTTTTACTTACCAGAAATTAAAACAGTTCCTCTGCATGCTCCTCAAAAAGGGCAGAAAGTAACCAATTATTTGCTTAGCAACTGCTGAGACCCATTTATCTTCACAATCGAGTTTCTTTTTCTTAAGTAGAAACTTATATACCATCACAGCCATGAATAATCTGGGAACAGCATCAAAGGAAATGAGACTGAATGTCCTTGGCAAAGGTTACGTGGTTTTATTAAAACTACATGATTTTCTCTATTTGAGAAAAAGACATATCTACTTTAAGAGATAAAATATCCACACAAATATGGTAATAATTCTTCCTCTCGTTATTGTTACCATCATTACTGCTGTGTATTTGTTAGTTCTCTCTTCTAAATATAGGAAAGCTGTAGTCACTACTCCCTGTGCATATTCTTACACTAAATTCATGAAAAATGGAAAATTGCTTTGCCTCTATTAGCAGTTAGTTATATTTCTTAAAAGGGGAATTCATCTCAGAACGAACAAAGTAGGTCCCCTCATTAACTCTGCATAAATATTAGGGAATATCAAGAAAGAACTCCCAAGTCTAAGATACTATAGTTTCACTTCTCTCTGCCCTTTTTCAATATCTACAATCATAATGATGCCAGGTAAGAGAGAGACAGTAGGTGATACATAGCCACATGTAGATCAATAAAGGATGAGGACCACATATGCCTGTTCCCTAAACTGGTGTAAATTAGCTGAAGACAGATCTGTTCTTTATGTCAGGTAGGGCTATAAAGCCTGCTTATAGTAGATCAAATAACTTTATCATCACTGTGAATTCTACTTTCGATGCTTTAGTGTTTTTTTTAATGTTCCTAATGACAACGTTTTTTTTTTTAAATAATCTAGGCCCACCTTCAATTGAGCTAAAAGAATTCATGGAGGTTGAAGAAGGAACTGATGTTAGCATCGTGGCCAAAATTAAAGGTGTGCCATTCCCGACACTAACCTGGTTTAAAGCTCCTCCAAGGAAGCCTGATAACAAAGAACCTGTTGTCTACGACACCCATGTCAACAAACTGGTGGTGGATGATACCTGCACTCTAGTGATTCCACAGTCTCGCAGGAGTGACACTGGCTTATATACCATCACAGCTGCGAATAATCTGGGAACAGCATCAAAGGAAATGAGGCTGAATGTCCTTGGTAAAGATTACATTGTTTTATTAAAACTACATATAGTTTTCTGTCCATAAATGTAATATCTGTCTTTAAGATCATTGTCCTAATAAAGTTTTCTTTTTTTAAACCATTTTAGGTCGCCCTGGCCCTCCAGTGGGACCAATAAAGTTCGAATCTATTTCAGCAGATCAAATGACACTATCTTGGCTTCCACCTAAAGATGATGGTGGGTCTAAGATTACAAACTACGTAATTGAGAAAAGAGAAGCTAACAGGAAGACATGGGTGCATGTCTCCAGCGAACCTAAAGAGTGCACATACACAATTCCAAAATTGCTAGAAGACCATGAATATGTATTCCGAATCATGGCCCAGAATAAATATGGCATTGGGGAACCTCTTGACAGTGAACCAGAAACAGCAAGAAACCTCTTCTGTAAGTAGGACATGTTTCACATTCAAAGTCATTCTTATTTGTGTTTTTCAAAATTTCTTATAAATCACTGTGATTTTTTGTCACAGCTGTCCCTGGAGCACCAGATAAACCAACAGTTAGCAGTGTGACTCGAAACTACATGACTGTCAACTGGGAAGAGCCAGAATACGATGGAGGCTCTCCTGTTACAGGATACTGGCTAGAAATGAAAGACACCACTTCAAAGAGATGGAAGAGAGTTAACCGAGATCCTATCAAAGTCATGACTTTGGGTGTTTCTTATAAAGTGACTGGTCTTATTGAAGGTTCTGATTATCAATTCCGGGTATACGCAATCAATGCTGCTGGTGTGGGTCCAGCAAGTCTGCCATCAGACCCAGTGACTGCTAGAGATCCCACTGGTAAGCCTTAAAACCATTCTTTCTCCCCGCCCCCCCCCCCCCCCCCCCCCGCCAAAGAGTGCCATGGAAAAGTCAAGAATACTAACGCATACTGGTTCTTTCCAGCCCCTCCTGGACCTCCATTTCCCAAAGTCACAGACTGGACTAAATCATCTGCGGATTTGGAGTGGTCTCCCCCACTAAAAGATGGTGGATCCAAAATAACGGGATACATCGTTGAATATAAAGAAGAAGGAAAAGAAGAATGGGAAAAGGTAGCTAACACTTGGCATTATGGAAATGTACTATGAATAAACTGAACACTTAGTAGTTATTCTCAATCCCATTAACTCCTATCTGTATTTTTTTATTAAGAAATCAGAAAAATAACATATAATTTAACTGATAATCCAAACATCTCTTAGGTCAAAAAACCTAATCAAAAGTTAAGTCATGTTATTGTTAACTTATCTTTTGGCTATAAAGCCTGAAAAGATGGAATAAGTGATGCATATATGTGGAATCTACAAAAATGGTACAGATGAACCAGTTTGCAAGGTAGAAATAGAGACACAGATGTAGAAAACAAACGAATGGACACCAAGGGAGGAAAGCAAGTGGCCGGGGGTGGGGTGGGGGTGGTGGGATGAACTGGGAGATTGGGATTGACATGTATACACTAACATGTATGGGAGATTGGGATTGACATGTATACACTAACATGTATAAAATAGATAACTAATGAGAACCTGCTGTATAATAAAATAAAATTCAAAAACAGAACCTATTTTATCAAATTATATAATAAAATATACATAGATATATATATAAAAAAGGATGGAACAAGTAAACAGTACGGTTTTTTTTCAATCACTTGACAATATTTTAAAACATAATTCCTTCCATTCAGTATTTACCTGTAATATCTGATCCCTAGAACCTAAATTGGCAACAATTTTCTCAAAGAGAGTAAATAAGCTGTTGCTATGCTTTTGGAAAGCTATTAAAACAAAAAACTACAGTAGTCCCCCCCCCCCCGCGATTCCCAAGGGATATATTCCAAGACCCCAGTGGATGCCTGAAACCACGGATAGTACCGAGCTCTCTCTATATATACTATGTTTTTTCTTTATTAATGGGCAGGTAGCATATACAGCGTGAATATGATGGAAGGGATAGTTCACTTCCCGGGCAGGGATGGAGCAGGATGGTCCAAGATTTCATTACGTTACTCAGAATGGAACGCGATTTAAAACTGATGAATTGTTTATTTGTGGAATTGTTTTCCATTTAATACTTTTAGGTTTCCGTTGACTTCAAGTAAATGAACACAGAAAACAAAACCACGGATAAGAAAGGACTCCTGTATTCTAATTATAAAATGCTTGTGATTTTTCCCTAGGCTAAAGAAAAAGAAGTGAGAGGAACAAAACTTGTTGTAACAGGATTAAAAGAAGGAGCATTCTACAAATTTAGAGTTAGAGCAGTCAACATTGCCGGCATCGGAGAACCTGGAGAAGTCACAGATGCCATTGAAATGAAGGACAGGATTGGTACTTACTAATATTTCTATTATTTTATCAATATTTGCATTTTGGATTGGAAATGAAAAGCACATTTGTTATTTTCAATTGTTTTCCAGTATTACCTGACCTTCAGTTAGATGCCAGCGTCAGAGACAGAATTGTGGTCCATGCTGGAGGGGTGATTCGGATCATCGCCTATGTATCTGGCAAGCCTCCTCCAACCGTTACCTGGAGTATGAATGAAAAAGCTTTACCCCAAGAGGCCACCATTGAGACCACAGCCATTAGCTCATCCATGGTCATCAAGAATTGCCAGAGGAGCCACCAAGGCGTCTACGCTCTTCTTGCCAAAAATGCAGGGGGGGAAAGAAAGAAGACAATTATCGTTGATGTATTAGGTAACAACTTTCAATTCGTCCATGCGTCTTTAAAAAATAACACTTTATTTCATCTACAATAAAGCTATATTAGTTTTTAAAAAAACTACGTTACAAATATTTTGGAAAATAAGAAAAATCACCCACAATCCCATTGACCACTATTAGCATTTTTTTAAATTTCCTCCTTTTTTCATCCTATCCATATTTTATATGGCTGTACTCCTATATAAAGTCTTATGTGCTGCCTTTTTATATAATATGCCACCATAAGCATTTACTATGTTATTATATAGTTTTCATAAAAGCAGCTTTCCTGAAAATGTCCATGAATGTTTAACAATTTGCTAAGGTTGACCGTTTTCACATCATAGGACCTATCAGTTATCATAATAAGACAAAAGTCCCTTTGAAGGTGTCAGTATTCTAATTGAAGAGAAGCATCATATTTGGTTATCAATATTGCATTTCTTGTCACTGAATATCGAGTTGAACTCTACGAGGCTTGTTCATGCCTCTCACTGGCTGCTCTACTCCAGTGATTTGCTCAGAAAGTGAAGCCCTCCCACTCAGATCTCTCTCTCAGCACACCTCTAGGCACAACCATACTCCAAACACACAGTTTTTATGTGAAAATAACCAGTTCTCTATTGAACATAATATTATGAAAACATGTTTTGCTTTCATTAGTGAAAATGGCATGCGGAAAAAGATCTCATTGAGCAATGGTCCTTCAAGTTTCTAGGTTGTTTCAAACTCCTAAACAGTCTTCTGTCCAATGGCTATTACTTTAAGAACTGGTGTACTTCCAGGTTAAATTCCAAACCTCTCAAAGGTCATTCTGAGATTTGGGGTCTCCTGTGCTGCTCAGATTCACTGGTCACACAGAAAAAAATTATCTCCCCCTTTCCCCTCTGGAGAGTAAACTGGACACAAAAAGTAGTCATGCCTCTCTTCACCCCTCTCCTGTCTCCCTCTGTGCATTTTCCTCCCAACACTGCCCTCTTACCTGACTCACAAATTACCAAAAAAAAAATGTGTGTGTGTGTGTGTGTGTGTATGTGTGTGTGTGTGTGTGTATATATAGATATAGTTATAGATATAGATATGTATAAAACTGTTCCTTCAGTTTCTACTAAAGCAGGGGCAACCAGTAACTACTGCAAACCTACTTCATTTTAAAATATGGTTGAATATAGACACAAGGAAAGAAAAAAACAAACCAAATCAATTAATAAACACAAAATCTCACTCTTTTCATAACAACATTTTTGTCTCCCTTTTAAAAACAGAGGGTAACAAATATTGAGCCCAGTAGTCCATTGATGTCAAACAACTGAAAACCTTTTCCTCTTATTTCCAGATGTGCCAGGTCCTGTTGGAACACCATTCCTGTCTCACAACCTAACCAACGACTCCTGCAAACTGACATGGTTTTCTCCAGAAGATGATGGAGGCTCTCCAGTCACCAATTACGTCATTGAAAAGCGGGAAGATGACCGCAGAGCATGGACCCCAGTGACATACACAGCTACCCGACAAAATGCCACCGTCCAGGGTCTCATTCAAGGAAAAGCCTACTTTTTCCGAATTGCAGCTGAAAATAGTATTGGCATGGGCCCGTTTGTTGAGACAACAGATGCGCTTGTCATAAGAGATCCAATAAGTAAGTACAATTTAAAACAATTCCATCTTTAATTACTTTTTCACTCATTTAATAAAAGACTATAGTGACAAAGTAGGTACACAAATGCCAAGCATTTCATTCATTTGGCAAGCATTCATTAGGTAAATACGTAGTCTCTGATGTTGGTAGTATTTGAACGTGACTATGAAAGAGATTGTGGGAATATATATGATTCTTCAAATCCTCCCATGTAATACTACATGGATTCTTTTTTTAATTTCCAACTTAATGGCATGAACATGAAGTATTTTCCTAACTCTAAAACTACCAACTCTGGGGACTTCCCTGGCAGTCCAGTGGTTAGGACTCCGAACTTCCAGTGTGGTGGGGTGGCGGGCGGGTTCGATCCCTGCTCAGGGACCTAAGATCCCACAGGCTGTGTGGCGCGGCCAAAACATTTTTTAAAAGAAATTAAAAAACATTAAAACTACCAACTCTGGGGGACTTTGCTGAATTATTTGGCCTCAATGAACCTCTATTTCCTCATCTGGAAATTAGATTGTATTGAGTGCCTTTCAGCTCTACTCATTTTATGTTGAGATTTCTTTTGTTACTTATCAAAACGAATAGTTTAATGTTTAAACGCAATCCTCAAAAAGCATTATTTACTACATTTTCTATTACATTCTTAACATGACATTCGTCTCACTGTCATTCCACACTTGCAGCTGTACCAGAGCGTCCTGAAGACCTAGAAGTCAAAGAAGTTACTAAAGATTCTGTTTCTCTGACTTGGAATCCCCCTAAGTATGATGGCGGATCCGAAATTATCAACTATGTCCTAGAAAGCCGTCTCATTGGAACTGAGAAGTTCCACAAAGTTACAAATGACAACTTGCTTAGCAGGAAGTACAGTGTGAAAGGCTTAAAAGAAGGCGATACCTATGAGTACCGTGTCAGTGCCATCAATATTGTTGGACAAGGCAAACCATCATTTTGCACCAAGCCAATCACTTGCAAGGATGAGCTAGGTATGTGTCAAATGCAGCTTACACTTTGAAAACGTGTACACTTATAGGTTTACCTTAAGACATCAAACTGACTTTCCTTTATACATTTCAGCTCCTCCAACGCTTGACCTCGACTTCAGAGATAAACTCACGATTCGAGTTGGTGAAGCTTTTGCCCTCACTGGCCGTTACTCAGGCAAACCAAAGCCTAAGGTTACTTGGTTCAAAGATGAAGTTGATGTGCTAGAAGATGACTGCACTCATATAAAGACCTCGCCAACAACACTTGCTCTAGAGAAGCTCAAGGCCAAGCGTTCAGATTCTGGCAAATACTGTGTGGTTGTGGAGAACAGTACAGGCTCCAGGAAAGGTTTCTGTCAAGTTAATGTCGTTGGTAAGTATTATTTAGCAAGAATTAGAGACATTCTGTTCTTTCCAAAGCAGAAGTGGAAATAACATTTTGTGGTGTGATTTTTTTTTTTTTTTTTCCTCAGACCGTCCTGGACCACCGGTAGGACCAGTTGTTTTTGATGACGTGACCAAAGATTACATGGTTATCTCTTGGAAGCCACCTTTAGATGACGGAGGCAGTGAAATTACTAATTATATTATTGAGAAGAAGGAAGTGGGCAAAGACGTTTGGATGCCGGTGACATCTGCAAGTGCTAAAACAACATGCAAAGTTTCTAAACTGCTTGAAGGAAAAGATTATATTTTCCAGATACGTGCTGAAAATCTGTATGGAATAAGTGATCCTCTGGTGTCTGATTCAATGAAAACCAAAGATCGTTTCAGTATGCATCATATTTCTTTTCAGTGATTCGATGTTTGATATTGTTAACGGGAAGAATTAAATTTCTAACATATTTTGCTAATGTTTGTTATAGGGGTTCCTGATGCACCTGACCAGCCAGTTGTTACAGAAGTTACCAAAGACTCTGCATTAGTCACCTGGAACAAGCCAAATGATGGCGGAAAGCCCATCACAAACTACATCCTGGAAAAGAGAGAAACGATGTCTAAACGATGGGCTAGAGTTACCAAAGAGCCTATCCATCCATACACTAAGTTTACGGTTCCTGATCTTCTAGAAGGGTGTCAGTATGAATTCCGGGTTTCTGCAGAAAACCAAATTGGTATTGGAGACCCAAGCCCACCATCCAAACCAGTCTTTGCTAAAGATCCAATTGGTATAGTACTAAAGCATTCTTTCAGCTTTCATTTTATCCAACTTTGTTTTCAGCTATATTCTAACTCCTTTTTGGTTTTCTCTTTTATTATGTAGGGAAACCAAGTCCACCTATTAATCCTGAAGCAATAGGTACAACACATAATTCAGTTGATCTAACCTGGCAGCCACCACGTCATGATGGTGGGAGCAAGATTCTGGGTTATATTGTTGAATACCAGAAAGTTGGAGATGAAGAATGGAAAAGAGCCAATCACACTCCTGAGTCATGTCCTGAAACTAACTATAAAGTCACTGGTCTTCGGGATGGTCAATCCTATAAGTTCAGAGTAAGAGCAGTCAACGTAGCCAGTGAATCAGATCCAGCTCATGTTCCCGAGCCAGTGCTAGTAAAAGACAGATTCGGTGAGTATAATGTTCTCAGCTGCCTTTGCAAGGAAGACAGGTTTCATTGTCTATGCTTAAGTGTAAAATATATTAACAAAACAAATCTGTAAGTACTGTTCTCTTTATTCTAGAACCCCCTGAGTTGATTCTTGATGCCAACATGGCAAGAGAACAACACATAAGGGTTGGTGATACCCTAAGACTTAGTGCCGTCATCAAAGGAGTGCCGTTCCCAAAAGTAACTTGGAAAAAAGAAGACAGAGAGGCTCCAACTAAAGCAAGAATTGATGTTACTCCAGTTGGTAGCAAGCTTGAAATCTGTAATGCTGCCCACGAAGATGGTGGAATTTATTCCTTAACAGTGGAGAATCTAGCTGGTTCAAAAACTGTCTCAGTAAAAGTACTTGTATTAGGTAAGAATTTTAGTACTTGTGATGTACTTAATGCAATAGCATATAAAAGTAACTCTAAATACATTTTGAGTTCTTATCTGGATTAAATCACTTATATAACTGCATTACTTAACACTTTTCAGATAAGCCTGGGCCACCTAGAGATCTGGAAGTCAGTGAAGTTAGGAAAGATTCTTGTTACCTTACTTGGAAGGAACCACTGGATGATGGTGGTTCTGTCATTACAAATTATGTGGTTGAGAGGAGAGATGTTGCCAGTGTCCAGTGGTCACCTCTTTCAACTACATCAAAGAAAAAGAGTCACTTTGCTAAACATCTTACTGAAGGCAATCAGTATCTCTTCCGAGTAGCTGCTGAGAACCAGTATGGACGTGGTCCTTTTATAGAAACATCTAAACCCATCAAGGCTCTGGATCCCCTACGTAAGTTGCTCTCTTTGGATACAAAAGTACTGTTTTACTGTTTTGAGAATATTGTTTATTCATCATAACTTCTTCTTCTTAAAAGATCCTCCAGGGCCACCCAAGAACCTACACCATGTAGATGTTGACAAGACTGAAGTCTCCCTTGTTTGGAATAAGCCAGATCGTGATGGTGGCTCTCCAATCACTGGATATTTGGTGGAATATCAAGAAGAGGGCACCCAAGACTGGATTAAGTTCAAGACTGTGACAAACTTAGAGTGTGTTGTTACCGGACTACAACAAGGAAAGACCTATAGATTCCGTGTAAAAGCTGAAAACATTGTGGGTCTTGGTCTTCCTGACACAACTATCCCAATAGAATGTCAAGAAAAACTAGGTAATTTTTAGATTGGAATTATTTTCTTTCTTTTTAAAATTATTCATATTGTGAAAATCAAAATCTAATTTCCTCATGTTTCCTTTCCAGTGCCTCCATCTGTGGAGCTGGATGTGAAATTAATTGAAGGCCTTGTGGTAAAAGCTGGAACTACAGTCAGATTCCCTGCCATTATAAGAGGTGTACCTGTTCCTACTGCAAAGTGGACAACCGATGGGAATGAGATTAAAACAGATGAACACTATACCGTTGAAACTGACAACTTCTCATCAGTACTCACCATTAAGAACTGCTTAAGGAGAGACACTGGGGAACATCAGATCACAGTTTCCAATGCAGCTGGCGCCAAAACAGTGGCTGTACATCTTACTGTTCTTGATGTTCCTGGTCCACCAACAGGCCCTATTAATATTCTGGAAGTTACCCCTGAACATATGACTATCTCATGGCAGCCACCTAAGGATGATGGAGGAAGCCCTGTGATAAATTATATTGTTGAGAAAAAAGACACAAAGAAAGACACATGGGGTGTTGTCTCTTCAGGAAGCAGTAAGACAAAGCTGAAAGTCCCACATCTGCAGAAGGGCTGTGAATATGTCTTCCGAGTGAAAGCAGAGAATAAGATTGGTGTTGGCCCTCCCCTTGACTCCATACCTACTGTTGCTAAACATAAGTTTAGTCCTCCATCTCCTCCCGGTAAACCAGTAGTTACTGACATTACTGAAAATGCTGCAACAGTGTCTTGGACTCTGCCAAAATCTGATGGTGGCAGTCCAATAACTGGTTACTATGTGGAACGTCGAGAAGTAACAGGCAAATGGATGAGGGTCAACAAAACACCTCTAGTGGACATGAAGTTTAGAGTGACTGGACTCTACGAGGGAAATACATATGAGTTTAGAGCTTTTGCTGAGAATCTTGCAGGACTAAGCAATCCGTCCCCAAGTTCTGATCCAATAAAAGCTTGCCGGCCCATCAAACCACCTGGACCACCTATTAATCCTAAGCTGAAAGACAAGACCAGAGAAACAGCTGACCTGGTGTGGACAAAGCCTCTCAGTGATGGTGGTAGCCCCATTCTGGGCTATGTAGTGGAATGTCAGAAAGCTGGAGCAACACAGTGGAGCAGGATTAATAAAGATGAACTCATTAGGCAATGTGCCTTTAGGGTACCTGGACTAACTGAAGGAAATGAGTACAGATTCCGAATAAAGGCAGCTAATATTGTGGGAGAGGGAGAGCCAAGAGAGCTAGCAGAATCTGTGATTGCAAAGGACATCCTTCATCCTCCAGAAGTAGAACTTGATGTTACCTGTCGTGATGTTATTACCGTTAGGGTGGGCCAAACTATCCGCATTCTTGCTCGGGTCAAAGGCAGACCTCAACCAGACATAACTTGGTCCAAGGAAGGCAAAGTATTGGCCCGAGAAAAGCGGGTTGACCTAATTCACGATCTACCTCGTGCTGAGTTGCAAATTAAAGAAGCTGTTAGAGCTGATCACGGCAAGTATATCATCTCAGCTAAGAACAGCAGTGGACATGCCCAAGGTTCTGCTATCGTTAATGTCCTTGACAGACCTGGACCCTGCCAGAATTTAAAGATCAGCAACGTAACCAAAGAGAACTGTACAATTTCTTGGGAAAACCCTCTAGATAACGGTGGCTCAGAAATAACAAACTTCATAGTGGAATATCGCAAACCAAACCAGAAAGGCTGGTCAATTGTTGCTTCAGATGTCACTAAGCGATTAATCAAGGCCAACCTTTTAGCCAACCATGAATACTATTTCCGAGTTTGTGCAGAAAATAAAGTAGGTGTTGGGCCAACCACTGAAACAAAAACTCCAATTCTGGCTATTAACCCTATTGATAGACCAGGTGAGCCTGAAAACCTTCATATTGCAGATAAAGGAAAGACATTTGTCTACCTAAAATGGAGGCGGCCTGCTTATGATGGTGGTAGCCCAAATCTATCATATCATGTTGAAAGGAAGCTGAAGGGCTCTGATGACTGGGAAAGAGTGCATAAAGGAGGCATTAAAGAAACCCACTACATGGTTGACAAATGTGTTGAAAACCAGATTTATGAGTTCAGAGTGCAAACGAAGAATGAAGGTGGGGAAAGTGACTGGGTGAAGACAGAGGAAGTTATTGTAAAGGAAGACCTGCAGAAACCAGTACTTGATCTGAAATTAAGTGGTGTGCTAACTGTCAAAGCAGGGGACACCATTCGACTTGAGGCAGGTGTTAGAGGCAAACCATTTCCAGAAGTTTCATGGACGAAGGACAAAGATGCGACAGACTTAACAAGATCACCAAGGGTCAACATTGCTACCAGTGGTGATTCATCTAAATTTTCTCTTACTAAAGCAAAGCGAAGTGATGGTGGTAAATATGTAATTACAGCAACTAACATAGCTGGCAGTTTTGTGGCCTTTGCCACTGTCAATGTTTTAGATAAGCCTGGGCCTGTAAGAAATCTGAAAATTTTTGACGTGTGTAGTGATAGGTGTTCTCTTCGCTGGGATCCACCAGAGGATGATGGTGGCTGTGAAATCCAAAATTATATTTTAGAAAAATGTGAGAGCAAGAGAATGGTTTGGTCTACCTTTTCTGCTGCTATCTTAACACCTGGTACTACAGTAACACGTCTCATAGAAGGGAATGAATATATTTTCAGAGTCCGTGCAGAAAATAAAATAGGCACAGGGCCTCCAACAGAAAGTAAACCAGTCATTGCAAAAACCAAATATGATAGACCTGGTCGCCCTGACCCCCCAGAAGTCACTAAAGTAAGCAAAGAAGAGATGACTGTGGTTTGGACGCCACCTGAATATGATGGTGGAAAGTCCATCACAGGATACTATTTGGAGAAAAAGGAAAAACATTCAATACGATGGGTCCCTGTCAACAAGAGTGCGATCCCTGAGAGACGTTTGAAAGTACAGAATCTCCTCCCAGGACATGAATATCAGTTCCGTGTCAAGGCAGAAAATGAAGTTGGAATTGGAGAACCAAGCTTGCCATCAAGGCCAGTGGTGGCAAAAGACCCCATAGGTATGATGTTCTTGCTTTTTCTGGTATTACACCAACTCTTGATCTCAGGCACAGAGGTATTAGACAAATAAGTTAAATCCACAGCATCAAAACTTTAATCTTAGCCAGTAGTTTTCCAAATAGATCTTTTACCAAATCGCCTAAAATGTACCAACAATGGTAGATTCTAATTTTATGAAGGAAAATAAGGAGGACTGAGTCATTGAGAAATTGAATGTACTATCTGTGGTTAATTAAGGATGGACTATATAGAATTACTCATTAACGTAACACTAGTAGTTGTTAACCATGTGTAAATTTATTCTTATATAATTTACTTTCAGAACCACCTGGTCCACCGACCAATCTCAAAGTGGTTGATACAACCAAAAGTTCCATAACTCTTGGGTGGGGAAAACCGGTGTATGACGGTGGCGCACCAATCATTGGATATGTTGTGGAAATGAGACCAAAGAGACCAGATACATCACCTGATGAAGGCTGGAAAAGGTGTAGTGCTGCAGCGCAACTCGTTCGCATGGAATTCACCGTGACCAGCTTGGATGAAAACCAGGAATATGAGTTCAGGGTTTGTGCCCAAAACCAAGTTGGCATTGGGCGCCCTGCAGAACTAAAGGACGCTATTAAACCTAAAGAAATCCTAGGTGAGGCCCTATGTTATCACTTGATTCATTCATGTTTCACTTCTCACATGATTTCCCCACATTCTGAAGTCAACTGACGGCTTTTGTGTCATTTGCAGAACCTCCAGAGATTGATTTGGACGCCAGCATGAGAAAACTGGTCACAGTGAGAGCAGGATGCCCTATTCGACTATTTGCCATAGTGAGAGGGCGACCAGCCCCTAAGGTCACTTGGCGAAAAGTGGGTATTGATAACGTGGTCAGAAAGGGACAAGTTGATCTGGTTGATACTATGGCCTTCCTTGTCATCCCCAATTCTACCCGTGATGACTCAGGAAAATACTCCCTGACGCTTGTGAACCTGGCTGGAGAAAAGGCCGTGTTCGTGAATGTCAGAGTATTAGGTGGGTTATAAACAAGCGTCTTCCTCCCCTTCAAAAATGCCTTAGTTAATAAGGAGGCTGAGGGGACTCGTATATATGATTTTGTCGTCCTTCACAGATACTCCTGGACCTGTGTCTGATTTAAAAGTTTCGGATGTCACTAAAACATCATGCCACATTTCCTGGGCCCCTCCCGAGAACGATGGTGGGAGCCAAGTGACACATTACATTGTGCAGAAACGTGAGGCAGATAGAAAGACGTGGTCGACAGTCACCCCAGAAGTCAAGAAAACGAGCTTCCACGTCAGCAATCTTGTCCCTGGGACTGAGTATTTCTTCAGAGTAACTGCTGTCAATGAGTATGGCTCCGGCGTCCCAACAGACATCCCCAAACCAGTGCTCGCAACAGATCCTCTAAGTAAGTTACATCCTTTCTCCCTCCTTTTAACTCCAGTCCCCGACCTCAGCAAAATCAAGATACCGAAACATTTTACTCCACTAATGAAAGGGCCTTCACTTGTAGAAACCTAAACAGTACAAATAAATATCTAACTCACTCACTGAAGACTTTTTTGATCTGACTCATCCGTGTCCTTTTTACTTGCAACATCCCGAACCATAGTTTCCATATACTCTGAAGCAAGTGGCATACGAAAACATTTATGCGTATTTCCAAAGGGATGGATTAGGTTACCTGGGTGATTTTTTCTTCTAGGTGAGCCGGATCCCCCCAGGAAACTAGAAGTTACTGAAATGACAAAGAACAGCGCTGCGTTAGCCTGGTTACCTCCCCTGCGCGATGGAGGTGCCAAGGTCGACGGCTACATCGTTAGTTACAGAGACGAAGAGCTGCCTGCAGGTCACTGGACAGAGTACTCGGTGGTGAAAGACCTCAGCCTTGTCGTCACCGGCCTCAAGGAAGGAAAGAAATACAAATTTAGGGTAGCGGCCAGAAATGCTGTTGGAGTCAGTTTGCCAAGAGAAGCTGAGGGAGTGTATGAAGCCAAAACACAGCTGTGTAAGTAGTCAGAGTCGTTTTCCATGCGATAAAAGTTTATGAGGATTTTCTTTCGACATGTAGATGTTTATCCCTGAAGAAGCTAGTTCCAGAAGTACTTGAAATATAGTAGAGAACAGTGGTTTGGAAACACCTGGACCCACAACAGGTAGTAAATACACCTTAAATCATGACACAGGACACACGTACATATATATGACTTAGAAAAAGTTTCTTAAAGCAACACCCATTCTTATCATGTATGCTGGCCTCAGATATTCTCAATTCGTTTCGATCCCATGCTCTTTAAAAAGTATCAGCAGTAATGCAAACATTAATTTGAATCCACTAATGGGTTGCAATCCACAATTTGAAAAGCACTAGTATAGTTCCCCACCAGAGGAAATTTAACCTCCCTGCCAAATTAACGTATCTTCATCTTACTTTTAGTGCCACCCAAGATCCTTATGCCAGAGCAAATTATTATCAAAGCTGGGAAGAAACTCCGAATTGAAGCCCATGTGTATGGAAAGCCTCATCCGATCTGTAAATGGAAAAAAGGAGAAGATGAAGTTGTCACATCCAGCCACCTGGCAGTACATAAAGCAGACAATTCTTCAGTTCTGATCATAAAAGATGTTGCTAGGAAAGACAGCGGTTACTATAGCCTCACTGCAGAAAACAGTTCTGGGACAGACACTCAGAAAATCAAAGTTATTGTCATGGGTAGGTTACGTGTTAGACAAATGGCCATCCAAATATGAGTATCAGAAACATATTTTACAGTCAAATCCCTATTCTTACATTTCTTTCCTCTCGGTTCATGCAGACGTTCCTGGACCCCCTCAGCCTCCGTTTGACATTTCTGACATAGATGCCGATGCCTGCTCCCTGTCATGGCACATCCCCCTGGAGGACGGAGGCAGTAACGTCACCAATTACATAGTGGAGAAGTGTGACGTGAGCAGGGGTGATTGGGTGACAGCGCTAGCTTCAGTGACAAAAACTTCCTGCAGGGTTGGAAAACTGATCCCAGGCCAAGAGTATATCTTCCGGGTCCGTGCTGAGAATCGATTTGGCATTTCAGAGCCTCTCACATCTCCAAAGATGCTGGCTAAGTTCCCATTTGGTATGTTTCTTTCAGGAAGAAAAAAAAATTGTGTTTTCTTTCTAGTCTGTTACTTAGGCTAGAAACTGATATTTCCCTGAACTTCATCTCCAGATGTTCCCAGTGAACCCAAGAATGCACGAGTCACTAAAGTCAACAAAGACTGCATATTCGTGGCGTGGGATAGACCAGACAGCGATGGAGGGAGCCCCATTACCGGCTACCTGATTGAACGCAAAGAAAGAAACAGTTTGCTCTGGGTGAAAGCTAACGATTCCCCTGTCCGGTCAACTGAATATCCCTGTCCTGGCCTGGTAGAAGGCCTTGAGTATTCATTCAGAATCTATGCCCTAAATAAAGCTGGACCCAGCCCACCCAGCAAACCAACTGAATATGTAACTGCGAGAACGCCAGTTGGTGAGTAATTTTTTTGAGTAATTTTTTTTTTTAAAGTATTATGAGGACACATTTAAATCTTGGAGTCTCTGAAGGTTACTATTTCCATTCAGGAATATGTTCTGGGTGACACTGTGAAACACAGAGTTTAAAATTTCTGCTGTTAAGATCAATGCTGAGAATATCTCTTTTGGTTTTAGATCCTCCTGGAAAGCCTGAAGTTATTGATGTTTCCAAGAGTACTGTGTCCCTCATCTGGGCCCGTCCAAAACATGATGGAGGCAGCAAAATTGCTGGCTATTTCGTAGAAGCTTGCAAACTTCCTGGTGATAAGTGGGTACGGTGTAATACTTCACCTCACCAGATTCCCCAGGAAGAGTACACAGCTACTGGCCTAGAAGAGAATGCTCAGTATCAATTTAGAGCCATTGCCAAGACTGCGGTAAACATTAGCCAGCCTTCTGAACCTTCTGATCCAGTGACTATCATGGCAGAAAATGGTAAGATTCTGTTGAACATTACAGGCAAAGGTGGACGGCACTCATAATGTATATTTCTCCTTATAAAAAACTAAATCTACACCTATGGAAATAAGGACAAGTAAAATGATAGGTACTTTGTATACAGACACTAAAAAATGATTATGGAGAATCTTAATAATATGCTAAACTAAAAAACAGGATACAAAACTGTGTGGACCGCATAATTTTAACCATACACAGGCACAGGCACAAGAAGGTGCCAAAGAAATGCACCAAAATGATAAGAGTGAAGCTTTAAGGATGCTGGAATGATGGGCGATCTTTACTTTTTTCTTCATACTTTCAGCGTTATCAAATTTCGGCATTTCTTTTATAATGAATAATGTTACTTTAAAAAAATCCCACCTTGAAAAAGACAGCGTATGGATTTCCGACTTTTATCAGTAAGAATTATATAATATAGCTTTGCATATATTAAATCCTTTTATCTTATTTCTTTCTAGTTCCTCCCAGGATAGACCTGAGTGTGGCTATGAAATCTTTGCTCACTGTGAAAGCTGGAACGAATGTTTGCCTGGATGCTACTGTTTTTGGTAAACCAATGCCCACAGTCTCTTGGAAGAAGGACGGCACGCCGCTGAAAGCATCAGAAGGCATCAAGATGGCCATGCAGCGGAACCTGTGTACCCTGGAGCTGTTCAGTGTGAGTCGGAAAGACTCAGGGGACTATACCATCACTGCCGAAAACGCAAGTGGCTCCAAATCAGCCACCATCAAGCTCAAAGTGTTAGGTAACTAAAGCACTTCACTAGAATCTCATGCTTCCCTTTGGTTAATGTGATGTCACAGAATTTACAAAATAATATGTGAGAAGAGATACCTATCTCGATGTATCTTTCGTCATCGCAGAATTATTCTCATCACAGAAAAAGAGCGTTTTACAGCCGAAAAGACCACTAGAGATCACATATTCCAGTTACATAATTTTAGATATGAGGAAATGAAGATTCGGAAAAATTAAGTAACTTCCAAGGTCGTATAGGAAGTTAATGACAACATAAAGGCTGCAGCCCAGGTCTCCAGACCTCCACTCTACTCATTCCCTATTTCACATGTGCGAGTGAAAGACCTCACTTTTCTTTCTTATCCTTTCAGATAAACCAGGTCCTCCAGCATCTGTTAAAGTCAACAAAATGTATTCAGATCGTGCAATGCTTTCTTGGGAACCTCCTCTTGAAGATGGGGGCTCAGAAATCACCAACTATGTTGTTGACAAACGTGAAACGAGCAGACCCAACTGGGCACAAGTCTCTGCCACTGTGCCCATCACCAGCTGCAGCGTGGAGAAACTGATAGAAGGCCATGAGTATCAGTTCCGAATTTGTGCTGAAAATAAATACGGAGTGGGCGACCCGATCTTAACTGAACCAGCAATTGCTAAAAACCCATATGGTAAGAACATTTTCCTGAGGTTTTTCTCTTTTTTTTTAAACACCTTTATTGGAGTATAATTGCTTTACAATGGTGTGTTAGTTTCTGCTGTATAACAAAGTGAATCAGCTATACCTATACATATATCCCCATATCCCCTCCCTTTTGGGTCTCCCTCCCCCGCTCCCTATCCCACCCCTCTAGGTGGTCACAGAGCACCGAGCTGATCTCCCAGTGCTATGTGGCTGCTTCCCACTAGCTATCTATTTTACATTTGGTAGTGTATATATGTCCATGCCACTCTCTCACTTCATCCCAGCTTACCCTTACCCGTCCCCGTATCCTCAAGTCCATTCTCTAGGTCTGCGTCCTGCCCCTACATTCTTCAGAACGATTTTTTTTTTTTAAAGATTCCATATATATGTGTTAGCATACGTATGTGTTTTTTTCTTTCTGACTTCACTCTGTATGACAGACTCAAGGTCCATCCACCTCACTACAAATAACTCATTTTACTTTTTAAATATTACCTTTTAGACTGGGACATTAACTTGTCAATCAATCTCTGCAGACCCACCCGGACGCTGTGATCCTCCTGTTATTAGCAACATAACCAAAGATCACATGACAGTAAGCTGGAAACCACCAGCAGATGATGGCGGCTCCCCCATCACTGGCTATTTGGTTGAAAAGCGGGAAACCCAGGCAATTAACTGGACTAAGGTCAACAGAAAACCCGTTATAGAAAGAACGATAAAAGCAACAGGTCTCCAAGAAGGCAAGGAATATGAGTTCCGAGTTACAGCTATAAATAAGGCTGGACCAGGCAAACCCAGTGACGTATCCAAAGCTGCTTATGCCCAAGATCCTCTGTGTAAGTTTTCATGAGAGAGTCCAATATTCTGTGTTATAATCAACATTCAAAAACTGGGAATGAGGTTTTAATGAAAATTTTCTATTATTATTTATCCTCAGATCCTCCTGGTCCACCAGCTTTTCCCAAAGTATATGATACAACCCATAGCTCCGTGAGTCTATCTTGGGGCAAGCCAGCCTATGACGGTGGTAGCCCTATCATTGGTTACCTTGTTGAAGTAAAACGAGCTGATTCTGATAACTGGGTGAGGTGCAATTTACCACAGAAGCTACAGAAAACCCGCTTTGAGGTTACCGGCCTAATGGAAAACACAGAATATCAGTTCCGCGTGTATGCCGTTAATAAGATAGGATATAGTGACCCCAGCGATGTGCCAGATAAACACTGTCCCAAGGACATTTTAAGTAAGTATTACCAGGAAAAACATACAGAACTCTTCTCATCAGTCATATTGTAAGAGGGAGTATGGGACTCCCTTATGTAGATTTAGTTATTTATAAGAAGTTTTAGGGTTGGTAACTCTACAAGTATCAATACATTTTAGGAGAGCTGGGTTGGTACTTTATGGTATTGTATAATAAGCTCAATGGAATGCAAGTATGAGAATTTCATGTCTTCAAAAGAATACAGAATATAGGAATTTTATTCTGAGAATAAAAAGATTTTTTTAAACTAAGTAGTGAGCTATTTATCATTCTTAGGTTTTTATTTTCTCTTCTAATCTACCCCTCTCCGTAAGTATATAATGGTAAGCTCTCCATCATCTTAATTTCTCTTCTCACCATTTCTTCTATTCACTTATTCTCCCTAACCAGTGCTCCTTTTACTTTGAATTACTTGGTATTATACTTCACCTTCCGTGTACTTTTCTTCCTACAATGAAATGAAGAGTATATAGCGGAGTGCCTTCACTGGAAGAAAGCCAAAAACCAATCATCTACTTTTAATATACAGAGAGTTTAAGAGTATATAAGGTTCATGAGATGAGATGCAGATCCTCCAGGGAAAACTTGGGTCGGCCTATAGGATATTGGAAAATAGAAAGATCAATAATTGCTACAGAGTATTAAAATCGTTAGCAACGGGACTTCCCTGGTGGCGCAGTGGTTAAGAATCTGCCTGCCAGTGCAGGGGACACGGGTTCGAGCCCTGGTCGGGGAAGATCCCACATGCTGTGGAGCAACTAAGCTGGTGCGCCACAACTACTGAGCCTGCGCTCTAGAGCCCACGAGCCACAACTACTGAGCCCGCGTGCCTAGAGCCTGTGCTCCACAACAAAGAGCAGCCCCCACTCACCACAACTAGAGAAAGCCTGCACGCAGCAACGAAGACCCAAAGTAGCCAATAAATTAATTAATTAATTAATTATTTTAAATAGTTGGCAAAAGTTTTGAGGATTATATTAAGGATTTTCTAAAGAACTAGAGATCAGTTATGGAAAGAAACATATTTTAGGAGTGATCAGGCCAGTTCTTGGAAATACATTTGACCATTATTACTCTGTCTTTACTCCAACATTAAACAGTTCCACCTGAGGGAGAACTTGATGCTGATTTGAGGAAAACACTCATATTACGTGCTGGAGTTACAATGAGACTGTATGTACCAGTAAAAGGACGTCCACCTCCCAAGATAACTTGGTCTAAACCAAATGTCAATCTAAGAGAAAGGACTGGACTGGACATAAAGTCAACTGACTTTGACACTTTCTTGCGCTGTGAAAATGTGAACAAATATGATGCAGGAAAATATATCTTGACTCTGAAGAACAGCTGTGGTACAAAAGAATATACCATTGTAGTGAAAGTGCTTGGTAAGTCCACTTGAAAAAACAATCATATATATGCTTAAAATGTAGTCTATGTATTTTTTACATATTCATTTCTTATCTACCCACTATTTATTCAGATACTCCTGGGCCACCCGTCAATGTGACTGTCAAAGAAATATCCAAAGATTCTGCTTATGTTACCTGGGATCCTCCCATTGTTGACGGCGGAAGCCCCATCATAAACTATGTGGTAGAAAAGCGTGACGCAGAGAGGAAGTCCTGGTCCACCGTAACAACGGAGTGCTCCAAAACAAGCTTCAGAGTTTCTAACTTGGAGGAAGGAAAATCCTACTTCTTCAGGGTGTTTGCGGAAAATGAGTACGGCATTGGTGATCCCGGTGAAACACGTGATGCCGTGAAAGCTTCCGGTGAGCAAATAAGCTACCATCCCGTCATTTTGAGTGACATCTTACCTTGGTTATCCAGGGCTTAGACTTATCGTTTCTCCTTTGCTTTAGAAACCCCTGGACCAGTTGTGGACCTTAAAGTGACGTCTGTGACCAAGTCATCTTGCAGCATAGGCTGGAAAAAGCCTCGCAGCGATGGTGGGAGTCGAATTATCGGATATGTCGTTGATATCCTGACTGAAGAAAATAAGTGGCAACGAGTCATGAAATCACTAAACTTACAGTATTCCATGAAAGATTTGACCGAAGGGGAGGAATACACCTTCAGAGTGAGTGCCGAGAATGAAAACGGAGAAGGGACCCCAAGTGAAATCACTGTTGTGGCAAAGGATGATGTCGGTAAGCCTTCAGCCATCATCTCCATTTTCCCTTTGTCATCAAAAGTGCCCTCTTGAGCCCTACTCACTGGCTTATGTAAAAATCCTTTAAAAACTATAATGATCTGAAAAAATTAACTGCCTGGCATTAAAAATAACAGTAACTTATCTCTGCTGTTTTACAGTGGCTCCTGACCTTGACTTAAAGGACCTTCCTGATTTGTGCTACCTGGCTAAAGAAAACAGCAACTTCCGTCTTAAGATCCCCATAAAAGGCAAGCCAGCTCCATCCGTGTCCTGGAAGAAAGGAGAAGATCCTCTAGCAACAGGCACAAGGGTCAGTGTCGACTCATCTGCAGTTAACACAACTCTTGTAGTGAATGACTGCCAAAAATCTGATGCTGGAAAATACACAATCACACTGAAGAATGTTGCCGGCACCAAGGAAGGAACCCTCTCCATAAAAGTTGTCGGCAAGCCTGGCATCCCCACCGGACCGATCAAATTTGACGAAGTCACAGCAGAAGCCATGACCTTAAAGTGGGGTCCTCCAAAGGACGACGGAGGTTCTGAGATCACCAACTATATCCTAGAGAAGAGAGATTCTGTAAACAACAAGTGGGTGACATGTGCCTCAGCTGTCCAGAAAACCACCTTTAGAGTCATGAGACTTCTTGAGGGTATGGAATACACCTTCAGGGTCAGTGCCGAAAATAAATACGGTGTAGGACAGGGCTTGAAATCGGAGCCAATTGTTGCTAGACATCCATTTGGTAAGTGTCTCAAGGTCAGAAAACATAAAGCAAAACATGGTTCTGGCTTATTTATAATACATTCCTAATTATAAATCTTGCATTATCTATTTTTTCCTAGATGTGCCCGATGCTCCCCCACCTCCCAATATTGTGGATGTCAGACATGATTCCGTATCTCTAACTTGGACTGACCCCAGGAGAACTGGAGGCTCTCCAATTACAGGTATTTAGTTGGCTCTTACCCTACAGCGTTTACATTAAGATTTCTTCCAAATCTTCCTCCCTGAAAACAAGTTGAATCTGTGCTCCTTATTTATAGCACTATCTGCACATACAAAAATGTATTTTCCTTTTTTCAGTTCATTATGCATTCAGTACATGAAGCATTAAGCTAATTCATTAAGCTAATGCTTAATTTCAATGAAAACCTCCTAATGTAATAGTTAATAAAGGCTTTCTTAATGATATCTATTTTTGTAAGTTAAAACTTTTTGACAGAAGGTGCAATAAATGTCTATTCCAAGAGGAAAAAATGGCTCTATGCCTAGGTAATAAAAGTATACATACAAGCAAGAATGATTACTTGCTCTGTGCGTGTGTGTGTGTATGTGTGTGTGTACGTATGTATTTAAAAATCAGGCTACATTTGTAGTTTCTATGTGAATTGACACATCACTGGATCTTTTGTAGGGTATCATATTGAGTCCAAGGAAAGAAATAGCCTTTTGTGGAAGAGGGCTAACAAGACTCCTGTTAGGATGAAAGACTTCAAAGTGACAGGACTAACTGAAGGTCTGGAATATGAATTCCGAGTTATGGCAATCAATTTAGCAGGAGTAGGCAAGCCAAGCCTGCCATCAGAGCCAGTTGTGGCACTTGATCCAATTGGTAAGTCATTATACAAAGCAAAATCCAGGTGTATTTTCTTCATGAAGAGAACATTGGTGTGTGTTTGACCGGGTTTCTTTGTCTGTTTTTTGCTTTATTTTAGATCCTCCTGGCAAACCTGAGGTTATTAATGTAACAAGGAATTCAGTGACTCTCATTTGGACTGAACCCAAATATGATGGTGGTCATAAGTTGACTGGATACATAGTGGAGAAGCGAGATCTTCCCTCTAAATCTTGGATGAAAGCCAACCATGTTAATGTCACAGATTGTGCCTTTACTGTTACTGACCTTGTTGAGGGTGGAAAATATGAATTCAGAATTAGAGCAAAGAATATAGCAGGTGCTATCAGTGCTCCATCAGAAAGTACAGGAACCATTATTTGCAAGGATGAATATGGTAGGTCTATTTCACTTTTTATGCACATAAACAATAGTAAATTAAGCATCCTTCCTTTTCTGATTAAAATGTTCTTTTCTCCTTTGCAGAGGCACCAACCATTGTCCTTGATCCCACAATAAAGGATGGGCTAACAGTTAAAGCAGGTGACACCATTGTTTTGAATGCCATTAGCATTCTCGGCAAGCCTCTTCCAAAGTCAAGTTGGTCCAGGGCAGGGAAAGACATCAGACCATCAGACATCGTTCAGATAACTTCAACCCCAACATCTTCCATGCTTGCCATCAAGTATGCCACTAGAAAAGATGCTGGTGAATACACCATCACTGCTACCAATGCTTTTGGCACAAAGGAGGAGCATGTGAAGGTGACAGTCCTCGATGTACCTGGTCCCCCAGGTCCGATCGAAGTCAGTAATGTTTCTGCTGAAAAAGCAACGCTTACATGGACACCTCCCTTAGAAGATGGCGGCTCACCAATTAAGTCTTATGTTCTTGAAAAGAGAGAAACCAGCCGACTTTTGTGGACAGTGTTTGCCGAAGATATTCAGACTTGCAGGCATGTGGCAACCAAACTTATCCAGGGAAATGAGTACCTCTTCCGGGTCTCAGCTGTAAACCAGTATGGCAAAGGGGAACCCGTACAGTCCGAACCTGTCAAGATGGTAGACAGATTTGGTACGTAGAGCATATAAAGCAACTGATACGTAAGCATTTGCAGCAGAATTTAGGAAATCATAGATTTCTCATAAATTTGCTTTCTTTTCAGGTCCACCTGGCCCCCCTGGAAAACCAGAGGTGTCCAATGTCACTAAAAACACTGCCACTGTCAGTTGGAAAAGACCAGTTGATGATGGTGGCAGTGAGATCACAGGGTATCATGTAGAAAGGAGAGAGAAGAAAGGCTTGCGATGGGTGAGAGCAACAAAGACTCCAGTTTCCGATCTCAGATACAAAGTAACAGGACTGCAAGAAGGAAACACCTACGAATTCCGTGTCAGTGCAGAGAACAAAGCAGGAATTGGTCCACCTAGTGATACTTCAAATCCTGTTCTAATGAAAGATGTAGCATGTTAGTATTTATCTTTTTCAATACAGCTCATTTGGGAGTGCCAGTATTTTATATAATTTATACAAAAGCCAAACCCTTAACACTTTTGTGCCTTTGTCTCCTTTTCAGATCCCCCAGGACCACCCTCAAATGCACGTGTCACTGATACCACCAAGAAATCTGCTTCTTTGGCATGGGGCAAGCCTCATTATGATGGTGGGCTTGAAATCACTGGCTATGTCGTAGAGCATCAAAAAGTAGGAGATGATGCCTGGATAAAGGATACGACAGGAACCACCCTCAGAATCACCGAGTTTGTCGTCCCTGATCTTCAGACTAAAGAAAAATACAATTTTAGAATCAGTGCCATCAATGATGCAGGTGTTGGGGAGCCAGCAGTGATTTCAAATGTTGAAATTGTAGAACGGGAGATGGCTCCTGATTTCGAACTAGACGCTGAGCTTCGAAGAACCCTTGTTGTGAGAGCAGGACTCAGTATTAGAATATTTGTGCCCATTAAAGGTCGTCCTGCTCCCGAAGTGACATGGACCAAAGATGATATCAACCTTAAAAACCGAGCTAACATTGAAAGCACAGAGTCGTTCACGCTCCTGATCATCCCAGAATGTAACAGATATGACACCGGTAAATTTGTGATGACCATTGAAAACCCCGCTGGGAAGAAAAGTGGTTTCGTTAATGTCAGAGTCTTGGATACACCAGGACCTGTCCTTAACCTGAGGCCTACTGACATCACAAAGGAGAGTGTCACCCTGCACTGGGACCTCCCACTGATAGATGGGGGCTCACATATAACAAACTACATCGTGGAGAAACGAGAAGCAACACGGAAATCCTACTCCACGGTCACCACTAAGTGCCATAAATGCACATACAAAGTTACTGACTTGTCTGAAGGACATGAATACTTCTTCAGAGTGATGGCAGAAAATGAGTACGGAATTGGTGAGCCGACAGAAACAACAGAGCCTGTAAAAGCCTCCGAAGTACCATCACCACCAGACAGTCTTAACATTATGGACACAACTAAGAGCACAGTCAGCCTGGCGTGGCCTAGACCCAAGCACGATGGTGGCAGTAAGATCACTGGCTATGTGATTGAAGCCCAAAGAAAAGGCTCTGACCAGTGGACCCACATCACAACCGTGAAGGGGTTAGAATGTGTTGTGAAGAATCTAACTGAAGGGGAAGAATATACCTTCCAAGTGATGGCAGTGAACAGTGCAGGGAGAAGTGCCCCTAGAGAAAGCCGACCCGTCGTTGTCAAGGAGCAGACAATGCTTCCAGAATTGGATCTCCATGGCATTTACCAAAAATTAGTCATTGCTAAAGCTGGTGACAACATCAAAGTTGAAATTCCAGTGCTAGGTCGACCAAAGCCCACAGTTACATGGAAGAAAGGAGACCAGGTTCTTAAACAGACCCAGAGAGTTAATTCTGAAAACACAGCAACTTCAACCATCTTAAATATCAATGAGTGTGTAAGAAGCGATAGTGGGCCCTACCCATTAACAGCAAAGAACATTGTGGGAGAGGTTGGTGATGTCATCACCATTCAAGTCCATGATATCCCAGGGCCACCTACTGGACCAATCAAATTTGATGAAGTTTCGTCTGATTTTGTCACCTTCTCTTGGGACCCACCTGAGAATGATGGAGGTGTACCCATAAGCAACTATGTAGTAGAAATGCGACAGACTGACAGTACCACATGGGTTGAGTTAGCAGCCACCGTTATACGCACCACCTACAAAGCCACTCACCTTACTACCGGAGTGGACTATCAATTCCGGGTAAAAGCTCAAAACAGATACGGAGTTGGACCAGGCATCACATCAGCATCTGTAGTTGCCAACTATCCATTTAAGGTTCCTGGGCCTCCTGGTACCCCTCAGGTCATGGCAGTTACCAAGGATTCAATAACAATCAGCTGGCATGAGCCTCTTTCTGATGGTGGAAGCCCCATTTTAGGATACCACATTGAAAGAAAAGAACGAAATAGTATTCTCTGGCAGACTGTGAGCAAAGCATTAGTACCAGGCAACATTTTCAAATCAAGTGGACTTGCAGATGGTATTGCTTATGAATTCCGAGTGATCGCAGAAAACATGGCTGGCAAAAGCAAGCCGAGCAAGCCATCTGAACCTATGTCAGCTTTGGATCCCATTGACCAACCTGGGAAACCGGTTCCTCTAAATATTACTAGACACACAGTGACCCTTAAATGGGCTAAGCCTGAATATACTGGAGG
This sequence comes from Delphinus delphis, assembly GCF_949987515.2. NCBI lineage: Eukaryota > Metazoa > Chordata > Mammalia > Artiodactyla > Delphinidae > Delphinus > Delphinus delphis. The sequence goes on from NC_082689.1 coordinate 54,539,169, forward strand.
CTTTAAAATTACCAGTTATATAGTTGAAAAGAGAGATTTTCCTAATGGACGGTGGCTGAAAGCCAACTTCAGCAACATTTTGGAGAATGAATTTACAGTCAGCGGACTAACAGAAGATGCCGCATACGAATTCCGTGTGATTGCCAAAAATGCTGCTGGTGCTATTAGCCCACCGTCTGAGCCATCAGATGCTATCACATGCAGGGACGACATTGAAGCACCAAGGATACTGGTGGACATCAAATTTAAGGACACAGTTATAATAAAAGCAGGTGAAGCATTCAAGCTGGAAGCTGATGTTTCAGGTCGCCCACCTCCAACGATGGAATGGACCAAAGATGGAAAGGAGCTTGAAAACACAGCAAAATTAGAAATTAAAATGGCAGATTTCTCTACTAATCTGGTAAACAAGGATTCACTAAGACGGGATGGCGGTGCCTATACCCTTACAGCAACCAATCCTGGTGGTTTTGCTAAACATATTTTCAATGTCAAAGTTCTTGACAGACCAGGCCCACCTGAAGGACCTTTAGCTGTATCTGAAGTGACATCAGAAAAATGTATATTGTCATGGTTGCCTCCACTGGACGATGGAGGTGCCAAAATTGACAATTATGTAGTTCAGAAACGTGAAACCAGCAGGCTGGCATGGACAAATGTAGCTTCAGAAGTCCAAGTAACAAGACTAAAGGTCACTAAACTTTTAAAAGGCAATGAATACATATTCCGTGTGATGGCTGTAAATAAATATGGAGTTGGAGAGCCACTGGAATCAGAGCCTGTGCTTGCACTAGATCCTTATGGACCACCTGATCCACCCCAAAATCCTGAAGTTACAACTATTACTAAAGATTCCATGGTTGTCTGCTGGGGACATCCTGACTCTGATGGCGGCAGCGAAATCATCAATTATATTGTGGAACGGCGTGATAAAGCTGGCCAACGCTGGGTGAAATGCAACAAAAAGACTCTCACTGATTTAAGATATAAAGTGTCTGGACTGACAGAAGGACATGAATATGAGTTCCGGATTATGGCTGAGAACGCTGCTGGAATCAGCGCACCGAGTGCTACCAGTCCATTTTATAAAGCCTGTGATGCTGTGTTTAAACCTGGCCCGCCAGGTAACCCACGTGTTCTAGATACAAGCAGATCATCCATTTCAATTGCTTGGAACAAACCTATCTATGATGGTGGTTCTGAAATCACTGGGTATATGGTTGAGATCGCCCTGCCAGAAGAAGATGAATGGCGTATTGTCACTCCACCAGCCGGGCTCAAGGCAACCTCTTACACTATCACCAACCTCACAGAGAACCAGGAATATAAAATCCACATCTATGCCATGAATTCTGAAGGCATTGGGGAACCTGCACTTGTTCCTGGCACTCCAAAGGCTGAAGACAGGATGCTGCCTCCAGAGATTGAACTGGACGCTGAACTGCGCAAAGTTGTTACCATAAGAGCTTGTTGTACCCTGAGACTTTTTGTTCCAATCAAAGGAAGGCCAGTACCTGAGGTGAAGTGGACCCGGGAACACGGAGAATCTTTAGATAAAGCTAGCATTGAGTCCACAAGCTCTTATACCCTGCTTACCGTTGGAAACGTAAACAGATTCGACAGTGGCAAATACATACTAACTATAGAAAACAGCTCAGGCAGCAAGTCTGCATTTGTCAGTGTCAGAGTACTGGATACACCAGGCCCTCCACAGGATCTGAAGGTAAAGGAGGTCACTAAGACATCTGTCACACTGACATGGGAGCCTCCTCTTCTTGACGGAGGTTCAAAAATAAGTAACTACATTGTTGAAAAGCGGGAATCAACAAGGAAAGCATATTCAACTGTTGCAACAAATTGCCACAAGACTTCCTGGAAGGTAGACCAGCTTCAAGAAGGCTGTAGTTACTACTTCAGGGTTCTCGCTGAAAATGAATATGGCATCGGGCTCCCTGCTGAAACCGCAGAATCTGTGAAAGCATCAGAACGACCTCTTCCTCCAGGAAAAATAACTTTGGTGGATGTCACAAGAAATAGCGTGTCACTCTCTTGGGAGAAACCTGAGCATGATGGAGGCAGCCGAATTCTAGGCTACATTGTAGAGATGCAGAGCAAAGGCAGTGACAAATGGACCACATGTGCCACAGTCAAAGTCACCGAAGCCACTATTACTGGATTAATTCAGGGTGAAGAATACTCTTTCCGTGTTTCCGCTCAGAATGAGAAGGGCATCAGTGACCCGAGACAACTGAGTGTGCCAGTAGTTGCCAAGGATCTTGTCATTCCACCAGCCTTCAAACTCCTGTTCAATACTTTCACTGTACTGGCAGGTGAAGATCTGAAAGTCGATGTTCCATTCATTGGACGCCCTACGCCAACTACAACCTGGCATAAAGATGATGTACCACTGAAGCAGACAACCAGAGTAAATGCTGAGAGCACAGAAAATAACTCACTACTGACGATAAAGGAAGCCTGCCGAGAAGATGTTGGACATTACGTAGTTAAACTGACTAACTCAGCTGGTGAAGCTACTGAAACCCTTAATGTTATTGTCCTTGACAAACCAGGGCCTCCAACGGGACCAGTTAAAATGGATGAAGTGACAGCTGACAGTATCACTTTCTCCTGGGGCCCACCTAAGTATGATGGTGGAAGCTCTATCAATAATTACATCGTAGAAAAACGGGACACTTCCACAACCACCTGGCAAATTCTGTCAGCTACTGTTGCAAGGACAACAATAAAAGCTTGCAGGTTAAAGACTGGATGTGAATATCAGTTTAGGATTGCAGCTGAAAACAGATATGGAAAGAGTACCTACCTCAATTCAGAGCCTACTGTAGCCCAGTATCCATTCAAAGTTCCTGGTCCTCCTGGCACACCGTTTGTAACGCTCTCCTCCAAGGACTGTATGGAAGTACAATGGAACGAGCCAGTCAGTGATGGAGGTAGCAAAGTCATTGGCTATCATCTAGAACGCAAGGAGAGAAATAGCATCCTCTGGGTTAAGTTGAATAAGACACCCATTCCTCAAACCAAGTTTAAAACAACTGGCCTCGACGAAGGCATTGAATATGAATTTAGAGTCTCCGCACAGAACATTGTGGGCATCGGCAAGCCAAGTAAAGTGTCAGAAAGCTACGTAGCCCGTGATCCATGTGACCCACCAGGAAGGCCAGAGCCAATCATTGTCACAAGGAATTCTGTGACTCTTCAGTGGAAGAAACCCACATATGATGGTGGAAGCAAGGTCACTGGTTATATTGTTGAGAAGAAAGAACTGCCCGAGGGCCGCTGGATGAAAGCCAGTTTTACAAATGTCATTGATACTCAGTTTGAAGTAACTGGCCTAGCTGAAGATCACAGATATGAGTTCCGGGTTATAGCTCGAAATGCTGCAGGAGTGTTTAGCGAGCCTTCAGAAAGCACAGGAGCAATAACAGCAAGAGATGAGGTAGAACCACCACGAATTCGTATGGATCCAAAATACAAAGACACAATTGTGGTTCACGCTGGTGAGTTATTCAACATTGACGCAGATATTTATGGCAAACCAGTACCAACCACTCAGTGGATAAAAGGTGATCAGGAGCTTTCAAATACAGCTCGATTAGAAATAAAGAGCACTGATTTTGCCACCAGTCTCAATGTAAAGGATGCAATACGTGTTGACAGTGGAAATTACATACTGAAAGCCAAAAATGTTGCAGGAGAGGTATCAGTCACTGTAAATGTCAAAGTTCTTGACAGACCAGGGCCACCTGAAGGACCTATTGTTATATCAGGAGTTACAGCAGAAAAATGCACACTCGCTTGGAAACCCCCACTACAAGATGGTGGGAGTGATATCATAAATTATATTGTGGAAAAGAGAGAAACCAGCCGCTTGGTTTGGACTGTGGTTGATGCCAACGTGCAAACTCTCAGCTGCAAGCTTACTAAGCTTCTTGAAGGCAATGAATATATCTTCCGTATAATGGCTGTCAACAGATATGGTGTTGGCGAACCTCTTGAATCTGAGCCAGTAATTGCCAAGAATCCATTTGTAGTGCCAGATGCACCAAAAGCTCCAGAAATCACAGCGGTGGCCAAGGACTCAATGGTTGTTGTATGGGAAAGGCCAGCATCTGATGGTGGCAGTGAAATTCTTGGATATGTTCTTGAAAAACGGGATAAAGAGGGCATCAGATGGACAAGATGCCATAAACGTCTGATTGGCGAACTGCGCTTGAGAGTAACTGGACTCTTAGAAAATCACAATTATGAATTCAGAGTCTCAGCTGAGAATGCTGCTGGACTCAGTGAGCCAAGCCCACCTTCTGCTTACCAAAAGGCTTGTGATCCTATTTATAAACCAGGACCTCCAAACAATCCCAGAGTCATTGATACTACCAGATCTTCCGTCTTCCTTTCTTGGGGCAAACCAATATACGATGGTGGCTGTGAAATCCAAGGATACATTGTTGAAAAATGTGACGTGAGTGTTGGTGAATGGACAATGTGCACTCCACCGACTGGAATCAATAAAACAAATATAGAAGTCGAGAAGCTGTTGGAAAAGCATGAGTACAACTTCCGTATCTGTGCTGTTAACAAAGCTGGAGTTGGAGAACATGCGGACGTCCCTGGACCTATTATAGTTGAAGAAAAATTGGAAGCACCAGACATTGATCTTGACCTAGAACTGAGGAAAATTATAAATATAAGGGCAGGCGGCTCCTTAAGGTTATTTGTTCCTATTAGAGGTCGTCCTACACCAGAAGTTAAATGGGGAAAGGCGGATGGTGAAATCCGAGACGCAGCTATAATCGACAGCACTAGCAGCTTCACCTCTCTTGTTCTTGACAATGTCAACCGATATGATAGTGGAAAATATACTCTCACGTTAGATAACAGCAGTGGGACAAAGACTGCCTTTGTTACTGTGAGAGTCCTGGACACACCAAGTCCACCTGTTAATCTGAAAGTCACAGAAATCACCAAAGACTCAGTATCAATTACATGGGAACCTCCTTTGTTGGATGGGGGATCCAAAATTAAAAATTACATTGTTGAGAAACGTGAAGCCACAAGGAAATCATACGCTGCAGTTGTCACAAATTGCCACAAGAGTTCTTGGAAAATCGATCAACTCCAAGAAGGTTGCAGTTACTACTTTAGAGTCACAGCTGAGAACGAGTATGGTATTGGCCTTCCCGCCCATACTGATGATCCAATTAAGGTTGCAGAAGTCCCACAACCTCCAGGAAAAATAACCGTGGATGATGTCACCAGAAACAGTGTCTCTTTGAGCTGGACAAAGCCTGAACATGATGGCGGCAGTAAAATCATTCAGTATATTGTGGAAATGCAAGCTAAACACCATGAGAAATGGTCAGAGTGTGCTCGAGTCAAGTCCCTTGAAGCCGTAATTACCAACCTAACTCAGGGAGAAGAATACCTTTTTAGAGTTGTGGCTGTAAATGAAAAGGGAAGAAGTGATCCTAGGTCTCTTGCAGTTCCAATAGTTGCCAAAGATCTGGTCATTGAGCCAGATGTAAGACCTGCATTTAACAATTACAGTGTACAGGTTGGCCAAGATTTGAAAATAGAAGTGCCAATTTCTGGACGTCCTAAGCCAACCATTACCTGGACTAAAGACGGTCTTCCACTGAAGCAGACTACAAGAATCAATGTTACTGATTCACTTGACCTCACCATACTCAGTATTAAAGAAACTCATAAGGATGACAGTGGACATTATGGAATCACAGTTGCTAATGTTGTTGGTCAGAAGACAGTATCCATCGAAATTATAACCCTAGATAAGCCTGATCCTCCAAAAGGACCTGTTAAATTTGATGAAGTCAGTGCTGAAAGTATTACCTTATCTTGGGAACCTCCACTGTATACAGGGGGCTGCCAGATCACTAACTACATAGTTCAGAAAAGAGATACAACCACCACAGTATGGGATGTTGTTTCTGCTACTGTTGCCAGAACTACACTCAAAGTGACCAAACTGAAGACTGGTACAGAATACCAATTCAGAATATTCGCTGAAAACAGATATGGACAAAGCTTTGCCTTGGAATCTCAGCCAATTGTAGCTCAATATCCCTACAAAGAACCAGGCCCTCCAGGCACACCATTTGCCACAGCCATTTCCAAAGACTCCATGGTTATACAGTGGCATGAACCAATCAATAACGGAGGAAGCCCAATCATAGGTTACCACCTTGAGAGAAAGGAAAGAAATAGTATTTTGTGGACAAAGGTCAACAAAACTATTATTCATGACACCCAGTTTAAAGCACTCAATCTTGAAGAAGGCATTGGATATGAATTCAGAGTTTATGCTGAAAATATTGTTGGTATAGGCAAAGCAAGCAAGAATTCTGAATGCTATGTAGCCAGAGATCCCTGTGACCCACCGGGAACCCCAGAAGCAATAATAGTTAAAAGACATGAAATCACTTTACAATGGACCAAACCAGCATATGATGGTGGAAGTATGATTACGGGTTACATTGTAGAGAAACGTGATTTGCCTGAGGGTCGTTGGATGAAAGCCAGCTTCACAAACGTCATTGAAACTCAATTTACTGTGTCAGGTCTTACTGAAGATCAAAGATATGAATTCAGAGTCATTGCAAAGAATGCAGCTGGTGTAATAAGCAAACCCTCTGACAGTACTGGACCGATAACTGCCAAGGATGAGGTCGAACTCCCAAGAATTTCAATGGATCCAAAATTCAGAGACACAATTGTGGTAAATGCTGGAGAAACATTCAGGCTTGAAGCTGATGTCCACGGAAAGCCGCTACCTACCATTGAGTGGTTAAGAGGAGATAAGGAAATTGAAGAATCTGCTAGATGTGAAATAAAGAACACAGATTTCAAGGCTTTACTTATTGTAAAGGATGCCATTAGAATCGATGGCGGACAGTATATTTTAAGAGCTTCCAATGTTGCAGGTTCTAAGTCATTCCCAGTGAATGTAAAAGTGTTAGATAGACCAGGACCTCCAGAAGGGCCAGTCCAGGTTACTGGAGTCACCGCTGAAAAATGCACATTAACATGGTCTCCACCACTTCAAGATGGTGGCAGCAACATTTCTCACTATGTTGTTGAAAAGAGAGAAACAAGTCGGCTTGCCTGGACTGTTGTTGCTTCAGAGGTTGTAACCAATTCTCTGAAAGTTACCAAACTCTTAGAAGGGAATGAATATATTTTCCGTATAATGGCTGTCAACAAATACGGTGTTGGAGAGCCTTTGGAATCTGCACCAGTAATCATGAAAAATCCATTTGTGCTTCCTGGACCACCAAAAAGCCTGGAAGTCACGAACATTGCCAAGGACTCCATGACCGTCTGTTGGAGCCGTCCAGATAGTGATGGTGGAAGTGAGATTATTGGCTACATTGTAGAAAAAAGAGACAAAAGTGGCATTAGGTGGATAAAATGTAATAAACGCCGCATTACAGATTTGCGTCTAAGAGTAACAGGATTAACAGAAGACCATGAGTATGAATTCAGAGTCTCTGCAGAAAATGCTGCTGGAGTTGGAGAACCAAGTCCAGCTACAGTTTATTATAAGGCTTGCGATCCTGTGTTCAAACCTGGCCCCCCCATCAATGCACACATTGTAGACACCACTAAAAATTCAATTACACTTGCCTGGGGTAAACCCATCTACGATGGTGGCAGTGAGATCCTGGGATATGTAGTAGAAATCTGTAAAGCAGATGAAGAAGAATGGCAAATAGTTACTCCACAGACTGGCCTGAGAGCCACTCGATTTGAAATTTCAAAACTCACTGAACACCAGGAGTATAAAATACGAGTCTGTGCCCTCAATAAAGTTGGTTTAGGTGAGGCTACATCAGTTCCTGGTACTGTGAAACCAGAAGATAAACTCGAAGCACCTGAACTTGACCTTGACTCTGAATTAAGGAAAGGAATTGTTGTAAGAGCTGGTGGATCTGTCAGAATTCACATTCCATTCAAAGGTTGCCCAACACCTGAGATCACTTGGTCTCGAGAGGAAGGTGAATTCACAGATAAGGTCCAAACTGAAAAAGCAGCGAACTATACCCAACTATCAATAGATAACTGTGATAGAAGCGATGCTGGAAAATATACTCTCAAGCTGGAAAACAGCAGTGGATCTAAATCTGCCTTTGTAACTGTGAAAGTTCTCGACACCCCAGGACCAATACAGAATTTGGCAGTCAAAGAAGTGAGAAAAGATTTTGTCCTTCTGATATGGGAACCACCCATCATCGATGGGGGTGCAAAGGTCAAGAACTATGTTATTGACAAACGTGAGTCAACCAGAAAAGCATATGCTAATGTGAGTAATAAATGCAGCAAAACAAGCATTAAAGTTGAGAATCTTACAGAAGGAGCCATGTACTACTTTAGAGTAATGGCTGAAAATGAATTTGGAGTTGGTGTTCCAGTGGAAACCGCTGATGCTGTGAAAGCAGCTGAACCTCCTTCCCCACCAGGAAAGGTCACACTCACTGACGTGTCCCAGACTAGTGCATCGCTGATGTGGGAGAAACCTGAACATGATGGTGGTAGCAGAATCCTGGGGTATGTTGTTGAAATGCAGCCCAAAGGAACAGAAAAATGGAGTGTTGTGGCTGAATCCAAAGTCTGCAATGCAGTTGTTACTGGTTTGAGTTCTGGACAAGAATATCAGTTCCGTGTCAAGGCTTACAACGAGAAAGGAAAAAGCGATCCAAGAGTGCTTGGTGTTCCTGTCATAGCCAAGGACTTGACTATACAGCCTAGTTTTAAGTTACCATTTAACACATATAGTGTCCAAGCTGGAGAAGGTCTTAAAATCGAAATTCCTGTCATTGGCCGACCGAGACCTGAAATTTCATGGGTCAAAGATGGCGAGCCTCTTAAACAGACAACAAGAGTAAATGTTGAGCAAACAGCTACATCAACTATTTTGCACATTATAGAAAGTAACAAAGACGACTTTGGAAAATACACCATAACAGCAACAAATAGTGCAGGTACAGCAATTGAAAATCTCAGCATTATCATTTTGGAAAAGCCTGGACCTCCAGTTGGACCAGTTCGGTTTGATGAAGTTAGTGCAGACTTTGTGGTCATATCTTGGGAACCTCCAGCCTATACTGGTGGCTGCCAAATAAGCAACTACATTGTAGAGAAGCGAGATACAACTACCACCACTTGGCACATGGTATCAGCAACAGTTGCAAGAACAACAATTAAAGTAACCAAACTGAAAACAGGCACTGAGTACCAGTTTAGAATTTTTGCAGAAAACAGGTATGGAAAAAGTGCCCCCTTGGATTCTAAACCAGTTATTGTACAATATCCATTTAAAGAACCCGGACCACCTGGCACTCCTTTTGTGACATCAGTCTCGAAAGATCAAATGCTTGTGCAGTGGCACGAGCCAGTTAATGATGGAGGCAGCAAAGTTACTGGCTACCATCTTGAACAGAAAGAAAAGAACAGCATTTTATGGGTCAAATTAAATAAGACTCCCATTCAAGACACCAAATTCAAAACAACTGGGCTTGATGAAGGCCTTGAGTATGAGTTCAAAGTTTCTGCTGAAAATATTGTTGGCATCGGCAAGCCGAGCAAAGTGTCGGAATGCTTTGTTGCTCGTGATCCGTGTGACCCACCAGGTCGCCCTGAAGCCATTGTTATTACAAGAAACAGTGTCACACTGAAATGGAAGAAACCTGCCTATGACGGTGGCAGCAAAATAACAGGTTATACTGTAGAAAAGAAAGATCTACCTGACGGCCGTTGGATGAAAGCCAGCTTTACTAATGTATTAGAAACTGAATATACAGTGAGTGGACTTGTAGAAGACCAAAGATATGAATTCAGAGTAATTGCAAGAAACGCAGCTGGCAACTTTAGTGAACCGTCTGAAAGCACTGGCGCCATTACTGCAAGAGATGAAATCGATGCACCAAATGCCTCACTGGATCCCAGATATAAAGATGTCATCGTTGTTCACGCAGGAGAGACTTTTGTCCTTGAAGCTGATATCCGTGGCAAACCTATACCTGACATTGTTTGGTCAAAAGATGGAAAAGAGCTTGAAGAAACAGCTGCCAGGATGGAAATTAAGTCTACTATTCAGAAAACAACTCTTCTTGTCAAAGACTGTATACGTAGTGACGGAGGACAATATATCCTGCAACTCAGCAACGTGGGTGGAACAAAGTCTATACCAATCACTGTAAAGGTACTTGACAGGCCAGGGCCTCCTGAAGGGCCTCTGAAAGTTTCTGGAGTGACTGCTGAAAAATGTTACCTGGCATGGAACCCACCTTTACAAGATGGTGGTGCTAATATCTCACATTACATCATTGAAAAGAGAGAGACAAGCAGACTCTCCTGGACCCAGGTTTCAACTGAGGTACAGGCCCTTAACTACAAAGTCACTAAACTTCTTCCTGGTAATGAGTACATCTTCCGTGTCATGGCTGTGAATAAATATGGAATTGGAGAGCCTCTGGAATCTGAGCCTGTTGTAGCCCGTAATCCTTATAAACCACCAGGTCCTCCTTCCCCACCTGAAGCCTCAGCAATCACCAAAGAGTCTGTGGTCGTAACGTGGGCACGCCCAGTGGATGATGGAGGTGCTGAAATCGAGGGCTACGTTCTTGAAAAACGAGATAAGGCAGGCATCAGGTGGACCAAGTGCAACAAGAAAACACTCACAGATCTTCGATTCAGGGTAACTGGCCTTACTGAAGGGCATTCCTATGAATTCCGAGTTGCTGCTGAAAATGCAGCTGGTGTGGGTGAACCTAGTGAGCCATCTGTTTTCTATCGTGCATGTGATGCTCTGTATCCACCAGGACCACCAAGTAATCTAAAAGTGGCAGACACTTCCAGATCGTCTGTCTCCCTGGTGTGGAATAAGCCAATTTATGATGGCGGCGCTCCTGTTAAGGGCTATGTTGTTGAAGTCAAAGAAGCCGCTGCTGCCGAATGGACAACGTGCAGTCCACCAACAGGATTACAAGGAAAGCAGTTCACCGTGACCAAGCTTAAAGAAAATACTGAATATAACTTCCGTATTTGTGCCATCAATTCTGAAGGCGTAGGTGAACCTGCAACTATACCTGGTTCAGTTGTTGCTAAAGAGAGGCAAGAGCCACCAGAAATAGAACTGGATGCTGATCTCCGAAAAGTGGTCATTCTGCGTGCGAGTGCTACTTTACGCTTATTTGTCACTATCAAAGGTCGACCGGAACCTGAAGTTAAATGGGAAAAGGCAGAAGGCATTCTCACTGACCGGGCCCAGATTGAGGTGACCAGCTCATATACAATGTTGGTAATTGATAACGTTACCAGATTTGACAGTGGTCGGTATAATCTGACACTAGAAAATAACAGTGGCTCTAAAACTGCTTTTGTTAACGTCAGAGTTCTCGACTCACCAAGTGCCCCTGTGAATTTGACCGTAAGAGAAGTGAAGAAAGATTCAGTGACACTGGCTTGGGAACCACCGCTTATTGATGGCGGAGCTAAGATTACGAACTACATCGTCGAAAAACGAGAAACTACAAGAAAAGTGTATGCTACTGTTACAAACAATTGCACGAAGAACACTTTTAAGATTGAAAACCTGCAAGAAGGATGTTCTTACTACTTCCAAGTCTTGGCTTCCAATGAATATGGGATTGGTTTGCCAGCTCAAACAACTGAACCTGTTAAAGTTTCTGAAACACCCCTCCCACCTGGAAGAGTAACTCTTGTTGATGTGACCCGTAACACAGCTACAATTAAGTGGGAGAAACCAGAAAGTGATGGTGGCAGCAAAATTACCGGTTATGTAGTTGAAATGCAGACCAAAGGGAGTGAAAAATGGAGCATGTGCACACAAGTTAAGACTCTAGAGGCAACTATATCTGGCCTAACTGCTGGAGAGGAGTATATCTTCAGGGTAGCTGCACTTAATGAAAAAGGAAAAAGTGATCCAAGACAACTTGGAGTGCCAGTAATTGCAAGAGATATTGAAATAAAGCCTTCAGTTGAGCTTCCTTTCAATACTTTCAATGTAAAGGCTACAGACCAACTGAAGATTGATGTTCCATTTAAAGGAAGACCTCAAGCTACTGTAAGCTGGAAAAAAGATGGTCAGACTCTTAAAGAGACAACTAGAGTAAATGTTTCTTCTTCAAAGACTGTAACATCACTAACAATTAAGGAAGCTTCAAGGGAAGATGTTGGAACTTATGAATTATGTGTTTCAAACAGTGCTGGATCCATAACAGTTCCTATTACTATAATTGTGCTTGACAAACCAGGACCTCCCGGACCTATACATATTGATGAGGTTAGTTGTGACAATATAACCATTTCCTGGAATCCTCCAGAATATGATGGCGGCTGCCAGATTAGCAATTACATCGTTGAAAAGAGAGAAACCTCTTCTACAACATGGCACGTAGTTTCACAGGCAGTTGCAAGAACATCCATTAAAATAGTTCGTCTAGTAACAGGAAGTGAGTATCAGTTCCGTGTTTGTGCAGAAAACCGCTACGGAAAGAGCTCCTACAGTGCATCTTCAGCTGTAGTTGCAGAGTATCCATTCAGCCCCCCAGGTCCTCCTGGTACTCCTAAAGTTGTGCATGCCACAAAATCCACCATGTTGGTAACCTGGCAAGTGCCAGTTAATGATGGAGGAAGTCAAGTACTTGGCTATCACCTTGAGTATAAAGAAAGAAGCAGCGTTCTTTGGTCAAAAGTAAATAAGAGCCTCATCACTGCTACTCAAAGGAAAGTCTCCGGCCTTGATGAAGGACTGATGTATGAGTATCGTGTATATGCTGAGACTATTGCTGGAATTGGTAAATGCAGTAAGTCTTGTGAACCAGTCCCTGCAAGAGACCCTTGTGACCCTCCTGGACAACCTGAAGTCACAAATATCACAAGGAAATCAGTGTCACTTAAATGGTCTAAGCCACATTATGATGGTGGAGCTAAGATAACCGGATACATTGTTGAACGTAGAGAACTACCAGATGGCCGGTGGCTGAAGTGCAACTTTACTAATGTACAAGAAACATACTTTGAAGTAACCGAACTTACTGAAGACCAGCGTTATGAATTCCGGGTTTTCGCAAGGAATGCTGCTGACTCAACTAGTGAGCCATCTGAATCCACTGGACCTATCACAGTTAAAGACGATGTTGAGGCTCCAAGAATTATGATGGATGTCAAGTTCCGAGATGTCATTGTTGTCAAAGCTGGAGAGGTCCTTAAGATAAATGCAGACATTGCAGGGCGACCTCTGCCCGTAATTTCCTGGGCCAAGGATGGTGTAGAAATTGAAGAGAGAGCAAGAACAGAAATTGTCTCAACAGACTACAATACTTTGCTAACAGTGAAAGACTGTGTCCGACGAGACTCTGGGCAGTATGTGCTAACACTGAAGAATGTTGCTGGCACTCGGTCTTTTGCAGTTAATTGCAAGGTACTTGATAAGCCTGGCCCACCAGCAGGACCACTTGAAATAACTGGCCTCACTGCTGAGAAATGCTCTGTTTCTTGGGGACCACCCCAAGAAGATGGTGGCGCAGCTATCGACTATTACATTGTAGAAAAACGCGAGACAAGTCGCCTTGCTTGGACAATATGTGAAGGAGAGTTAAGGACAACATCCTGTAAAGTGACCAAGTTGCTCAAGGGCAATGAATACATCTTTAGAGTAACCGGTGTTAATAAATATGGTGTTGGCGAGCCCCTGGAGAGTATGGCTGTAAAGGCACTAGATCCATTTACGGTTCCAAGTCCACCCACATCTTTGGAAATTACATCTGTGACCAAAGAGTTCATGACACTTTGCTGGGCAAGACCAGAGAGTGATGGAGGCAGTGAAATCTCTGGATACATAATTGAAAGGCGAGAGAAAAACAGCCTACGATGGGTGCGTGTAAACAAAAAACCGGTTTATGATCTGAGAGTGAAATCAACAGGACTTCGGGAAGGATGTGAATATGAGTATCGGGTATATGCAGAAAATGCTGCAGGCCTGAGCCTTCCAAGTGAAACCTCTCCCTTAATTCAGGCAGAAGATCCCGTGTTCTTACCATCTCCTCCATCCAAACCCAGTATCATGGACTCAGGCAAGACCAATATAACTATTGGCTGGGTTAAGCCCTTATTTGATGGTGGGTCCCCAGTAACTGGATACACTGTAGAATTTAAAAAATCTGATGAAACTGACTGGAAAACTGCCATTCAGAACTTAAGGGGCACAGAATACACAATAAGTGGACTAACCACAGGAGCCGAATACATTTTCAGAATAAGATCTATCAATAAGGTCGGTGCTAGTGATCCCAGTGATAGCTCCGATCCCCAGATAGCAAAGGAAAGAGAAGAAGAACCTGTATTTGATCTTGACAGTGAAATGAAGAAGACCTTGATCGTCAAGGCCGGTGCCTCCTTTACCATGACTGTGCCTTTCCGAGGAAGACCAGTACCCAGTGTCTCCTGGAGCAAACCAGACACTGACCTCCGCACTAGAGCTTATATTGATTCCACAGACTCTCATACATCACTGACTATTGAAAATGCCAATAGAAATGATTCTGGAAAATACACATTAACAATTCAGAATATTTTGAATGCTGCTTCACTGACCTTAGTTGTCAAAGTTTTAGATTCTCCTGGTCCTCCAGCCAATATTACTGTACATGATGTCACCAGGGAGTCTGCAGTGTTATCCTGGGATGTTCCTGAAAATGATGGTGGAGCACTAGTGAAGAATTACTACATAGAAAAACGGGAGGCCAGTAAGAAAGCATGGGTCTCAGTGACCAGCAACTGTAACCGCCTCTCCTACAAAATTACCAACTTACAAGAAGGGGAGATTTACTACTTCAGAGTCTCCGGAGAAAATGAGTTTGGTGTTGGTGTACCAGCTGAAACGAAGGAAGGAGTAAAAATAACAGGTATGTTTTAAGAACAAAGAAAACCTACATATCCATATTCATTTTCCTAGACTAGTGTGAATCATTTTAATTACTGTTTAATCTTAAATGCTTTTGGTTCACACCTCGAACAATTCATACTATAGCACAAAATGAAATCTTACTACTAGAGAAAGTTCTTCATTGATTAAAAAAAGAAATTTACATAGCTGGAGTTGGATAATGTATTCTGAATTTAAGTATAATTGAATTTGACTGCATATATATATATATATATATATATATAAACATATATAGTGTGTGTGCAGAAATTGTATGATAGTGTTTCTTACAAGATTGTTCATCTCATTCCTCGTTTTTACACCCATGATAAATTTGGGATAAATTTAATCATTTTATTTGGTCATTTGACACTTACTTGGTTTGAATGCTATGACATAAAATGACAAAGCCTGGGAAAGTTTTGCTTGGCTCAGAAGCCAAACTGATCATATAAAAAGTAAGAAAGACTCAAATAAAAGTAACTCTGTGGCCTTCATTTAAAAATCTTTCTTTTCACAATGCAGGAAGAACACATGTGGGGAAAAAAATGTTGTAATAACTTCTCTTTCTTCTGATGTTTTACTTTCTTAGAAAAACCAAGCCCACCCGAAAAACTTGGAGTAACAAGTGTATCCAAAGATAGTGTTTCCCTGGCCTGGTTGAAGCCAGAACATGATGGTGGAAGCAGAATTGTACATTATGTCATTGAAGCACTAGAAAAAGGACAGAAAAATTGGGTGAGATGTGCAGTGGTAAAGTCAACCCATCATGTCATTTCTGGTCTGAGGGAGAATTCTGAATACTTTTTCCGGGTGTTTGCTGAAAATCAAGCTGGTCTGAGTGACCCAAGAGAGCTTCTGCTTCCTGTCCTTGTAAAGGAGAAGCTAGGTATGTCTAATTTTATGCAGAAGCAAAATTTGAAATTACTTGCATTGACTTAAGTTAATTTGCAATAAAACGTTTTTCACCTTCACCTTCCATACTCTTATTTTTCAGAACCACCTGAAATTGACATGAAGAACTTCCCAAGTCATACCGTCTATGTTAGATCTGGTTCAAACCTTAAAGTTGATATTCCAATTTCTGGAAAACCACTGCCCAAAGTGACCTTATCAAGAGATGGCGTCCCGCTGAAAGCAACCATGAGATTTAACACTGAAATTACTGCTGAGAACCTGACCATCAATCTCAAAGAAAGCATTGCTGCTGATGCTGGAAGATATGAGATCACTGCTGCCAACTCCAGTGGAACAACCAAAGCTTTCATTAACATCATCATACTGGACAGGCCTGGTCCCGCAACTGGCCCTGTTGTGATTAGTGATGTAACTGAACAGAGCGTGACTCTCAAATGGGAGCCACCTAAGTATGATGGTGGAAGTCAGGTTACCAATTACATTGTACTCAAGAGAGAGACAAGTACTGCAGTATGGACTGAAGTGTCTGCGACAGTTGCAAGAACCATGATTAAGGTCATGAAGCTGACCACAGGAGAAGAATACCAATTCCGCATCAAGGCAGAAAACCGCTTTGGCATCAGTGATCACATAGATTCGGCTTGTGTGGTTGTCAAACTACCATACAGTAAGTTGTCAAACTTTTCAAAGATCCCAGGTTTCCATATACATAAATGTTTTAAATGTCTGTATTAACCTGTGGGATTTCTCTCTTTTGTAGCAACACCTGGACCGCCATCTACACCATGGGTCACTAAAGTCACTCGAGAAAGTATCACCGTGGGCTGGCATGAACCAGTGTCCAATGGAGGCAGTGCAGTTACAGGCTATCACCTGGAAATGAAAGACAGAAACACTATCTTATGGCAGAGAGCCAACAAAATGGTCATCCGCACCACTCACTTCACAGTCACAACCATCAGTGCTGGACTCGTCTATGAATTCAGGGTGTATGCAGAAAATGCTGCTGGTATTGGAAAACCCAGCCATCCTTCAGAACCAGTCCTAGCCATTGATGCCTGCGGTATGTATTTGTCATTAGAAGGACAGTTCTCACTACTTAAAAATGCAAACCTTCTTTCTGCAAAGCAAAATAATGTTGAAATAAGTGCCACTAATCTGCTTCCTGTCATTACCACAGAACCCCCAAGAAATGTCCGTATCACTGATGTTTCAAAGAACTCTGTCAACCTTTCATGGCAACAACCAGCTTATGATGGAGGAAGCAAGATTACAGGCTACATTGTTGAGAGACGAGACCTTCCAGATGGCAGATGGGCCAAGGCCAGCTTCACCAACGTTACCGAGACTCAACTCACTGTCTCTGGCTTGACTCAGAATTCCCAGTATGAATTCCGTGTCTTTGCTAGAAATGCTATCGGTTCCATCAGCAATCCGTCCGAGGTTGCAGGCCCCATTACATGCATCGATTCTTATGGTAAGCATTTTTAGCAGTTTGAATCCCGACAGCAATTTAACTCAGTATTTTGTCTTACTTTTGTGGTCCTAATCTGTGGGTAACTTTTACTACGTACGTTGTTAGATTTTTAGAAGAAATTATGAATTAGCTGTGAGTCGTAGGAAAATTCCATAACCCCTCCAGGCCTCTTGACGTAACTGTAAAACATGAGATTTGGACTACAGGATACCTAAAGGGCTTTCTGACTTCAACCTTTTATGATGCTTTGATTACATGAGTTGGTGTTTTCACTCTTCTATTTAAAATTTTCAGCATCAACAATTAAGACCATGGTTGAATGCCCAGAGAATATTCCTCTGAAATAAGTGAAAGACTAAACAGAGGCATTAATGATGATAATATTAGCAGCAGCTAACATTTACTGGGTACTTTCCATGAATTCTCTCCCCTAGTTCTAACAGCCTTAAGATAAGCCCATTTTACAGAAGAGAAACTGAGGTTTAGAGCACTTATATAACTTCCCCAACATCAAGCAGCTCATTAACAATAGGGTGGGTATTCAAACAGACAGACTCCAGAATTCTCTCTACATGGCTGTCAGTCCAAAATACACATACTTGACCATTCTGGAAAATAAGTGGCACATTCAACTCAACAGTGCTTTGAAAATTAAAATTTCATCAGAGTTAGGTACCCTGCGACACTTTTTCTAAAAGTCCCCATTTTCAAGGATGGCATCTGGGCAAAAGTATCCACTCCCATCCTCATGCTGAGAATCCCAGGGCTTCTCTTTATGAACCAGGCTTTGTAGACACTGAGTCGGTATTTGTGAGACTGTGAAGCAAGCCAAATTAATTCTGTTTCTCAAAAATTTTAAGCAGCCTGGCAGAAAATCAGTCCAGGGAAGTTTACAGCTCTGTGAGTAGATAATTCAGAATTCAAGGGTCTGATGTGAAATGCCCCCACTTGGATACCAGCGAACTGGGAAGGGAAAATAAAAAGAATCAGAGGTAGTCAGAGGAAGGAGAACTAGAATAAAAGAAAACATATAATTCAGCTTCTGCAGTGATGCTCTCACTGCCATATCCCATTGCATCACTGGAATAAAACACCTGATAGATGTTAAAATACATTTCAAAGGCATTTAAGTCCCTGTGCAATTAGTGCAGTGTCACTGGGGTACAGAGCTTACTCACAGTCTTTCTTCCCCATCTGTGATAAAAGAGTGGCTTGTAAAATTAAATGTAAAATGTAAATAGTATTAGAACTACTTCGTGTGTATTATTTAATAAAGGCCAATGAGCTTACTTTGAAGTTGCTGCAATTATTCATTTCATCCTTGTGATTTTCTAAATATTTCTCACCTGTTTTTCTTGAAGGTGGACCCGTAATTGATTTGCCTCTAGAATATACAGAAGTTGTCAAATACAGAGCAGGTACATCTGTGAAGCTCAGAGCTGGCATTTCTGGCAAACCTGAGCCTACCATTGAGTGGTATAAAGATGATAAAGAGTTACAAACCAGTGCACTGGTGTGTGTCGAAAATACCACTGACCTTGCAGCTATACTCATCAAAGATGCAACTCGCCTTAACAGTGGAAGCTATGAATTAAAACTAAGGAATGCCATAGGCTCAGCCTCAGCCACCATCAGAGTGCAGATCCTTGGTAGGTGGTGAATACGGGCCCACATCATATTTTGTTTGCCTAAAACTTAGTAATTTTAAATTAGAAGCATTTTAAAATTTACTAATATACCATTTTGTTTTTTCATTCACAGACAAACCAGGACCTCCAGGTGGACCAATTGAATTTAAGACCGTCACTGCTACAAAGATAACTCTTCTCTGGCAGCCTCCAGCGGATGATGGCGGTGCAAAAGTCACTCACTACATCGTGGAAAAGCGTGAGACAAGCCGGGTCGTGTGGTCTATGGTGTCTGAAAATTTGGAAGAGTACATCCTTACGACCACCAAAATTATCAAAGGAAATGAATACATCTTCCGGGTTCGCGCTGTGAACAAATACGGAATTGGTGATGCACTGGAATCTCACCCAGTGGTAGCAAAGAATGCATTTGGTGAGACATGATTTCATTAGAAAACTAAAATCAAATACTTGAAAATTTAAAAATAAATATAAACTGGGAGTTCCCTGGTGGTCCAGTGGTTAGGACTTGGCACTTTCACTGCCGAGGCAGGGATTCGATCCCCGGTTGGGGAACTAAGATCCCTCAAGCCATGCAACGCGGCCAATAAATACATACATACATACATACATACTATTCTGCTAGCTTATGAATATGTTTTCAGAGCTTGATTGACTTTTATTTTCTTGTTCATCATATTGCTTCTCATTATCATCCTTTTCACCAGGTAGAAAGTATAATAAATGAAACTAATATTCTTAGATAGGATTTGAAGATTAAAAGGTAGAATTTATCAGTAACGTTGATCCTTTGAACTCATTTTCCTCTTCCTTTCTAAACAGTCACACCTGGGCCTCCGAGCGTGCCAGAGGTGACAAAGATAACCAAGAATTCGATGACTGTTGTCTGGAACAGGCCAGTTGCAGATGGCGGTAGTGACATAAGCGGCTATTTCCTTGAGAAACGAGACAAGAAGAGTCTGGGATGGTTTAAAGTCCTAAAGGAGACTATCCGTGACACCAGACAGAAAGTGACAGGACTCATGGAACACAGTGACTATCAATATCGAGTTTGTGCTGTAAATGCTGCTGGACAGGGTCCATTTTCCGAACCATCTGACTTCTACAAAGCTGCTGATCCTATTGGTAAGTGTGGTGTCTTCACCTATGTCTTCTTTCATGTCACCAAACTGTACACGATTACGTAATTACGGTACTGTGATTGGCCATGCCAGATCCTCCAGGCCCACCGGCTAAGATAAGAATTGAAGATTCAACTAAATCATCCATCACTCTTGGCTGGAGTAAACCGGTCTACGATGGGGGCAGTGCTGTTACTGGATATGTTGTTGGCATGAGACAAGGAGAGGAAGAGGAATGGACTGTTGTCTCTACAAAAGGAGAGGTCAGAACTACAGAGTATGTGGTATCTAACCTGAAACCTGGAGTCAATTACTACTTCCAGGTATCCGCTGTAAACTGTGCTGGACAAGGGGAACCTATAGAAATGACTGAACCCGTACAGGCCAAAGATATACTTGGTACGTACCTACTGGTATGATTGTGTTTTTATTTTTTTAATAGAGGAAATCACTCATTTCCTTGCTTTAAAATTCATTGTATATGCCCATTTTATGTCTACAGAGGAACCAGAGATCGACCTAGATGTGGCTTTCAGGACCTCCATTATAGCTAAAGCCGGTGAAGACGTACAAGTGTTGATTCCCTTCAAAGGCAGACCTCCACCTACTGTCACATGGAGAAAAGACGAGAAGAATCTTGGCAGTGATGCCAGATACAGCATTCAAAACACTGATTCATCTTCATTACTCACTATTCCTCAAGTCACTCGCAATGATACGGGCAAATACATTCTCACAATAGAAAATGGCGTTGGTCAGCCAACGTCTTCAACTGTGAGCGTTAAAGTGCTTGATACACCAGCTGCCTGCCAGAAACTACAGATTAAACATGTTTCTCGAGGCACAGTCACACTGCTCTGGGAGTCTCCTCTCATTGACGGAGGATCTCCCATAATTAACTACATCATTGAGAAGAAAGATGCCACCAAGAGAACATGGTCTTCAGTGTCACACAAGTGTTCTAGCACATCCTTTAAGGTAACAGATTTGTCAGAGAAAACTCCATTCTTCTTCAGAGTTCTTGCAGAAAATGAAATTGGAATCGGGGAACCCTGTGAAACTACACAGCCAGTGAAGGCTGCCGAAGTACCAGCTCCTATACGCGATCTCTCAGTGAAAGACTCAACAAAAACATCTGTTACCCTGAGCTGGACCAAGCCTGACTTTGATGGTGGTAGTGTCATCACAGATTATACTGTGGAAAGGAAAGGTGAAGGCGAACAAACATGGTCACATGCTGGCGTAAGTAAGACATGTGAAATTGAGGTTAGCCAACTCAAGGAACATTCAGTCCTGGAATTCAGAGTGTCTGCCAGAAATGAGAAAGGACTGAGTGATGGCGTCACTATTGGGCCAATTACAGTGAAAGAACTTGTAATTCCGCCGCAAGTTGACCTGTCAGAAATCCCTGGGGCACAAGTCACTGTGAGAATTGGGCATAATGTGCACCTCGAGTTACCTTATAAAGGAAAACCCAAACCATCTATCAGTTGGCTGAAAGACAGTCTGCCGTTGAAAGAAAGCGAACGTGTTCGTTTGAGTAAAACTGAAAACAAACTTACTTTGAGTATTAAGAATGCAAAGAAGGAGGATGGAGGGAAATACACCATTATTCTCGATAACGCAGTCTGTCGAAACTCATTTCCCATTACAATCATCACACTCGGCCCACCATCAAAGCCCAAAGGGCCCATTCGATTTGATGAAATCAAGGCTGACAGTGTCATCATATCATGGGATGTGCCCGATGATGATGGAGGAGGAGAAATTACCTGTTACAGCATTGAGAAGCGAGAAGCTTCACAAACTAATTGGAAGATAGTGTGTTCCAGTGTTGCCCGGACAACTTTCAAAGTTCCTAATCTAGTCAAAGATGCTGAATACCAGTTTAGAGTTAGGGCAGAAAACAGATATGGAGTCAGCCAGCCACTTGACTCAAACATCATTCTGGCAAAACACCAGTTCAGGATTCCTGGCCCCCCAGGAAAGCCAGTTACATACAATGTGACTTCTGATGGCATGTCCCTAACTTGGGATGCTCCAGTTTATGATGGCGGTTCAGAAGTTACTGGATACCATGTTGAAAAGAAAGAAAGAAATAGCATCCTGTGGCAAAGAATTAACATATCACCAATATCTGCAAGAGAACATAGAGCTACTGGACTAATGGAAGGCCTGGATTACCAGTTCCGTGTATACGCTGAAAATTCTGCCGGCCTAAGCTCACCTAGTGACCCAAGCAAATTTACCTTAGCTGTTTCCCCAGTAGGTAAGTGACTGAGGATTATTCAAATATATTTAATTCCGCAACTGAATGTGTTAGTGACAACTCAAACACTGCTTTTCTTCCACGTATCACCTTCTCACATATTTCCTAGTCACTAGAGAGCTGGTCAGGTAAAGCAAGGGGGATGATTTTAAATCAGTCTAAAAGAGCAATTTAAAATTCTTTTTTTAAAGCCTCTGATACAAAAAAAATTGCAATTAATGGCTAAAATGAGTTTGGGGGATTTATTTATTTTCCTTCCACTGAAGATTAAGAGTTGATTACAGAAATAACGATGCCTTTAACTTGCATCTAATTTATAGACCCACCTGGCACTCCTGACTACATTGATGTCACCCGGGAAACCATCACTCTGAAATGGAACCCACCACTGCGTGATGGAGGCAGTAAGATTGTCGCCTACAACATCGAGAAACGGCAAGGGAGCGATCGCTGGACCAGATGCAACTTTAGTGATGTCAGCGAATGCCAGTACACGGCAACAGGACTTAGTCCTGGGGATCGATATGAGTTCAGAATACTTGCAAGAAACGCTGTTGGAACCATAAGCCCGCCCTCACAGTCTTCTGGCGTTATTATGACAAGGGACGAAAATGGTAAGCATTTACAACCAATTTCCAATGTAACTAAGAGCATTCACATTTTTTAAAATATATATATATATATTTGGGGGGGGGGGGCTGGTCTATAAAAATGGGAAGAGAAACAACGTTTCATACAGATTACCAAAGGTTGTTAGGTGGATGAATTCGATTTTCTACCTTTCAGATGAAGAGAAGAAAAAAATGTAATTAGCATCAATTCTTTTTACCACGTCTATTATTTCATTTCCATATAAACAGCATGCAAGTGGGAATGAGTTTTTAGCTTTGTGATTTCAGTCATTTATAATAAATGAAGAAAAAAAGGTCCCAAGAATAACTGTCCCTCTCGACTGAAGTTACTAAAACACAACACAGGTCCAACAGCACAATTATCACCTTGCCTGAGTGCAGCTGATGGCCCCGCACAGGAACTTGTTTGAATATGCAGCAGTATTAGGAAGTAAATGATCCGTAAATGTTTCTCTTTTTACAAATGGAAATGCAAGCTTAATAACATGACAGATATAACAAAGGCGATAACCTAATAATATGCAAATGTTTAACCCCATAGTCTAAATTCTCAACTATCAATCCTTTCAAAATAGCCTTTGGTATAAGCATTACCCTTTCAGCCTTTATGATACGGTGCTAATGAAAAACATGCTTATTTAAGTCTTTATTAAGCCAAACTAATGCATATTGTCTCTTTCTTTTATAGTTGCACCAATTGTAGAGTTTGGCCCTGAGTACTTTGATGGTGTCACTATTAAGTCTGGAGAGAGCCTTAGAATTAAAGCTTTGGTGCAAGGACGGCCAGTACCTCGAGTAACGTGGTTCAAAGATGGAGAAGAAATTGAGAAGAGGATGAATATGGAAATAACCGATGTCCTTGGATCCACCAGCCTCTTTGTTAGAGATGCTACTCGGGACCATCGTGGTGTATACACAGTGGAAGCCAAAAATGCATCTGGCTCCACAAAAGCAGAAATTACAGTGAAAGTACAAGGTACTCATAAAATAGCTTCTTAATCTTACAATGTACAGGACTTGGATTAAAGACATGCCTGATTGCATTTTAATGGATAAGGAGAAAGAAACTAACTCTGGAACCTTTTTCTTACAGATACACCAGGAAAACCAGTTGGGCCAATAAGATTCACCAGTATAACTGGCGAGAAGATGACCTTGTGGTGGGATGCTCCACTCAATGACGGCTGTGCTCCCGTATCGCACTACATCATTGAAAAACGGGAAACCAGCAGACTTGCTTGGGCGCTAATTGAGGATCATTGTGAAGCCCTCAGCTATACCGCCACTAAACTAATAACTGGCAATGAATACCAATTCCGTATTTCTGCAGTCAACAAGTTTGGTGTTGGCAGGCCACTGGATTCTGACCCAGTGGTTGCTCAAATACAGTACAGTAAGCGACCGTTTTTACTAAGTGGTACTATGTCATAAGGTTAACTTCCAAGCAAATGTGTCTAATTGGTTTATTTCTTTCTTTGTTTTCATTTTACAGCTACTCCCGATTCCCCTGGCACTCCAGAACCTAGTAATGTAACAGGCAATAGCATTACCCTGACATGGGCAAGGCCAGAATCAGATGGTGGCAGTGAAATTCAACAGTACATCCTTGAAAGGAGAGAAAAGAAAAGCACACGATGGGTGAAAGTCATCAGCAAACGACCAATCTCTGAGACAAGATTCAAAGTCACCAGTCTGACAGAGGGCAATGAGTATGAATTCCATGTCATGGCTGAAAATGCTGCAGGAGTAGGACCTGCAAGTGGTATCTCAAGACTAATCAAATGTAGAGAGCCAGTCAACCCACCAAGTGCTCCCACTGTGGTCAAAGTGACAGACACATCAAAGACAACTGTGAGCTTAGAATGGTCTAAGCCAGTGTTTGACGGAGGGATGGAGATAATTGGGTATATTATTGAAATGTGCAAAGCTGACTTAGGAGACTGGCACAAGGTGAATGCAGAAGGATGGGTGAAAACAAGATACACAGTTACTGATCTACAAGCAGGTGCAGAATACAAATTCCGGGTTAGTGCTGTCAATGGTGCTGGAAAAGGAGACAGCTGTGAAGTGACTGGCACCATTAAAGCAGTTGACCGACTATCAGCTCCTGAGTTAGACATCGATGCCAACTTCAAGCAGACTCATATTGTCAGAGCTGGGGCCAGTATTCGCCTCTTCATTGCCTATCAGGGTAGACCGACTCCGACAGCTGTGTGGAGCAAACCTGACTCTAACCTTAGCATTCGGGCTGATATCCATACAACAGACTCCTTCAGCACCCTCACCGTGGAAAACTGCAACCGAAACGATGCAGGGAAATATACCCTTACTGTGGAAAACAACAGCGGTAGTAAGTCAATCACATTCACCGTAAAGGTGCTAGACTCTCCAGGCCCACCTGGCCCGATTACCTTCAAGGATGTGACCCGGGGATCTGTTACATTGATGTGGGATGCCCCTCTCCTTGATGGGGGTGCCCGAATCCATCACTACGTGGTAGAGAAACGAGAAGCCAGTCGCCGTAGTTGGCAGGTAGTCAGTGAAAAATGCACTCGTCAGATCCTCAAGGTCAACGACCTGGTAGAAGGCGTTCCATACTATTTCCGTGTTTCTGCAGAAAATGAGTATGGTGTTGGTGAACCCTATGAAATGCCAGAACCAATGGTAGCCACAGAACAGCCTGCTCCACCAAAGAGACTTGATGTCATTGACACAAGCAAATCCTCTGTGGTCTTAGCTTGGCTTAAACCTGACCATGATGGAGGCAGCCGCATCTCTGGCTACCTGCTCGAAATGAGACAAAAGGGATCTGACTTCTGGGTTGAAGCTGGTCACACCAAACAGCTGACTTTCACGGTGGAGCACCTCACTGAGAACACTGAATATGAATTCCGCGTGAAGGCCAAGAATGATGCTGGCTACAGTGAACCCAGGGAAGCCTTCTCTTCTGTCATCATCAAGGAGCCTCAAATTGAGCCCACAGCTGATCTCACTGGAATTACCAATCAGCTCATAACTTGCAAAGCAGGCAGCACGTTTACCATTGACGTGCCAATCAGTGGTCGTCCCACCCCCAAAGTAACATGGAAGCTTGAAGAAATGAGACTTAAGGAGACAGATCGAGTGAGTATCACAACAACAAAAGACAGAACCACCCTGTCTGTAAAGGACAGCATGAGAGGTGACTCTGGAAGGTACTTCCTGACCCTGGAAAATACAGCTGGTGTCAAAACATTTACCATCACAGTTGTGGTCATTGGAAGGCCAGGTCCAGTAACTGGCCCCATTGAAGTCTCATCTGTCTCAGCTGAATCATGCATCCTGTCATGGGCTGAACCTAAAGATGATGGAGGCACCGATATTACTAATTACATAGTTGAAAAGCGTGAGTCAGGTACAACAGCTTGGCAGCTTGTCAATTCCAGCGTCAAGCGCACTCAGATTAAAGTCACTCATCTCACAAAATACATGGAATATTCTTTCCGTGTCAGCTCAGAGAACAGATTTGGTGTCAGCAAGCCTCTGGAATCAGCACCAATCGTTGCTGAGCATCCATTTGGTAAGAAAAATAAAAATCGTACTTCCAAGTCTCTATTATAGTTAAATATTTCCCCTGAATTTTATAAAACTGTATTCATATTTGATACCTTTGCTTATATTTAGTCCCACCAAGTGCACCTACCAGACCTGAGGTCTACCATGTGTCTGCCAATACCATGTCTATTCGCTGGGAAGAACCCTATCATGATGGTGGCAGTAAAGTCATCGGCTACTGGGTTGAGAAGAAAGAACGTAACACCATTCTTTGGGTGAAAGAAAACAAACTGCCATGCTTAGAGTGCAACTACAAAGTGACCAGTTTGGTAGAAGGACTGGAATATCAGTTCAGAACGTACGCACTCAATGCCGCAGGCGTTAGCAAAGCCAGTGAAGCATCAAGACCTATGATGGCTCAAAACCCAGTTGGTAGGTATCAGAATTTAAGGGTACATTTGTTTATCACCATCATCACCATCATCGTCATCATTATTGGTACTAGCAAAATTCAGAGTTGCATTTAACCTTATTTTTGCATCCCTTCCAGATGCACCAGGAAGACCAGAGGTGACAGATGTCACCAGATCAACGGTGTCACTGATTTGGTCTGCCCCAGTGTATGATGGAGGCAGCAAGGTTGTAGGCTACATCATAGAGCGTAAGCCAGTCAGTGAAGTTGGAGATGGTCGCTGGCTCAAGTGCAACTACACCATTGTATCTGACAATTTCTTCACCATTACTGCTCTCAGTGAAGGAGACACTTATGAATTCCGTGTGTTGGCCAAGAATGCAGCAGGAGTAATTAGCAAAGGATCAGAATCTACAGGCCCCATCACTTGCCGAGATGAATATGGTAAAGAATAGTCAATGCTCTCCTTTTAAACTATCACAATTTCTATAACAATAAACTATCATATATTCATTCACATCTATTTTGCCTATGACAGCTCCACCCAAAGCCGAACTCGATGCCAGATTACAGGGTGATCTGGTTACCATCAGAGCAGGCTCAGATCTTGTTCTCGATGCTGCAGTTGGTGGCAAACCTGAACCCAAAATTATCTGGACCAAAGGGGACAAGGAACTAGATCTCTGTGAAAAAGTCTCTCTGCAGTACACTGGCAAACGAGCAACTGCTGTGATCAAGTTCTGTGACAGAAGTGACAGTGGAAGATACACTTTAACGGTGAAGAATGCCAGTGGGACCAAGGCCGTGTCTGTCGTGGTCAAAGTTCTCGGTAAGTACGTCAAATGATCTTTGATTTTCATAGCTTTCTCAAGCGTGGGCAGAAAGAAACACCTTCCTCATTGCTCGTCCTTACACCTGTTTCAGATTCCCCGGGCCCATGTGGAAAGCTCACCGTCAGCAGAGTAACAGAGGAGAAGTGCACTTTAGCCTGGAGCCTTCCTCAGGAAGATGGAGGTGCAGAAATAACTCACTACATCGTGGAAAGACGCGAGACTAGCAGACTCAACTGGGTGATTGTGGAAGGCGAATGCCCAACCCTATCCTATGTGGTCACCAGACTCATCAAGAACAACGAATACATATTCCGAGTGCGGGCAGTAAACAAATATGGCCCTGGTGTGCCTGTTGAATCAGAGCCCATTGTCGCCAGAAACTCCTTCAGTGAGTATTAACACTCAAACAGTTCAGCAGTTGAAATGTAATGGGATCAGGGAGAAGGGAGGACAGTCATAGCAATAGTGATTTTGTGCGATTCTGATCATCCTTTTATTTTCATAAAAATATAAATAGCTATTCCATCACAACCTGGCATACCTGAAGAAGTTGGGGCTGGCAAAGAGCATATCATCATTCAGTGGACAAAACCTGAATCTGACGGTGGCAACGAGATCAGCAACTATCTAGTAGACAAACGTGAGAAGAAGAGCTCGCGCTGGACACGTGTGAACAAAGACCATGTGGTGTATGATACCAGGCTGAAGGTGACTGGCCTGATGGAAGGTTGTGATTACCAGTTCCGGGTGACCGCAGTAAATGCTGCTGGTAACAGCGAACCCAGCGAAGCTTCCAACTTTATCTCTTGCAGAGAACCATCATGTGAGTTCCAAGAATCATACATAACCCTAATGCCCAACAAAACCACATTACAAATAATTTTCCAACATGCCATTTCCAATAACTTGTAGAATTTGTGAATGGTCTAGAAAGTCATATGCTTATTAGAAGGATCTTAAATACAGCCTAAGACAGAAAACATTTCAACTACTACTTCTGTCAATAAGTTAGCAGTTACATTGCTAAAAACTGTTGCAGTACTTTCCAATCTGTGAAAAAAATAAACTAGTCTACTACCAATATGAAAGGGATGTATTTTGCAAATCTTCCTAAGAATGGAGAGAATTTTGTTGTAATGATAATAACTACTGAAAAGGAAAAAAAGACAACATCTCTTTTAAGAGGCTTAGCAGAGCATAAAGCTTCTTGTATTTTAGTAAGCATCTAACAAAATAATTGTCACAAAAGCTTCAGAAATAAGTGGCAAATCCTTGTACAAAGTTTAAGCCCAAGAACTAAAAGCAATAAATCACTTGGATTGAATCGAGGAAGTAGAAGAAACTTATTCCTGTACTTATTAGCAATGTAGAGGTGACAAGTGATATTAACCCTGTTGAAAGCTGAGCAACTAAAGAAAAGTCCCTGAGAATGGGTACTGTTAGCAATGAGCTTAGCAGGACACAGCATAGCTAGCCAAAGTGGCCAGAAAGAAACATCTACCTTTCTAAAGAAGTTTAACTCTTAAAACAATAATAATAGTAATAATAGAGTATACAGTGCTATCCTGCAACGTCAGAATAGCCTAGTTACAAAGAGTATCTTGGTGAGTGTGGACAAAGAAGAGTAATGCCTCAGTGAGTCTTGAAAACCAAAAATACAAATCTCAAGCTTCCTTATTTGTGTAATACCTGCATCCTTATTTTAAAATTTCATAGATACCCCTGGACCACCTTCTGCTCCGAGAGTTGTAGATACCACCAAACACAGCATTAGTTTAGCCTGGACCAAGCCCATGTATGACGGTGGCACTGACATCATAGGATATGTTCTTGAAATGCAAGAGAAGGACACTGACCAGTGGTACCGAGTGCATACCAAGACCACAATAAGAAATAATGAATTCACTGTGACAGACCTTAAGATGGGCCAGAAATACTCCTTCAGAGTCGCTGCTGTGAACGTGAAGGGCATGAGTGAATACAGCGAGTCAACTGCTGAAATTGAGCCCATGGAAAGACTAGGTATTTATAATATAAGGTTTTAGGTGAATTATTTTCTCATCACACCTGTTCATGAATTAATTAAGTTTTGACATTTACTTTCCAGAAATACCGGATCTTGAGCTTGCAGATGATTTAAAGAAGATTGTGACCATCAGAGCTGGGGCCTCGTTGCGGCTGATGGTGTCTGTATCTGGAAGACCACCACCCGTCATCACATGGAGCAAGAAGGGCATTGACCTTGCAAGCCGGGCGATCATTGACAACACTGAGAGTTACTCTTTACTTATTGTGGACAAAGTTAACCGGTATGATGCTGGAAAATACACCATTGAAGCTGAAAACCAATCTGGCAAGAAATCAGCAACTGTCCTTGTTAAAGTATATGGTAAGTATTTGTCTTAAAATCAACTATGCTGTGAGTAGATTCTTTAAAAAGATACACCTTGACCTCTGATTATCACCTCTCTAAAAGGAACTATGTTGAGTATATTTTCCTGCCCCCCAAAAAATCTATCAACCAATCAGGCAAACAGGAAGTATGGATCTTTCATTCTCTTGTTTTAGATACTCCTGGTCCCTGTGCTTCAGTGAAAGTTAAGGAAGTATCAAGAGATTCTGTGACCATTACTTGGGAAGTTCCCACAATTGATGGTGGAGCTCCTGTCAACAATTACATTATTGAGAAGCGTGAAGCTGCCATGAGAGCATTCAAAACAGTAACTACCAAATGCAGCAAGACGCTCTACAGAATTTCTGGACTTATAGAAGGAACCATGTACTATTTCAGAGTGCTGCCAGAAAATATTTATGGCATTGGAGAACCTTGTGAAACATCTGATGCAGTTCTGGTCTCAGAAGTACCTTTGGTGCCTGTGAAGCTAGAAGTTGTCGATGTCACCAAATCGACTGTTACCCTTGCCTGGGAAAAACCACTCTACGATGGTGGTAGCCGGCTCACTGGCTATGTTCTTGAGGCCTGCAAAGCTGGCACCGAGAGATGGATGAAGGTTGTCACCTTAAAACCCACAGTCCTAGAGCACACTGTTATTTCCTTAAATGAAGGTGAACAGTACTTATTTAGAGTAAGGGCACAAAACGAGAAAGGTGTGTCAGAACCAAGAGAGATCATCACAGCCGTGACTGTACAAGACCTCAGAGGTATGTACCGAATCACCAAAATAACAATAATAGTAAAGGAAAGTGAAAGAAACATTCAGAATTCATGACACTTTGTCATTAGAAATAATACTTATGAATAAATGCCTACTTTTTCTCATAGTGTTGCCAGCAATCGATCTTTCTACAATGCCTCAAAAGACCATCCACGTCCCAGCCGGCAGACCAGTAGAGCTGGTGATACCAATTGCTGGTCGCCCACCTCCTGCTGCTTCCTGGTTCTTTGCTGGCTCTAAACTAAGAGAATCAGAGCGTGTCACAGTTGAAACTCATACTAAGGTAGCTAAATTAACCATTCGTGAAACCACTATCAGAGATACTGGAGACTATATACTTGAACTGAAGAATGCAACCGGAACTACTTCAGAGACCATTAAAGTTATCATTCTCGGTAAGGATGAGAGACCAAGACACAAGCAAGCTGTTGTTGTTTAGTCACCCAATTGTGATTTGAAGTGAAAATTAACCTCCGGGATTTCTTTTTTTTTTTTCATAGACAAGCCTGGTCCACCAACTGGGCCTGTCAAGATTGAAGAAATTGATGCTACTTCAGTGACCATTTCCTGGGGACCGCCTGAACTGGATGGTGGTGCTCCACTGAGTGGCTACGTGGTAGAACAACGTGATGCCCATCGTCCAGGGTGGCTGCCAGTGTCTGAATCAGTGACTAGAACAACATTTAAGTTTACCAGACTCACTGAAGGAAACGAGTATGTGTTCCGTATCGCTGCGACAAACCGCTTCGGGATCGGCTCGTACTTGCAATCTGAGGTCATAGAATGTCGCAGCCTCATCAGTAAGTCCTGGACGCCCGCCCCCACTCTCCCCACCTCTGATTCTAAATATTAACAAGAAGGAATTTATTCTTAATATACCCTTATGTAAGTAAAAATAGGTCACAAAGTTAATCCCAGGGTCTTTCCAAGGTTTCTAAACCTCCTTTTCTTGGAAGTTTTCAACATGGTTGGGGTTTTTTTTTTTAATGGAAGAAAGAGAGGAGGGAGTTAGGGAAGGATGGATGGAAGGAAAGGGGGGAGGGAGGACTGGCTGTTACAGTGAGAAACAATACAGAATACATGCTTAATAAATGTTTATAAAATGGAAGAAAATGAGGAACGGCAAGAAAAGTACAAAAATGAAAACACGAGAAAAACAGTTGCAAGAGTCTTATATGTACCATTTTAAGATGGTATATACGAGACACACTTATACAAATGTACGAGTCTTCAATTTATTCATGGTGCCATGTTGTGTTTACCTCTGTCTTGCTGCAGATATTCCTGGACCTCCAGAAACATTACAGATATTTGATGTCTCACGTGAGGGCATGACACTTACTTGGTACCCACCAGAAGATGACGGTGGCTCCCAAGTGACTGGATATATTGTGGAGCGCAAAGAAGTGAGATCAGATCGATGGGTCCGTGTAAATAAAGTACCAGTGACGATGACACGGTACCGTTCCACTGGCCTTACTGAAGGCTTAGAATATGAACACCGTGTCACAGCCATTAACGTGAGAGGAACTGGAAAACCAAGCCGTCCTTCCAAACCCACCATTGCCATGGATCCAATTGGTAAATACCTTTTGTATAAGTTTACTGAGGTATAATTTAATGTGGCAACAGTCACCCTTCTGAAATATAGAATTCCATATGTTTTGTATAACCACCACCACAATCAAAATATAGAATATTTCCAACAGCTCAAAAAGTTCAGTTGTGTCCTCTGTCATCAATCCCCTCCCCACTCCAACCCCGGGCAACTTTGGGCAAATAACTTTTTATATTCTTCTCTTGAGTCTATTTCTCCCGCTTTAAAATGGAACTCACAATACACACCCTATATCACAGTTAAAATTGTAAAGCAAGTTAATATTTCTGGAAGCACTTTAAAAACTGATGGTAAATGTAAGATAGTATTAGTGATTATAAACAAAGCACAAATAAGACAAAGGAAAAACCAAGAGCTTTAAGTAATGTTAACTGATTAAAATGAATTAAACATTTACAAAATGAAAAATATTCTACTGTTATAGTCCATGTTTCCACAACTCACTGAAATTGTTAGGTGGTGCATTCGATTTTCAACTTTGCAGAAACTTTAACAAGTATGTTGTTGTCTTATTCTTATTCCCAGCTCCTCCAGGAAAGCCACAAAACCCAAGAGTTACTGATACAACAAGGACATCAGTCTCCCTGGCCTGGAGTGTTCCAGAAGATGAAGGAGGATCTAAAGTCACAGGCTACTTGATCGAAATGCAAAAAGTTGATCAATATGAATGGACCAAATGCAACACCACCCCAACCAAGATTCGGGAGTATACTCTCACACACCTACCTCAGGGCGCTGAATACAGATTCCGTGTCCTAGCTTGTAACGCTGGTGGACCTGGGGAGCCCGCTGAGGTACCAGGAACAGTCAAAGTCACGGAAATGCTTGGTAAGACATATGATCATTTACTTTCTGCTGTAATTGCCTTAAGACTTGTTTCCTACACCCGCCTCCCAAAATGCTAATTGTAACCCTCCCTTTCTTCCCAGAATATCCTGACTATGAACTTGATGAAAGATACCAGGAAGGTATCTGTGTAAGACAAGGTGGGGTCATCAGACTTACCATACCAATCAAAGGAAAACCATTCCCAATATGTAAATGGACCAAGGAAGGCCAAGATATTAGTAAGCGTGCCATGATTGCAACCTCTGAAACTCACACTGAGCTTGTAATCAAAGAAGCAGACAGGGATGATTCTGGCACTTACGACCTGGTTCTGGAAAACAAATGTGGCAAGAAGGCTGTCTACATCAAGGTCAGGGTGATAGGAAGTCCCAACACTCCAGAAGGACCACTTGAATATGACGACATACAAGCTCGCTCTGTAAGGGTCAGTTGGAGACCCCCTGCCGACGATGGTGGTGCTGACATCTTAGGCTACATCCTCGAGAGACGAGAAGTGCCTAAAGCCGCCTGGTACACCATCGACTCCAGAGTCCGAGGTACATCTCTGGTTGTAAAAGGCCTCAAAGAAAATGTGGAGTACCATTTCCGTGTTTCAGCAGAAAACCAGTTTGGAATAAGCAAACCCTTGAAATCTGAGGAACCAGTCATACCAAAAACACCACTGAGTAAGTGCTCTTCCAACCATAACACTGTAAAAATCCTCTCAGTGCTCTTTTGTTTCGAAAGGAAAGCCACCAGCTTACAAGAGTTGGGACTGCATTCTAACACATGTGTTTTCCATTTACATTCCTAGACCCTCCCGAGCCTCCAAGCAATCCCCCAGAAGTACTAGATGTGACCAAGAGTTCTGTCAGCCTGTCCTGGTCCCGGCCCAGAGACGATGGTGGTTCTCGGGTCACAGGCTACTACATTGAACGCAAGGAGACATCAACTGACAAGTGGGTCAGACACAACAAGACTCAGATCACCACCACAATGTACACCATCACCGGGCTTGTTCCCGACGCGGAATATCAGTTCCGCATCATCGCACAGAATGACGTTGGCCTAAGCGAGACCAGCCCTGCTTCTGAACCAGTTGTTTGCAAAGATCCATTTGGTAAGGAAAGAGTTTCCAAAGGGGTTAGAATCAGAGAGGCAAACCACCTTTGCTGTTTTTCTTTTACTTCAGCAGGAAAGCTGATTTCCTTTTCAACTGTTTTCAAATATTTCAGATAAGCCAAGCCAACCTGGAGAACTCGAGATTCTTTCAATATCCAAAGACAGCGTCACTCTACAATGGGAGAAACCTGAATGCGATGGTGGCAAAGAAATCCTTGGATACTGGGTCGAATATAGACAATCTGGAGACAGTGCCTGGAAGAAGAGCAGTAAGGACCGCATCAAGGACAGGCAATTCACAATAGGGGGTTTGCTGGAAGCTACGGAGTATGAATTCAGGGTTTTTGCTGAGAATGAGACAGGGCTGAGCAGACCTCGAAGAACCGCTATGTCTGTAAAGACGAAACTAACATGTAAGTAGCCATTAGTTCTCTGCTTATGGTTTACAAACTGAGCAACATGTTAAGGCTAATTCTTCCTCTGGACTAAGTAGATCTCCAGAAAGCTTTACTGGAGAGCAAGTGTTTGGAAAGAAATCACTCACTCTGGCATATGCACACACAGGGAATAGTTGATGCTTCTAGAGGAAGTCATTCCAAGCACATAACCTCAGCAGTGAACTGTTAGGTGCAGTGAACTGATTCCTAAAGCAATTTCTCCCTTGAATACAACGGTGTTTTTTTTTTAATACTCCTAGTAAGACTTGAAGGGTCAACAAATGTACCCCACTTCGGTGAACCTAAGTAAGGGCAAATCTACAGATTTATAGAGAACTAATATTTCCCCAAAACCCTATACATTGTTAATGCCTCCCGATCATAAAAAGTCACTCTACATAATAATATGATGATGTGCTCATTGAATCTCTACTTTCCAGATGATCCTCCAGTCACTGTGAAGCCTTTTTAAGAATTAGACTCATATGTAAATAATGGTGTCTAATGAAGTATTAGTCAATAGGATGAATTCATTCCTGATATACAAGGACAGAGGATTATAGATTCAGTAGTAACAATAATGCATTAATGTTATCTTTCATACCCTTCAGCTGGAGAGGCCCCAGGAGTACGCAAAGAAATGATGGATGTCACCACCAAACTGGGTGAAGCTGCTCAACTCTCATGCCAGATTGTTGGAAGGCCTCTACCAGACATTAAATGGTACCGATTTGGTAAGGAGCTGATACAAAGCCGCAAGTACAAAATGTCTTCAGATGGACGCACACATACTCTAACAGTAATGACCGAGGAACAAGAAGATGAAGGCGTTTATACCTGCATAGCTACCAATGAGGTTGGAGAAGTAGAATCCAGTAGTAAGCTTCTCCTGCAAGCAACGCCACAATTCCATCCCGGTTACCCACTGAAAGAGAAGTATTACGGTGCTGTGGGGTCAACGCTTCGACTTCACGTTACATACATTGGCCGTCCAGTACCTGCCATCACTTGGTTCCATGGCCAGAAACGTTTGCAAAACTCAGAAAACATTGCTATTGAAAACACTGAGCAGTATACTCATCTCGTCATGAAGAATATCCAACGTAAGACTCACGCTGGGAAATACAAAGTTCAGCTCAGTAATGTTCTTGGAACGGTGGATGCCATCCTTGATGTGGAAATACAAGGTATTTTATTTTCATTTGCAGTGGTTTTGTTGTTGTTGTTGTTTTTAAAGAAAAAAGAAAAATATCCTGGGAGACACACTACAGAAACCACTCCAATTGTATTTTCTCCCAACAGATAAACCAGACAAACCTACAGGACCAATTGTGATTGAAGCTCTATTGAAGAACTCTGTGGTGATCAGCTGGAAACCACCTGCAGATGACGGAGGCTCCTGGATCACCAATTATGTGGTAGAGAAATGTGAGGCCAAGGAAGGGGCTGAATGGCAATTGGTGTCTTCAGCCATCTCAGTGACAACCTGTAGAATTGTGAACCTCACAGAAAATGCTGGGTATTACTTCCGGGTTTCGGCTCAGAACACGTTTGGCATCAGTGACCCTCTAGAAGTCTCCTCAGTTGTAATCATTAAGAGTCCATTTGGTGAGTACAACCTCTACAGTCTTCCTATGGCAAAATTCCATCTGTATGTGAAACTTTTTTTTTAAACAGAAATAACTTTTGAAAGGAGATAGCAAAGATTCAGCTAAAGTACAAGTGCCTTTTATCTCACTTAAATTGAATTTTTGCTTATCTAAAAGGGCACATGCATACCCCATCCCCTTTTTCTCTAAAAAGGAACTTTGTGTTGCAGTAAGTTTCTCAGCATAAAGTAACCAATTTCATTTTTCTGGATTAGTTATTCTTAATAGAACTTTGGGTTCATAACATTTTATTTTTTATAAAATAAGCTCTTCATAAAGCTGTTTGTTTCACCCCATGAGTCAAATGCTTTTTGTTTTAAACAGAAAAGCCAGGTGCTCCTGGCAAACCAACTATTGCTGCTGTCACAAAAGATTCTTGTGTTGTGGCCTGGAAGCCACCTGCCAGTGATGGAGGTGCAAAGATTAGAAATTACTACCTTGAGAAGCGTGAGAAGAAGCAGAACAAGTGGATTGCTGTGACAACAGATGAAATTCGAGAAACCGTCTTTTCAGTGCAAAACCTTATTGAAGGTCTTGAATATGAGTTCCGTGTGAAATGTGAAAACCTAGGTGGGGAAAGCGAATGGAGTGAAATATCAGAACCTGTCATTCCCAAATCTGATGTCCCAATTCAGGCACCACACTTTAAAGAGGAACTGAGAAATCTAAATGTCAGATATCAGAGCAATGCTACTTTGGTCTGCAAAGTGACTGGTCATCCAAAACCAATTGTGAAATGGTACAGACAAGGCAAAGAAATCATCGCAGATGGATTAAAGTACAGGATTCAAGAGTTTAAGGGTGGCTACCACCAGCTCATCATTACAAGCGTCACAGATGATGATGCCACAGTTTACCAAGTCAGAGCTACCAACCAAGGAGGGTCTGTGTCTGGCACTGCCTCCTTGGAAGTAGAAGGTAAAAACAAATCAGCAAACATCATTTTGGTGCTAGATTACATATTATTAATTGGGGGGGGGGTGCTCTTAAATAGTGTTGGGTATTGCTAAATTATACTCTTCCTTCTTTTATTCTGATACAGTTCCAGCCAAGATACACTTGCCTAAAAATCTTGAAGGCATGGGAGCAGTCCATGCTCTCCGAGGTGAGGTAATCAGCATCAAGATCCCATTCAGTGGCAAACCAGACCCAGTGATCACCTGGCAGAAAGGACAAGATCTCATCGACAACAATGGCCACTACCAAGTTATTGTCACAAGATCTTTCACGTCACTTGTTTTCCTCAATGGAGTGGAGAGAAAAGATGCTGGTTTCTATGTGGTCTGTGCTAAAAACAGGTTTGGAATTGATCAGAAGACAGTTGAACTGGATGTGGCCGATGTTCCCGACCCACCCAGAGGAGTCAAAGTTAGTGACGTCTCACGAGATTCTGTCAACTTAACATGGACTGAGCCAGCTTCTGATGGTGGCAGCAAAATCACCAACTACATTGTTGAAAAATGTGCGACCACTGCAGAAAGATGGATCCGCGTAGGACAGGCCCGAGAAACACACTATACCGTGATCAACTTATTTGGAAAAACAAGTTACCAGTTCCGTATAATAGCGGAAAATAAATTTGGCCTAAGCAAGCCTTCTGAGCCTTCAGAACCAACCGTAACCAAAGAAGATAAGACCAGAGCTATGAACTATGATGAAGAGGTTGATGAAACCAGGGAAGTTTCTATGACCAAAGCATCTCACTCTTCAACCAAGGAACTCTATGAGAAATATATGATTGCTGAAGATCTTGGGCGTGGTCAGTTTGGAATTGTCCACCGTTGTGTTGAAACATCCTCAAAGAAGACATACATGGCCAAATTTGTTAAAGTCAAAGGGGCTGATCAGGTTTTGGTAAAGAAAGAAATTTCCATTCTAAACATCGCTAGGCACCGAAATATCTTATACCTCCATGAATCATTTGAAAGCATGGAAGAATTAGTTATGATCTTTGAGTTCATATCAGGACTTGACATATTTGAACGCATTAACACAAGTGCTTTTGAACTTAATGAGAGAGAAATTGTAAGCTATGTTCGCCAGGTCTGTGAAGCACTTGAGTTCTTACACAGTCATAATATTGGACACTTTGACATTAGACCAGAAAATATCATTTACCAAACAAGAAGGAGCTCCACCATTAAAATCATAGAATTCGGTCAGGCCCATCAGCTGAAGCCAGGGGACAACTTTAGGCTTCTGTTCACTGCCCCTGAATACTATGCACCTGAAGTCCACCAGCATGATGTTGTCAGCACAGCCACAGACATGTGGTCACTCGGAACACTCGTGTATGTGCTGTTGAGTGGTATCAATCCATTCCTGGCTGAAACTAACCAACAGGTAATTGAGAACATCATGAATGCTGAATATACCTTTGATGAAGAAGCATTCCAAGAGATCAGCACTGAAGCCATGGACTTTGTTGACCGGCTGTTAGTGAAAGAGAGAAAATCTCGCATGACAGCATCTGAGGCTCTCCAGCACCCATGGCTGAAGCAGAAGATAGAAAGAGTCAGTACTAAAGTGATCAGGACATTGAAACACCGACGTTACTACCACACCCTGATCAAGAAAGACCTCAACTTGGTTGTGTCTGCAGCCAGGATCTCCTGTGGTGGTGCAATTCGATCTCAGAAGGGAGTGAGCATTGCTAAAGTTAAAGTGGCATCCATTGAAATCGGCCCAGTTTCTGGACAGATAATGCATGCAGTCGTTGAAGAAGGAGGATATGTCAAATACGTATGCAAAATTGAAAATTACGATCAGTCTACCCAAGTGACTTGGTACTTTGGTGTCAGACAGCTGGAGAACAGTGAGAAATATGAAATCACTTATGACGATGGAGTGGCCACCATGTATGTCAAAGACATTACCAAATTCGATGACGGTACCTACAGATGCAAAGTAGTCAATGACTACGGGGAAGACAGTTCTTACGCAGAGCTGTTTGTTAAAGGTGTGAGAGAAGTTTACGACTATTACTGCCGTAGAACCATAAAGAAACTTAAGCGCAGAACAGAT
Source organism: Delphinus delphis (assembly GCF_949987515.2). Classification (NCBI taxonomy): domain Eukaryota; kingdom Metazoa; phylum Chordata; class Mammalia; order Artiodactyla; family Delphinidae; genus Delphinus; species Delphinus delphis. The sequence goes on from NC_082689.1 coordinate 54,578,851, forward strand.
ACCATGAGACTCCTGGAAAGGCCACCAGAATTCACGCTGCCTCTCTATAACAGGACAGTTTATGTGGGTGAAAATGTCCGGTTTGGAGTAACTATAACTGTCCACCCAGAGCCTCGAGTTACATGGTATAAATCAGGTCAGAAAATCAAACCAGGTGATGATGATAGGAAGTACACATTTGAGTCCGACAAGGGTCTTTACCAATTAACAATCAACAGTGTAACTACGGATGATGCTGCCGAATACACTGTTGTTGCAAGAAACAAATACGGTGAAGACAGCTGCAAAGCAAAGCTGACCGTGACCCCACACCCACCTCCAACAGGTACGACCCTAAGACCCATGTTCAAACGGCTACTGGCAAACGCAGAATGCCAAGAAGGCCAAAGTGTCTGCTTTGAGATCAGGGTGTCTGGCATCCCCCCGCCAACATTAAAATGGGAGAAAGACGGTCAGCCACTGTCCCTCGGGCCTAATATCGAAATTATCCACGAAGGCTTGGATTATTATGCTCTTCATATCAGGGATACTTTGCCTGAAGACACGGGTTACTACAGAGTCACAGCCACAAACACTGCTGGATCCACCAGCTGCCAGGCCCACCTACAAGTGGAACGCCTGAGGTACGTCAAACAGGAGTTCAAGACGAAGGAGGAGCGCGAACGACACGTACAGAGGCAAATTGACAAGACGCTAAGAATGGCTGAAATTCTTTCCGGAACTGAGACTGTGCCACTGACACAGGTCGCCCAGGAGGCACTGAGAGAAGCTGCCACCCTTTACAAACCAGCCGTCAGCACCAAGACTGTAAAAGGGGAATACCGACTTGAGACGGAAGAAAAGAAGGAGGAGAGAAAACTCCGCATGCCTTACGAAGTACCAGAGCCACGCAAGTACAAACCGGCTGCCATAGAAGAAGACCAACACATTAAGCAGTTTGTGCCCATGTCTGACATGAAATGGTACAAAAAGATACGCGATCAATTTGAAATGCCTGGGAAGATGGACAGAGTTGTACAGAAAAGACCCAAGCGCATCCGCCTTTCAAGATGGGAACAGTTCTACGTGATGCCTCTTCCACGCATCACCGATCAATACAGACCCAAGTGGAGGATTCCCAAACTGTCCCAAGACGACCTTGAAATGGTGAGACCAGCCCGCCGGCGTACACCTTCTCCTGATTATTACTTTTATTACAGACCCAGGAGACGTTCTCTCGGTGACATCTCGGATGAAGAATTACTCCTGCCCATTGACGACTACCTGGCAATGAAGAGAACAGAGGAAGAGAGGCTGCGTCTTGAAGAAGAGCTGGAACTGGGTTTTTCAGCCTCACCCCCAAGCCGGAGCCCTCCACGTTTTGAGCTTTCGAGTCTGCGTTACCCTTCCCCACAAGCTCATGTCAAGGTGGAGGAAGCAAGAAAAGACTTCAGATACTCAACGTATCACATCCCAACGAAGGCGGAGACCAGCACGAGTTACGCGGAGCTGCGGGAGCGGCACGCCCGCACCTGGCACAGGCAGCCCAGGCAGCGGCAGAGGATCATGGCCGAGAGAGAGGACCAAGAGCTGCTGCGTCCAGTCACCACCACCCAGCGCCTCTCGGAATACAAAAGCGAGCTGGAACACATGGCGAAGGAAGAAAAATCTAGAAAGAAATCAAGACGCCAGAGAGAAGTGACTGAAATAACGGAAATTGAGGAAGAATATGAGATCTCCAAACACGCTCAGAGAGACGCTTCCTCCTCGGTGTCCAGGCTGCTGAGACGCCGGCGCTCCCTGTCTCCGACCTACATCGAGTTGATGAGGCCGGTGTCCGAGCTGATCCGGCCGCGGCCACAGCCAGCTGAGGAATATGAAGATGAAGATGACGTAGAAAGAAGGTCTCCTACCCCAGAAAGGACTCGCCCACGTTCCCCCAGCCCTGTGTCTAGTGAGCGTTCACTGTCAAGATTTGAGAGGTCAGCAAGATTTGATATCTTTTCCAGGTATGAGTCCATGAAAGCTGCTTTAAAAACTCAGAAGACATCAGAAAGGAAGTATGAGGTTTTGAGTCAGCAGCCTTTTACGCTGGACCACATGCCTCGAATCACACTGAGGATGCGCTCCCACAGGGTACCGTGCGGCCAAAATACACGTTTTATCTTAAATGTTCAGTCTAAGCCAACTGCCGAGGTCAAATGGTACCACAACGGTGTAGAACTTCAAGAGAGCAGTAAGATTCATTACACCAACACCAGTGGGGTTCTGACCCTGGAAATTCTGGACTGTCATATTGATGACAGCGGAACATACCGTGCCGTGTGCACCAACTACAAAGGTGAGGCTTCTGACTATGCAACCTTGGACGTCACGGGAGGGGATTACACCACCTATGCTTCCCAGCGCAGAGACGAAGAGGTCCCCCGATCTGTTTTCCCTGAGCTGACGAGAACAGAGGCATATGCGGTTTCATCATTTAAGAAAACATCTGAGATGGAAGCTTCCTCTTCCGTCAGGGAAATGAAATCACAGATGACAGAGACAAAGGAAAGTCTCTCATCATATGAACACCATGCATCTGCAGAAATGAAAAGTGCTGCAGTTGAAGAAAAGTCGCTGGAAGAAAAATCCACACACAGGAAGATCAAGACAACTTTGGCAGCAAGAATTCTTACGAAGCCAAGGTCCATAACGGTGTATGAAGGCGACTCTGCAAGGTTTTCTTGCGATACAGATGGTGAGCCGGTACCGACTGTGACATGGCTGCGTAGGGGACAAGTCATAAGCACTTCTGCCCGCCACCAAGTGACCACCGCAAAGTACAAATCGACCTTTGAGATCTCTTCAGTCCAGGCTTCGGATGAGGGCAACTACAGCGTGGTGGTAGAGAACAGCGAAGGGAAGCAAGAGGCACAGTTTACTCTGACCATTCAAAAGGCCAGGGTTACTGAAAAGGCTCTGACATCACCACCGAAAGTCAAATCCCCAGAGCCTCGGGTAAAATCCCCAGAAGGAGTCAAGTCTCCAAAACAAGTGAAATCCCCAGAGCCGGTGACTTCTCACCCAAAAGCTGTATCACCCACAGAGATAAAACCCACACCAACAGAAAAGGTTCAGCAGCTGCCAGCCACTGCCCCACCCAAGATAATTCAGTCCTTGAAAGCAGAAGCTTCTAAAGATATAGCAAAGCTGACCTGTGTGGTCGAAAGTACTGTATTGTGTGCCAAAGAGGTCACCTGGTATAAAGATGGTAAGAAACTGAAGGAAAATGGGCATTTCCAGTTTCATTATTCGGCAGATGGTACCTATGAGCTCAAAATCCATAACCTCACTGAATCTGATTGTGGAGAATACGTTTGTGAGATTTCTGGTGAAGGTGGAACTTCCAAAACTAACTTCCAATTTGTGGGACAAGCCTTTAAGAATATCCATGAGGAAGTTTCAAGCATATCAGAAACCAAGAAAGCAGCTCAGAAAACTGCTGAGTCAACAGAAACCAAGAAAGCGGCTCCGAAAACTGCTGAGCCAACAGAAACCAAGAAAACTGAACCAAAAGCTCCTGAACCAGTTTCCACAAAACCAGTAATTGTTACTGGGCTGCAGGATACAACTATTTCTTCAGACAGTGTCACTAAGTTTGCAGTTAAAGCTACTGGAGAACCCCAGCCAACTGTCATCTGGACAAAGGATGGAAAGGTAACCAGTTCTTAAATGATCCTTAAACTTATCTTCTAAAAAAACTAACCTCTTCCCTCTTCCCCATCTCCCAAAGAAAGTTTAAAATTAAATCACTTTTTAAAACTCAAATCACGTGCATTCTACAGGCTATAACACAAGGAGGTAAATATAAACTCTCTGAAGACAAAGGAGGATTCTTCCTAGAAATTCATAAGACTGATACTTCTGACGGTGGACTTTATACTTGTACAATAACAAATTCAGCTGGATCTGTGTCCTCTAGCTGCAAATTAACAATAAAAGGTAGGTTGGCTTTTATTCTTACCAATAATTTTCAGAAAACAATATGAAGGAAACATTTCTAAACACTATTCCTTACACACACACACAAAGTATTAAAATAAAACTTTTACCAAGTTACAGAATACCATTTGTACACAAATGTACAAGTACACATATTTGAAGTTAGCATACACTTTTATATTTATTAAGTGTCTAATTGTATGTGGTGTTATATAAGATTCCATAGAGATTATATAAGATTCCTGCTCCCAGGAACATTTAAGAATAAAGTCAGGTGATTATACAAAATGGCACTTCTTCCCTAAAGCTTCACTCTTGCTAATTTTCCAAAGCAGTGGAAAGTTAATGAAAGAACTGTATCGGTTTTCCCAATTAAAATTAGCTTGCTTTCATCTCAGTCTTCTAAAACATAATTCAATTGTTTTAATTACTCAAAATCTCCTAGATCCACCCATCTCCTAAATCCTTCAACTATTCTTTGCAAAACTTTTTTTCCCCTTAAGTCATAAAAATCATTCTTCTGTTTAGTTTAGTTTAAATAATCATTACACTGATCTCCAAAGTCATGCATGACAACTTTCCAAGATTGGGACTGAGAAAGAGTTAGGTATTACCCACACTGCATGCGTTAAGTTAATGTTTTTTCTTTGTATATTATTCACTTACAGAATCCACAAGAGAAGAGGGTGGGGCCTCTTTCCAATTCAGTTTGCCTTATAGAGCTTTCTTTTTCAGCTGTAAAAGACACTGAGATACAGAAAGTATCGACACAAAAGACCTCCAAAAGTATATCCCAGAAGAAGGCAGATGTCCAAGAGGAAATTTCCAAAAAAGCCCTAATTTCTGAAGAAATCAAGATGTCAGAGGTGAAATCTCCAGAGAAGCTGGCCCTCAAGGAGGAAGCTTCAACAGTTCTGATTTCCGAAAAAGTCAAGAAATCAGAAGCGACCTCCCTGGAAAAATCCATTGTCCATGAGGAAATCACTAAAACATCACAGGCATCAGAAGAAATCAGAACTCATGCCGAGATTAAAGCATATTCTACTCAGATGAGTATACCTGATGGTCAGAAAGTGACTTTAAAAGCCAACATTGCTGGTGCCACTGATGTGAAATGGGTATTGAATGGGGTAGAGCTCAGTAACTCCGAGGAGTACAGATATGGCGTCTCAGGCAGCGACCAGACGCTGACCATCAAGCAGGCTGGTCACAAAGATGAAGGGATCCTCACCTGCATTGGCAAAACCAGCCAAGGAATCATCAAGTGTCAGTATGATCTGACCCTGAGCAAAGAACTCTCAGATGCTCCAGCCTTCATCTCCCAGCCCAGATCTCAAAATGTTAACGAAGGACAAAATGTTCTCTTTTCTTGTGAAATCAGTGGTGAGCCATCGCCTGAAATCGAATGGTTTAAAAACAACCTGCCAGTAAGTTGAGTTATGAATATATTACTGAAGAAAGCTTTAAATACTCCATCTACTCCTGAAGAGCTCAAAGAAACCCTTTTTTTCTCTTCTTTTTAGATTTCTGTTTCTTCAAATATCAGCGTAAGTCGCTCCAGAAACGTATATTCCCTTGAAATCCGAAAGGCCTCAGTAAGTGACAGTGGGAAATACACAATTAAGGCCAAAAATTTCCATGGCCAGTGTTCAGCTACTGCTTCCTTAACGGTCCTTCGTAAGTATATCTTTATCATTTTCCTTACTTGCTTAAGGCCGTTATCTGAGTTTTTTGGTTTGTTTTTTTGCTTTTGTCTTCTGAGCCCAGCAAACTCTCTGGAGCCTCATTAAGTTCCATGTGTAAGAGACACAGGCCTCCTGTGTGAATTCATTCTTAACGGTCAACGTTTCTTTACAGCGAGACAGGAACATGGATAAGTTAACTTTCAAAGCAAAGCTACCAACTGTCCTATTACATGTATTTTCAGAATGCACAATATAAAAATTATTTTCTGTATGACTAATCATTTTTCTCCTAGTGATTCTAGCACCTGCATGTAATGTAATGATAGAAATATAAGGATTCGTTTCTGGGAGACACTGAGCTAGCTCTTGACAACTGTATGTATGTATTTGCTTGTGCTTCCACAGCAAATTGTTTGGGTTGCATTTCTGTGTGTGTGTCTAAGTGTTCCATTTCTGTAAGTCAGTGTCAGATGTCACCAATTAACCAGATGTCATTGGTGTTCACTGTGTATCTGCTATGCTCCACAGCTCTAGTTGAAGAACCTCCCAGAGAGGTAGTATTGAGGACAAGTGGTGACACGAGCTTGCAAGGAAGCTTCTCGTCTCAGTCAGTCCAAATGTCTGCCTCTAAGCAGGAGGCCTCCTTCAGCAGTTTCAGCAGCAGCAGTGCTAGCAGCATGACCGAAATGAAATTTGCAAGCATGTCTGCCCAAAGCATGTCCTCCATGCAAGAGTCTTTTGTAGAAATGAGTTCCAGCAGTTTTATGGGAAAATCTAGTATGACACAACTGGAAAGCTCAACTAGTAGGATGCTTAAAGCAGGCCTAAGAGGTGAGCAATCAAATTACTGGTAGAGGTAGACAAGCCTAGTAGCATGTAGAGTCCTTAGTACATACAATTCAGTAGAAAGCAAACTGTTATATTTTCAGTGATCCTAAAACTTTTTTGTTGTTGTTGTTCCATAAAGGAATTCCACCTAAAATTGAAGCTCTTCCCTCTGACATCAGCATTGACGAGGGCAAAGTTTTAACAGTAGCCTGCGCTTTTACGGGTGAGCCTACCCCGGAAATAACATGGTCCCACGGTGGAAGAAAAATTCAAAATCAAGAACAGCAAGGGAGATTCCATACTGAAAACACAGATGACCTGACAACTCTGATCATCATGGATGTACAGAAACAAGATGGTGGACTTTATACCCTGAGCTTAGAGAATGAATTTGGATCTGACTCAGCTACTGTGAATATAAATATTCGATCCATTTAAGAGGGCCTGTGCTCTCATATTCAGACATTCTTAACCTTTCCTGAACGATTCACATAGACTAATCTTTCTGATCTGTAAATACTTAAACAAAAATGTAGTTTTGTATCAACCTAAATGAGTCGAAGTTCAAAAATATGCATTTCAATCTTTTCTTAATTGTTGACCTAAGATTATACATTTTCTAGTGACATGTACATACTGTATATAGCCGAATTAACGGTTATAAAGTTTTGTACCATTTATTTTATGACATTTTACAATGTAACTGTTGAAACTAACTGTTGGTAGGAGAAAGTTTCTTATGGAACGAATACCCTGCTCAACACTTAATCAATCTCTGTGCCTCAACATAATGTTGATGTCTAAGTATGCCTCAATGGGTCGAGAAATTCCCCATTGAAGATGTCCTATCCACCGACATGATGCTGTGCACGTCACCTGATATGTGCACCAATACTTACTGAATCAGAAATGTAAGGCATTGGTGATGTTTGCATTTACCCTCCTGTAAGCAACACTTTAACGTCTTACATTTTCTCTGATGATGTCACACTCAAAATGATCATGACTTAAATATTACCAGAGCAAAGTGCAACGGCCAACACTTTGTTCGCTCATTTCACACTGTCTCTGACCATAGAGAGTGCCTGGGTAGCTTGGAAAAGCAACATCACCTGGCCATCCCCTCATTTAACCAAGCTGTTCATGCGTTCCTATGCCAGAGCAGTGCCAACTCTTGGAGGTCCCGGGGTGCAGCCAACGCCTTCGTGTGGTAGCTCTAAATTTAAATTACACCAGAGAAACCGGGGCAACTAAGCAATGAGCCACAGCAAAAAATAAAGAACAACAACAACAAAATAAAGCTGTCGTTAAATTAAAAACAACAAAATATTACTAACTGCCCAAAATATCAATTTGATGTAGTTCTTTTCATGCAGGTTTAAATTCAATTGTTAGTTATAATTGTTGGACCTCCTTGAGATAGTAACAACAAAATAAAGCAAGCTATCTGCACCTCAAAATTTGTGATTGGTTGTTTTCTGTAAAATTCTGGGGTTGGGGAGGTATGTGCCTTTGCAAATCACACAAATGATCATAGATAAGAAGAAGCAACTCAAGTTCTTCACAGCAAATATTTAAATTACCATGTTGAATGCATTCCACAATTTTTTTAAAGCATAGATATGATTCTCATGGATAAAGTTACCCCCAAAAGTTAACAAAAATCCCCCAAAATAATAGATCAAATCTTCTAAACTTATTATCAAGAAAAATATTTTTATGGGAGCTGATTCGTTAAATCCAAAGATATTGAACATTACAATTCACGATATTTTGTGCCAGACAGCAACGCAAAGATGAGCAAGATGAAATAGACCCTGTCCCTCAAGGAGTATAGAAAAGAATATGACAATTTCAGGGAAAATGATCAATTGTGCAACTGAATCCATTACTGACTATTGCAGCTCCAAACTGAGACAGAACAAATCAAAGTCCTCAAAGCTAAAGAACTCGTTTTAAATGGTATAGTCCTACTAGGCTTTTCAAAACAACTTCATAATAAAATATCTAGCACCAGAAAAATCTGTATTTATCCACCTCAATTAGATAATCCTAATTGTAAACCTATAAAGTCGATTCTTTGCCTAAATTACCCCCTAAATGTAAGTACAAGCGGCCAAAGCTGAAGCAAATGCACTGTCAATTCTTACTCCCCCAAAGAAGATCTTGGGTCTTCGTTAATTTATTCAGCAAGTATTCTGTCTTAAGTCAGATGCCCTAAAAGCAGAGCCTAAGACTTGACTCTAGCGTAAGTAATTTTTTGAGGGACTGCTCTCAGGAAAAAGGAAGTGAGGGAAGCAGAGTAGAGGAAGAAAGCTAAGCAAGTATGTGGTCTCCGCGGGAGCTTCAGCCGCATCCCACAGGGAGCATAAATTGCACCAGAGTTGGTTCCACCTGGGAGCAAGGGCGCTGACCTTCTCTACCTGCTTATCTGCCAGTTAGTGCCTACAGGCTGGGAGCTTGTGGGAGCGGGGGCGGGAAGAGGGAAATAACCTCCGGGGTGAGGGGCACCCCTTGGCCAGAGCAATCTCTGCAGACTAGGGCAGCTAAACAGCCAATACACAAGAAATTGGGCCGGGTACACATCACCTGGATCTGGGAGGTACGCACAGCACCCACTACACCATCTAACAACTTGAAATGCCAGTTCTTACCTTAAAACGAGAGAGGCAGGGATTCCTGAGGATGACTCCCTGCCCTGACAGGCTGATGTTCTAAGGAGTCCTATCCGTGGCTGAGGCGCAGTCCGTGCTGCTCAGAATTCTGAAGCTGAAGGAACGGTAGCTGCAGCTCCCAAATCCAGAGATCCATTTTGGGCCTGGGAGAAAGGGGAGGGGCTAAGGCCTATCCCGGGAAGGAAATCCACGCCAAGCCGAGAGGCCTGACTTCTTTTCAACCAGTAGCAGAAGCCCACGCCTCTGAGAGCAGCAGGGTGTGGCCAAGGGGTCACACGTGAGAGGACTGCGTAGGGAGGATCCTGGGAAGTCCCTCAGAGGCCCTCCGGCTGGAACTACAAGCACCCCTTTCCGGGTTTACCAGCCAGCCTCCCTCCGAGAGCGCCTCCAATAACGGCGCTCCCCCGCGTAGGGTGGGTGGGGATTCCTGTCAATCCCACCCCACCTCCAACAGCACCAGGAATGCCTTCCCAGCAACTTTGCATTTCCGGTTCAGACCACCTTGTCTCTCTCCCCCCTGTCGGCAGGAGGCGCCAGAGAGCAGCAAGCAGACGCCTTCCTCCTGGTTCAACCCTCCAATCCACAAAACCTATGAGTAATCTTCACTCTCTTCCTGCCCCTCTTTCTGCTGAATCTTTCCTGTCTATTTTATAAAGTCCCCATTTGGCTACACTCATAAGCAGCATAGTGTAGGAATTATATATACGCACTCAAAACCCAGAGTACCAACCCAAATCCAGGATCTGCTATTTGCTAACTTGTGTCACCTGGAGTAATTACTGACCTTCTCTATCCCTTGATGTTCTCACCCATAAGATGGGAATAACAACAGCATCAACCTCACAGGTTTTGTGAGGATTAAACAAATTACTACATGTGAAACTCTTAGAGCAGTGCTGCCACAGCACCCAATAAACACCAGCAATCAGTATTATATTAGAGACCACCATGCAAAACATCGAAGTTAGGGACCAGAAAAACATTTTAGAGGGGGTGTAACACAGACCTCACTTGTAATCACTAGATGTATTATTTTGCTAGGGCTGCTAGAACAAAGTACCACAACCCTGCAGGGCGGCGGGGAGGAGGCTAGGAGTCCTAAATGAAAGTGTCAACAGGACTGGTTCCTTCTGAGAGTTGTTAGGGAAGGATCTGTTCCAGGCCTCTCTGCTTGACTCGTAGATGGCCACCTGTTCACATAGCATTCTCCCTGCATGCATGTGTGGGTCCAAATATCCCCTGTTTAGAAGGACATCAGCAATATTGGATTAGGTTTCACACTAATTTTACCTTATTTTAACTTTATTGTCTGTGTAAAGACTATCTCCAAATAAGGTCACATCCTGAGGTACCAGAGTTTAGGACCCCAACATATCTGTGGGAAGGGGTACACAGCTCAACCCATAACACTAGACATGATGGGCATGAGACAGCACATCTTTAAAAGACGTCTTTTGGTAGAGTTTCTCAAAAGATGAAATTATTATCTCTAACCAGTAGTAGCCAATTATATAGATGAACCATCTAGAGGTAGGGAGGTAGGTAAATCAGAAACAGCCAGTAAAATAACAGGTTAAATTGACAGTCTCCATGGTGAGACATTAATCTTCAAGAAAAATGTTTTATGATTGTGCTCCAGGAAAAGAAAGTAATTTGTATTTGTTTATTCAGCCCCAAATGTAATCTTAAGAAATTCGGGCCGAGAAAACCCAGTTTCCTTGTAATAGGAGAAAACAGTGTCTGCTAGGTAAATAGAAGGACTTTTGCAAGAGAGATTGGCCGCCCTTTTCTGGTGGTGCAGTGGTTGAGAATCCGCCTGCCAATGCAGGGGACACAGGTTCGAGGCTTGGTCCACGAAGATCCCACATGCCGCGGAGCAACTAAGCCCTTGCATCACAACTACTGAGCCTGCACTCTAGAGCCCGCGTGCCACAACTACTGAAGCCCGCATGCCTAGAGCCCGTGCTCCACAACAGGAGAAGCCATTGCAATGAGAAGCCCGCGCACTTCAACGAAGAGTAGCCCCCGTTCGCCGCAACTAGAGAAAGCCTGCACACAGCAATGAAGACCCAAAGCAGCCACACACAAAAAAAAAATTGATGGGCCAATCTATATTCTTTTTTCTAAATAAATTTATTTATTTAATTTATTTTTGGCTCCGTTGGGTTTTCGGGCTTCTCATTGCAATGGCTTCTCCTGTTGTGGAGCACGGGCTCTAGGCATGCGGGTTCAGTAGCTGTGGCTCACAGGCTCTAGAGCGCAGGCTCAGTAGTTGTGGTGCAAGAGCTTAGTTGCTCTGCAGCATGTGGGATCTTCCCGGACCAGGGCTCGAACCTGTGTCCCCTGCATTGGCAGGCAGATTCTCAACCACTGCACTACCCAGGAAGACCTGGCCCATCGATTTTTATTCTAAGGTTATAAAAATAGTTTTATACCTTTTGGTATGTCTGGGTCAATGTTTCCCAAACTCTTCCTCAAGATGTTGGTAGATATTATGGGAAAATTGTCCCACAGCCAAATAAACTTAGGATTTGGGAAATCGTACTTCTTTATGCAGGACTTCCCAGAGCCTTTGATGAGCTAGTGTGTGTTGTGGTCCTCCATGAGGCGATACAATGCTCCCCGAACTTATCTGATGATGGAACTGTTTTCACTGGTACTGTACATGATGTAGGCTGAGACAGGCCACAGTAGGTGGAAACATGGGAGGTGTGAAGAGGATTGGATCTTGGTAGAGGAGGAACTGGGTATCACCTAAGAAATGAAATTAAGTGCTATGATAAAAAAAGAAAAATCCGGGGCTTCCCTGGTGGTGCAGTGGTTGAGAGTCCGCCTGCCGATGCAGGGGACACGGGTTTGTGCCCCGGTCCGGGAGGATCCCACATGCCACGGAGCGGCTGGGCCCATGAGCCATGGCTGCTGAGCCTGCGCGTCCGGAGCCTGTGCTCCGTAATGGGAGAGGCCACAACAGTGAGAGGCCCACGTAACACAAAAAATATAAATAAATAAAAATTAAAAAAAAAAGAAAAATCCAAGGCGTTTGAGAGCACATTGCTAGGGCATCTGATCCAGTCAGAGAATTGGGGAACAGTCAGATTAGAGGAAGTTACATGTAGAAGCTGTGACCTAAAGTGTGGGGTGAACTGAGGAGATAAGGAGGAGCTTTCAGGCAGAGGATCCTTGTGCCTGCAGAGGTCTGGGGCAAGGAGAACACAACACATTCAAAAAAGTAGGAAAAGTTAATAAGGGGGTGCAAGAACCTCTGAAGGGCTGGAGGTGAGAAGCAGGGCAACGTTGCAAAAGGCCTTTTACACCCTATTATGGACTTTGGGCTTTTCTCTAAGAGGTAAGGGGAACCATGAAAGAGATTTAAGCAAACTAGTTACTCGATCAAATTTTACTTTTACAAAGTATTTAGCTATTCTGAGAAAACTATGACATGTATTTGCCATTCTATGCCCAAGAGCTTATTTCCTCCCAGCGGACTCCACTCATAGGAAGATGTTCACCTATGACCAAATTCCTAACCCATAATGTCCCTGTAATTACCGTTCCTACGCTTTATAGCCATCCGTGGAAAGGTCTTTCCTAAGAATGTCTGGGGACGTAGGGAAACATGTAATAAAGCCAGACTGGTAGACTCTCCAGGTAAAGGAAAAGGTGTGGGAGAGGGGGTGACTTGTGGAGACAGGAGGGCAACTTACTGCCGCAATTCTTCTCGGTGACAATGACCACTGCTGTGGAACTGCAACGGAGGTAGAAGAATCTGGCCCAAAAAGCCAAGTTCTGATGATGCGATGTCAGGAATGTGGCTCCTGGGGACGACTCCCACTTACTCCTGCTCCATTTTAAGAAAAGGTGGGAAGCAGGTAAGAGGAGTGGGCAGGTATGCCAACGCTTTCCAATCTGTCAGGAAATCACTGCAAAAGATAGCATGTCCTAAAAGTGAGGATTCCAAACCTAAAATTCATGCTTATCCTAGAATCTTTAGGGGGTCCCTGAGCTCCCTGAGATTATGCATATATTTTTTCTCTTTTTTTTAAGGGACATTGTTCCTAGTTTTCATTTCATTTTTAAAGATGCCAATGATTCAAAAAGTTTAAGAGATACTGCCCTACACATTTCAGAGAGGGAACCAGCAGACAGATGCCAAAGCCATCTCAGAAGTATCTACAGGCCTGCGTTTCCGCAGAGCTGGAACTCCCGGCTCGGGGTCTCTTCCCTCCGCCGTCACGGAACTGCCCCGGAGCCCGAGGGGAGGGCGACCTCACTGAGGCTGCCGGCTCTGGAGGGGCCCCGGCGGCCGAAGCCGTGACAGTCGAGCGGACGGCGGGCCAGGATCATCGTACCTAAATCCACTCATTATGCTGCTACTGGCCTCATGACATTGATTTCACGGCTGAGTGATATTCCATTACACACCAGAAATACATCTACACGTAGAACAACTCATACAGAACACCTACTGAACGCTGGCAGAAGACCTCAAACCTCTCAAAAGGCAAGAAACTCCCCCACGTACCTGGGTAGGGCAAAAGAAAAAACGATAAACAGAGACAAAAGAATAGGGACGGGACCTGCATTAGTGGGAGGGAGCTGTGAAGGAGGAAAGGATTCCACACGCTAGGAAGCCCCTTCGCGAGCGGAGACTGCGGGTGGCGGAGTGGGGACGCTTCGGAGCCGCGGATGAGAGCGCAGCCACAGGGCTGCGAAGGGCAAAGCGGACAGATTCCCGCACAGAGGATTGGTGCCGACGGGCACTCACCAGCCCGAGAGGCTTGTCTGCTCACCCGCCGGGGCGGGCGGGGCTGGGAGCTGAGGCTCGGGCTTCCATCGGAGCGCAGAGAGAGGACTGGGGTTGGCGGCGTGAACACAGCCTGCAGGGGGTTAGTGCACCACGGCTAGCCGGGAGGGAGTCCAGGGAAAAGTCTAGACTTGCCGAAGAGGCAAGAGACATTTTCTTCCCTCTTTGTTTCCTGGGGCGCGAAGAGAGGGGATTAAGAGCGCTGCTTAAAGGAGCTCCAAAGACGGGCGCAAGCCGCGGCTAACAGCGCGGACCCCTGACAAGGGCATGAGATGCTAAGGCTGCTGCTGCCGCCACCAAGAAGCCTGTGTGCCAGCACAGGTCACTATGCACACCCCCCTTGCGGGGAACCTGTGCAGCCCGCCACCGCCAGGGCCCCGTGATCCAGGGACAACTTCCCCGGGAGAACGCACGGCGCGCCTCAGGCTGGTGCAACGTCACAACGGCCTCTGCCGCCGCAGGCTCACCCCGCATCCGAACTCCTCCGCTCCCCGGCCTGAGTGAGCCAGAGCCCCCGAAGCAGCTGCTCCTTTAACCCCATCCTCTCTGAGCGAAGAACAGACGCCCTCCGGCGACCTACACACAGAGGCGGGGCCAAGTCCAAAGCTGAACCCCGAAAGCTGGGAGAACAAAGAGAAAGGGAAATCTCTCCCAGCAGCCTCAGAAGCAGCGGATTAAAGCTCCACAATCAACTTGATATACCCTGCATCTGTGGAATACGTGAATAGACAATGAATCATCCCAAATTGAGAAGCTGGACTTTGAGAGCAATATTTATTATTTTTTCCCTTTTTCCTCTTTTTGTGAGTGTGTATGTGTATGCTTCTGTGTGAGATTTTGTCTGTATAGCTTTGCTTTCACCATTTGTCCTAGGGTTCTGTCCGTCCGTTTTTTTTTTTTTTTTCTTTTCTTTTTAAAACATTTTTTTTCTTAATAATTATTTTTTAAGGTGGGAGAGCCAACTTCAGGACACTGGTCCACAAGAGACCTCCCAGCTCCACGTAATATCAAACGGCAAAAATCTCCCAGAGATCTCCATCTCAACACCAGTACCCAGCTTCACTCAACGACCAGCAAGCTACAGTGCTGGACACCCTATGCCAAACAACTAGCAACACAGGAACACAACCCCACCCATTAGCAGAGAGGCTGCCTAAAATCATAATAAGTCCACAGACACCCCAAAACACACCACCAGACGTGGACCTGCCCACCAGAAAGACAAGATCCAGCCTCATCCACCAGAACACAGGCACCAGTTCCCTCCAACAGGAAGCCTACACAACCCACTGAACCAACTGTAGCCACTGGGGACAGACACCAAAAACAATGGGAACTACGAACCTGCAACCTGCAAAAAGGAGACCCCCAAAACAGTAAGATAAGCAAAATGAGAAGACAGAAAAACACACAGCAGATGAAGAAGCAAGATAAAAACCCACCAGACCTAACAAATGAGGAAATAGGCAGTCTACCTGAAAAAGAGTTCAGAATAATGATAGTAAAGATGATCCAAAATCTTGGCAATAGAATAGAGAAAATGCAAGAAACATTTAACAAGGACATAGAAGAACTAAAGATGAAACAAGCAACGATGAACAACACAATAAATGAAATTAAAAATACTCTAGATAGGATCAATAGCAGAATAACTGAGGCAGAAGAACGGATAAGTGACTTGGAAGATAAAATAGTGGAAATAACTGCTGCAGAGCAGAATAAAGAAAAAAGAACGAAAAGAACTGAGGACAATCTCAGAGAACTCTGGGACAACATTAAACATACCAACATTCGAATTATAGGGGTTCCAGAAGAAGAAGAGAAAAAGAAAGGGACTGAGAAAATATTTGAAGAGATTATAGTTGAAATCTTCTCTAATATGGGAAAGGAAATAGTTAATCAAGTCTAGGAAGCACAGAGAGTCCCATACAGGATAAATCCAAGGAGAAACACGCCAAGACACATATTAATCAAAGTGTCAAAAATTAAATACAAAGAAAACATATTAAAAGCAGCAATGGAAAAACAACAAATAACACACAAGG
The DNA here is from genome assembly GCF_949987515.2 of Delphinus delphis. Lineage (NCBI taxonomy): Eukaryota > Metazoa > Chordata > Mammalia > Artiodactyla > Delphinidae > Delphinus > Delphinus delphis. Next base: position 54,594,851 of record NC_082689.1, read on the forward strand.
GAATCCCCATAAGGTTAACAGCTGATCTTTCAGCAGAAACTCTGCAAGCCAGAAGGGACTGGCAGGACATATTTAAAGTGATGAAGGACAAAAACCTACAACCAAGATTACTCTACCCAGCAAGGATCTCATTCAGATTTGATGGAGAAATTAAAACCTTTGCAGACAAGCAAAAGCTGAGAGAGTTCAGCACCACCAAACCAGCTTTACAACAAATTCTAAAGGATCTTCTCTAGGCAAGAAACACAAGAGAAGGAAAAGACCTACAATAACAAACCCAAAACAATTAAGAAAATGGGAATAGGAACATACGTATCGATAATTACCTTAAATGTAAATGGATTAAATGCTCCCACCAAAAGACACAGACTGGCTGAATGGATACAAAAATAAGACCCATATATATGCTGTCTACAAGAGACCCACTTCAGACCTAGAGACACATACAGACTGAAAGTGAGGGGATGGAAAAAGACATTCCATGCAAATGGAAACCAAAAGAAAGCTGGAGTAGCAATTCTCATATCAGACAAAATAGACTTTAAAGACTATTAGAAGAGACAAAGAAGGACACTGCATAATGATCAAGGGATCGATCCAAGAAGAAGATGTAACAATTGTAAATATTTATTCATCCAACATAGGAGCACCTCAATACATAAGGCAAATACTAACAGCCATAAAAGGGGAAATCGACAGTAACAAATTCATAGTAGGGGACTTTAAGACCCCACTTTCACCAATGGACAGATCATCCAAAATGAAAATAAGTAAGGAAACACAAGCTTTAAATGTTACATTAAACAAGATGGACTTAATTGATATTTATAGGACATTCCATCCAAAAACAACAGAATACACATTTTCCTCAAGTGCTCATGGAACATTCTCCAGGATAGATCATATGTTGGGTCACAAATCAAGCCTTGGTAAATTTAAGAAAATTGAAATTGTATCAAGTATCTTTTCCAACCACAGCGCTATGAGACTAGATATCAATTACAGGGAAAGATCTGTAAAAAATATAAACACATGGAGGCTAAACAATACACTACTTAATAATGAAGTGATCACTTGAAGAAATAATGAAGTGATCACTTTGAAGAAATCAAAGAGGAAACAAAAAAATACCTAGAAACAAATGACAATGGAGACACGATGACCCAAAACCTATGGGATGCAGCAAAAGCAGTTCTAAGAGGGAAGTTTATAGCAATACAATCCTACTTTAAGAAGAGGAAACATCTCAAATAAACAACCTAAACTTGCACCTAAAGCAATTAGAGAAAGAAGAACAAAAAACCCCAAAGTTAACAGAAGGAAAGAAATCATAAAGATCAGATCAGAAATAAATGAAAAACAATTGAAGGAAACGATAGCAAAGATCAATAAAATTAAAAGCTGGTTCTTTGAGAAGAAAAACAAAATTGATAAACCATTAGCCGGACTCATCAAGAAAAAAAGGGAGAAGACTCAAATCAACAGAATTAGAAATAAAAAGGAGAAGTAACAACTGACACTGCACAAATACAAAGGATCATGAGAGATTACTACAAGCAACTCTATGCCAATAAAATGGACAACCTGGAAGAAATGGACAAATTCTTAGAAATGCACAACCTGCCAAGACTGAATCAGGAAGAAATAGAAAATATGAACAGACCAATCACAAGCACTGAAATTGAAACTGTGATTAATAATCTTCCAACCGGGCTTCCCTGGTGGCCCAGTGGTTGAGAGTCCGCCTGCCGATGCAGGGGACACGGGTTCGTGCCCCCGTCTGGGAGGATCCCACATGCCGCGGAGCGGCTATGCCTGTGAGGCATGGTCACTGAGCCTGCGCATCCGGAGCCTGTGCTCCGCAATGGGAGAGGCCACAGCAGTGAGAGGCCCGCGTACCGCAAAGAAAAAAAAAAAAAAAATTTCAACAAACAAAAGCCCAGAACCAGATGGCTTCACAGGTGAATTCTATCAAACATTTAGAGAAGAGCTAACACCTATCCTTCTGAAACTCTTCCAAACTATAGCAGAGGGAGGAACACTCCCAAACTCATTCTATGAGGCCACTATCACCCTGATACCAAACCAGACAAGGATGTCACAAAGAAAGAAAACTACAGGCCAACGTAACTGATGAACACAGATGCAAAAATCCTCAACAAAATACTAGCAAATAATCCAATAGCACATTAAAAGGATCATACACCATGATCAAGTGGGGTTTATTCCAGGAATGCAAGGATTCTTCAATATATGCAAATCAATCAATGGGATACACCATATTAACAAATTGAAGGAGAAAAACCATATGGTCATCCCAATAGATGCAGAGAAAGCTTTCGACAAAATTCAACATCCATTTATGATAAAAACCCTCCAGAAAGTAGGAAGGAGGGAACTTTCCTCAACATAATAAAGGCCATATATGACAAACCCACAGCCAACATCGTCCTCAATGGTGAAAAACTGAAAGCATTTCCACTAAGATCAGGAACAAGACAAGGTTGCCCACTCTCACCACTCTTACTCAACATAATTTTCGAAGTTTTAGCCACAGCAATCAGAGAAGAAAAGGAAATAAAAGGAATCCAAGTCGGAAAAGAAGAAGTAAAGCTCTCACTGTTTGCAGATGACATGATACTATACATAGAGAATCCTAAAGATGCTACCAGAAAACTACTAGAGCTAATCAATGAATTTGGTAAAGTAGCAGGATACAAAATTAATGCACAGAAATCTCTGGCATTCCTATACACTAATGATGAAAAATCTGAAAGTGAAATCAAGAAAACACTCCCATTTACCACTGCAACAAACAGAATAAAATATCTAGGAATAAACCTACCTAAGGAGACAAAAGACCTCTATGCAGAAAATTATAAGACACTGATGAAATAAATTAAAGATGATACAAATAGATGGAGAGATATACCATGTTCTTGGATTGGAAGAATCAACATTGTGAAAATGGCTCTACTACCCAAAGCAATCTACAGATTCAATGCAATCCCTATCAAACTACCACTGGCATTTTTCACTGAACTAGAACAAAAAATTTCACAATTTGTTTGGAAACACAAAAGACCCCCAATAGCCAAAGCAATCTTGAGAAAGAAAAACGGAGCTGGAGGAATCAGGCTCCCTGACTTCAGACTATACTACAAAGCTACAGTAATCAAAACAGTATGGGGCTTCCCTGGTGGCGCAGTGGTTGAGAGTCCACCTGCCGATGCAGGGGACACGGGTTCGTGCCCTGGTCTGGGAAGATCCCACCTGCCCGTGAGCCATGGCCGCTGAGCCTGCGTGTCCGGAGCCTGTGCTCCGCAAGTGGAGAGGCCACAACAGTGAGAGGCCCGCGTACCGCCAAAAAAAAAAAAAAAAAAAAAAAAACAGTATGGTACTGGCACAAAAACAGAAGTATAGATCAATGGAACAGGCTAGAAAGCCCAGAGATAAACCCACGCACATATGGTCACCTTATCTTTGATAAAGAAGGCAGGAATGTACAGTGGAGAAAGGACAGCCTTTTCAATAAGTGGTGCTGGGAAAACTGGACAGGTACATGTAAAAGTATGAGATTAGATCACTCCCTAACACCATACACAAAAATAAGCTCAAAATGGATTAAAGACCTAAATGTAAGGCCAGAAACTATCAAACTCTTAGAGGAAAATATAGGCAGAACACTCTATGACATAAATAACAGCAAGATCCTTTTTGACCCACCTCCCAGAGAAATGGAAATAAAAACAAAAATAAACAAATGGGACCTAATGAAACTTCAAAGCTTTTGCACAGCAAAGGAAACCATAAACAGGACCAAAAGACAACCCTCAGAATGGGAGAAAATATTTGCAAATGAAGCAACTGACAAAGGATTAATCTCCAAAATTTACAAGCAGCTCCTGCAGCTCAATAACAAAAAAACAAACAACCCAATCCACAAATGGGCAGAAGACCTAAATAGACATCTCTCCAAAGATATACAGACTGCCAACAAACACATGAAAGAATGCTCAACATTATTAATCATTAGAGAAATGCAAATCAAAACTACAATGAGATATCATCTCACACCTGTCAGAATAGCCATCATCAAAAAATCTAGAAACAATAAATGCTGGAGAGGGTGTGGAGAAAAGGGAACACTCTTGCACTGCTGGTGGGAATGTGAATTGGTACAGCCACTATGGAGAACAGTATGGAGGTTCCTTAAAAAACTACAAATAGAAATACCATATGACCCAGCAATCCCACTACTGGGCATATACCCTGAGAAAACCATAATTCAAAGAGTCATGTACCAAAATGTTCATTGCAGCTCTATTTACAATAGCCAGGAGATGTAAACAACCTAAGTGTCCATCATTGGATGAATGGATAAAGAAGATGTGGCACATATATACAATGGAATATTACTCAGCCATAAAAAGAAACGAAATTGAGCTATTTGTAATGAGGTGGATGGACCTAGAGTCTGTCATACAGAGTGAAGTCAGAAAGAGAAAGACAAATACTGTATGCTAACACATATATATGGAATTCAGGGGGAAAAAAATGTCATGAAGAACCTTGGGGTAAGACAGGAATAAAGACACAGACCTACTAGAGAATGGACTTGAGGATATGGGGAGGGGGAAGGGTAAGCTGTGACAAAGTGAGAGAGTGGCATGGACATATATACACTACAAAACGTAAGGTAGATAGCTAGTGGGAAGCAGCCGCATAGCACAGGGAGATCAGCTCGGTGCTTTGTGACCGCCTGGAGGGGTGGGATCGGGAGGGTGGGAGGGAAGGAGATGCAAGAGAGAAGAGATATGGGAACATATGTATATGTATAGCTGATTCCCTTTTTTATAAAGCAGAAACTAACACACCATTGTAAAGCAATTATACTCCAATAAAGATGTAAAAGAAAAAAAAGTATCTACACACAGCTCCCTTAAAAAGAGGATAAGCCCCACTTTGGAAACCACTTTCACGGCTCTGGTGCTTGGGATTCCTCTCCTTCCTCAGCCAGGAGGGGCCTCTGTTAACAAGCCTTGTGTTGGTGCGTACAGTTGCCCCTCAGTATAGCTGCCCCTCAGTATAGCGGGGAACTGGGGGGGGGGGGGGGGGGAATTGGTTCAAGGACCACAGTGGATACCAAAATCCACAGATGCTCAAGTCCCTTATATAAAATGGCGTAGTATTCGCATATAGCCAAAGCACATCCTTCTGTATCCTTTAAATCATCTCTAGATTCCTTATGCATAATAGAATGTAAATGCTATGTAAATCGTTGTAAATACAATGTAAATGCTATGCAAATATTTGCTGGTGCAGCAAATTCAAGTTTTGCTTTTTGGAACTTTCTGGAATTTTGTTTTTCAAGTATTTTCTACCCGTTGTTGGTTGAATCCAAGGATGTGGAACCCATGGATACAGAAGACCGACTGTACTTACCTACAAGGTCTCCTGAACCAGCACAGCCTCAAAGACAAATGTTCCTTGCTAAGGATATTATAGGTATAAATTCCCTGAGTTATAGGGGAAATCTCAGGGATGTGGAGGGAACCTGGTCTGACACCAGCCTCAGCCTCAGAGAGGAACATGGGGGCAGAATTCTCTGCAATTGTAACAGGAATGAAGCCAGTTCTTTGTTTACAGCCTCCAGTTCATCTGACATCACTGCAATGTTTTTAGATTTTAGTCGGGACACCTGACTCCTCATTCCCCACCCTGCTGAGAACCCTGGCCCACATCCATAAGGGGGGCTGGCTGTCCCCTCTCTACTCCCACTTCCCTGCCTCAAACAACCCAAACAAGCTGGAGAGAAGGGATACCAGCAGGCCCATCTGGCCAAGACCAGAAGGGAGACCGAGATGCCCTGTCCCGATAAGCAGAAGGACCACCACAAGGAAGAGAATGAGGCCTCTAGAAGGAAAGCGGAAAGTGAAGTACACTGAGATCCAGAGCCTTCGGATAACGTGCCCAAATTCACACAGCTAGTAGCACAGCTGGATCTAGAAGCCAGGTCTCCATTTATCACTGTGGTCTTGCCACCCCTTCACGACTACAAAAATCAATCCTGCTGGAGGGTGAGATGGCCAGAGAGAGTGTTTAAGGAGAAGAGGGCTCTGTTCCCCTTCCAGGTCATTATAGTTCCAGGGCAGGGTAGACAACAAAATCCTTTCAGGTCCCTCCCAGTAAAAAGGCCCCTACATAGTCAATTCCTCTTCTCCAAAAGCTAAGGCCAGAAATACTGAACGTTTTATTGGCATTTGCAATATAGCCAGGAAATAGGGTGCTTATCTGACCCAGGATATCATAGTAACAGACAGAGGTGGCAGAGCCAAAAGCTTTGTGGAAACAGTGTTATGAGCCCTAAAGAAATAACAGAAAAGAACCTTTCCAACCTACAAGGAAGGAGGCTCCCTGACAAAACAATCAGCTGGATTCTGGGTGGGTGCTGAGACAAAGGGAAACCAGCTGAGACCCTAGAATGTTTAAGGTAGGGGACTGCGGCCATGATAGGGGAAGTTTCTGAAAGCTGGGAATTGCGTAGATATTACTTCAGAGAATTTGGAGGGTTTGGTTTTATTCATTTCAGTTTATGACTAGGATGAGTATTTTTTCACTCAAATTTCTTTCTTTCAAAAAAGAATCCTCAAAGTAATGGTATGAATGAAGAAGTATCCTTACAAGGACCATACTTTCCATTTTTCCTTAATACACAAGGCAGCTGTGAAAGGGACTGAAAGAGCATGGCCTTCAGCCTGGTGACCATTCTTTGAGTTCCTTTCTCTTTCCCCATCTTAGGGAGAGAGGAATTTGATGGTGATGGTGATAGTGATGGCAGTTTCTGTCACATGTGCTCTAGATCAGAAAATCATCTTTAGTTATTAACCTGCTGACATGAGCACACATTGCTAGCGTCATTTTCCAACCCTGTGTGAAAATGTCTTTACTTGCTTAGGACAGAAAACCAGAGACAGAAGCAAAAGGCCAGGTATATCAAGATCAACATTTACCTAATACCACCTCCAACACTGCTTCTCAAACTTTAAAGTGCATAGGGACCACCTGCACTTGCTCAAACGCAGACTCTGGTTCAGCAGATCTGGGGTGGGGACCTGGGAGTCTGCATTTCTAACAAGCTCCCAAGTGACACTGACACTCATGATCCTCAGACCATGCTAAGAACAACCTGGAAAAATGTCTGGCCTTTCACGCTGTTAGATGATGGTCCCAAACTTTAATGCTTTTTATATACACCTCTTCTTAAATGCCACAGTTAGGAGTGGGAGTTTCCACCTGGCTCAGTGGTCTTCAACCCTGGCTACCCATTGGAATTACTGAGGAGCTTTTAAAAATACCACTGTAATTGGTCTGGGTCAACCTAGCATCAGGAAGCTTAAATGCTCCTGGGGGTTTCTAATGCGCAGCCAAGGTAGGGAAGCCCTGATCTCGCCAAGTAAGGTGATCCACTTAATGTTTCCACTTCAAGGTTAACTGTTATTCTCCTAATGTCTTTTCTCACATCACAGCACTGACTTTAACTTAGCCAAACAGAGTTTACATTTAAGTGTGTAGCAAACGAGTAGTCATACATTTTTTTAAAGCAAAGGTTACCCTTCCTTAAATTTCCAAAATTTTTCTTAGTGACATGGCAAATTTATTAAGCATTTTTCCCCACAGTGTTGACATGCCTCAGTTTTATTGATTTATAAAATTGCTACAATACTTTAAACAAGCAGGATTTTCATAAAAAAATATCGAGTACACCTTTTGGCATTTGGAAGGAAAAAGAATGCTCACAAAATAATTATACATATATTTTAAATGAAGTTTATTTTTCCCCCTGGGAATAAAAATCCTATTCTGAAAATGTTTCAAAATTAGAGTGCTTAGTTATATCAATCTAAAGCTATTTTTGCTATTAGGTTACTAGGTTTATTTAGAGACTAGCTTTTCAATCAATTTCAATATTTCCAATTTATTTAACTTCTAAAGTTACAAACTGTTCATTTAAATACCCACAAACTCTTATTGCAAGAAGCATATGTATTAGTTAAAACTAACCAAAAACAGACATTTAAAAGGAAAAAATAAAATAAAATAAACCATGTATTTATGTTTCCAATAATATTTATGCACACAAAAAGCTATTTAAAACAATCATGATATTTTCTAATGCTTATTTACGTTAGTGTGCAAATGTGAGTAATACGATTCAACTAGCTAACTAAAAAAGTAAACATTTAGGAAAGCCAACTGTAGTTAAGATAGTCAATTTATCTCAACTATTAAAAATAAAACAGTGAGTTTTTAAGTACACTGGAGAATTAGAAAGCAAAGATGAATACTAGCAACACAGTGCTTAGTAAGTAGTCAATACTGACTGAACAAAATTTTTTGAAGAGGTGGATAAATATATACCCTATCCTAAATCTAGATGCCTCCAATAACTCCCCACTCTTTCCAAGTAATTCATTTTCCAAAAGAGTCCACCAAATATGGAGATACTGAGGAAGCTATTTTGGGGGACTCTATAACCATCAATCAAAATGGGAGAAAAAGTTACAAATATCAAATCCTGTTGTACACCTGCAACTAATATAATGTTATATGTCAATTATACCTCAATTAAAAAAAAACCTCTATTTTGTATGAGCCATTAAAAAATAGATAAAATAGAGTGAATAAGAAACAAAAGAAAAGTTAGAACTGGAAAAGTTCATATGACTTTCTCTTTGGCTAATTACAGGTAATATTGGAAAGCTCTTAGAAACTTACTTTTAACATTCAACCATGATTTTACTAACATTCAACCATGATTTTTATAACATACAGCCATGATTTCCTCAGAGCTCGTAAAAAGAAAAGGTTGAGATAACACAGAATTTTGACAGAGGGCAAAAAAAAAAAAATCACATCATGAGTCTTTTACTGTCTCTAGAGCACTAGAGCTAGAGACTTGAACTTAAAAATACCATCTAAAAAATTATATCCATTCCTTTACTCCCAAAAGAAAGAAAAACACCTGCAGGTGTCAAATCTGACAGTGACAGATGCAAACATTATAGCTGAGGAAGTCACATGTCCCCCCAAAGAAACTGTTATGAGGACGAAAAATGACAGGTCACTGGTAGGTACATTTTGCTAGGCTTCATGACTTAAGGCAAATTTAAGGACACTGTGCGGCCAACGTAGCCTGATTCACAAAAGCAAGAAAGAAAACTTGCAGTCTGTACACTCTCCCCCCAAAAGTCACGGCCTGTATTTTAAAAACACAGCAAGGAGAAGGAAGGGCAACTTGTCTAAGGAGGTTTGCTACTTACGCAAAACCACAAATGAACTAAAACTCTTCTCTCAAGTGATGACTAAGGGTGATCTAAATGCAAAAGGTGACACATGCAAAGCACTGGTATGCTACAGAATTTCACTTCCTAAACTGATACTTTTTAAAGTTTTTTTAACGTATGGCACTGTTTTTTTTCCCTGAGCACCACATCAAGGTTGCAAAGGTCTTCGAATTCACAAAGGCACTGCTAGTAAGTTAATGGTGTGCATTACTCATGCACACATATACACTTTGTCTGAATACAGACATGATGGGTTATTTTTGTTTCCATTTAAAAATATATACACATGGGCTTCCCTGGTGGCGCAGTGGTTGAGAGTCCGCCTGCCGATGCAGGGGACGCGGGTTCGTGCCCCGGTCCGGGAGGATCCTGCGTGCCGCGGAGCGGCTGGGCCCGTGAGCCATGGCCGCTGAGCCTGCGCGTCCGGAGCCAGTGCTCCGCAGCGGGAGAGGTCACAGCAGTGAGAGGCCAGCGTACAGCAAAAAAAAAAAAAAAAAAAAAAAAAAAAAAAATTATATATATATACACACACACACACACATGATTAAGTTCACCCTAGTGTGATAGTGCAAACTGAAAACAGGGAATCAATTATGAGTTGTTCAACTTGGTTTATTGTGAGTGCTTGAAAATGTAATCTAGCAAAATTCTGCAGAGTCAGACCATAATCATTGCCCTATATTCTGGATGACAGAATATCCTTGCCACCATTCCCACACCTTCCCCACCAAGCCCACAGCAGACATCATTAATCAAGTAGGTAGGTCACTCTCTGCTGATCCTAGCCTCAAACTTAGAATCCCGGAAAGCCACAACTAACTGAGCAGAGTTGGCACCGAAGGAAAAAAACCCAAAAAGACAGTGTGCCAATGGTCAGGTACGTTAAACCACAGGTATTTACTGTCTCACACTTCTTTCTGGCCAACAACAACAAAACAAGAAAACAAACAAAATAATAAAGTCAAATAGGAGTTGTATATATGACTTGTATTCTAAGGCCTCACCCAAGATGGGGTGTCACGACGAGGAGCTCTCAACAATCGTCTGGGTATGCCAGTTCTGAAGGCATGCTGAAACACTTGTATAACCTAGTAACCACAAATGCCACAGGAAAAGGGCAAGTATAGAAATTTCCTATTTAATTTAAGTACAGAGTCTGATTCTGATGGTAAGACTTAAAAGGTATTTGTTGTATGCTCATTTACCATACAAATTTGGCAACTGAAGGTTTTTAATCATGTACACATTCCAAGACAGAAATCTAGACGCTTAACTTTTACCATCTCTAGGCCACTTTTGATTGCTGCCAAACAAAAAATACAACTCTATTTTGACCAAGTAATGGTAGCTTCTACAGCAAACTAATTTTAACCTTTGTAACTCAACTTGTAAAATCAATTCTAAAACTAAACATAAATAACTAAACGTATCTCAAAACAAAATGGTTCCAAGTTGCATTGTCCACAACCAAAAAAACATGCGTACAGAACTGTACGCACACACACTCACACACACAATTAAAGAAAAGCACTAGAAACGCCAGGATTACTTTCAAAAGAAAATGGCCTCATTCTGGCTATCTAGAAAAAGCCATCAATTCATAGTTCCTTGCATAGAAGGGTTAAAAAGGAAATAAAAGAGTTAGAATGTCAGGTCAGTAATGGCAGCGGTCAGAATTATCCTACTGTCACACACAAGACATACTTATAAAGATATGTAGAGTCACCTTCTCCTTTATTACCAGCTGCACCACATAGATGTGCCACTGTTTACTTAACCACCTTGCTTTTGATGAGGGTATCTGAATGACTGCATAAAATAAAAGTCACACTTACATAAAACAAACGTCAATGCATAGAGGAAAGGTCTGGAAGGGCACGTAGCAGAAGAGTGGTTACCCCGGGGAAAGCGGGGTTGACAAGGTGAACTTTCACTTTATTCACACTGTCTAAATGATTACTTAGTAAAGAGAATATATTCAGGTACAGCTTTAAAAAAAAAATAAGAGGAATCGGGGGAATAACCCAGCTCTCTCAGAGTCTGAAGTCCAGAGTGCTGAGACAGAAAGATGATAGCACTGAGCGGGACTGAAATGCTTTCCTAGGTCCCCTCCTTTTCACTACACATAAGTACTCTTCATTATTCTTCATTCCTAAACTGCTACATCTCATCCAAGATGACCACCTCTGCCTACTAATACCAAAAGAGCGTGGGAAAGAAAAGAGTGTGTGGGTATAGCTCCTGACAGCCATGGATCCTTTCATGACACTATTCTCTCTCCTTTGTTCTTAACTGTCCCCATGCTACCAAATCTGGTAATATACTTTATATTGAGATTTAAGTGGGTAAAACAGTCTTTGTGACAACTTTCAACAGCACAACTATCAACAGCATCCTCCTCTCAGTCTGACACTAAGGAGGAAATTCATTACAGCGTCATGTATTTTATTCATCTTTGGTATTCTGAGTATATTACCCCTCACTGATGTCAAAGGAATTACTTAATTTGTTAATATTCCTGTATATTAATGCATTTGTTTTATCTATAAAATTAATCAAAACATAATCCTCCCTTCCATAAGTTCTGGATTTTATAAATTCCAGGTTAGTTATTTATTCAGCAACTAATGTTAGACCAGAAGCATATGAACTAAAATACTAAATGAAGAGGTAATTTAAACACTTAAGTGTTTCAGGATATAGTTACAAAATATTTACCATTCTAATCAATCGCACGTGAGTTAATCTTGGTTCTGTGTATCCTGGTTGCTCTTGTACTTTAACATCCTTGTTACGAAGCTAAATTGAGGTAATGCAACTGGCCCATAGTAAGTGTTTTATTATCAAAGAGACCAGCAAAAGACTATTTGGGGGGAAGGGGTGCACATTACAGGACAGAAGGGGGAAGTTCCATCCTATGAAAATATACTAGATTAGTTGCTGCATTTGGGAAAGAGGCAGCATAAGGGCTCTAAAGATGTAGACATTAAAGTTCCAGAGATGAAATATCAAAGCAAATAATGAGACATAATAAAAATAATATATTTACATCTAGGGAGGGGGAAATGCCAGCATCAAGCTAATAGCAGGCACTGTTTGACCCTGCCCATGACTACCTGTTTCATCTGTCCTACCAAAGTCATCCTGGTAATTTGTAAAGAAGTTTATTCACACTAAGCAACTGGCCATTCTTTTGTAGAAAAATTTATAGCATCTCTAGTGTACTGATATTTACAGCCCTTTGTCACAACCATGGGACTCTAGTGAGAGAGAATGCAAACCTCCTTACAAATAAAAATCCCCTTCCCGGAAGTATGCAACTTACTATCCATAAGAAGAGTAATGTGAGCACCTACTCACATTTCACCTCTAAAAATTAGTATTCAGTGTTATCATATACACTCTTAATCCAGACACAAAGGCGATACTTAAAATAATTGAGCAAATGCACACATTCTGCTTTATATAAGTTCATAACATTTTCTGAAAAGTATACAAACATTCACTAGGTCATAGGTGCAGTGACTGGAGTCTACTATTTCTCTACTTCTATACTCTATATATTCAGAGTATCTCATCTACTGGCTGTAAGGCATATAAACATCACCTCCTTAATTCTGTTTTTTTATACTTCATATTTAGATGATTAAAATAAAACTCAATACCAATAAAGCTTAAAAGCACATCAAAATTGTTATTATATGCTTTTGAAACTTTTAGCCTATTACTGATTGGATTTTTAAGGCTTTAATGTGTCTTAAAAACATTTAACCTGAGCATTTCATGTGAAGTCTAGTTAAATGCAGGGTCAATAATATCAAACACTAGAGAATTCCCTGGCGGTCCAGTGGTGAAGACTACGCCTTCCAATGCAAGGGGTTTGATCCCTGGTTGAGGAGCTAAGATCCCACATTCCTTGTGGCCAAAAAGCCAAAACATAAAGCAGAAGCAAAACTGTAATAAATTCAATAAAGACTTTAACAATGGTCCACATAAAAGAAATCTTAAAAAAAACAATAATAATAATATCAAACACTAGATTTTCTCATGTATCAATAACTCTTCCTTTGGTGAAAACATCTTTATTCAAGTCTAAATGGGTTATTGAATTAAGAGTGACAGTACTACTACTAATAATGGTAACAGTATTTATAATAGCTAATACTTATTAACACATACTATGTGCCAGGCATCTAAGCGCTTCATATGTATTGATTCTTCTAATCCTCACAACAACCCTATGAGGTAGGTAATACAGTAAAACCGTATTAATTGAAAATCATTAGAGAGTGGAAAGAATGAATTACACAATAATACTTTCTAAAATTTTATACACATTATTACAACTTAAACCTAGACTTCCAGTTAAATATAGTAGACTGACCAACATGTCAGAACAGACTACATAGCCGTGAGATTTCAACAAGTTTATAAAAATAAAATCCAGGAGGAGGTGTGATAAACCTAGCAGAGTAGAGGAAGTTAAAGCCTATGTACCCAGAAGAGAGGAGCCAATACACTCAACCAAACACCTAACAAGTTCAGAACCTGGAAGTAGCAGGTGCTGCAGAAAAAGGGGATGAGGCATAGGGCTGAAATTAGGACTAGATGTCTATAAAATGGGCAACTAGACCCCAGGTCCTCTCCCCACTCTCCACAGCCAGACAACCCACCCACCCCCAAACTCCATCCACTGGAGAAACTGAAGCTGAGGGTCACCAAACATAGAAGACGACTGCAGTGGGGTGGGGCAGGGTATGTGGAGGCTGAAAATAGAAAGATTAAGTAAAAAACCACATACAAACTGTGGAGTCCTCAGCCCTTTTTTCCCACCCTGCTGCTAGAACAGGAATCCTTCCCAGGGAAACTGAATAGCTCCAAAGAAAAGACCTCCTCTGAAATTTAGAGAACTCCAAGACAAAAGGCCAGCTCTCTGCCTGAGGCAGATAACTGATAAACCCAGCCCACACATAAAGAACTATGAAGTTAGCTTTTTAGTACCTAATTCTTAATATGAATGGATGACCTCTCCAACTTTCTAAGAAAGCCTTCACAATGGAAGACACAATCCAAAACAAACAGAACAGGAAACAATGCAGGAAACAGGAAAGACATGAGGAAAACACCCATAATCGTCCTCATAAAAATGGAACAGAGAAAAAAGATATCTTAGAAATTAAAAGATACAGCTAAAAAAAAAATTCAACAGAAGAGCTGGAGGAACAGAAAAAGAACAATTACAATACTACAACTTAGGAGAGAAAAGAGGATCAATTAGACGTCCAACATTCTTTTAAAATTAGAGGATCAGTCTGGGAGGTCCAACATTCAAATGACAGGAATTCTAGAAAAACAGGATGGAGAAAATGGAGGAGAGAAAATTATCAAAAAGATAACACAAAATGTTTCCCAGAATTGAAGTAGACAAGTCTGCAAATCGAAAGATTCCACCAAGTCAAGTACCCATCAACCTGAATGAATAAAGACCCACACATCCTCATGAAATGTTGGGCATAAAGAGAAGCTCTTAAAAGCTTCCAGAGTGTAAAAACAGGTCCCACAGGAATCATGAAGGCTATAAGACAATGGAGCACTGCCTTTAACATTCTAAGAGAAAATTATTTTCAACAGAGACCCCAAACTACCAATCTATCAAGAGTAGAGACACGTTCAGACCTGTAAAGCCTCAAAATCTTTACCTCTCATGCACCTTTTCCCAGGAAGTTTTTGATAGTGGATATACTTTGGCAAAAAAAAGTACAGTAAATCAAGAAAAAAGATCCAATAAACAGGAGATCCAACATGAGACTGAAAAACTGAAAAACAAAGGGATCCCAGAATCACCACCAAGCCATGCACGGGTCTGGAGAGCAATGGTCCAGATGGCAGAAGATGAAGGACTGTGGAAAAAATGTCCTCAAAGGGAAAAGAAAAAAAAAAAAAAAAAGGAACTGATGGATGATCTAATGTTTTTTAGCATTTAAGCCTTTGGATACTCATCGTGACAGGTATATTAAAAACTAAGCAAATTTTAAAGTCAGGAAATTATTATTGTAATTCAAGGAAAAATAAGATTCTAGTAGAAAGGAAACAATGATACGAAATAATTGATAATGATCAATAAACATTTGTATCTATTGATTTAACAAAAAAGTTGTGATTAATCTACATTGGGAGGGGTGGGGGAGGTGAGGATATAAGCAAAGTAATCCTGCCTGCCATAAAAGGAATTCAAAAAATCATTTTTAAAATTGACAAATCAAGAAAGCGTAATAAAACATTTTCAAGGAAGGTAAATACTAGAACAAACCACTAAGAGCTAAAAGTACTTGTCTCCATGGCTCTAAGAGGAGGAACTACTCCTTTTCATTATAAGCCTTGCACTTCTACTTGAGCTTTTAAATTATGTGCATGAATTACTTTAGTAAAAAGAAAGCTAATTTTTAAAAAAAGAAAAGAATTCAAACTTACAAATTCAGTATGAATTCAAAGAAAGGAGGATTGTGGAACTGGAAAGCATGAGAAGGAAGCCCTATCTACCAGCTACAATTACTTACCCCACCAGGGCTATTCACAGAGAGACCTCCTCAAAGGAGCTCCCGCAGCCTAACCAGGCTTTCTTACAGGCCAGGATATTCCCTCTGCGCCAAGTGGCAGGAGCAAACGACAGACCCAGAGGCACTTCATTTAATAAAAGTGAAGAATTGGTAGAGTCCAAATTAATGATACTATAATGTGTATGGAATCAGTATAAACAGCAATAAAATATTGCCATATTACAAGGATACATTTCCTGAGATCTTATGATAATTTCTAAACACTAAGTATAATAACACACAGTGGAAAATCTACAATTCAGGGTGAAGTTCCATGGCGACAGTCAAAATGAAGATACTTTATCTCTTGCCTTGGAATTTAAGCTTAAGCAATAGCATCCATTTCTGGACTTACCCTGATTAAAGATAACACAATAATTCAGTGTAATATAACAAAGTTCAAATTTGGTCCATTTACAAAAGAATTCTCATCAAAGTTGTTTTAATCATAGAAGTCTTGGATTCCCACACAACACAAACCAGGTGAAAAGTAAAGCAAGTACTAGCTCTGCTTAGAAGATCACTGATATACCAAGAGTCTCTAAATTTCTCAATAACCCCATGGCCTAGATAAAGCAAAACAAGAACCAATAGTTATACATTACAGAAAGTCCTGAAAAACTAAAATTCTTATGAAATTGTTCTTATTTGGTTCATCTTTTTCTTAAAATTCAAAAAAGTCAGGCACACTTGAAAATACACTGGGCTCCTCAAAACGCTAGGTTCCCTGAAGCTTTATAGGTTGCTTCATGCTACCAACTCACTGACCAAAACCTAGATGTAATTCATGATACATTGATATCCCCTAAAAAAAAAAAAATGATTTCACAAATGTGTTGGTTCCTAAGGGAGAAAAGGTGGCTCCAGTCACAATAAAAGCCATACTTAGGAATATAGCAAACTTTTTCAAAGGACCTGTTTCAAGGAGAAAAAAATGATATGAACCAGAAATAACTGTATTTTATTTTTTAAGGTATTTACAGAAAACTGTTCAGGAACTCATATTTTTTGATAAAGCAATAGAAAATGGATTTATTTTCCATGAGTTCAAAAGCTTTGTTATAGTGTTTTCATTATAAACATACTGGTTCAAAAAAAAACTACCAGAAAAACTCCCACAATTGGTACCACCTTGACCTTCATAGTCTTATCACCACTCATCCTTACTACAAAAAATAAAAAATAAAAAAATAGAAGGAGCAAAAAATCTGATTACTCGCTCAACATGAAAACTTACATTATCAAACTTTTTTCTCAAATTAGACATATGAAGTATAACATGAGCAGAAAGATTCTTCTTAATATAGTCTAATGACCTGTGTGCTATTTAAAATCACAAATACTTTAAGTAGCACAGAGTTAATCTAAATGTATATTAATGTATATAGATTGTTTATGTCCATTTTAAACATAAGGAAGAAAACCTATAACTACAGACTTATTTCAATAAGGAAATACCAAATATTAATTCTTTTAAAAAAATTCTCACATAAACTTAAAACAGAAATTTAAAATGAATAGGACGCACTATTCTAAGCTCACAGGCAAAAAAGCTAAAAATATGCCTAATTTGTGTATTTACTATGAGGTCCAAAGATACAAACAAAATCAAAGCAATAAAGAATATTATTACCACTTGATAAAGATTAGACAAACTATCAATAAATGTAAAAAATACAATGTATTATATGATGAGTTTGAATGCAAAAACCACATATTTATTAAACATATGATTAACTTAAAAACACCAAACCAGTTTGTTTTAAAGTGCTCCTCATCCAAAACCTTGGAAAAACCATCACTCCAAAGTGAACTGAAAAAACAGTTTACAAAGCAAACACTGACAATAGGTATGGACAGGCACTACCAAAAAATGCTATTTGTTCTTTAATTAAATAATGCCATTCTCAAGTTATGTAGGGCAGTCACCTTGACAGATTCCTTTTTTATAAGTATTCATAAATAAAAAATGTCTAGATAGTCTAAAGAGCTGCAAACATTAATACCTTACAACAGCAGCTTACGTCTATTTTCGGAAAAAAGCACTAAAATCCTCTTCCATTGCCAAGTCATTTATTTCTCTGGTGGAAGTGAGCAAGGTCACTACAATATTAACCTCTTTTCTAGAACAATGTAAATAACAAGGTATACACATCTTAAATTTGGTAGGTCATAAAAGTTAGGATGCAATCATTTTTTCTGATGCAACAGAAAAATAAATAAGTAAAAATTAAATACTTTAACCCAATATTTGGTATTGATAAATCAGTAGTGTCAACTTCATATACAAAGGACAGCACGATCTCGTTTTTAAAAAATCCTCAATGTCATGGTATTTGGGGTAAAAATATTTCGAATATTAAATGTTTCCTTTTTGCTTAAAGGAATATAATACAAACACCATCAAGCTGCGACCGTAACTCACTTTCAGCTGGGGTAAAGTGACCATTTGGTCCATGGCACAAGTTACATATATCACACTTCTGTCAAACTGAAACCTTAGGTTTATAAGATTTCATGTTTATAAGCTACAATACACACTGACTAAGATGTCAGTCCCTCACAGTATTTTAGAAAAATATCTACATTTGTCCTTACAGATGTCAAAATGTTACACCATCATTTGTTCAAAAAAAAAAAAAGATGCACATTCATACTGTGAAGTTATTAAGAAAATACTCTTGCAAATAAACTATATAAAGATAAAATACACTTCAAAGGTATGTGGGTTGTTTTTTGTTTGTTTTACAATATTCTATAAAGTGCAGAGAAATCCTAAGGGAAAAATTACTCCCTATAACATAGTTTAATTACAGCAGCTTTTGCATAGCAATACTTAGAGGAAGTTGGACACTTCCGTTTCCTCAGGAAGAGAAGGATGGAAGAGGATCTTCCGATTCAGATTTTTTTTTGGCCATAAGTCTGCTTTCTTCAGGAATGGTTGCTGATGCCAAATCTCCATTAAGTGTATTTCTGGAACAGTGAACAGGTCCTATTAAGAAATTGATTAAAAGGTTAAACATCCTATCAATATTAACTCCAGTCCTCCATGAAAGAATATTTCCTATTCAGGGACATGAAATTCCTGTAGCTTCCTGCTAACTTTTTGATCGTTTGTTTAAGAGTAAAAATGTAACTTTTCTAGTATTGGCAGTTGTAAGGAGAAACTTCAGAGTTCTTGAGAAATTATGAAACTATCTGAAGGAGAGATACTTGTTTTGTTCATTGCTAGAACCAAGGTTGGCACACATGAGCAGCCAATAAGTATTTGCTGAATTGAATTTAGTCTTTCTTAACTATTGCTTTTCCAACCTGATCGTTTTAATGCTGTTGGTATCCTCCTCATTTTCTAGGCAAAGAAACCAAGTCCCAAAAAAGATTACAGGCCTAACCCAAGAATCACACAATTGGTAACAGAACTGGAACTAATTCAGGTCTTGCTCTTTTCATCACAAGACTTTCTTTTTCTTTCTTTTTTTTTTTTTAATATTTTAATTTTATTGGAGTATAGTTGATTTACAATGTTGTGTTAGTTTTAGGTATACAGCAAAGCATCACAAGATTTTCTGAGGAAAGCTGACAAGGTATGTCACAGTGAAAGTTCTCATATCTCCATTTGGGATGCAGCTCACAAAACTATCACTGCAGCTGCCAAGTGAGCACATCAAACACATTGGCATGGTCCTATTCACTTTCACATGTACATATTTTTTTAATTTAGCATGAACATTTATCACTTTTATAATTTTAAAAAATCTAGTTAATAAACGTAGAAGCAGCTGCATATCTCAAGAAAAAGAATATGCTGCAATAAAGACTTTCAACTAAGATTGCTAATTTGCAAAACATACTTTCTAAGAAAGAGCACTAATTCAGTCTCTGCTTTGTCAACTAACTGGGACACTAAACTTTAGGATAAACAGAAGGAAATCTAAGGATAATACTCTGACCTACCCTACACTTGCCAATTTTAAAAAGTTCTAGAGAAGTGAGATATATGTATGTATAAAAATATTAACACCAGTATATATAAACATTAATGCATGTATGGGTGTGGGTGTGTGTAACTAATTTTGTTACCCTCCTTAACAGCTAAATTAGGGGGTGTTAAGTGGAATATTTACGCTTAGATCTTATAAAAACAGTTTTCAAAAATTCAGAACCAGGGCTTCCCTGGTGGCGCAGTGGTTGAGAGTCCGCCTGTCGATGCAGGGGACACAGGTTCATGCCCCGATCTGGGAAGATCCCACATGCCGCGGAGCGGCTGGGTCCATGAGCTACGGCCGCTGAGCCTGCGGGTCCGGACCGTAACGGGAGAGGCCACAACAGTGAGAGGCCCGCATACGGCAAAAAAAAAAAAAAAAAAAATTCAGAACCAGGCTCGCTAGGGGTGTCGCCTTAGAGATCTGCACGGGCTGGGCTTGCAGAAGGATCAACATGCCTTTGGCTAGAGATTTACTGCATCCTTCCTTGGAAGAGGAAAAGAAAAAACACAGAAAGGAACGGCTGGTTCAAAGTGCAAATTCTTATTTTATGGATGTAAAATGTCCAGGCTGCTACAAGATTACCACGGTTTACAGCCATGCTCAGACAGTGGTGCTTTGTGTAGATTGTTCAACCGTGTTGTGCCAGCCGACGGGAGGAAAGGCCAGACTCACAGAAGGGTGTTCATTTAGAAGAAAGCAACACTAATGATCCACACAACTTCCTGAATTTGTGTTCTATCGCAGAAAGCCTTATCAGTTCATTAATTCCAGTTAATCTACCAAGATAATGTAATTATGTTTAATTTTGTAAGGTATACAACAGCACTCTCCTATTTTGGTGTCAGTTTTTCAATAAAGTATTGATTATGGGCAAAAAAATCAGAACCAGAGTGCCTAAAAGAGAAGAGAGCTAAGGAAAATGGCTGGCTTTGAAAGAATTAATTTAGCTATAACCAATGAAAATGACGCCCTTAAAAAAAAGAAATGGCAGGACTTCCCTGGTGGCGCAGTGGTTAAGGATCCACCTGCCAATGCAGGGGACACGGGTTTGAGCCCTGGTCCAGGAAGATCCCACATGCCGCAGAGCAACTAAGCCCGCAAGCCACAACTACTGAGCCTGTGCACCACAACTACTGAAGCCCACGCGCTCTAGGGCCTGGTGTCGCAACTACTGAGCCCGTGTGCTGCAACTACTGAGCCCACACACCTAGAGCCCATGCTCCACAACAAGAGAAACCACCGCAATGAGAAGCCCCCGCACTGCAACGAAGAGTAGCCCCCACTCACCGCAACTAGAGAAAGCCTGTGTGCAGCAACGAAGACCCAACGCAGCCACAAAATTTAAAAAAAGAAATGGCATCTAAAGAAAAGTACAAGGCAGAATAGAACTCTTTCATAAGCTCTGGATGAAAAGGGTCATGTATAAAACGCAGAAAGAGCAAGGTAAATCAGAATGTATGTTACCTGCCCCAGGTGACATTTTTTCCCATACTTAAGCTCTTTAACCATTTTCCTCTTTTTCTTGTCACTTCCAAGATCTAGTAAATTGGCCCAGGAAAGTTTCTCCCAACCCCTTTCGACACTCAATCCTTTTCCTTCTTTCATTTCTTTACTCATTGCCCAACTTATATTCAAAATGATAATGAGCATAGTGTTCTATATCAATAAATAGATTAGTTCTGTAAGAAAAATGGGCATTAAAAAAAAAAAATGCAGGCTTCCCTGGTGGCACGGTGGTTAAGAATCCTCCTGCCAATGCAGGGGACACGGGTTTGAGTCCTGGTCCGGGAAGATCCCACATGCCGCGGAGCAACTAAGCCTGTGCACCACACCTACTGAGCCTGCGCTCTAGAGCCCGTGAGCCACAACTAGTGGGCCCACGTGCCACAACTACTGAAGCCCAGGCGCCTAGAGGCTGTGCTCCACAACAAGAGAAGCCACCGCAATGAGAAGCCCATGCACCGCAACGAAGAGTAGACCCCGCTCGCCTCAACTAAAGAAAGCCCACACACAGCACCAAAGACCCAACACAGCCAAATATAAATAAATAAACTTATTTTTTAAAAAAATGCCGGGCTTCACTGGTGGCGCAGTGGGGCCTGTCGATGCAGGGGACACGGGTTCGTGCCCCAGTCTGGGAAGATCCCACATGCCGCGGAGCGGCTAGGCCCGTGAGCCATGGCTGCTGAGCCTGCGTGTCCAGAGCCTGTGCTCCGCAACGGGAGAGGCCACGACAGTGAGAGGCCCGTGTACCGAAAAAAAAAAAAAAAAATGCCATCAACTTCTAAACATCTGAAAATGATCAGCAGTCCCCTTTAGAATCTCAACCATTTTCACGAACTTTACATTTCTCCTCTAATTAAACCTGTTTAACCTTCTGGTTAAGTAAAGCAACTCTATTTTATACAATGTTTTCAACATATTCAAATACTAGAAATCCAACACCATTGTTTAGTCCCATTTCAGCCACACTATAAATCAGCCGGGCTCTTCTAGGCCATCTAAAGAAGTTAACCACCATTCACCATGTCATTTCCATAAGGGAAATAAAATCTTGTTCCAAACAGCTGACTTACAAATAAACTCTTGGAACACAATCTGTTGCTTAATTGAGAACTGTATGTAATTTCTATCCCACATGTTTCACGGGCAATAGTAAAGACTCTGAAAAGCAAAAGTCTATTAATGGAGTTGTAATAATAATACCATATTTGCATTCACTGAAAATCATGGTCACTACTGTCGAAGTAGATATTCTGACTGACTTTCAAAGCTTTTTCTCTGAAGAGAAAAATAATTAAATTTTAACATAAATCACAAAACCTTTCCTAAAGGATTCAATCACAGTATGCTGACTCTTTAATAATAAGGAAGAAAAGGTACAGGAATAAATGTTATTATAATTCATCACCACCACCAGAAAAAATTATTGTCCTTGGCCATTTCAAATTCTTTAAGTAACAATGCTGATTTTTTTTCTTTGAACTTAGAACTTGCCTTTATTTTCCCCTAGAATCCTACCTACAATTTATGCTTTCTTCTAACATGTTTTTTAAATGCAAACACAATGGGAATATAAATTACTAAGAGATTACTAAAATGCAGTGGGAGTAAAAGATTTTGATATTACATATATAAATTTAAGATATGGTACTTACAAAGAGATACTTAGTACTTCCTAATAACAAAGGTGACTGTAAGAGGATATATGAGCTTCTGTTGATTGTGTGCTAGTTGCTTAGCTCTGAATTCACGGGCAAGTACAGTGGTCACTGTCAGTACCCTTCATTTCAACAATTACAGAGCCCCACACCAATTTTGCTGAATAGGCCAAAGGGAGAGACACAGCCCTTCTAACTTACTATCTGGGTCTTCGAGAGGAGCATCATTACAAGAGTCTGTATCTGAGTAGGTTCTTCGGCGCCTCTGGGAGAGTCGGTGAAGTGTAGACACTGTTTCTTTTATAGAGTGGCTACTCCTGCAAGTTAAATAAAAAGCATTAAATTTTAAGGACTTCAACAAATGAAAACACCCTCAACTGCAGTTTTCAATGACTTCTCTTTAAATGAAAGAAGAACTATTTTAATACCCAAAGTTCTATTTTAGCAACATTCTACTCCTTCAGAGGTCAGGCCACAAACAAGTCAAATCATTTAGAATCTAGTTGGTAAGCTGGGGAATACAGCCTCTGAGCCAAATTAAACGGAAAAGAGGTACAATGAAGAAGTGATTTCTTTTATAGAGGAAGGTCCAGCTAGAGAGTAAACGTATCAGATGGTTAACAAGTGTTTAAAAACTAGAAGTTATGGACTTCACAAGTGCATGCATCTAGCGTCATCCACAGCCAATATAAAACAGCAGAGCGGAGGGGACGGGCAAGCAGCGTGGGAGCATGCTAGGAGCCAACTCACTGAGAGCAGCAAGAGCGGATAAAGACGGCAAATGGAGGCTAGGAAAACTAGTTTTAAAAAATCAGTCTGGAAAACCAGAGAACTAGAAAAATCAACCTAAAAAATTCAACACAGAAGCAAATCACCACCACTCAACAGCACCTCAACTACCACTGGATGACAGCCCAACATTACTGTTCTTAATGACAACTTTGATTCATCAAAAAAAAGAAAAAAGTTTTAAAATTCTTATTATATCTTATTTAATAAGGTAGAAAGGATAAAATACAGGTCAAAAAAATTCTGTCATAAAGATAAAAGTTTGTTAAAGGAATCAAGCTTTTATTTTTCTGGAAAATTCAGTTGATGAAACTCTTCATTCCCTGATAGGATTAGATACACACATCACTGGACTCCTCTCAGCCCGTGACAGTTCAATCAATTACATAACCATCAGAGGGAAAAATAAAGTGACAAAATAATAAGGGGGTTCAGTTAGCACTTTTTTTTCTTTTGGTAGGCACTCAATAGATGTTTACTGAATGAAAGATGAATTCTATAGTGCTTTACAATTTTCTAAAGTTTCACACATGTGATTTCACATAATCCTACAATAACCTTTTTTTTCCCCTACCCCTATATTAATGTAGAGAAATAAATGCTAATGTCACTATAATTTCATCATTTTCCAAAGACAACCATAATAAGACAACCATAGCAACTTAAAAGAATGTTACCTACCAAGATAAATAGCCTGGGATATTGGCAAGATCTAGAACGTAAATTTTTTAAATGTGTTGATATGAATACATACTTTAAAATATCAATAGTTTTTCTCTCTTTTCAGTAACACCTTAGCTCCTATTATAACAACAGCTCAGCATGAATATATGATGCTATAAAAAACTGTAGTAAAATAAGCCTAAGCTTGGAGCCTTAATACATCAAAAATGGATTTCTATTAACCATCGTTGGATATAATTTACATCTAAAAAAAGTATGATAGCTGTCAAGGTGCTTACCTTGCTGACTAATTTATTCACTCATTTTTTTTCTTTACCTACGACCTACTGGGACCAGACCCTATACTAAGCACTAAGAGAAATAATGCTGAGCAAATCAGAACCAGACTTTGCCCATACAGAGTTTACATTCCACTTTATGTTAAAGACCCAAAGAAGTTCCCTAAGTAGGTATAATTCTGAGAGAACTTGGTCAGAAGAAAAGGTTATTTTACCTCTCTGAACTGCAAGAACCAGGGTGGCTGACAGAACGCTTCATCTAGAAATTTAAAAAGAAAATAAGCATAATTCATATATCAAGTAGAATAAGACAGCTCTAATATATTATTATTATCATAATTAACATAAATTTACTCAAAGAAAAAGATGGCTGGCCAAAAAATTTATTTTTTACAGATCCAAGTAACATTATTAGCACAATATCAAGCTTTCTCCCCAATAATTATTAACTGAAATCTTTCTCAACACATACAAAAACATGCTGGATTGTTTTCTCAATATTAAAAACTGAATTTTATAATATATATATAATACATGTGTTTGTATAAAGATATAAAAAAACAGTATACTTAACAAGTCCCCAAAAAAATCACACTATTTGTGATGAAAAGGAGTATCCAGCAAGCCAGAAAAGAAAATAATCTAATAAATGTCTCTCTCTTTTTTTTAAAGGGCAGAGCTTCTCCTTACCATTCATTATTCAGGTAGCTATTACACAGATGTTCTAAAGTGTGGTTTTCATGGAAAACAGCATTAATTATTCAAGTCTTTTAAAAACTCAGAAGAGGAACCCTAAGCCTCAAATAGGTTTCTAAAAACATACACTTAAAATATAAATAAATAAAATCTGAGTCAGCATAGTATTAATAAATATGACAA
The DNA here is from genome assembly GCF_949987515.2 of Delphinus delphis. Lineage (NCBI taxonomy): Eukaryota > Metazoa > Chordata > Mammalia > Artiodactyla > Delphinidae > Delphinus > Delphinus delphis. Next base: position 54,620,571 of record NC_082689.1, read on the forward strand.
ATACGAAACATAATTTAGATCTAACTACTCCACCAAAAAAACAGAGGTAGCCAAGTAGATTTCAATGCTTAGCAAAGTAGCAAAAAAAGCAACGTTTATATCAAAGGCTAAGGATGGTTGCTTTATATACAGGGGCTTAAGAGTCTTACAAGTGAGTCCAAGTCTAACAGTTATGTTACGTAAATGCCTTCTACAGTTGCTCTGAGAAATCCCAGTTGAAATGAGAACAATTATGACCCATCCAATTTGTAGTCCAAGGATATCTAATATGATTAAAATAAAGATGCAACTGGACATTAACATCTCCTTTAACAGAAATCACTTCCTTTAGGATTACTCACGCAGCAACACCCCCACTACAATTATCTGTGGATCAAAATGACAATTGTTTAAACTTCTATGATGATTTGAAATATAACTGAGTGCAAGTTAATTTAAAGAGGGACACGATGAGATAACCATATAAAGTAGTTATAAAGATCAAGTTAATTTTGGAATTCTCAAATTTTTCAGCTTCATTTTTCATTTACTCATGTCGTTAAAGAAAAAGGAAAGAAAAAGATTTCCTCTTGATGACTGTCTGACCTTACTTTCCATGCTATGTGTCTCCAGAACTATTTACCGTAAGCCACAATTTTTGCCTTATGTATGAAGTAAAACGGCACAGTGAGGAAAAATAAGTGGCCTCTAACCAGTATTTCCTAGATTAACTTATTGGATTTCTTGTAATGTTTCTACTGATAAAAAGTTTTAGTTTAAAAGAGACAGTTATTATAGCTTCTTATACATAAAATACACATATGACCTCTCTGGACTATAGAACATTTATAACAGAAGGCATTCTCCTCAGAAGTTCAATGAAGAAATTAGGCAGGTTTGAGGTGTTTTCATTATATTTGATTCTATAAAGTCCACCTTAAAAAAAATACAGTGTACTCCTTGTACATCAAGCTCAGGAACATAGCACTATACATTCATCTCAAAAGATCAGGATTTTTTGTTCAACTATACATGTTATTTAGCAGTCCACAATAAACCTAAAATTGTTCGAAAAAGCAACATTGTCAAACTGTGTTCTACTAAACAACACAGTCCTCTGAGTTATTAAAAAATAAACAAAAGGGTTCAATCATCAAATAAATTTCAGAAACACTACACACCACCTCTCCTCAGAGATTCATAATACACTTTAGCATAAAAGAGGTTCTAAGAAGTCCTACATCAGCAAAACCCAATTTGTTTAAGTTAACCTAGAACTTCCCAAACTAATCTGGCCATCAAACTCATTTTCATGGTATACCTATCTCAGAGGATGCTGTTGGTCCATCATAAATTATTTAGAAATCAATGATCTAGAGACTTCCCTAGTGGCGCGGTGGTTAAGACTCCACGCTCGCAACGCAGGGGGCCCAGGTTCAATCCCTGGTCAGGGAACTAGATCCCACATGCATGTTGCAACTAACAGTTTGCATGCTGCAACTAAGGAGCTTGCCTGCCTCAACTAAGGAGCCCATGTGCTGCAACTAAGGAGCCGGTGAGCCGCAACTAATACTCAGTTGCACAGCAACCAAATAAAAAAAAATTTTTAACACTTTAGGAAAATAATGATCTAAATAAATTTAGGTAATAATCTTTACTAATTCTCATATGACCAAATTTGCTGTGGTGGTTAAGAGAACCTCAGAATAAGTTGTACCCTATTATTTCTGCCAACAAATAGGTCTGCTGGTAATTGCTAAAATAAGAGCCAGGTGGCATTCTTCATTCCACAAAAGAGTTCACAAAAATAGTTTGATGAAAAACATGTAAGGTTTCATCAAACCTCATCTCACCTCCAAGTTTCCCAAAGCATGCTAGGGCAAGTTTATTACCTTGAAAAGGACAATGAATCCATCACCCTTGGCAAAAAGAGTACTCCCTGTTCACAGTAATCAGAAGATAAGAACCTAATGTTAAGGACCTAACATTAAACAGGTTACATCTACCTCTGATGTAAAAAACACTGTAATTTACAGATGAAAAAAATGAAGTCCAGAGAGATTAAGTAACTTGCCTACTTGGAAGGTTCAAATCCAAATGCTGACTATAAAATACTGTTTCCCCTGTAACATGTTGTTTCGAATCCCTTACAGCTCCTCTAAAGATTTACTTAATTTTATCCCCTTGTGAGTAAATCTTCACCCCTTAGTGGTGTTTTTACCAAATAGAAGACTGTTACCCAACCTTTTCATGTCACAGCACCCACAGAGCACTATAATATTTTCCTGACACACTGGGGTAAATGGCATAGCCCTTCCAAGGGGAGGGGATCAGGACCTTGGCTCATGTTGAGCCCATCAGCTGAGAGGCTCCCATACAGAATCTGAGTACAGTAAAAAAAAAAAATTCAACCTGTTGACTATTTCCCTCCTACTGCCAGTTTCCAGCCTTAAAAATAAACACAAAAACAAAACCACATGCAGTATCACTGGAAGAAAAACCAGAAATTCCAACCATTTGAACAGGAGAAGGTGACACAGGAGAAACTAAGGGATCCGGATGGCACAGCTGAAACATCTCAGGTTTAAACTTGGCATTCGCTATCTTCACACATTCCTCAAGCGTTGTGATGAATGTATTACACGTGGCACTAAGTAGAGAAGAGGCTTCATTCATGTTCTGAAAAATTACATGCAAAAAGTTGAACAGATTCACACACAGCTATGTGGATTCATGCACCACCTTACCATCAAGTAATGAAACATTACCTTCAATGGATACCTTACTAGGTTATGCTCAAATCTGTTTAAAATGCATTACCTTAGAAAATTAAAGCAATGCATGAATAAGAATTATCTGTCTCTCAGGTAAACAATGTATGAAATTAGACTCCAAGAAAAAAATAACTCTTGCATTTAAACGAAGTATCATATTGAAAAACTGTGTACAAAAATTTATCTTAAATAAACCTTACCTAGACTGTAAGTTTCTAACTATCAGAATTCCAAAGGTAATCATAGCAGTGGAACACCATGAGGGTCACTGAGTGCCAGGTAGAATTCATGTCTACCCCACGCACATTCCCCCATTTCTTCCTTGGTAGAATAAAAACTCCAAGTTCTTTTTGGGACAGCAGAGCGCCTTGCTCCTGAGGGATGAATATAGACTGGTCTAAGCCAGTCATGTCTATTCCATGACCCTTTGTCAAATACTCATTTTTCCTAGTTTTCATGGACCCAGACTAAAAAGATAATGAGAAGTCTGCTGGGGTTTCTGGGATTTTCATTCCCTGATAAAAGCAAAGGACAGCAAACTGAGATGGTCTCTCTCCACCCTGGCTACCCCACTGCCTCCTGCTTCTGTGCGCACTTGTAGTCACCTTGAAGGCTAGGGCATGAGGAGAAAAAAACAACACACCAAAAATGGCAGAGTGGAAGGATAGAACAAGATTGGGTCCCCGACACTGTCCCTGAGCCAATGGAGCAGATGTAAGGGCACCTGCCTGCAGAGAGCCTGTGGTGAAACAGCAAGTGCCTTAGGGTTTAATGTACTTGCATCTAAAGGCAACCTACCTCACCTAAGATTCCTCCCTAGTAGAAGGCCACAGAAAAGTAGGAAGATTTCTTGTCCCACTTCTCCCAAGTTAGGCAAAAGGGGACTGGGAACCAGGCTGGCCTTTCACCCGGAGAGCAGTAAGGCTCACTGGTCCTACTTCACCAGAAAGAATGAGCCTATTTCATAGCCAGGTTCTGCAAATCTGAATTTTGATTCCTACATCACTGCTCTGAAAATGATTCTTTTTTTAAGTTAGTTTATAAAGTTAAATTATTAACCCTCAGTAGTTAAGCTAGGACCTAATTACAAAAGAAAGAGAACAGCACCTGTCCAATGAACTCATGCAGTTAGTTTGGAGAACAAAGCTGGTAATGCTTCTTTCCTACCCCAACCATCAAATAATCAATTGGCTGCAAAGACAGGCCTTGATTCTTTGGACAAATGTGCTGCTTGCTGCTTTACTCTGGTTATACAGACATAGTCTAAAAGATACTACAAACTTCCAGATAGTCTACAGTACGAAGAGGTCTGAATAGCTGAGAATAACTCATTTTGAAAATGCTTCTCTGTCATCTTATGTAAGAAGTTCACCCACCATATGCTGCAAAGCATAATCAGACATGAAAGGATCATCTTGGATATACCTCTATGCTGGGAGATGAATGATTCTCATCATGGTGAACAAATTCTTGGATCGTATGAACTTGCTTCATTAGGAGGTCACAGTAGAGGCGAAGCTCAGACATTTTGGTTTTCAGAGATTCACTGGTTTCACTTATTTCTGAAAGGAACATATGCAAACATTCAATTAGACTATTTTCATACTTCAGAGGCAAAACAACAAAATGGAATCATTAAAAAGTAAGGCAATAGATATGAATACCTGTAGCTTAAGACGTATGAGACCTTGGAAATAGAATATAAGGTTTTCCCTGAGGAAACATCTTCTCTTTAGATAGGTGGAAAAAACTGGCTGTCATATGTCTGACATGAAGTTTAGGTAGATTAATTTCCAGAGACAGGCTGATGACAATGAATGCCTTATACAGGATATTTCCATTCCATTACTCATCTTTAATTTGATAAGCACTTGTATTTCTTTTTTTGTGAATTGGCTTTTCTTGTCCTTTACACATTTTTCCAGTTCTAATGTTTGGTTTTTCTCTTAGTAATATATAAATCGATAAATTTATAATTTATAAAAGTTCTTATGCATTAAAGATAGCAATCTTTCATCCCTCCAAAATACTGTAAATACTTTTCAAGATCTGTCAGCTTTCTTTCAGTTTTCTTTATTGTATTTTGGTAACAGAAGTTTTTAACTTATATAGTTACAACTGCTCTATATAAACATTCATTTGTTTTCTTCTGTTCCTTTCACAGCTTCATTTTCACATAGTATTGGTTTAAGAATTTTTTTTAATTAAAAGCCTATGTTCCTTTCTTTAATATATCCAGACAGACTAAACATCCAGCCATAATCTCAGCCACTCACTTACCAATACCTTCTAAATTAGATGTGTAAGCAGCAGAGGAAGGAAAAAAAGTATACACAGTAGATCCTGGTGCTTCTCCATATTCTTTGAGCCAGTGGCACTGCTTTGTGGTACTAGTCATGAAGCCCCTCTAGCCAGAGTAGACCAAAGCAGCTCTATCTGCCCATTTAACCTAACCTAAATTAATTTTTACCCAAGTTTAAGTCCATTCCTTCTTTTTAATTGTAGATATATATATATATATAACAAAGTGTACTATTTTAACCATTTTTAAGTATACAGTTTGATGGCATTAAGTACATTCACATTACTGTACAACCATCCATCTCCAGAACTTTTTCATCTTCCCCAACTGAAACTCTACACACTTTAAACACTAACTCTCCTTTTCCCCCTCCCTTAACCCCTAAAAATCACCATTCGATTTTCTGTCTCTATGAATTTGACGACTCTAGGTACCCCACATAAGTGGAATAATATTTGTCCTTTTGTGACTGGCTTATTTCACTTAGCACATATTCAAGATTCATCAAGATTCATACCATTATTCATAGCATCTGTTAGAATTTCCTTCCTTTATAATAAGGCTGAATACCATTTTATGTATATACCATACTATGTTTATCCACTCATCTGTCTATAAACATTTGGGTTGTTTCTACCTTTTGGCTATTGTGACTATTCATTCCCTGTTTTTTTTTTTTTTTCCCGATGTGGACCATTTTTAAAGTCTTTATTGAATTTGTTACAATATTGTTTCTGTTTTTTTGTTTTCTGCTCGTGAAGGCACGTGGGATCTTAGCTCCCCAACCAGGGATGGAACCCGCACCCCCGGCATTGGAAGGCGAAGTCTTAACCACTGGACCACCAAGGAAGTCCTCATTCCTTCTTATCCTACCCTTAACCACACTCTATCCGTGATGTTCTTCCACATATTTGAAAACTGTTATAAATTCAATCCTTAGCCTTCATTTTTCAATAACCCACAATTTAGTTGTTTTCACTAATTTAAATAACTTCTATTGTTTTTAATTATAAAAGTAATACATGCTCAGTGAAAATTTTTGAAAATCAAAAATATATAGGGAAAAAAACTGCAATCTCACTACCAAGATATAAATACTGTTATTATTTTCACATTATATCTGCATATAATTGAACTAATACCATAAATTATTTGCTTGGCTCTTTTTTTTTTCTTTTTGGCCATGGATGCGTAGCTTGCGGGATCTTAGTTCCCCGACCAAGGATTGAACCCAGGGCCACGGCAGTGAAAGCGCTGAGTCCTAACCACTGGACCAACAGAGAAGTCCCTTGCTTTGCTTTTGAACGGGCAATATCTGTAGCTGGTAAAGTCAAAAGTTACTGTCAAAGGGTATAAAGTGAAAAGTGAGTGTCTCCCACAAATTCCCTTTCCAAAGGTAACAACCTGACCAATTCTTACGTATCTTTCCTGAGTTGGCCAAGAAGTGGCTATGTAATTTTGAATCCTGCTTTTTTCAATTATCACTTAACTTTGGGCATTTTCTCATATCATTAAAATTCCTTGTAAACATTTTACTGGCTACATAATATATCAGCCTATGAAAGCACTATATAGTTTACTGAACCATTCCCCTGAATTTAAACCTTGGCAATGTTTATAAATTTTTTCACTATAATGAACATCTATGTACATAGATCTTCTACATTTCTGATTATTTCTTTGGGATAAATTACTATAAGTGAACATGACAATTTACATTTATGTTAAAGAAAATATTCTCACCACAAAGGAAAAATTTATAGTTACCTTTTTCTTTTTTAGTCCTAGTATCAGACAAACAGGCTTTGGAGCTCCCCAAAGCAACCAGCCACCTTTGTCTTTCAGCTGCATTCACTGCCTTCATGTAGAAATGCTGCTCTCCTGGAATGATTAATTCCATTCTTGTGTTGTCTGCTGAATGGACTACGATGATAAACAAAGGGAAAATATAGTCACGAACTCAAGTAATTTGTGGAGAATCAAATCATCACTTACACAGTATTAGATGTTTCAGACCTAAAACAACAAACTCTGATTCAAGAGGCAGGCAGTGACACCTCCTTAAGGGGTATCCAGGGGTACCCTCCAAGCCACCATTCTCACATATACCCAGGCTGGCAGTGGTGTCAAAGTGGTGGTAGCATGTGAACAGAAAACAACAACAAATTAACTACTGAAAAGTGAGATCTAAGAACTCCCTCCCCTGGGGCCACCAGTACCCCTGTCACACTTATCACACTCTTTTTTACAGAATTTTACGTCAACCACCAACCTAAAATAGACCTAAATATAAAAGGTAAAACAATAAACCTTCAAGAAGATTTCTTAAATAGGACATAAAAAGTTCTAATTAAAAAAATTTTTGACAAATTGGGTATTACTGAAATTAAAAACTTCTGTTCGTCAAAAGATACCATTAACAGAATGAAAACACAAACTACAGATCAGGAGAATTATCTGCAATACGAAAACTCATTCAGACTATACGAAGAACTCCTACAAATCAATGTGAAAGATAGCTCAGTTTAGAAACTGGGCCAAAGACTTGAAAAGGGACTTCAAAAGAAGAGGATGTTCAATTGCCTAATTAATATCTAAAAAAATACTCAACATCATTAGTTATTGAAAAAAATGCAAGTTAAAACCACCATGAGAGGGATCTCCCTGGTGGCGCAGCGGTTAAGAATCTGCCTGCCAATGCAGGGGACACGGGTTCGAGCCCTGATCCGGGAAGATCCCACATGCCGAGGAGCAACTAAGCCTGTGTGCCACAACTACTGAGCCTGCGCTCTAGAGCCCGCCAGTCACAACTACTGAGCCCACGTGCCACAACTACTGAAGCCCGCGTGCCTAGAGCCCGTGCTCCGCAACAAGAGAAGCCACCGCAATGAGAAGCCCGCACACCGCAACAAAGACTAGCCCCTGCTTGCCCCAACTAGAGAAAGCCCGTGCACAGCAACGAAGATCCAACGCAGCCAAAAATAAATAAATAAATAAATTTAACAGTGATTCAATCCATTAGTGTTTAAAAAAAAAAAACCACCATGAGATAGCACTAGGTATAATAGAAGAATTCAAAATCTTCAAATTGCTAATAGTAAGCTTTGGCAAGGATGAAAAGCAACTGAAACTCTCATACTAGTTGAAAAACAAATTGGTACAATTACTTTGGTAAACAGTTTGGCACTATCTGAGACAAAAAGTCTCTCCTTGATCAAACTTGTTGGGCTCTTCTGAACCCTCTGCTTGACTAGGCCCAATCTGGGGCTTCCAGCTCTGTCCTAGTAGAGTCCACTTTTAGCAAACATCCTGCTAAGTCAGTTTAGCCAGAATCCCCCACCCTCAATATCTGATCACCCTCCTTATCTGACTAAATTCCACTTCCCACCACCCCCAGGTAATAATATCTGATCACCCTGACCTGCCTCCAATAAGAATCCCGTTAGGTCTGTTTAATCAGAATCCCCCTTTATCTCTGAAGTTTCATCCTTGTAATTTTCCATCCACTGATTCCCCTATCCCGCCCCCTGCCACTCTGTTCCTTGGCTATAAACTCCCACTTTTCCTTGTTGTATTCAGAGTTGAGCCCAATTTCTCTCCCCTACTGCAAAACTCCACTGCAGTAGCTCCTATACCTATTCCAACAGACCTGAGTAAAGTCTGCCTTACTGGGTTTTTTTAATAATTTTTTTAAATTGAGGTATAGTTGATTTACAACATTATACTAGTTTCAGCTGTTCAACATAGTGATTAAAAATTTTTATAGACTATACTCTACTTATAGTTATTATAAAATATTGCCTACACTCCCTGTGCTGTACAATACATCCTTGTAGCTTATTTATTTTATACACGGTAGCTTGTGCCTCTTAAGCTTTTACCTCTATCTTGCTCCTCCTCCCTCCTCTCTCCCCACTGGTAACGCTAGCTTGTTCTCTACAGCTAGCTTGTTCTCTACATCTGTAAGTCTGCTTCTTTGTGCCTTACTGTTTTAACAAAAGTCAAGAATAGTATTTCCTTTAATATCCGTTAAAGCTGAATGTATGAATATTCAATGTCTCCCTTAGCAATTCCACTCCAGTTCTAGATATATACTGAACAGAAACGCATATATATGTTCAACAAAATAAATATATGAGAATGTTTATGGCAGCTTTACTTATTATAGTCCCAAAATGGAAACAAAATGGAAAAAACAAACAAACACCCATCAGTACTAGAATGGAGAGCCAAACTGTGGGACAATCACACAATAAAAATATTACAACACATCAGTAAGAATGGTGAACTGTTACAAAGAACGACATAGATGAATTTCGCAAATATAATGGTAAGCCAGACACAAAAGAAAACATTGATTTATTCCAGTTATGTAATGTTCAAAAGCAGGCAATACTTAAATATGGTGATAAAAGTCAGATTAATGGTAACCTTTTAGAGAGATTAATGGCTGAGGTAACATGATTATTATCCCAGCATCTAGAATGCTGATAATATTCTAATTCTTGATCTGGGTGGTGATTACACAAATGTATTCACTTTGTAAGCATTCTTAAGGCTGAATATTGAAGATTTGTGCCCATTTCTGTATCTTATTCTTTAAACAAATAACAAGGACAACAATAACGCTGCCATGGCTTGAAAAAGTGCTAGAGTTGCCTTAAGAATTCTGCCACTAACAGTCTTTTAAATATCCTCAAGGTTGTCAAATCTTTGAACTTTGAATGTAGTTTGATTTCTGACAAGAGTCAGAATCTCATTTGGAATCAAATATGAAGAATAAGATGAGATAAAACCATCATTTTTTTTTATATCTTTTTTTTCTTTTTTGGCCGCAGTGCGTGGCATGTGGGATCTTACCCCAACCAAGTACCAAACCCTGTGTGCCCCATGCAGTGGGATCACAGAGTCTTAACCACTGGATGGCCAGGGAAGTTCCCATAATTTTTTAAAAAAATAAAAATTCATGCTTTGAATGTGCTTTTCTTGTGTGATTTATAAAAATAAAACAAAATTACACCTCATATAGTTCAGAGAATATGCAAGTAACAACGCTGAAGTGTTTCTATCTTATGTAGCCATGAGCCCCTGTAGGGTGTAACACGCCCTTCTCTAGTGCTTTATTTCTTCCTTCAATTCTCTTTGAAGAATGCAATACTTTTCATTACCACTTTGTCTGATTTCTCCTACCTACTTGCACCCCACATATCCCAACCACACACACAAATGAATCAATGGTCCATGAAACCTTCCTTCATGAAAATTACAGCATGACTTACTGCTTTTTTCTCCCCTTTTGAAAAAGCACAGTATGGAAAAGGAGTGGGGAAGGTAACTTTACAGTAGAGAAATCTGACAGACACTACCTCAGACAGGTGGTCAAGGTTAATGTCAAGAGTGGTATGTCAGCTCTCTCGGGTCCTCACTTCCAAGATGACGAAGAAAAGAAGGAACAACAGTTATGCCAAAAAAGAGCCATGGCCATGTGCAGCCTATTCACTGCACCAACTTCGCCCAATGCATGCCCAAGGACACCATTAAGGTCATTAATTAACACAGTAGAGGCCGCAGCCATCGGGGACATTTCGGAAGTAAGTGTCTTCGATTCCTATGTGCTTCCCCACCTGTACTTACATCAAAACTACATTACTGCGTGAGTTGTGCCAGTCAGAGCAAGATAGTCAGGAATCATTCCCGTGAAGCTCATCCCAGACGGACCAAACACTCCCACCCCAGTTTAGACCTGCGGAAGCTGCCCCATGACCTCCACCAAAGTCCATGTAAAGACTAAGTCCTTATAGACTGAAGAAAAACCATCCTCTCCAAAAAAAATATTAAAATGGAAATTATACATTGGAAAAAAAAATGGTGTATCATGTTGACAGCATGTACTCCTGATGTGCTCTTCCTCCCTAAAACCCATAACCCCAGTCTAATCATGGGAAAAACACCAGACAAATTCGGATAGAGGAGCTTCCTACAATATTCCTGACCAGTACTCCTTGAAACTCTCAAGATCATTAAAAAAAAGAAGAAAAAGAAAGGAAAAACATCTCTATTACCCAGAAGAGCTTATTTCCAATTCAGCAAAGAACTAGAGTTTATGACTCTGAGTTCATACTTTATCAAAAACCTGCGCTGGCCTCATCATCTTTAGAGTTCAGCTTCCAATCTTTACAACACGCTTCAATGAACATGAAAGAAAACACTTGTAGACTCAGCATGGACACTAAAGTGGCATCCACAAGAAATTGCTTTTTCAAGTCCACATTGGAAGACTAGCACTAGTACTTCGAATTTCAATTCAAAGTATATTTATAGAGGGAGAAATATCAAAAATTGTGCCTAACAATGCTAAGTGCCACTTCTGAACGCTAAGGAGATAAATGGCATTAGAAGATCCCTTCCTGGTTAGAAACGCTTTTCTCCTCTTTTTGCAGTATGCTGAAGAACCCTTTACTTACCTAACTACAAATTCATTTAATTCCATATATTCACTTACCTTTAATTTCACAAACTGCCATCTTTATACTTCCTTTGCTCCCTTTGCAAACATCATCTTGTGAATCATAGTAGGACAGGATTCCATTATCTAAAACAAACCAACGAGGCTGCCAACCTACAAAGATCACAAATAACAAAACAGCAATAAAAAAGTACTTTAATCACACAGAAAACTATGATTACAAAATTTACCATCCATGTCATTTCTTGGCTCTAAAATAACATTCTGACAATGAAAATCTTAATTGCCAAGATCTGCCCAAAATACTCTTGCATCAATCTCCATTTTGCTGGAAGAGATTTCTGGAGAAACCTCTAGATCAGAATAAATATGGGAAATAATACCTTTATTCTGGCTTACAACCTTCTCATTAACAACCCATCAGACCCATCTTCAAAAATAGCCCTACACACAGAAAACAGCCCAAACACAATTGCCCCTTTCTTCTAAGGGAAACAGAGTCAGGTTATAACATAATGGAAAATGCAACAGAAGACATGGATTCTAGCCCTAGTTTTGTTATCATTCTTTGTCCCAGGTTGAATAACCTGAGACGAATTTTCATCCCATTAAATATCAAAAATTCCCAGTCTCCAAAATGAGTGAATTGAACAAGAAGACCTCTCAAGTGCCACCTCGCCCTCTAATTCTGCAATGTGGCTTTCCTCTCTCCTATAAAATACTCCACCTAAGCCAACTCCCTTGCACACAGTGAGTGCTGAATGATTTACAGTCTCTCACACAGAAGTCGCATACCCTGTGGTGAGAGCATGGAGCCACCACTCCTCTCTCCTTGCCCTGCTGTTGCACAGCTCAGGCAGAAATGCTAGAAATTGAAATCATTCATTTAATTAGCATTGACTCAGTGACTACAGCACACAACTATCACAGACTTGGCTCTAATGCGAAGCTGGGGGTGATGATGTCTTTCCTTGAAGCTCAACTCCCACTCTTGCAAGCCATACTCAGTGTTCCCTGAAATCTTATCAAGCATGCCACTAATTTACAACAGTTCACTGATTAATAACATGGTGACCATGCTGGAGGCAGTGCGACTGCCCTTGTTCTTTCTGTGACTGTTAAATCACCATTCAGCCTGGTCACTTTACACACTGTCTGCTATATTAATCAGTTCAGTTTTTCTGGGCCAAATAGTACCAAGACAGTGACAGATAGGGGAATCATTCTTACATCCTGATATAGACCCAGGATTTACCTCCCCAAAAGGCTTTACCTATAACACTTTTGAAATGACAATGCTGAGTAATCATAAAAAGATTAACAGCAGGGAATGTGATAATACAGTTCAGAGGGATGGATATCCAAAACCAAGTTTCAGAGGCTTGGAAAATTCTTTTTACGAAACTCTATACTCCTTAATGAGGTCTAGCAAATTAGAAGGTAAGTTCTTCTGGTACATGAACTTTATCTTGTTCATCACTGAATTCCCAAAACCTGGGAAAGGTGCTTGGCACACAACAGGTACTAAAAAAAAATTTAATTCTCAAGTGATTGAATGAATGAATGATTACAGAAAACTGAGATATTGCCTGTTACCCATAAGAGTACAGATACACAGTATATCCATAATGTATTGGGCATGCATAGAAATGATGAGGATGGTATCTTTCCAAATATTAATTCACCTTGGCAAACAAATTATAAGAAGGTTATGGTGAAAATACACTCCTCTAACCCCAGTCTAGTGTGCCTACAGGACAAATTGTGATTTTGTAAGCCTGCATTATTGTGATTCAATACCTCTTTAAAATAAATATTGAGCAAAATGATTCATTTAGAATTTGTACCAACTTGAAAAGTGACTATAGTTAAGTATATTAATCTAAGACTGCTAATGATCTCTACATACCTCTTTGAAGAAATATTTAATGAAACAATCTCTAATTGATTCACACATATATATAAGGGCTATATCTGTGAAAAAAATGCATAGGTATTCCTTTTTCTAATACGTTTTCATAACACACATTCTTTTTTATCTCAAACTACCAAATGTTACTGAAATTCTTATTCTCTACAAAGGATTCTTAAAGCACACTGTCATCAAACTGGAAGGTTCCTTAAAGATCACTTAGTATGAACAGCTATTCATCCTTCTGACCTAAGATGAACTAAAATAATCAGCATGCCACTGAGCCAAATTTAAATTTTAAAAATAGAATTCTTCCAAACAAAAGATTTCATTTCATCAAGCTTCTACACTGCATACTAGCAGTTAACTTAAATGCTCTGCAAAGATTAAAACCTTAAGTACACAACGTTAAAAGCTCAACCAGCTGGTGCTCAGCGACAGGAGATGAGAAAGAGGGCCACTAAGACCACATTTAGCTCCAGGAATAAATTTTGACTCATCTTAGTAATCACCCATTGCTCTGGGCTATGCATAAGATCCTCACATGACCTCCCAAGCCACTGCGTGCTTAGAATGTTTGCAATGAGATGATCATCTGCATCTCAAAGCAGAGTAACTACCATCTCAAAGTTAAACTAAACAGTATAACTGTTCTCACAACAGCCCATGTGAAAATGCCTAATAAAAAAAATTTGCCTCGTTTTTTTAAATGTTTCCTGTTAAAACATACCAGTTACAGAAATAAAGTGTTTGACATTCTAATGCAAACAAAACATCCATGTATCATAAATGTCAAAGCATTCACTGCTATAAATGTCTTTAACATTCCAACTAATCAAAAAGAAGAGACAATTATAGCTCAGTGCTTATGTCTTTAAGTGTTTATGTGCAAATTTTGCACAAGGTCAGATGGACACTAGTTGAATGTCTGATACAATTACTAAGGGGTTCACTACTTTTGGCAGAGTGAACAAGTGGGCAGCAAATCAAGACTGGCCTATTACACTAAACCAAGAAATCTGTTTGCTATTTAATCCTACTTTAAATCCACTCCCCTTCCTCTAATTTGGTGAGATCACAGAATTCTGGAGTTGGAAGACACCTTCAGGATAAACTAGTTGATCACCACTGCCCTATGAGACAGATCTTGAGAGGAAAAAGTGACTTGTCCTTACTGTTAGCTGATGGCAGAGATGGGACTACAACTCAGATTTAAGGCTCTTTTAATAAACCAGACTGTTGGTGTCATGGAAAAGGGCCCTTCCCTGCTGGTCTCTCAGTTCTACAGAAACACCTAGTTCTTTGGTGTTCTTCCTTTCAACCAACTTCATGAGTGAAACTGATTTGCCTGCTCCACCTTCTGTGTCTTGCACTTTCTCCCACAATTTCTCACACACTTACCTGAATACCAAAACATAAGGATAACTCATTGACAATCAACCCCTAAGAGAATATAATCTGGGAACAGCTTCCAAAATCTTGCTTGCTATGCTTGAACAACTTCAACGAAGAGAACTTTTAAAATAAACCGTGTTGCTAAGGAAAATTAAAAGAAACAGTGAAAAGATTTCCTAAAACGAAATCTTGATTTTAAAGGGCCCATCACAGTCCTATGCCCCAACAACTCAGTTATCAACAAAATGCTGAATTAAGTGTGAATAAAGGCAGAGACTGCAGCAACACATGTAGAGTGACTAGGAATGGTTCCGGAAGCTACAGGAGAAAACAGAAGTATTATTACACGGTCAAAGAAATGGTCAGGTGCACTTCCCACCCTCAGGATGGTGCGCAGCCTCGAACTGTCCCCTGCAGAGGCCAGATGGGCACTTACAAGGGACAGAGAGAGCGATTAAGCCCGGGAACCAGACAGAACCGATTCGCTGTGAGGGTCCCCGCCGGCCTGCCGGAGGGAGGAGGAGCCCCTTACCCGCCTTCTCCGCAGCCTCCCTGCCTGAGCCCGTCCAAGTTCTCTCCCCGCCGCCCCCACCCCCACCCCGGTCAGTGGAGCCCTCATACCCGTGAGATAGTTGGTCCACTTGTACAGAACTCCCTCCATGCTTCAGAGCCCGGCGCCGCGCATCCTCCTGGCCTGGCGCCGGCCGCGGTGAAGGGGGAAACGCGGGGCCTGGGCAGCCCCTCCCGGCCCGCCCGGGCCCCTCCCCGGGCGCCCCCAGCCAGCACAGAGCAGCCCTCAGCCCGCGCGCGCTGCCGGGACGTGGCGGCCCTCAGAGGCCGGGACGGCGGCCGCCGCGTGGTGCTTGGGGGCCTTGAGACATCCCCGGGCGAGCCCCGAAGGCGGCGGCAAATTCGGGACCGCGGCCGGCCTCCCGCTCGCGCTCCCACCGCCCCGCTGCTCCCTTCCGCGCCCCGGCGCTCCTTCCTCCTCGCCCGCCTTCCTTTCCTCCCCCAGGTCTCTCGTTTGTTTTCATTGACCTCGACGTCGCTTTCACTTCCTGGATGAAAGGGGCCGGCTCGTCCCGGGAAACCCCTCCCCCGCGGCGGGGCTGGAGGAGCGGGCGTGCCTTGCTGCGGCTCAGCCCAGCCCGAGGCTGCGCGAGGAGGGCGGGTCGGAGCCGTGACTCCTCCTCATCCTCCCACAGGCCCTAGGCTGGCGGCCCTGGGTTCCCGCTCTCACCCAGAACGCCGAGCCTCGGACCGACGGCCCCCCCGGGGCCTAAGCCTCAGGGCCTGGGACCGGCGGACTCGGACCTGGCTACGTGCGCAGCCCCCGGGCCGACCCTGGGACTAGCCGCCCCCCTCCCCCACCCACGTCGCGCTCGTAGGCCTCTCAGGTTTTCCTGTAACTGAGTCTCAGGTCTTTCTGGTGGTTTTTTCAAAAAAAAAAAAAAAAAGCCTCCTCTTTATGTTTCCTTCGTATCCTTCTCCCATTCAGGGGGTCCGAGAAATTATCTTCTAGGAAGTCAGTGTACATTGAGAGTCCCACCACGCCGACAAAGAATCTTAGCCACAACTTCATTTAGAATATAAAACACGGAAGCAAGCGTTGGACTTTATTTTAAAAATGGAAGTTTTCTCTAGCCTTTATGATTTTTTAAAATCCTGTTTGGAAATGACCATCCCCTTGTATAATTGACAATAATTTTCAGATTTCTGTAATTTCACAAGCTTTAAGCAAAGCCGATATAAGCAGGCTCGGTGCTGCGGCTTTTAGGCTTTTAGCATCACTGAGGCGGATAACACCTCCCCTTCCAGAGCCTAATCCAGGCCTTCGCTGAGGTCCTTCTGGTTTGGGTAAAAGTCTTTGGGTGTTCGCTTGGAAATACGGCGAATTGACGGATAGATGGACAGATGGAAATGTATTTAATAAATCGAATACGAATAGTTAAATGTTAATGATAGAATCCAAGTAGTGGATATAAGGCCGCGGTGATGGGGTAGTAAAATTTATTGTTTGTTGTAAAGTTCTTCATGCTAAAATGTTGGGGGTGAGGATATAAGGCTGGCTTTGTGTCGGACTTGGTCAAATCCCTGCCGCGTATTAGCCGTGAGATTGAAACAGAATGCCCAATACTCAAATTACCTAGTTTTCTCGTCAGTGGAATGTGGATAATTACCTATGTCGCAGACTTGGTAAGAAAAGCAAAACTGTTAAGAGCTTTACCCGCACTCCTAGAAGCCCTCAAATCAAGGGCGACAGCGAGTGGTGAGGGAAGGAAATGCAAACCAGCAGCCGGTCCCGAATCGCTGGAGTCGGCTCTGGGGAACAGCCGTTAACCCGCTTCGGGGAGCAGCGGTACCTCTGTGTACTAGTGTGTGGCTTAGCCTGGAACCGCTTAATGCATGACTTCGACCCCGAGAAGGCGCTTCAAAGACACCGCAGAAGCAGAATGCCTCCCCCGATGCCCACCAGTTCTCTAGGGATCTGAGGAGACGCCTTTCATGCCCAGAAATGACAATCGTATCCTCGGACTACGACATCCCATCAGTCTTATTTCCTCTTTTGCCAGTTTCAAAAGGTAACGCGAACGTTACTATCGAACCCTGAGGAAACTGTTTGTAAATTATGCGGACTTAGCGAGAAGATGCGGTGCAAGTGTGGAGTGTTGCCTTAGCGACTGAAAACAGCCAGCCAAAGCTAGGGGTCCCACCAGGACGAAACCAGCAGCCAACGCGCAAAAATTCCGCTGCTGGGCGCGCCGCAGGGAAAGGGGGCGGGGCCACGCTTCGCCCCGCCCCCGGCCTTTTATGACGTAGGACAATGACTGCCACGCGTCGTAACTAGGCTGCTGGCGCGGCCACTCCGCGCCAGTGACACGCATGAGGGAACGCGGTGGTCATCTGGGGGCCGACTCTCGGAATCATGCATTTCTTATTTAGGTTAATCATTTTCGTTTACCTGTGGGGCATTTTTACTGCTCAAGGACAAAAGGCAGAGGAGAGCATAGAGGAAGTGAAAATTGAAGTTTTGCATCGTCCAGAAAACTGTTCTAACACAAGCAAAAAGGGAGACGTGCTAAATGCCCATTACGACGGCTTCTTGGCTAAAGACGGCTCGAAATTCTACTGCAGGTAGGAAATGATGCGAACAGCTCCCGCGTCCAGTTGATGCACTAAATCTAGCCTCCCTCCACCAACCAGAAACCTAATTTGTTGTTTGATTTGTTCTTGTTTTTTAACAGCGAGAGTTCAGCCTTTTATTTCTAGGGGGGAAATCAGATTTGATACAGTATTTCCCTATTATATGGAATATTATTTTAAATTACTGAAAATGTTGACCCAAGAAATTATTAAAAATACACACATCCATACACTCCCCCGACCACCACCACTACCCTTCGTACCTATAGAAGTAAGTCAAGGTACTGTTTGTAAGAATGTTCACACTTTTCCTTTGCTGTGGGTTGGAGCCTCCTTACTGAGGACTACGTAGAGTTGTTTGGGAGATATTGTCTGGCCTTCAGAAGCACGATATTTACTGGCTGGAGGCCACTTTCCAGCTGTATCAAGAAGCCACTACAATGACTTTGTCTGGTGACTTCCGGACCCTGTGTCCTGCCTGCCCCCTCATCCCACCACTACTTACTCTGATTTAATTGATGGTTTATTACTCAGAGGTAGAATGTCTTTTCTCCTTCTGTGCTCTTACCCTATAAAAATACAATTGGGGAAAGTTAGTTCTTTGCATCTAGAATAGAGAAATTTAATAAGAAGAAAAAATACAAATTTTAATCATGGTTCAAATGACTTTTTGAGGCTAAACCTGTACCATTATTTTTTAGAACAAACCCAGAATGGTAAATAAGTCATTTGGACAATCCATGCAGCTAGTTAGGGGCAGGAGACCCATTAAAAAGTTAACTGTTGAATAGTTTTTGTAAAGATGACAAAACAAGAAAATGAGATGACTCCTAATGACTAGCTTTGGGCAAATCATACCTCTGTCTGGCTATTATGAGGGAAGTTTGAGCCAAACACCCCACTAGGGGGTTCAGAATGAATCTTAATATAGGAAAAGAGATGGTTAGAGAGGACTCCAATTTTAAATTGGAACTAAATGCTCAGCTGTATTTTAAAGTTTGATTTTATTTTTCTTGAAATCAACTTACCTAGGTGTTGTTTTTAATTATAGCCGGACACAAAATGAAGGCCACCCCAAATGGTTTGTTCTTGGTGTTGGACAAGTCATAAAAGGCCTAGACATTGGGATGACGGATATGTGTCCTGGCGAGAAGCGAAAATTGATTATACCCCCTTCATTTGCATATGGAAAGGAAGGCTATGGTAAGGTGTTTTAATATGTATATCTCTAAGTTATATTTAAAAATAAGTCATAGACTTCGGGTATATAGTTAAAAAATCAAAAGCAGACTCTCAAAGTTAAATAAGATATAGAATATAGGGTCCAATAAACTTTAGCTCTATCAAGTCCAGTCATCATTAAAGAAAGAAATTAAAACAAAAATGATATACCATTTTCACCCATCAGATTAGCAAAGACATAAAAGTTGGCAAAGGTATGGAAAAAACAGCAGTCCCATGCATTATTGCTGGGAATGTAAATCATTCGACCTCTTTAGCAATTTCTATCAAAATTTAAAATGTACATATCCTCTGATCCCTTAGTTCCATTTCCAGGAATGTGTACCAAGGTACATCTTAAAGAACATGGATTGCAGACTTTTTTGGGTAGCAAGACTGCAAACTACCCGAGTATCCCTTAGTAGGAAATTAGTTAACTAAGTTATGCTATATCTATACAGTGGATTATTGTGCAGCCAGTAAAAAGAATGAAGTAGAGCCATATGTATTAATGTGTTAAAGATAAAATGGGATAGAATATATTCCTGCAACAAATATTTATTGAGCATCAGTGCCTGGCTCTATTCTAGGCACTGAGCATAAAGCAGTGTACAATGCAGAAACAGTTTCCTAACCTCAATGAGAGCTTACATGTGAGAGGGAAAATTTCACATACATATCATGTATCTACATAGACTATCTAAAAAATACACCATCTGATGATATTAAATGTTCCTGGGAAGGAGGCCTGAGGGTCAAGGGTAAGGAGATTTCCTCTCATTCTGTAATATATTATACTATTTAAGTTTTTTACTGTATGCATGTACTAAATTTTTTATTGAAGTATAGTTGACTTAAAATACTATATTAGTTTTAGGTATAAAACATGGTGACTCGATATATTTATAGATTACACACCATACAGAATTATTACAGTATTATTGACTATATCCCCTGTGCTGTATATAACATCCCAATTGGTGGGAATGTAAATTGGTACAGCCACAACTGAAAACAGTACAAAAGTTTCTCAAAAAATTAAAAATAGAACTACTATATGATCCAGCAATTCCACGCCTGGGTATTTTTCTGAAGAAAATGAAAACACTAATTTGAAAAGATATATGCACCCCAGTGTTCATTACAGCATTATTTACAATAGCCAAGATATGGAAACAACTTAAGTGTCCATCGATGGATGAATGGATAAAGAAGATGTGGTATACACACACACACACACACAACACACACACACACACACACACACACACACACATACACCACTGGAATATTACTCAGCCATGAAAAGGAATGAAATCTTGCCATTTCTAACAACATGGATGGACCTAGAGGGTATTATGCTAAGTGAAATAAGTCTGACAGAGAAAGATATGTATTAATTTTTCAAAAATTAAATTTTTTAAAATCACTAAAGTTAAAAGTGGAGCAGAATAGAGAAATTTTTAAGAGGGGAAAATGGGCTGTGTGGCAGAGGGCCGGTTTCTATATTGCATTCTCAGTTGGGTCCTTGCTTCCTATTGCTGTGTGAAGACTATAAAGTTTGATTTTTCTTTTGGCCACACCCCAGGGCTTGCGGGGATCTTAGCTCCCCGACCAGGGATTTGAACCCATGCCCCCTGCAGTGGAAGTGCAGAGTCCTAACCACTGGACCATCAGGGAATTCCCCAAAGGAAGAATCTTTACCTCCTCATTCTATTTAGAGCCCTTCTTAACCCCACGTATTTGAAATATTTAGAATATAATTAAAGCAATTAAAGATTTTCTACAATGAAATGTTGTCTTTACTCCCCAATATTTCATTGAAATGGCACACCCTCTTTAAGGCTGTTAGTTTACTCATTAGGCGGAATGGTTCCCTCGCCTATTCTTTCCAGCAAAAGTAGGGGATCACTGCCCCAAATTGGATTGGAGGGAAGTTAGTGGTACAAGTCAGATCCAATCAGATTTAAAGCTCCTAAAGAGACAGTTCCAAATAACTACAGCTTCACTTTCAAAGCTTTTCGCCAATCATTTGGTTCCATCAAAATAGCTCCCACAGAACCATAATTAGTGTATCCTATTTTTAGTTGTAAAGGAACCTAGGAGAGGGAGAGAGAATTGAAGATAAATTGAACGCAGTCTTGTCCTAAAAATGCTGTCATAGGTTGAGGTCAATTCTAGGCAAAATGATATAGGCAGAGTTTGCCTTTCATTCTCCTTAATCTCATTTTCAGAGTTTCTCTTTCTCTCTTGTAGATACCTCCACATTCTGCCTGCTACCAGGGCACCCACATCTCTCATCAATAGGTGCTCATCTTGGGTCCTGTTACCCTGTGACAAATGAGTACTTGTTTTATCCTTTTTGTAAACTAATTTATGCTTAGATACAAATGACTACCCAGTCTGCCTAAGCTATTAATAAGCCAGACCCTTGCTACAAAAATGTAGAAATTTGACTTGAAGTTAGTTCATATTCAATTTGAGGTGTCTTCAATAAATATATAAAAATAATGAATCTGACTAGTAACATCACCAACACCTACATTTTACACGTAAGGAAACTGAGGCCCGACAAAAGTGTGTTCTTTGGAATGTAGTTAACTGCTAGTTTACCTGCATTATTTATAATAGCTTACTAATAGCTTGAATTCAATTATTTTAAAAGCTGCTGTGTATACCATAAGTAACTGCTTAACAAACAATATCTTGATTGAATAAGCTTTTTTAAATAAGTTGTTATTAAGACCTAACATTAGCTATAACTTTATTTTAGGTAGTACTTGAAGAAGTCTTTTCCTGTGCGCAATATCTTTGCCTAATGTCACAGAGCACCCCTGCATGTCTTGAAATGCATGTGACTTGTTAGTGCTTTAATTAACAGTACATGTGGTATGTATAGATTCTTTACATTAACTTCTAATTCTTTGATCTGCTTCTCTAAATACAAGTAATTCTATAGCAAATGCATATTTTTCTCTTCTTTATACTGTAATTTTTTAGTAAGATAAAACTTAACTGGCAATATATTCTATGTTTACAGTAGAATTTTGGGGAAACTTAGACTTGTAATATTTTTTAAGAAATTTGAATTTGTGTTTTGAATTTGTTTTTAATTATTGTCAGGAGAAGTTATTTTTCTGTCATAAAGAGGTCTTAACTGGACAGAATAGGAATCGGTTTTGTAAAAATGATCAGTCAATCAATCTCTAGCTCTTTTACTATAAAGTCAGGTAATATGTGGTATGTTGGTTGGGATGGTCATATTAGTCATGTAATATGTGAGTAGATTTTTCTATGTCCTGGCTTTGGAGATGGCTGATCCACTTATTTTGGCTGTAACTTTCAAGCTTTTTTCTTTGGACTATGTAAATACTTTAGCAAGAATTCTCCACTTTTTCATTTAAAAAATTACTGTTTGCTTCAAAGAACAAACTTAGCCATTTTTTAAATAAGTGATAGAGGCCATTCATTCAACAAATATTTGAGTAACTATAATGTACTGGTGACAAAAGCCACCCAGTGCCTCTTAGCAAGTCATTTCTGCAGGTCATTTTTATGAATGGCCATCTGAAGTAGCCCATAGATTGCTAAAGTCATCTGTGACATCACTTAATAGATTAACTTTATTAAAGAGAGCTATTTAACTTAATACTTAGAAGGCTTTTTTGTGATTATAAATTTCTTCATGAAATTGTTACTGGTTTGTTCTGTCATTGCACTATTGTTTGTCTATAAAAATTTGAAAGACATGTATACTAATACATATATTTTATTCATACTTCCAAATAACTGAACAAAATCATTTTCTAAAAGATACCTATCTTTGAAATTGTTCTGCCTGTGAATTTCTTCTCTGCACTAGCTCTCTCCTGTATAATGTTGGGGTATATTAATAAAAATTACATGATTTAGGGCTTCCCTGGTGGCTCAGTGGTTGAGAGTCCGCCTGCCAATGCAGGGGACACGGGCTCGTGCCCCGGTCCAGGAAGATCCCACATGCCGCGGAGCAGCTGGGCCCATGAGCCATGGCCGCTGAGCCTGCACGTCCGGAGCCTGTGCTCCGCAACGGGAGAGGCCACAACAGCCACAACAATGAGAGGCCCGCATACCGAAAAAAAAAAAAAAAAAAAGAATACACCTGCCAATGCAGGGGAGACGGGTTAGAGCCCTGGTCCAGGAAGATCCCACGTGCCGCAGAGCACCTAAGCCCATGCGCCACAACTACTGAGTCTGCGCTCTAGATCCCGTGAGCCACAACTACTGAGCCCACGTGTCACAACTACTGAAGCCCACGTGCCTAGAGCACGTGCTCTGCAACAAGAGAAGCCACCGCAATGAGAAGCCTGCGCACTGCAATGAAGAGTAGCCCCCGCTTGCCGCAACTAGGGAAAGTCCATGCACAGCAACGAAGACCCAACGCAGCCAAAAATAAATACATTAATTTTTAAAAATACATGATTTATATTTATTTCAATTTAATCAGGAAATAATGGTCCCCTGGGTCTTTAGAACTGACTTGGTTTGAAGACATATGGAAAAAGTGTTCCTAAGAAATATTTAGAAAGCAATTTTTATAAATATGAAATAATATAATCATAATGCTATAATGGCTATTTGTAAATAAATATTTGAACGTTATCTTCATGTAAGTTAAAGTGTTAAAATTTACATCTTTAGCAGAAGGCAAGATTCCACCTGATGCAACGTTGATTTTTGAGATTGAGCTCTATGCTGTGACCAAAGGACCACGAAGCATTGAAACATTTAAACAGATAGATGCGGACAATGACCGGCAACTTTCTAAAACTGAGGTAATTCAAACAGATTTCATATGTACAATCTCATTTTTTGTCACATCTGTGTTATAGCTATTATTTTTACTTCTACCTAGTATGGACTGATTAATTTGCTTTTATAGAGCTGGTTACAAAAAAACTAAATTCCAAGAAGAAAATGTACTTTTTTAATGTAAAACTTGAAACTAAGACTGTTTAATTTCCTTTCTCCCTGCAAGAGGGTCATTAAAATACCAAACTAATCTCTACGAGGCATTTCTGGCATCTAACCTACAGGAGAAGATCTTTTCAAGCAGCACTGTAGGAATTTGTAACTGGGCAAACAATTCCCACCTCATAGGATTGTGAGGATTACATGAGATTATTAAAAGAGCTAGGAAAAATTTGAACTGTGTAGTCCAGAAAGTTGGTAAACAGGGTCCTGGAGTTCAGTTACCTAGCTTCTGCATCCTTAAAAAGCTAAAAATAGAGTTGTCATGTGATCCAGCAATCCCACTCCTGGGCATATATCCAGACAAAACTATAATTCAAAAAGATACATGCACCCCTATGTTCATAGCAGCACTATTTACAATAGCCAAGACATGGAAGGAACCTAAATGTCCATCGACAGACGAATGGATAAAGAAGGTGTGTGTGTGTGTGTGTGTGTGTGTGTGTGTGTGTGTGTGTGTGTGTGTGTGTGTGTATACACACACACACACAGGAATATTACTCAGCCATTAAAAAAAAGTGAAATAATGCCATTTGCAGCAACATGGATGGACAGAGAGATTATCATACTAAGTAAACTAAGAGAAAGACAAATATCATATGGTATCACTTATATGTAGAATCTAAAAAAATGATACAAAAATGAACTTACTTACAGAATAGAAATAGACTCACAGACGTAGAAAACAAACTTATGGTTACCAAGGGGGAAAGGAGGAGAGGAGGCATAAATTGGGAATTTGGGATTGACAGATACACGCTACTATATATAAAATAAACAACAAGGACCTACTGTTGTCCCTGTAGCACAGGGAACTATATTCAGTATCTTGTAATAACCTATAATGGAAAAGAATCTGAAAAAGAATAGATCATAGATATATAGATATTTGTATAACTGAATCACTTTGCTGTGTACCTGAAACATTGTAAATCAACTATACTTCAATGCAAAAAAAAAGTGATAATAAATAAAATACCCAGCCTTGTTTAACACTATCTCCAAAACGTTGTGCTTTACTCTCTTTAGTTATTATATGTATTAATATATGATTTATTTATGTAATATACATAATTTCCAATAGAAATATAATTGAGTTACATACATAATTTTAAATGTTTTAGTAGCCACATTTTAAAAAGTAAAAAGAAACAAGTGAAATTAATGTTAATTAACTCAATATATCTAAAATATTGCCATTTCAACATGAAACCAATATAAAAATTATCAATGACATTTTTTATTATCTTCAAAATTTGTTGTGTATTTTACCCTTACAGTAGCTTGTCTCAATTTGATCTACCACATTTCAAGTGCTTAATGGACATATATGGCTAGTAGCTACCATGTTAGGCTGTGCTTATAGTGTGTCTTTGCTTAGAGAAATGTCATATAGAGAAAAGGGAATACTTCAGAATACCTGTTCCTTATTTGACATTAGAGAGATGATCATAATTTGTAGATTGGGGGAGAGCTATAGAAGCATAGAAAAATTAAGAAAATTAAATTTTATTTCAAAACCTGTAGTTGGGTTTTTTTATTCATTATACATATTTATTATTGGGTTGGCCAAAAAGTTCATTCGGGTTTTTCATAGGCTGGAAAAACCCGAATGAAACTTTTTGGCCAACCCAATAACTTTAGAGATTATAGAAATGCCAATTTGGATTTTATTCACTAATGGAAATTCTTAAGAGGGAGTTTCCTTTGGTAATGTGGATAGTGTAGATTATTGGAAAGCATTTAGTTTCAACAAAATTCAATTCAAATCTTAATCTGAGTATGTACCACTAACCACCTATAACCTCGGGGGAAACTAGTTTGAAGATCTGTTTCTCTTCAGAAAATTGCTTCAAAGGTTGAAAAAATTAAACCTCAAATAGCTTTTTAAATTTTTGTATCACTTATTATAAGCAGTCTTAGATATGAGTTTCTTTATGTAAACATTTTCTCAAAGTTGCTGGAAATTTCTTGTGATATATTTTTATTAAAGAAATATTATTTTGGCCTAGATAAGTCATTACCTGAAAAAGGAATTTGAAAAAGATGAGAAGCCACGTGACAAGTCATATCAGAATGCAGTTTTAGAAGATATTTTTAAGAAGAACGACCATGATGGTGATGGCTTCATTTCTTCTAAGGAATACAATGTCTATCAACATGATGAACTATAGCATATTTTTATTTCTAAATTTTCTTAGCTATTTACTGTACTTTATATGTAAAACAAAGTCACTTTTCTCTGAGTTGTATTCTCTATTTTTCCCCCATGAACATATTTTGATCCCTTCAATACATGTAATTTTGGAATAATAAATGTGAGGCTGTTTTGCAAAAGTTAACTTTCAAGTAAGGCGTGATTGTGTTTCCTTTTGCTTTATTCTGTTAACATGAATTGCACCACCATAAAATCGACCTCTGCATCCTAGTGGGCAGCTTTTCCCCTTCAGGTTATAGGAGGACATCTATGTCAAAATCCACAAGCTCTTCCCAACTCTAACCTTAACAGCATGTATAGTTATGTAAATATCCAATTTTTAATATTTAAAGTGCCCCATATTTTTAAAATATTTAATAGGGACCCAGGAATTAACATTTCATTTGTTTATACATTTCACAGCATTATGGATAGTAGGATATAAAAATCATAGGACCGAGGAATCTTCCTTTAGTATACATGCAGGAAAGTATTAGTTGTATAACTCTGTCAGAGAGCCTCAACACAGTCTCTGTACTTTTTGGTGTAAGTTTCTGGCCTTAGGTATTTGTTCCAATGACTAATGTTTGAAAGACATTTCATCAGACCAAAGGCTTTGTGCCTCTATCTTAGAGCAGGCATCATAAAGTCTGTACTGCTCTGACTCTTGCATTCCCTCAGACATCATTATACGCCTCTTCCTTCTCGTAGGCCTTTATATCTACCATCCCTAACTTTTTGTCTTGATAGTTTTAAATTGATGCTACGCTATTTCTTAGTCTCCCTTTCTCTAGGTATCTCTATCCTATGTCACTTCTCACAATGTTCTTGTTATTAACCATGAACGAGCATTACAAACTGGTATGCCATCAAGTTTTTGATAAATGTGTAGAACTTATTTTACACATGAGGATATCAAATGAGGATGCAGATGAGGATGTAAAGTGCCATGGCGATTTTGTGTCATGGTCAAATCATTGTGGTCCAACATGTTGAGAATAAGAGGTAAGAGATGCTGTAGAAAATCATGTTGGTACCCAAGAAAGGATACATATTTATTGGAACATGTAAGATTTACTTACTGTGTATGTAGAAAGTGTGGTTAGGCAGTAAATAGCTCTATTCAAAACCAACTGAGTTCAAAACAAAGTCTTTTCCATTTTCTGAAACTTGCTCTTTCCAAACCATTGTTCACTGTTCATCTTTTAACCTCTTTAAATATACTGCTAGAAATCCTATAATTTAAAAGTACAAGGGCAACACAAAAACCACTAGATTAGTGGATATTACATATGCATAGCACAGTTAGACACTTTGTAAAATAAAAACCTTTACTATCTTTTCTTTCCCCCCTATATTTCTTCATTCCTATACCCAATTTTATAACTCCTCCTCACTTAATCATCAACTTTCATCCCTTTACTTCCCTCAGAAAAACCCGCTCCGTTCAAGTAAACTAAGTTGCTAATACAATATTATGTTTTGGTTTGGAAACTGCC
Source organism: Delphinus delphis (assembly GCF_949987515.2). Classification (NCBI taxonomy): domain Eukaryota; kingdom Metazoa; phylum Chordata; class Mammalia; order Artiodactyla; family Delphinidae; genus Delphinus; species Delphinus delphis. Next base: position 54,648,470 of record NC_082689.1, read on the forward strand.
CCCATTCTCTATATCCATATTAATAAAAGTCACTAGAGGTTTTTTTGATCAGTATACTCATATTTGCACCTGAATCATAATATACTCGGCCCAAAACAAAAATACCGTGAAGGCTATAAATGGAAATTATCCTATGATACCAACTTTCTAATTCTAACCTTTCTGTCCCATTGTTTTATACCAAGTGCTTTTAAACTTATGTTTGTTTTTTATTTATTTATTTTTGGCTGCATTGAATCTTCGTTTCTGCACACAGGCTTTCTCTAGTTGTGGTGAGGGGGCGCTATTGGGCCTAATCAAGCAGAGGGCTCAGAAGAGCCCAACAAGTTTGATCAAGGAGAGACTTTTTGTCACAGATAATGCCAAACTGTTTACCAAAGTAATCGTACCAATTTGTTTTTCAACTAGTATGAGAGTTTCAGTTGCTTTTCATCCTCACCAAAGCTTACTATTAGCAATTTGAAGATTTTGAATACTTCAAGTATACCTAGTGCTATCTCATGGTGGTTTTTTTTTAAAACACTAAATGGATTGAATCACTTTTATTTATTTATTTTTGGCTGCGTTGGGTCTTCGTTGCTGCACTCGGGCTTTCTCTACTTGCGGTGTGCGGGGGCTACTCTTCCTTGAGGTGTGCAGGCTTTGCATTGCAGTGGCTTCTCCTGTTGCAGAGCACAGGCTCTAGGCGTGTGGGCTTCAGTAGTTGTGGCACGCGGGCTCAGTAGTTGTGGCTCGCAGCCCCTAGAGTGCAGGCTCAGTAGTTGTAGCGCACGGGCTTAGTTGCTACGCGGCATGTGGGAGCTTCCCAGACCAGGGCTCGAACCCGCGTCCCCTGCATTGGCAGGTGGATTCTTAACCACTGCACCACCAGGGAAGTCCCTAAACTTATGTTTTAAAAAATTATAGGGCTTCCCTGGTGGCGCAGTGGTTGAGAGTCCGCCTGCCGATGCAGGGGACACGGGTTCGTGCCCCGGTCCGGGAAGATCCCACATGCCGCGGAGCGGCTGGGCCCGTGAGCCATGGCCGCTGAGCCTGCGTGTCCGGAGCCTGTGCTCCGCAACGGGAGAGGCCACAACAGTGAGAGGCCCGCGTGCCGAAAAAAAAAAAAAAAATTATAGATGATGGTAAATGAACACGGAGATTTACTCAAATTCTAATCACATTTAAATAGTTTAAAAGATAAAATATTAATCCTTCCACATACATATAGTATACAACTATTTCGTATTTACGTAATTGCCTAATGACTTCATAGGCATATGCCTAGTAGTGACTGCTGTACTATTTGATTTCTGGAACTTTAACATAGTATTTTTGTAATAATTTTAAAATGGTGTATAGTAAATAATTTAGGTTGCTTGTGTATAAAAAAATTTCAGATGTCTTACAGAGTAGATGCAAAAGGTCTCACGGAACTAAATACGTTAAATGGTTTAAACATTTTCAAAGGAGAAAAGAAATAAACATGTCCCAGCTGCCTTAACTTTAAAATGACTGTAGTGAGTTTTTATAAAGACAAAGCTGGCGAGCACATATATGTGTACATCACAAAATGGCAGCCCATTACCACTATCAGTCATCTTTAATTGTGTACACAAAACCCCACACTGAGCTCAGTGTGCTTTTAATTTGATACCACAATTAAACATTTAGGATTACATTAAATTATTAACACATTTTTCTCATTTTACCAGACCTAGGGCAACAGTTAAAGCACCATAAAGTTGCCACTTGTGTACTCTTGTCATTCTTAGATCTTGAATTAAAAGCCAACTAAAAATAAAATTGATATCTAGAAAATTTCTATGTAAAATGAGACTAAATCCCAAAATATACTTCTAAAGTGACTGGCAGATTTTATGAAGGAATATCTATATTCTGAATTTTATATTTAAACCTTTTCCAATATAAACATTATTAATCCTCATGACAATTTATGAGGTAGACACTATTATCATCTCCACGTTATAGATGGGAAAAATGATGCCCAGACAGGTTAATTTCTTGTTCCCCTCCCTCTTTAATTTGCTACAACTCATCAAAGCAAACCTAGATAATTTTGGAAAGGTGTGTGGCACAGTTGCACCTAAAGCACCAGCAAGATACATTGACTTTCCATTTTATTTCATTCTCTTGTGCCAAACATCAAAACAAGGAACTGCATGAAGTCTCACATACTTCTGCCCATCAGCAGAGCACTGAAAGCACCCATAAACCGTCTCCCTTTTAAAGCTCCCCATGCCACAGAGTATGCAAGGTCCTTTTGGAATGCTGTGATTAAGTAAATTAACTCGGATATGAGTCCCTTCTTTGAGTGAAATATCACTCATGCTGAGAGATTTGTCATAATAGTCAGAAAAAAGATCATCTAAGTAAAGCTGTGAACGAGAAATGGCATCCATCACTCTTCTATCTAAAAGGACAAAAAAAGAAATGTGTTAAAAGTCAAATAAAAAATGTATAGCCAAACTGCAATTATAACTATGTGTGAATCTAAACCATCAGTCATGAAATTTGGCTTTTAAATTTAAATTCTTAAGACAGTATTACTGAAGAGATAACCTCAAGTGTTAATCTGAGAAGCAAAAAATCTTCAGCGGACATACTTCTTTCAAATAGTATATTTCTCAATCTGTAGAGCAGTGCAAATGTTGCCGTTTCTTCCATTTCAAATCCTCCTTTTGACACTGAAGTGACACAAAGGTCTATAAAAAAAAAATTTTAGAAGATGTTATAATTTGAACAACTCATATATATATATTTTTTGCGGTACGCGGGCCTCTCACCGTTGTGGCCTCTCCCGTTGTGGGGTGCTCCGGACGCGCAGGCTCAGCAGCCATGGCTCACGGGCCCAGCCGCTCCGTGGCATGTGGGATCTTCCCGGACCGGGGCACGAACCCGTGTGCCCTGCATCGGCAGGCGGAGCAGGCGGACTGTCAACCACTGCGCCACCAGGGAAGCCCAAACAACTCATGTTTTATTGGGAGTTTTAATTGTGGTTGAATTCTGGTATGTGCCATTCATTTTATTTTTTTAAGTTAAATTTTACATATCTTTAGAAAAGGTAACATTTACATGGTACGAAATTCAAAGAGTACAAAAAGAGGATACGGTGACAAATAAGTCTCTACGTTGACCCCAGCCTCAGTTTTATACCCCGGGGTAACTACTGTTGTGTGTACTTCCAGAAATACTCCATATATTTTACATGCATAAAGAATATGTATATATGTATGTAAGTATGTATATATATAAAATTGTTTAGGCTCAAATAGATACACATTTCTTTAAAATATCATAGAGATTATTCCATGTCAGGATCTTCAGTGCTACATAATTCCTAATGGCTTCACAGTATTCTATTGTGTGCATGCACCATTATTCAACTAGCTGCTGATAATACACCTTAAGGTTATTTCCAATCTTTTGCTATTATGAGCTGACTATCCTTATACCCACATCATTTCATATATGTATATCTATAGGATAAATTCCTAAAAGTGTAAATAAGGCTAAAATATATGTAATTTAAAATTTTGATGGACATATCAGTTCTATCAGTTTACACTTCTAGTGATCAATATTATTGTAAAAACCTACACCCTTGGACTTCCCTGGTGGTCCAGTGGTAAAGAATCCGCCTTGCAACACAGGGGACACAGGTTTGATCCCTGGTCAAGGAACTAAGATCCCACATGCTGCGGGGCAACTAAGCCCACGAGCCACAACTACTGAGCTCGCGCACCTCAACTAGAGAGCCTGCGTGCGGCAAACTCTAGTTGCCCATGCACTCTGGAACCCGAGCGCCACGTGCCCTGGAGCCTGCATGCCACAACTAGAGAAGAGAAAACCCGCAGGCCACAACTAGAGAGAAGCCCACGTGCTGACACGAAGAGCCTGCGCGCCACAACGAAAGATCTCGCGTGCCCCAACGAAGATCCCACATGCTGCAACCAAGACCCGATGCGGCCAAAAGAATAAATAAATACATCTTTTTTTTACAAAAAAACCTACACCCTTTAGTGTCCCAGATAGAATTTAATTAGTATGATTTGTTTCTGGACTCCCTATTCCCTCCTCCGACAGAACTGCAGAAACAAAAACAGGTCTAAAAATGTTCATAAATCACCATGGCTAAGGGGCTCCCTTGCCTATTCCTTTGGGCTACACCTAGACTTGAGCTGGCTGGTCTAATAATCTTAAAACCCGTGAAATGTAGAAATTTAAACTGAGCTGCACTGCAGTATTATATAAGGTGACAATTTGGGGGAATTATTTGTAACTTTAAGGTTTTAGGGAAAGTCCGGAGTTGGGGGAGCTGGGTCTATGAAAGGAAAACCGGAAGAAAGGTTGTCTTTGGGTACCCTAGTTTGGATGCCTTGACACCTTCAACATCTTACTGTCTACCTACTCTATTTGCCATCATCAAAAGCTACCTATTAGACGATAATTTTTTATTTTCCCATATAAGTCAAGGAAATACTGTCAGTGGATTGTGTTCTCACTCTTAGCTATAATTGTAAGTGGGTGGTGGGAAGACTACAGCCTTCCCCAAGAAACAGGGATGAGGTGATGAGTAAGTAAGGACTGGAGGGTCTTTCCCAGTTACTTCACCCAAACATAATATTGACAGTACTTGAGAGCAGCACTCTTCTATTATTAGACACTCAGAAAGAGACAGAGATTCTCATTAAATCCTTCTTTAAAAATATAATCATTTTGGTGTTTCATGCAAATCACTCACCAAAGGCACCATCCAAGTAAATGAAGAGTTCGAAAACACTGTAAGCTATGGTTGTGTGTGCTGGAAAAACAATAGCTTTGTCCCTTCCCCTGGTATTCTGTTCATCCATAAAATGAAACTATATTAAATAAATTAAATAACATGGTTAAGGAGCACAACACATAAGGATATATTTTTGGAGAAACAAAACATTCCCTACAATCCTACCAAAAACAAACATCCCCACCCCTACAAGCAAAGAATGCTCCTACTTGAATTCAACTGTTTCTAGCAGAGATCCAAATTAATGGTCCATCGGAGACTTGTGATCTATATTAGGAAATACCTCTCACTACTTTCTCAGTTACTTTGTATCAGAGCCAATGATTAGTGCTACCACATGGGTAATGCTCTCTGGCATAGAAACGTTTTTCTTTCAACTGTAAACCAACTGCCTTTAAGTGCTACAGTTGTTTTTAGCCTATTCTGTCCACTGTTCCAAAGCAATTACCAACAATTAAGTAAATATTTCACTCAGTTCATGCCCCCAAAATGATCCAATGTTAAACAATTTGGTGGGCACCTAAATGTAGCCACTGAACAGAACCTTCATTTGCAAAGATTTGAAACGATTATCATTGTACCCTATCTTTCTAATAATTCATTTTAATAAAACAAATCAAGTCATTATTATGCGTCATTATTAGGTGAATGACAAGGACAAATAATACCATAATTGAGCTAAAAATTAAACACAAATAGCTTTCAACATTTTTTGTGTGTGTGTGTGTTACGCGGGCCTCTCACTGTTGTGGCCTCTCCCGTTGTAGAGCACAGGCTCCGGACGCACAGGCTCAGTGGCCATGGCTCACGGGCGTAGGCTCAGTGGCCATGGCTCACGGGCCCAGCCGCTCCGCGGCATGTGGGATCTTCCCAGACTGGGGCACAAACCCGTGTCCCCTGCATTGGCAGGTGGACTCTCAACCACTGCGCCACCAGGGAAGCCCCTCTTTCAATATTTTTTAAAGAACTTAACATTGAATGAAGCATGTTTGGCCATTAACAATATTATTTTAGAAAAATTAATTTAATATAAAAATATAAACTCAACTTTTTAAAATTCAAGTAAAAACTGTATCACTTAAAAATAAAATCAAAGAACTCAACATAACCACTCAATTTGTATTCTTAAAACAGCATAATAGTAATATGAGGGACTCCATTGTACACATTATTTCACAAGGATTAGTGTTTTCTAACATTATTTTACATGTTTATAATTCAAATTTTCTTGGATTTTTTTTCATATTCTAAAACAAAACCATTGGTGTGCAAAATCCTATATACAATTGCAGCTTTTTAATCTCAACATTTGACAAAATACACAAGGCTCATTAGAAACTGAATACTTAAAAAATTCCCATTGCAGCTTTTTAGTAAGAGAAGTCTAATGAGTCTAATGGTTTACCCTCATGGATTCCCCACGAATTCCAGCGTGCACAGACAGCGAGCACTGTCGTGTGGTTCGGATGCTTTCCATGACCACACACAATACTGCCTTTCTGCTCCTCCTTGACTGACGTATCAAACTGTGGTCAAAATTAATTTTTCTAAAATCAAGAAGACAGACATTCACAAGAATCTGTAACATCTAACTATGTATAATCAAGTACATTTTTTGATTATCATGTGTTACTATTCACGATCCACCTTAATTAAAAGTAAATCAAGGCAGTCCTAATACAAATCAGAAGGTGTGCTCAAAAGAAATTTAATAATCTGCCTCTCCTTCCTATTTTGTTAAAACATGCATACTATAGGAATCTGTTGGAGGAGACTCTCTTAGTGTATTTGCTGCAAGCAGATTCTTGAAGTCTTGTAATCTTATAATTTAGCAAATGCGGCAGAGCCAAAGTGATTTTGCAGAGCAATTAAATATTTTTTAAACCAAATGATTCCAGATATCTACACTTATCCAAAGCTTGGACATATTACTAATTTGCAGTATTTCAAATAAATCAAACAAATTACTCTAATAAAATATAACCCGAATGTTTTAAGCACTCTTTGTAATGAAGTTTATATAATTAAAATATTTAATAAAAACATGGAAGTATTATACTGACCGTGTAGTAATTTCCTTGAGTAATGTTGATACTTCCACTTCATGTTTGGTTACTACACCAAATGAAGCTTTTACTGCAACTGAATCTGATCCAGTAACGTTAATCCCAACGTCATTCACAATATGGTTGCCTCGCCTTCCATAAAGTGAAACGTCTGATTCATCTTCATAATTCAGTAACTGATAAGATGAAACACCTTTAAGAAAAGGAAATCAATATTTTAAATGTCTTGAATTCATCTAATGTAAATATGTATAGTAGCACATTAATTTACCATTTAAGACTTGATTACCCAAATGTTGAGAATGGCAACATCTTAAACCAAGATTAAAAAGAGCAATTCAGGGCTTCCCTGGTGGCGCAGTGGTTGAGAGTCCGCCTGCCGATGCAGGGGACACGGGTTCGTGCCCCGATCCGGGAGGATCCCACATGCCGCGGAGCGGCTGGGCCCGTGAGCCATGGCCGCTGAGCCTGCGCGTCCGGAGCCTGTGCTCCGCAACGGGAGAGGCCGCAACAGTGAGAGACCCGCGTACAGCAAAAAAGAAAACAAAAAGAGCAATTCAATTAATCTGACAACAAGAAAAATAAATATCTAGAGTACTTTAAATGAACTCAAATTCTCTTTCAGCCAACAGCATACTTAAGCATCAAGATCCACTGGCTAGCTGAAAGAAAAACAAGTGTTTATAAGAAAAATTTGTTAAAATGTTAATATTAGCCTGTTAATATATTTCAGCTTACCAACTGTAGTAACTGAATCAAAAAATAAATACAAATTACTTTCATCACATTTAACCATGTGAGATAGGCAAGACTGAATAATACCCCTATTTTATAGATGAAGAAATATACTATTATGTCATATTCTAAGTTGATTTGGTTAAAACAATTTATAAAATAACTGAAATTAAATTATACAATAAATAATCTTATAAAATACATTTGAAATTATTCAACCAATAAGAGATTTGATACTATAAAAACGTTAGGCATTGTTAACAATATTATTACTGTCACAGTAATAAGAGTTGCTTTTATCAATGAAAATACATAAATATTATGAACATAGGTAGCACAGACAACCTATGTTTAGATTACCAATAATATAACTGAATGAGTAGTCACTCCCAAACAGACATTTAAACTTACCAGCTGAAATTTCTCTGTCTCCTAGAAGAATATCTTTCAGCGTAAAGGGTGTTGAAGTAAATTTATATCTAGGAAACAGAAAACATCTCTTCTTTTTTACCACCAGACTTAGAGGTTGGTATTTGTCAGCCTCACTGAGGCTTGGAACGGGAACTAATCTCCCTCCATCTCCAACTTGTTTGACAAAGCTCTTGGTAGCCGCAGCAAACATATTAATACAGTATTAAAACGTCATGAACTGCAACCCTCAGATAACAAATCCATGTTTTCAAAAAAAATCAGGCATAAAACTAAGTCTTGCTTGATTTTAAATATAATTATACACGTTAAAAATACAAAGCATGGTTTCACTGAGTAGCTTACCAGTGTACAATTTACAACACTACCTCCCCTGGTGTGCTCAGGTAATGAATTATAGATTAACGGTGTAAAATGATACACTAAAAGCAAGTCTAATTTGGAATTGCAGTCTATAACACTAAAATATACACAGAAAACTACTAATCTTTAAGTATTATCAATGTCCTTGATGACGGTCACAGCTGATAGTGGTTTGCCAGGTTCAAAGGAAGCATATAACCCTACAGGGAACAATACGTTAGCCACTAACATTAGCCCTGGATGCCATCCACAGTGGACCTAGTCCAAAGGGAATTCCTTCACAAGTCCATTGTGCCAATTTTGGCGACAGAAAAGCACTATTTCTGTGTTATGGTACACAGTTCATTCCTTGAACATTTCATTCATTTTCCTTGTATGTTTACAAAATCAAGTGATTAATATAAAAATAAATTCACAGAATATAAGGAAACAATTGTATGCAGAACTTTATAAAATACTAAATGAAAGCCATATTACATATGTGTAACTGCATAAACTCTGACTTAGGAGTTTCTGTTGAAGCTGGCACGTAGTGTCTCTCTGAAATAGAGTACTGCTGCATTTATTTTCTTTTTGTTTCATCATTACTATCCAGTTACTCAACCTTTAAAGAGAGCTGTATAAAGTTTATACTTGTTTTTAAGAAATTTTATGGCTAAATCTTAGAAACAAATCTGAGTACTGAAATAGTGTACTGTCATAGCTATGTGGATGTTAACATAATTTTGAAATAGTGGCTATGTGGTACTTAAAATAAGATATTCATTAAAACAGCAATGGATAGTAATCGATATACAAACATCTATAGAGGGGGTAGAGGGAGGAAGAAAATACAGGCTTAATTCAATCCTCAAATAATGTAAATCACTTTGATTAGACTCCGGACAGCTTTTTCATTTGCTTTCAAGTACCCAGGGTTCGAGAGAAACAAACAAAAAGTTCCTAATAAGGACCCTTCGTGTGAATAGCATCGTGCAAGGCAATCTTCCAGAAACGAGAAAGCACAAGGAGTCATTCCTGCAACTGGCAAGCAAAACCCCTAGAAGCGATTCGACATCTAATGTCGCTGTCTGATCCCCACCAAAGGTGGTGCATCCCAAGCAAACGCCATTACAACCAACACAGGTGTGCAGAAACAGCATTTAATTAGAATCGGGTCCACAGAAAAGCCTTCGTTTACACCTAACGTGCCTTGCTGGGATCCGCTAGCCCAGCACTCATCAGGCGATGAAAGCCTAGAAGACAATGGAGCCCACGTTGGGGTGAGAGGAGTGGGTGTCCGGACGTTCCCGCGAGCACCTAAAAGCAGGACTCCAGGACAGGAGCCCACCTCAGCCCTCAGGAGCGGGTATACCGCGAGTCTCAGGCTTCGGGCCCAGGCCTAGGGAGGCTCTCCGGCAATTTTGCATTTGGAATTTTAAAATCATTTTCTTAAAGTGACGCACCGCTCCTCTTCCCCGTCCCCCGCAACCCCCTCCAAAAAAAAAAAAAAAAAAGGCTGAGCTTCAGGCCTCACAGTCGCTGAAGCTTGCCCGCCCGACGACAAGCCTCTCTCTGGGCAGGGAGCGGCCTCCTTTTGAGGACACACAACTGCGGTCCCCACTAGCCGCTGGGCCGAAGGTGGCGCACGGGCCGGGGCTGCGAGGGGGCGGGGCCGCCGAGGAGCTCTACCCGAGCCGGGACAGCAGGAGGCGTGACCGGCAGCCGGGACCGGCGCTACCGCACAGAAGCTCCGCCTCCGCCCCCCGCCCATCCCCTGGAGGGACGCAAGCGGGGAGGAGAAGGGGAGTCGGAGGAGGGGAGGAGGTGGCGGCGTCGGCTCTAGCTCGCTCCTCTCGGGGACCGACCGACCCGCGGAGCGAAGACGTCGCTCCACACTGCTCTTCTTCCTCCCGCCGCAAAGCCGTCCCTTCTGGCCATGTCTCAGAGCAGGCATCGCGCCGCGGCTCCGCCGCTGGAGCGCGAGGACAGCGGGACCTTCAGGTCAGCGCCCGGGCGGTCGGGACCGAGCGGGGCAGGGCCGGGAGTGGTGGGCAATAGAGGAGGGGGCGGGGGAGCCGGCTGTCCAGCGGCATTCTGGGTAAAGCCCCTTCCTGGCGCTCGCGTCCTCGCGGCTGCTGGCGGGCGCTCGGCCCCGCCCTCTCGGCGGCGAGCGGGCCGGGGTCTACGGCCCGGCCCCGCCCCTCCTGCGGCCTCGGGAGGCTCGGGGTGGCCGGAGGTGGTTCACGGCCGCCGCCTGGGAAAGGGGTTTATAGCCTTGGTCCCGGGAGGTTGCAGCACCCGAGCGTACCTCCCGATTCCCCCGCGAATCCCTCCTACCCGCATTCAAGTTGTCTCCCTAAAGACCTCCCTCACCCTGCCCGCCGCCCGCCGCAGCGGGGCCGGGAGACTGTCGCGCCTCGCCAGCTCTAGCCCTGGCCGACGGGGAGCTTCGGTGCCTCCGGCGTCACCGTTGGTGGCTGTTAAAACTAGTCTTTATTTGCTTCTGCTTCCCTCCCCGCTTTGACATGCAAAGCACAGCTTTTTCTGGTTTTTGCAGTTTGGGGAAGATGATCACAGCTAAGCCAGGGAAAACACCAATTCAGGTATTACATGAATACGGCATGAAGACCAAGAACATCCCAGTTTATGAATGTGAAAGATCCGATGTGCAAATACACGTGCCCACTTTCACCTTCAGAGTAACCGTTGGTGACATAACCTGCACAGGTCTGTATGCACAACGAACCCCGATAACCATGTGGGTTGGCGGGTCAGACTTGGTATTGCTTCTTAGTTCGGAAAAGTACCCTTTTTACCAGAGACAACGGTGAGGAGCAGGCTCTTAAAACTGATACCTTTCTCAGGTCATTGGGACTTTCCAACTTCCTGATCCTCTCCCTAATTTTCTGTTCCCCAGATACCAAGAGAAGCTCAGAAACATACCCTAGGATCCTCCTAGGGATCTTCCAAGAATTAGGGAGAAGCAGGAAAGGCTCTTGGAGCAGCCATAGATGAATCAGTAGGTGCTGTCAAATTTCATAGGTTATAGCAGATGCCAGGAGGCATGACCCCAGAATTTTCTGAGCTGCTCCCCTCTATGTATGGACTCATTTGGCAGTTTGGGCCCATTGTACCACACTCAGTTCTGTATCCAAGCAAAATGAAGAAGGCGGAAAGCTCAACTACACTATATTGCATAGCAGCTTCTAGTTCCTGGCACTGTACAGTATTTTAATAAGATGTTATCACCTTTTTTATACATGAGGAAATAGGTCCAGAGAGATTATAAGAAACATGCCCAAGGTCACACAGCAATGAAGTTTCAAAATTAAGATTCACCTTATTATGGTCATTGAACTTGAGCAAATGATAACTGAAGTAGCCCATTTGTAAATGTAGACATTTTATTCCTTATGTATCTATTTAATGGCAAACACAAAAAATATTGAATACTAAATTTAATTTGGAAGAATGCCAAGAAAAAAATTCAGCAAGAAGGCTGAAGTTCCACCATCTGGTAATCTGAAGGCATCATTTGTTTGTGTCCCTGAAAATCTGGATTCCGCTATTTTCATTGAAGCCACTTTAAGAAAATTTTGAAGCTTTTTTGTCTATGTGGGGCAGGTGGATTGTAGCTAGATTGTAGCTAGAAGGTTCCTCATATGAACCATGGAATCAACATTTGCACTACTGCTTTAGCTGGTCTATTTTAAAACATTCAGTGAAAACTCAAAAGTAGCCTTTTTCCCTTCAGTGTGTTTTAGATCAAAGATTAACAACCTGTGGCAACTGCTTAGTCCCCCTACTCTTCTCACACTGTCCTGTCTTCCTGTGCAAGCTTATCTACCTCCGTGGCTTCAAATACTATCTAAAGGCTGATAATTCTGAAACCTCTGTCTTCAGCCCAGGTGCAGTTACAGAACAGTGTATCTGCCTGTGCTTGCTAGGCATTATTGCTTGGATGACCCAAAGACACCTCAGTCTCTCACTGTCCCAAATTGAATCCATCTTCTCTCTCAAATCCATTTCCCCTGCATTCTCCAGCTCAGTAAAGGCACCACCGTCACCCGTCTGCTTACAGTAGAAATTTGGGTTTCACCTTCTTCTCCCTCTGCCTATTGTCCAGTCTGCCCCCAAATCCTACTTCCTAAATATCTCTTGAATCTGTCTGCTTCTCTCATCTTTCTGTTGCTACCATCCGCGCCACATGGATTATAGTTGCAGCCTCATAGCTGCTCTTTTAGCTTCTATCTTGTGGTGTCCATTTTCCACACAAAAACCAGAGTGTTTTTTCTGGCATTCAAATCTGTGCATGTACTTCCTCTTTTTAAAATCCATTCAGTGGTTTTCCCATCACCCTCTGGATGAATATAAATTTCTTAACATCATTGACAACCTTACTTCTCAAAATGTGGTCGACAGCAGCATTGCTATCACCTGGGCACTTCAAAGAAGTGCAGAGTATCAGGCCCCATCCAACACCTACTGTTAGTATGCATTCTAACCAAATTCCCAGGCAATTCCTAAAGTTTGATAAGCACAAATTTAGGAGACCATTCTTTGACCTCTCCTACCCTTCAGCTCTCTCGCCTTTTGCCTCAAAGTTCCTTTCCTCAAGCTCTTACTGTCCCCTACAACTTGGGGCCTGAGAACACCATGCTGTGTGTTACCTCTGAGGCTCTGCAAGTACTTTCTCCACCTACAGTGCTCTTCCTAATCCTCCAGCTCTCCTCACCTCACTAACTTTTACTGATCTTTCAGGTCCTTGTTTAGTTATCTCCTCCTTCATGAAACCTTTCTGAATCCTTACCAAGAGTAGGGGAGCTATCCCTTTTGTAGGCTACCCTACAACCTGCACTTAGGCCTGCTGTGATACTCCACATTTCAGACGTCTTTTTTTTTTCTTTTGGTACGCGAGCCTCTCACTGTTGTGGCCTCTCCCGCTGCGGAGCACAGGCTCCGGACGCGCAGGCTCAGCGGCCATGGCTCACGGGCCCAGCCGCTCCGCGGCATGTGGGATCTTCCCGGACCAGGGCACGAACCCGTGTCCCCTGCATTGGCAGGCGGACTCTCAACCACTGCGTCACCAGGGAAGCCCCCAGATGTCTTTTTATAGACAGAATCTCACACATTAGGCTGTATACTCTTTAAGGGCAGGGACCCTGCTTAGCTCTCTACTACGGTTGACCCTTGAACAACACGGTTTTGAATTACGCAGTCCACTCATACGAGAATCTTTTTCAGTAGTAAATACTACAGTACCATACAATCCATGGTTGGTTGATTCCGTAGTTACCGAGGAAGCTAGAAATGGAGGAACTAAAGATACAGAGGGCTGACTATAAATTATGGGTAGATTTTCAACAGCGCAGAGGGTCGGTGCCCCTAACTCCCACATTGGTCAAGGGTATATCCTTAATACCTATGTTAGTGGGTAAATAAGTGTGGTTTATGTGGTCTCCAACACTTGAGAGCCATGCTTGAAATTTGTTCCATGTTCCTTTTCTTTCCTCCACACAGGAGGAATGGACATCAGCATTCTGATACCACTTTGGAAAGGGTCTCAACACCTAGTTTGAAGTCAGAAGGAAAAAGACTGAATTTACAATTTACTTGTGTGGTTGCTTACTAAAATTAGGCATCAGTCTCAGTGATTAGTCAGGCCTAGTCTCTTCTGCCCCCTTAGCTACCCATGTAAGGGATACAGATTATATGGAAGACGCTTAGGGTAATCTCTCAACTTCTTCCCTATACAAACCTTCCCCCACTGTATCCAACAGGTAGTCATGACTGCTTAGCCAAGCAGAGGGGTTTAATTCAGTATAGGAGGGGTTGTTACAGTGAAAGGGTGCACATTTTGCTGACAAACGGTGTTGCTGTAAGTGGCTCCTTTAAAGGAAACTTGTTGCTATAGAAGAATTTCCTTTCTAAGAATAATGGAATAAGTTGCATTTCTTCAGAAGGTATGACATAGTCTACTTTATTACTTTATGTAATAAGCATGTATAATGTATACCTGTATAACGATTTTTATACAGGTATACAAAAATACATACAATTTTTTAAATCACAGAGATTTTTTAATGTATTAACTTCATATGGTATTTTATTTCAGTGTATAACTGTATGCAAGTGTATGTTTTTATTACCTAGTGTGTATATATATAAAATGTGTAGTGGCTTTGTTTTGTATTATGCAAACATCTATGTAAGCCTCACATTTTCACAGGATGTAAAGAGTTTTTTTTTTAACCTTAATTCAGGTGAAGGTACAAGTAAGAAGCTGGCGAAACATAGAGCTGCAGAGGCTGCCATAAACATTTTGAAAGCCAATGCAAGTATTTGGTGAGCTAAATTTCTTTGTATTCTGCAGCTCAAAAATATCATGGCTGAGGCAAGGTTAAAAGTTTGAACATGCTCACAAAAGCAACAAAGTAAACAGTTGTTAATATCTAGCTCTAAAATTCTATTTCCTTGTGAAGACCTGTCATCCACTAAAGACAACTTTATCCGTAAGAAATTAAATCCAGCTATTAATTAGTAGATGAAGGCTCTATTAATTAGTAGATGAGGTGCAACACTAGAAAACCAGAGTGTTTCTGGCAAACATCTTACTGGATTAAGAGTTTGTTTCTACAATGAAGAAAACAAGGTGTGAGATAGAAAAAGATCAGCTAAAAGTATTCTTTTAGAAATTCGAATTTGAAAGGAGACAAAGGGATTTCCTTCTAAATGTGATGTTAATTCTTTTTTTTTAATACATTTATTTGATTGATTTATTTATTTTTGGCTGCATTGGGTCTTCTGTGTCTGTGCATGGGCTTTCTCTAGCTGCCGAGGGCTTCTCATTGCAGTGGCTTCCCTTGTTGCGGAGTACAGGCTGCAGGCGCACAGGCTTCAGTAGTTGTGGCTCGCGGGTTGTAGCGCGCAGGCTCAGTAGTTGTGGCGCACAAGCTTAGCTGCTCCACGGCATGTGGGATCTTCCTGGACCAGGGCTCGAACCTGTGTCCCCTGCATTGGCAGGCGGAATCTTAAACACTGTGCCACCAGGGAAGCCCCTGGGATGTTAATTCTTGACAAATATTTCCAAAATAAATTTGTTATCACCTTAGGTGCTTTTGGAAGGAGCACTGGTCCTGGAGCATCTCATGTATTGTAAATTGGTGTCCTTTGATTTCTAATGGGCACATCCAGGAGCACATTTTGCCTGTAAATTCTTCCCTTTACGTGCACTCAAGTATATTTGGAGTACAATCTGGTATATCTGCTCATAGCTGAGAGCAGAGGCCCATGGGAATTTAGGATGGGTTTTTTGTTTCCTAGTCATAGAAGAACTTCTGGCTTAGGGATATATTGATATTTAGGTTCTCATGCAGTGTTCCTCCCATTTACTTAGTAATTCTAAACCTTTTAGGTAGTTTAGAACCAACCAGCAAAAGCCTTGGATCTCACAAAATGACTAGGGTCATACATTATAAATGATTTATGCTAGCCTTCTGGACATGCCAAATGGCATGGCGGGTTTTGGATTTTCCCCTTGCTGGTGACGGCCATGCCATTTCTGTGCAATCCAAAGGTCAACCCAAAGTGTTGCATATATTCATAGAAATTAGTATACAGAGTGTCCTTTCTGCACATGGGCACTTCACTTTGTCAGCAAAAAAGGCAAACAAACCTTACTATGTATTTGTGCTTCTTGACAGATAAGATGGGAATTGCTAAGCTGTAAATCAGGCTGAAAGTGGCCTAACATGATAGAGACTTTCTCACTTCTCCATCACAATTACTTGGGTAGCTTCAGTGTACAGCATTGCAAGTGAATATTTGTATCTCATCAGCTTATGTAAAGCTTGAAATTCTGGCAGGTAGAAAAGAAACTTGAGGGCTTCCCTGGTGGCACAGTGGTTGAGAGTCTGCCTGCCGATGCAGGGGACACGGGTTCGTGCCCCGGTCCGGGAGGATCCTGCATGCCGTGGAGCGGCTGGGCCCGTGAGCCATGGCCGCTGAGCCTGTGCGTCTGGAGCCCGTGCTCCGCAACGGGAGAGGCCACAACAGTGAGAGGCCCGTGTACCGCAAAAAAAAGAAAAGAAACGTGAGGAAATTGAGGAAATGGCAATAACAACCTCACTGGTCATGGAAGAAATGCCTCTAGCTGCTTAGGTGGCAGTAACCTTGAAATGCAGCTTGTTCCACGTTAGGCATCCATCACCCAAGTAACTACTAAGTTCACACTACTTAGAAGAGGTTGTTCTCTTTTTCTCTAATCACAGTCCCCACATGCTCAAATCAGATTTATGCTGGCCATCAACTTTATACAGGATAAATATAAATCTTAGGAAGATTATCCTAGCATAGAGCAGATAATAGATCAAACCAGGTCTTTCTTCCATAATTATCTGGATGAAAAAGCTACATTTATGATCTGTATGGTTTACATTGCCAGGCTAAACTTCCTGTTAGTCTTCCCTTTTTTTGTAGTTGTAACAATAGTGTGCTTTATTTAAATACATTTTTATTGAGCATCTATTATATATAAAGCACTGCAAGACTTATGAGGGCAAGTAATACATAGGCCCTACCATTAAGGATTTTATAGTCTGAACAGGGGAGAGGTGTGGTGAGGGATAGACAAATCACATGTATTTGTAAGAGTGTACAACTTATGGTAAAATAATTTGTTTAAGAAAGTGTCAAACCAAATGCTACAGTGGTTCAAAGAAGGGAGAAGTTATGTTCCACTGGGGTAAAAGAATAGGCTTCTGAGAGGAAGTGGCAATTGAGGTATACCTTGGATGATGGATAGATCAGATTCTTACAGAAGAGGTGGGCGAGAAGGGTATTCCATGTAGAAGGAAAGGCAACAGCAAAGGCATGGAAAGCTAAATTGAAAATGCTTGTCCTTTACTTAATAATTTGGGGGAGATTATTTTGTTTTATAACACTTTATAAAAATGTTTAGCTTTGCAGTTCCGGATCCCTTAATGCCTGACCCTTCCAAGCAACCAAAGAACCAGCTTAATCCTATTGGTTCATTACAGGTAAGTGGCACAGTTTTTCCATACTTAACTTTTTGTCTACTGAAAAAAATGCCATAAATTTTGATAATATCATAAGGGCTGAGAGAAGGAATTAATATTTTAAAGATGGTATAACATTTTGTGTTCCAGGTTATGATCATTAGATGTTAAAGTGCTAACTTGAAATTATTTTCCTATTTATTTATGTTTTGGATTTTCTTCCATATACAGTATCTGCCTTTGGTTTGTGGAATTCTCATTTGAGATCAGCAGGACCTCAGTGCACATGGGTGGAGTGTTTTATATTTTAAGAATATTTCTTGCCACTCTTGTGACAAATCTCTACTTCTGTTGAGACAGAAGACTTTATAAGAACCCAAACTGAGTTACCTAACTCAAGAAAAGGGAAGTCGTTTGCTTATTTGCTTATTCTACCAAAAAAATATATTCAGCTTTGAATTTCTGTGTGCAGAATATCCTCCTTGCAGACTATCCATGTGCTCTGTTGGACAACTCCCCTCCCTATTATCCAACCAGTCCTTTGGTCTCTTTCCTCCTCTGTGAGTTTTTCTGTAGTTTTCTTCCCCTTCTTTCCTCAGCCTCATCCAAGTGTGTTTGTTTGCTGTCTGCTTCTCATCTGCTCTCGATCGAATGTAGTTAGTTAGGCAGCCATGGGTATGGAAGGTTATAGTTAGGAGGGGAGAGGCTTTAGGAACTGATGGCTGTGAGACCTGTAGCTGTCCTCTCTGATGTTCCCAGAGGCTGAACGTAGCTTGTCTTTCTGTTTGAACTCTTTGATATCAACTCACTACAGCTTAATGGAAGAGCACCATTCACTGCTTCACCACAGGAAAACTGCTTCCGTTTTGGTATTGTGGGCCTATAAGATATAAAATGCAGGAATATCTCTGGGAAATAGAGGGTCTTCTCTCATTTTTTTCATTGCAGAATATCATTATTCTTTGCAAACATATAAATAGATATGGGATCAAAATCATGAGAGAATATCATTTGTGTGATTGAGCCACTGCATAGTAAAAATTACTAATAAATCCTCATCTCGATTTTCTAGGAATTGGCTATTCATCATGGCTGGAGACTTCCTGAATATACCCTTTCCCAGGAGGGAGGACCTGCTCATAAGAGAGAATATACCACAATTTGCAGGCTAGAGTCATTCATGGAAACTGGTACTTATTCCTTTTTACCCTCATACAGTTGAAGACATTTGAAATATTTTGAGAAGATGAATGACCATAGAAATTTCTGTTGCGATTTCTTTTCAAATATTTCTATGGGGAAAAAAACTGACACTCCTGGTCTACTGTTTGTAACTTTCTGCAGTTGAATTTTTTTTTTTAATTTTTTAAATTTATTATTTATTTTTGGTTGCGTTGGGTTTTCGTTGTTGCGCGCGGGCTTTCTCTAGTTGCGGCGAGCGGGGTTACTCTTTATTGCGGTGCGCAGGCTTCTCATTGTGGTGGCTTCTTGTTGCAGAGCACGGGCTCTAGGCGCTTGGGCTTCAGTAGTTGTGGCACGTGGGCTCAGTAGTTGTGGCTTGCAGGCTCTAGAGCACAGGCTCAGTAGTTGTGGCGCACAGGCTTAGTTGCTCCACGGCATGTGGGATTTTCCTGGACCAGGGATCAAACCCATGTCCCCTGCATTGGCAGGCAGATTCTTAACCACTGCACCACCAGGGAAGTCTTCTGCAGTTGAATTTAAGTATAAATGTTTGGCTTAAGAATACTTTACTTCTTAATTTGATATTTTTTAAAATTATGAGTTGGTAATGGAGAAACAAATAAATAATTGACTCTTTAAACAGTCTTCATTGATATAATAGGGACTTAAAAATCATTTTGGAGAAAAAAGCAGTAGTAAATCTCTTGGAGTTTCAATAGCTATTCTAGAAGATAGGAGGACAAGAAGATTACATTTGAAAACAAGATGATTATTAAGAGGCTGATGGCAAAAAATTGCAGTGGGATAAAAATAAAGTAGAAATTAACCTTTTAAATTACAACAACTTTACGTTATAAAGGCCACAGACTATGAGAAAAAAGTCACTTAATAAAGTACTCCTGAGGATTCCTATTTTAACTTCTCTAGCATGTTTTTGTTAAGTGGCTTGAAATGGAATTTTACCTTGGTTAGATATTAGTCTTAAGTAATAAGCAGCTGTTTGCCCTTGAGAGGTAGTGTGGGCCAGTGCAGAAAGCCCTAGGCCAGAAGCAGGAACCTCAGCTTCCTGTTCTTGATGCAGTCCTTGATTTGCAAGTTTAGGTAAATTGCTTAATCTCCCTGCCTGGATCTCAGTTTTTAAATCTGTAAACATGGAAATAGATGATATTGATAGTGTCTTTCAACTCTAGCCTCTCCTATGCCCTTCTTATTCATGTTAAAGAAAGAAATTCCACATAGTTATCAGTGTATAGGAGATTATAAGCAAGAAATAGACATTGAAAGATAGCAGTTGTAATTCAAATGTACCTTGGTAAATTTGAATATTTAGTCAGAATTAAACCAAATATGGTTCATTAAAGCTAGACATAGGGAGATACATCTGTTAAAGAAAAACAAAGTGTAACTATTAAAGATAAACTGTTAAAGAAACGTCTTCAAAAATGTAACCATTAACAGTTGTATGAAGCACAACAAGTAAAGATGTCACGTCTGTAAAAGAATAGTATACGGGCTTCCCTGGTGGCGCAGTGGTTGGGAGTCCGCCTGCCGACGCAGGGGGGCGCGGGTTCCTGCCCCGGTCCAGGAGGATCCCGCGTGCTGCGGAGCGGCTGGGCCGCTGGGCCTGCGCGTCTGGAGCCTGTGCTCCGCAACGGGAGAGGCCACAACAGTGAGAGGCCCGCGTACCGGAAAAAAAAAAAAAAAAAAAAGAATAGTATACAAAAACCATGAGATTGTTCTCTGACCAAACACAGTACATTAAACATTTGGTCATTCTCTATGGACACTAGCTTATTTTCTAAACCTACTATTTCTTTTTCTTTATTTAGGAAAGGGGGCATCAAAGAAACAAGCCAAGAGAAATGCTGCTGAGAAATTTCTTGCCAAATTCAGTAATATCTCTCCAGAGAACCACATTTCTTTGGTGAGTAATGATCGGAGGTCTACAATGTTAATGTGATTAAACATCTGTTGCTGTAGGAAACTTCTCTAGATTTCTTTTTGTATAGATACTTCAGAGTTGCAGTTTTAAACAAATCCCTTAACTGTTGAGTAATACACTACCCCAATTTTAGCTGCTTGCAGTATGTGAGCCAGGATCACAGGCGTAGCCAGGTAAGAGAGTTTGGGAGGCACAGTCAAATTCAGAATAATATGATGGTATCTAAAGATGGTAAGTCACTAGTGCCACTTTTGCCTTCAGATTGACAATTCACTCCCATCTCTTGGTTCATCCATTCATTTATCCACTCAGCAAACATTTAGGGAACTCATTATTTGCCAAGCTTGATGCCAGGTACTGGCATTTGGTGAACGAGATAGTCTCTGGCCCTAAGGAGTTTGTAGCCAGCCTACTGAAAGAGAAAAGAACCCTACAGACTGGTCCTTCCAGAGGCGTCTTGGGAACGTAGGAGAAGGATCCAACTAAGACGGGGTTTTAGGAAGACTTCTTGGAGGAAGTAATAGCTGAGCTGAGACCTATAGGATGACAACAGGAGAAAAGAATTCCAGAGAGAAGAAAGACCATGTACAAAGACCCAGGAGTGAAACACTTTATGTGATCTAGGACCGCAGAGTAATTTGGGATGGCTGGAGCATATTCATAGATTTGGAGGGAGGGAGTCTCAAACAATGAGGCCGGAAAGGAAAAGAGGGATTGAATCTTGCAGGAACTACTATGTTAAGGAGATTGAACTTTATCCTGAGGGTAGTGCAAAGTCATTAAATAAATTTAATATGTAAAGGACAAGATCTAATTTATACATTAGAAGGGAAATCACTGGCAGCATTATGGTGAGTGAATGAATATTAGAGTCAAAGAGACCTGCTACAATGCCGTTTTAGAAAAGCAGATGAGAAATGATGGTGGCCTAGACTAAGGTAGTGGCAGTTGAAATGATCGATTTAAAAATTATTTAGAAAACTGAAGTGAATGGGGCATGGTAACTGATTACATGTAGGGAGTAAGGAAAAAGAAAGAAATAAACATTTTTAGCTTGGCAACAGAGTAGATGGTGGTACCATTCAATAATATGGGGAACACAAAAGATGAGTAGGATTTGAGGGGGAGCAGATAGTGAGCTAAACGTAGGATATATTGAATTTGAAATGTTTGTGGAGTAGCTAAGTGAAAATGTTGAGTAGGGAGCTGGTATTCAGATAGAGAACTTAAGAGATCGGGCTACACATAATATATTAATTGAGATTCTGATATTTGTATATAGGTATGTATGGTGGTCCATTATCTGAGAGTAGGATGTTAGGTAGGAAATGAAAAGTGAAGACTATAGGAGTGTCCTAAGCATCTGATAAAAAAAAAATGGCTCATTCTGTAGGGAAAAAAGACTATATCTGAATAAGTAATATAGTTTTGGTTTTGCTTTTTTAATAGAAAAATATGAAACACTGCATTCACTTCTTTTAAAACTGGATGAGAGATGAAACCATAATCACAAAACACAGGTTTGTAGGTGAATTCTGTTAAATCATCAAGGAAGAGATAATCTTCCATGCTATTTAAACTCTTCCAGTTAATATATATAACAAAGGGGAAGCTTCTAAATTTATTTTCCAAAACTAACATAACACTAATATCTGACAATAGCAAATCCCAATGGCAAAAATTATGGATTAATCTCCCTTATGGTGAAACACCTTAATATTCAGTAGAACATTAAAAGAATAATATACCATAGACAAGTAGGGTTTATTTTAGGACTGTAAGAGTGTTTCAGTGTTGGTAAATCTATTACTATAACTAATCACATTAATGGGTTAAAGGAGAAAAACATTATCCTCTCAATAGATGCCAAAAAATTTTGACAGTCATTACTGATAAACTCTTGTAAAATATCCCTATTGTGATTTAAAATATATACCTCAGTGCTCGCTTCGGCAGCACAGAAACTAAAATTGGAACGATAAAGAGAAGATTAGCATGGCCCCTGTGCAAGAATGACATGCAAATTCATGAATCGTCCCATATTTTTATAGCCAGGACGTGGAAGCAACCTAAGTGTCCATTGACAGATGAATGGATAAAGAAGACGTGGCACATATATACAATGGAATATTACTCAGCCATAAAAAGAAATGAAATTGAGTTATTTGTAGTGAGGTGGACGGACCTAGAGACTGTCATACAGAGTGAAGTAAGTCAGAAAGAGAAAAACAAATACCATATGCTAACACATATATGTGGAATCTTAATAAAACTAAATGTTTCTGATGAACCTCAGGGCAGGACAGGAATAAAGACGCAGACATAGAGAATGGACTTGAGTACACAGGGAGGGGGAAGGGTAAGCTGGGACAAAGTGAAAGAGTAGCACTGACATATATACACTACCAAATGTAAAATAGCTAGTGGGAAGCAGCTGCATAGCACGGTGAGATCAGCTCGGTGCTTTGTGACCACCTAGAGGGGCAGGATAGGGAGGGTGGGAGGGAGATGCAAGAGGGAGGGGATATGGGGATATATGTATACATATAGCTGCTTCACTTTGTTATACAGCAGAAACTAACACAACACTGTAAAGCAATTATACTCCAATAAAGATGTTAAAAATAAATAAATAAAATAAAATATATACCTCAGGAAAAAAATCAAAATCATGGGTACATGTTTACATAGCTTATCCATTCCCATTAATTTCAGAAATAAGGCAAGGATGCCCACAGATACCTTTTTTTTTTCCTTTGGGTCACACCATGCAGCTCTTGGGATCTTAGTTCCCCAACCAGGGTTTGAACCCAGGCCCTCAGCAGTGAAAGTGCTGAGTCCTCACGACTTCCCAGGACTGCCTGGGAATTCCTGATACCCTTTTTTTTAAACATTGTTCTAGAAGTATCAACCAGCATAATCAGAAAACAAGAGGTTGGAAATAAGAGGAGATAGAAACGATCATTAACTATAAATAATATAATTGTATCCCTATAAAGCCCTAGAGAAAAACTACCAGATATAATAAGAGAATTCATCAAGGTAACTGATCATAAAATTAATATACAGAATCAATAGCTTTCTCATATTATTTCTGTTACAAAGGTAACCACTAGAATAATTAAAAATAGAAAGGTGAAAATTATTGCTTCTGGAAAGAGGACTTGAAGGTAGGGAGCAGGATTGTTGCTTTTATAATTCTGTACTATTTAATTTTTTTGTTGTATGTGTGTATTACTTTTAATAATAAAATGTATGAAGCTTGACAACATTGATCATTTTATAGCAAAATAGAAACTCTGTCCTGAAAAAGCATACTAGAAAAAATTAATAGCTTCCCTATTTATCAATATTACAAAATGGAATATAGAAGATCCTATTCTCAATAGTAGAAAAGAGGATAATATGACAGGGAATAAACTTAGAAAGAAATGTGCAGGACTCATATGAGAAAAACTTTAAAACTCTAGTGAGGGATTTAACAGAAATTGAATGAATGTAAAGCTATCTATTTTTGATAGAAAGACTCAATACTGTAAATATATGAAAATGTAATACAGTCTTAGTCAAAATCTACCAGAATTCATTTTGCATCTTGATACAACTTTACTGAGTTTATCTGGAAAAATAAACTCAAGAATAGCCAAGAAAACTGAAAAGGAAGAGTACGGGAGGTGGGGTTATACCCTACCAGAAAATAAAACATACTATAAAACTATAGTAGTTAAAACAGCTTCTGTATCGCAATAGACAGAGGATAGGTATAGATGCCAATCCATATAGGAAGATAGTGTATGACAACAGTGAGATTTCACATCAGTGGGTGAGAGGATGAATGGTATAGAAATAACTTACAGCCACATTGTGGGGGGAGGTGAGGGGTGGCGGAATACACATGCACACAGGTGTATGATATATTTAGGTTGCTACCTTATTCCTTACATTAAAATAAATTTCAAATGGATCAAAGATTTAAACGTAAGAATTGGAACTGTATGAGAAAACATGGAAGAGCTTTCCTTTTAAAATTCTTAGCATGGAAAAGCCTTTTTAAGCATAACTTAAAACATAGAAGCTGTAAAGTAAGATTCACAAATTTAACTACATAAACCTACACTGCACAGCAAAATGTCTGTAAATAAAACTAATAAAAACAAAGTAAGAAGAAACTGTTTTGAACACATGAGTAGGAAGGGACTGTTTTCAATACCAAACATAAAGCTTACACATCAATAAAAAAGGCAACCCAGTAGAAGAAATACAAATGGTGGGGAAAAAAATGTTCAACTTTATTCATGCATGTTAAACAAGATACTATTTTCACCTTTAGTTTGACAAAACCTACAAAGTTTGACAATACCTGGTATTGGCTAGGGTGTGCGAAAACAAACACCCTCCAAGACACTTGATGGAAGTATACATTGGCTCATTAATCAGTTTGGAAGTATTAATATTTATCAAAATTAAAAGCATACATGTTCTTTGACTCAGCAGTTCTACTTCTAGAAGTTATTCTGTCGAGAAAGTCATCCAAGTGCAAAAGAGTTTCATTGTAACACTGTTAGTGAAAGAAACCAGAAACAACCTAAAACCTACAGTTGGAGACTGGTAAGGTAACTGTAGTGCATGTATGTGCAGTGCAGTGATATGAGAAAAGTTAACAGATGAGAAAACTTAACAGTATCAGGTGTAGAAGAGTAAGCTATCATTTTTGTTTAAAAAGATTATACGTGTGTCTGCTTAAACGTGCATAGAATGCGTACGGAAGTATACTGAAGAGGTGTTTAATATAGCAAGTATCTCTGGGGAGTGGAATAGAAGTCTGGGGAAGGGGCAGCAAGGAAAAGAGACTGTTCTTCGTATGTATTTGTTCTTGTTACAGGTATCCTTTTACTATATGGATGACCTATGATTTTTTTAAAAACAGCATTTTTTAAAGTTCCAGTCAAGGAATGTAAAATTCTACTTAGTACATTTTGCAAATTATGCAAAAATTACCCAATTCTTTATCATGGCCATCCCTATGATCTTTTGAAAATCCCTTAACCTCTGTCAAGCTCATTGATAAATAAGACCAAAGGACAGGTTGCCCTACTTACTTCAGAGGGTAGTTTTTTGTGGTTTTTCTAATGGCATATTATATGAAAGCAATTTAAAAACCGTAAACTAACATGGAACTGCAAAGTATTCTAAGAACAGAAGTGAAAAAGTAAAGATAGAGGGGAAAATAAAGAAAAGAGGAAAAGGAGAAAAGAAAACAGAAAAAAAAAACTCAATTGGGTTCTGGGATAAGTCTGATAAGAATTTTTTGACATCATGCCATTCATTTGAACGTCTTGTTCTCAAACTTGCACATTTCACCTTGTCTACAGTTTCTTTGTTTTCTGCTTTACAGCTGTCAGTTACAGAGACTGGTATTTAATACAAGAAGCCATAAAGATATGAAAATTCCTTTATATTTTAATTTGTAAATTGCTCCATTAGGCAGACTCGATTACAGTTGACCCTTGAACAACACAGGTTTTAACTGCTCAGGTCCACTTATATGCAGATTTGTTTCCATAGTAAATACTACACTCCACGGTTGGTTGATTCTGTGGATGCAGAACTGTGGATACAGAGGGCCGACTATAAGTTATACATGGACTTTTGACTGTGAGGAGTGTCGGCTGCCTCAACCCCCATGTTGTTCAAGGGTCAGCTGTATCGCAGATTTGTTTATCGTGCTCTTAAATATGTTATACATCTTAACGTGACCATCAGAAATTTTGACTGAGACCTTTATACTATACAAAAGTATTTTTAAATACTTCCAGTATATTATTGCACATTCTTTTTTCTTTAACATTGTGGTGTTTGTTAAATGTGTGTGCTTGTTAGTGCTATCTAGTTTAAATCGGGAAGTTTAAACATGCTTTATAAAGTATTAAATGTGAGTGCTTAATTAATACTTATAATAGCGTTGGAACCCAGTCCAAGAGTCTTAACTTTCGTCTCTGTTTTTCAGACAAATGTGGTAGGACATTCTTTAGGTTGTACTTGGCATTCCTTGAGGAATTCTCCTGGTGAAAAGATCAACTTACTGAAAAGAAGCCTCCTCAGTATTCCAAATACAGATTACATCCAGCTGCTTAGTGAAATTGCAAAGGAACAAGGTTTTAATATAACATATTTGGATATAGGTATGATTTTTTTCTTTAGCTTATGCTAAAACCTGTTTATTTTTTTAAATGTTTGAGGAACAAAACCTCTATTATAATTTTTTTCATTGATTGGGGATTCTGACTATATATAATTACTAGAACAGTAACATATATCATTAGTATGTCCCATTCTTATAAACAATAAAAATAGAGGTAACATCTATGCAGTTATAATAATAAAAACAATAATAGCTAAGAGTTATAGAGTTACTATGTGCCAGATACTGTTCTAAGGACATAACATATTTCAACCCACAGAATCCTCAAACTGTGAAGTAGATTCTATTATTCTTATATATGTGAGGAAAGTAAGACAAAGAAAGGTTGAGAAACTTGCCTGAGATAACATAGCTGCTAGTCAGCGGTAGAGCCAGATTAGAAGAGTCCCTGCTGATACAATATCTATTAAACCAGCCCTGATGGGCAGCTTGACAAATAAAAAGGCACCCACATTTCTAGAACAAGTACCAAGTTTGTGGGGTCAGGCCAGACGTCTTCTCTCCACTTTATCACTGTGTACCACTTCTGGGAGATAAATGGGGACAATTTATAGTTTTATCTCATCTCAGCTATGAACTGCTAAATTTTTCTAGCTCATAATCACTCAGATAGACAAATGCAGACAGATTGGAAAGGAATCAGTGTGGATTTTCTTTTAATGCAGTTTATAACTGGCTAATTTGTTTGTATGTGTGTGTTCTTGTGTGTTTTTGGTGTCTTGATTTAACATCAGTATAGTATGTGAAGAATTTGATACCCCTTATTCTAGCCTTAGTGACCTGGGGGGACCTAGCTTGTCAGAACTACTAGCACTGAGAAAGTAGGGTGTTTAGGGACTGAAAGAACTTCTGATTTTCTCTACTACTTTGGGATTGAATGATGGGTCAGGTACAGTGCCTCAATATACTGAGAATTATGCAGAACCTGGGGAATAATGCAGAAAGATGATCAGAAAACGTAGCTGATTGAGAGACCATTCATTCAAAAAATATTTCTTAAGTATCTACACATTGTTGGGTGTTTGAGACACAGATGAATAAGCCATGTCATGAATATGACTATGGAAGGTTTTGAATCTGGGAATAGAAGGAAACTTGAGATGGCTTTTTTAGATTACAAATTAATGATGACTTTGAAATGCTCCTTAGGAATTTTAAGAACTAAATAGTTCTTGTAAACATAGAACAGCAGTTTAAAAACCACAGTCAGTTAATTTGACTAACTTCTATGCAATTACTTTCAAAAGAACCTCAGTGTTCTCCAGAGAAGATCTACAAATGGCCAAGAAGCACGTGAGAATGTGCTCACTATCATTAGTCATCAGGGACATGCCAATCAAAACAACAGTGAGGTACCAATTCACACCCAGTAAGATGGCTATGATGAATAAAATAGAAAATAACCAATGCTGGTAAAGATATAGAGAAATTGTAGCCCTCATATGTTACATAGTGAACACGTAAAATAGTTTAGCTGCTGTGGAAAATCTGAGGAGTTTTGTTGCTCCTCAAATGAATTACCGTATGACTTAGTAACTCTACTGCTAAGTATGTACCCAAAAGAATTGAAAGCTGGTATTCCAACAGATACCTGTACACACATGTTCATAGCAGTACTATTCACAATAGCCAAGAGGTAGAAACAGCCCAACGTCCATTGACAGATGAATGAATAAACCAATTGTGGTATATACATGCCATGAAATATGATTCAGCCACAAAAAAGAATGAAGTTCTGATATATGCTACAACATGGATAAACCTCAAAAATAATTATACTAAGTGAAAGACAGACAAAAATAGTCACACATGAGTCCATTTCCACGAACTATCCAGAATAGGTTAATCCACAGATTGGTAGTTGCCAGGGGCTGGGCGGTACGGGTGGGGATAGTGTTTTCCCTTGGGGTGATGAAACAGTGAGAATGTTCTGGAACTGGATAGAGGTGGTGGTTGCACAACATTGTGAATGTACTAAATGCCACTGAATAGTTCACTTTAAAACGGTTAACTTTATGTTACGTGACTTTTACCTCAATTTAAAAATGAACCTAAGGCTTCCGTGGTGGCGCAGTGGTTGAGAGTCCGCCTGCCGATGCAGGGGATGCGGGTTCGTGCCCTGTTCCGGGAAGATCCCACATGCCGCGGAGCAGCTGGGCCCGTGAGCCATGGCCGCTGAGCCTGCGCGTCCGGAGCCTGTGCTCCGCAACGGGAGAGGCCACAACAGTGAGAGGCCCGCGTACCGCAAAAAAAAAGAACCTAGATGCTAGAACTAGAAAGCCTCTTCACACATTAAATAATCCCATTGTATCTGGATATTTTATACTATATTGATTCTAGCTGAAATAACATTTAATCATGACAATTTCAAACAACTCACCTGTTTCTACTCCTTTCCCTGTCTCAATAAACCATCTTTAGTAAGAGTGATTCATCAGATGTTAAGACCGTTTGTTTTCAGGGCTTCAGTGTTGTTTTAAAACATCCTAAACAAATATACAAAGTGGAATTAAACTCTCTGCACAGACTTAATAACCAAAGAACATGACATCACAAGGGAGGTTTTGCCCTGAACCGTGTATTTCCTGGTTCAGTGTCTACTGAAAATAACTGTAGACTTCAGAGTGGAAAATACAGTCTCTCCAGTCCTCTAGCAAATGTTTTTTTTTCCCTTTTAAAAAAGTTGCTGTGGTTCAGTAATTTGCAAACACTGTTAAACTAACCACATTAAAATTGCCTTGGGAGCTCTTTGAAAATGCAGGAATCTGGCCACTCCAACCCCTAACCCTGCGTTTCTGATAGAGCAGGCTGGAGTGAGGCCCAGGCACCTGGATTTCTTTAAAGTTCCCCCAGGTGATTATGAAGCACAGCTGTGTTTGAGAACCGCTGTAGCTGGGCAGTTTGTACAAGAATGACAAAGATGATAAGTGGAGTAGTATACCATGGACGCTTAGGGAGAAAGACGGTAATAGCAATTGTGTTGTTTTTACAAAGGATCTGCTTTCTATGCACGTGGCATTAATCATCACGTTTGAATGTGTCATTGCAGAAGAACTGAGTGCCAATGGACAGTATCAATGTCTCGCTGAATTGTCCACCAGTCCCATCACAGTCTGTCATGGCTCGGGGATCTCCTGTGGCAGTGCACAGAGTGACGCAGCTCACAATGCTCTGCAGTATTTAAAGATAATAGCAGAAAGAAAGTAAACGTGGAACAACTTAGAAAACCCTTCAGTAGCACATAAGAAGGTCCCCTTTCTCCCCTTCCCAAGTAAGACATTTACTATAATGTTTGAGTTTGTGTGTTGGTTCTAAATCTCTTCATAGATTCCATGAACACTCCAGATTTAATTATCTCCTGGTAGTTGTTATTAAGATGTTTTTAATGGCTTCGACTTTGTATTGGTATATTGTATTTATAAACTTTGTACCATAGGCAGAGTGTAGCACCCATTTTACAATGCCATGTACATAGAAGGAAAAAACTGCATGATTGTTGTTGTTGAGGAGGAGGAGGATAAAATAAAACTGCTAGCAACAGTCTTTCCTACTGGTGCTTAACCTCTTCTTTGTGCAAGGCTTTGTAAAGGGATTTCAAAGGAAGCCCCTTAGAATTAGTGTTGAGGAACGCACTAACAGGTTTTAATTGAATGTGATTGTTAAATTTCAGGGAACGTGATTGGTCTGCTGTGTATTTGAATCCATGTAATAAAGAGCTGTTGTTATAATGGGTTCTGTTCATTTCATTAAAGTGCTACTGACTCGACTGTGGCCCTGTTCTTTTTAGCCATTCTTGTAACATTACAATGTGGATACTGTGTTATTTACATATCTCTAGTTTATTTCTTAGAGTCAAAGGTTAAAAAAAAAAAACCCAAAATTTACAAATGCATATGTGATGAATCACTTCCATATTTTCTCTACGCATATGCAGTGTTGTCTTATGCTTTGACATATAACCATTCATAGATGAATAGTAGTTGAAAAAGCATTAGAATTACTGAAACAAAGCTTTCCAGTGCACTCAATTCAGTTACAAGAATGTTTCAAACAAAATAGTGAGTGCTTCAAAGGTTAGGGAAGAAGTCTCATGAGCAAATTTTAATTTTGCCTTTTATGTTTTCATATGTCATCTCATAACACCTCAAGTCTGCCATCTGTCAGTGCCAGCTGAGAGTGCTACACCTGTAGATCAGGGAATACCTCAGAGAGGAAGAGAGCGCTCAGTGATAAAGGTAGATGTTGACAACCTCAAGTGTCAGTCTAGCAGGAAGTATGTAACAAATGTTTTTCTGTCTGGAAAAAAGAGGATAACCTGAGTGCAATCCTTTGAGAAGAATAAACCTACATAATAAAGGGAAACCAGTGTGTGTAACTTGTTTAAAGCTGTAAAGAGCATTTAACTTAGTTTCACGTTATAAGCCATGTGTACATCAATTAAATCAAGATTTCAGTTATTTTGGGGGTGAGGTTAAGGAACACACAAAGACTGGAAACAAGTTTAGGCACAAAGTGGAGCATTAAGATCGGATTAACCTTGGGTGTTTATGAATGCTCTGGAATATAGACAGGGCACAATGAACTCACTTTAGAGACGACATCAGACCCTTTTGCACAGTAAAATGCCCACCGTGAAGAGGATAAGTTGGGGGGAGGTTTCATAAGGTGTTGGAAGAAGAAGATGAGGTCCAACACGGGGAAAGGGCAATGTACTTGGGTTCTAAGCAGTTCAAATGTACTGAAAAAATGATGAGATCTGAGTATAAGGTACCCAGAAGCCATGCTCTTCCTTCTGCCTATGCTTTCTCTACTTCGGGCTATGGAGGAAGCATGTGTTCTTAAAAATACTGTTCAGGGCTTCCCTGGTGGCGCAGTGGTTGAGAGTCCGCCTGCCGATTCAGGGGACATGGGTTTGTGCCCCGGTCCGGGAAGATCCCACATGCCGCGGAGCAGCTGGGCCCGTGAGCCGTGGCCGCTGAGCCTGCGCGTCCGGAGCCTGTGCTCCGCAACGGGAGTGGCCACAACGGTGAGAGGCCCGCGTACCGCAAAAAAAAAAAAAGAAAAAATACTGTTCAAATGCCACCTCTGTCAGACTGTCCAGCTGTGCTAGGGAGTTACCTGCACCATCAGGTGTTCTTTAACAGCATTTTGTCAAGGCTCTTAACCAATCTAATTGGTTATACTGTTAACCATGTTAGGTGAGTGACTCAAATAGGCTGAACAGGCAACTATGCCTGTTGCATTAGATGCATCAGTAGTGGGGAAATATGCTGTGTGGAGTTTATGACAAGTTCCAATGGGAAAATCACAATGTGGATGCCAAGGATTCTGGATCAAGACCATGCCATCTATAGCGGAGAAGTAAACACTTCTCAACAGCTCCTGATGTGCCAGTGTGCCCTGGTAGAGATGTAGCACCTTATGATGGGATGCTTGGTAGCCATGTAGCCAAAACCACCAATAATGAGCTGGGTTCTTTCAGTCCCATAAAGTCATAAGGTTGGGTTGAGTCATGTCGCAAACCATTGTAACATGGAAGATACATCTAGGAGCAAACACAAATATGGCCAGAGGGCACAGGATGCTACATAAGCAGGCAGCCTGGACTCCCAAGTCCAGGCACCACTGTTGCACCGGTGCCTCTCCCTCAGTTCACACCTGTTGCCAGTGACCCTGTGTGGCCAGTTGATGGAAGAGAAAAATGCCTGAATTTGAATCGTGGATAGGTAAGGCCAGTACATGGCACAAAATGAAAATACACGATGGCTATACTACAGCCCACAAAGGGGTGGCCTTGAAAGAGAGTGATGAGGGGAGATCCTCCCAAAGGGCAGAGTTTCAGGCAGTACACCTTGCCATCCATTTGCGTGGAAAGTGGCCCAAGATTAGAATATACTTGAGCAGTGGCAATTGGTGTGGCCAGCTGGCAGGGGCCTGAAAAGAAATAGACTGGAAGACTAGGGACAAGGAGATCTGAGATAAAGCTACATGGACAGGCACAAAGTGTGAAGAGCTTCGTACTGCCTGTTGATCCACACCATAAAGGATCCATGATGGAAGAGGCCCTGAACAACCAAGTTGACAAAACGACATCATCCAGTGTCTGGGATGGAATAGCCACTGTAGCAGGATTGGAGGCTCCAGCTGACCCAGAGGGATGGGTGCCCACATACCTAGGCTGATCTAGTTACATTCACTGCTGAATGCTCAGCCTGCCAGTAACAGAGACCGACACGGAGTCCCCAATCCCTCAGGAAACCAATCAGCCACTTGGTGGCATGTCAACTTACAGCAGTCCCAGGAGAAAGGTGATTATCAGCTGTAGCCCCGAGACTAGTTTCAGTGTCGGGGACTGTAGTTTATTTCACTAACTTCTTCTATGTTTCCTCTAGGGAAAGAGGCTGGAATCCTGGAGAATGCTCCCAGAACTTATTCTAAGTGGATTCAAGCAATGCAAGGGCTGGACTATCATTGTGGTCTATCACCCAGATCCCACTTAAGGGCTTAAGGAAGCACTTAATCATCCCAGCTGCAGGGAGTGCTGCCGGTGGGCAGTCCTCAGCGGTCAGCAGGACCAATTATATAATTTGTAGGGCCCACTGCCAAATGAAAATCTAGGACTCCTTGGCCAAAAATTATAAAGAATTTTAGGACAGAGACAGCAGGGTGTTAAACTAAGTGTGGGTTTTTTTGAGTATGGGTCTTGTGTGACTACATGAGTTGCATGTACGTGAAGGCAGTTCTAGCTATCATCCCTCTTCAGAATTGCCTCAGTTGAAAAGAGTCACTGCATCCAAGGTCACATCCTCTTTTTTGGGCAGCCTGCCTCCACTGACTGGTCAACAAAGACCTCACCGTCTTGCTCCAATTTGGGGCAATTCCAAAGGGCCCATCAGCTTCAGAGTTTCCTAGGGGTCCAGCTGATAACTTTGTTGAGACTGTATCGCAATCCAACTTCTCCTCCTGTCCAATCCCAATTTCTTTGTATTCCTTTCAAAGATGGTGATCCCCAAAGCACTCCCTAAATAAACGTCCTGCCACTGTCTCTTCCTCAGAGTCTGCTCCCTGCAGAGCCCAACCTGAGATATGGAGTTATAGTTTAGGGTGAAAAGAAAAATCAGATAAATCATGTTACTTATCAAAAACATTACAACTCTAAGATACTTTTATTTCTCTTTAGATCATATGTCTTTTGCCTTTTATTAAAAAAAAATGCTTTTGTAGGTCTGTGTGGTTGGTGTGTGTATTGCTCCGGTGGCAGGGCACATTGGGATTTTGAAAAGACTCTTCTTGACATCCAAAGGACATTCAGGAAATGAAATAGAAGTGATCCTAATTTGAGGACAAAGCCTGTCATGAGTAAGGCTACATCTAGAATAATACTGCACTTCAAGGGCCAAAGGACAGTTAAAAATCTGGGAAGATTTTTAAGAAGCCACATTGGAATATGAGTTCTAAAAAGTATAGATTCCAACCTTGAACGCTTCTGAGTATTAGAACTAAGCAGCAGCTCTTAATAGAGTAGGGGAAAAAAATCAACTTATTTTGATGCATTCAAGTACAGCTTTACCTGAAAAACTGTCAATTTGTGGAACTACTGACGATGTGGTCCACTCTGAACATTTTACTAGCTTGACAACATATTCAGAATTATTGACAGATAGGAGATAATGATGGCTTTCTGCCACAGATAAAGCTGATACCAGAAAAGGGAAGTTTGGGCTTGTGGGAAGATAACAATAAACCAAGTCTTGCGCTTATTCTATTTAATTTACCATTTCCTGATTTCTGCATTTGCCTTTGTAAATTTATTTAGGTTCAAACGTATCAATTCTAACCATCTACAGAGAACAACGTGCAATGAAGATCTGGCAGCTGCTATTCAGAGAGGTCAAAGTTCATGGATGGCATATGTGTCTGCTTGTCTGGTATGAGGTAAGAGTGGGTGTTATGGGAAGGAGACCAGAACAAGCTAGTTCTCCTTCCTATGCTAATCAGAGTGAGTGGATAACTGCAGTGTGTCTGTTGCATTTTGTGCTAGTAGATATAACTGAGGTTTGGGGAAATTTTATATGTATCTCAAGAAAAAAGAGGCACAAGACAGAGGCAAACTAAATATTTAAGTATATGGGCTAAAGTCAAAGAAAGGCATGGGTTTAAAAATGTCTCCCTTAAAAAAAATTTAAAAAAAATAAAAATGTCTCCCTTATAAATTTTTGTATGAAATGAAAAATTTAGGTAGTAGATTGGAAATTAGATGGTAGGGTCTTCCCTGGAGGTGCAGTGGTTGGGAATCCGCCTGCAAGTTCAGGGGACACGGGTTTGAGCCGTGGTCCGGGAAGATCCCACATGCCGCGGAGCGACTAAGCCCGTGCGCCACAACTACTGAGCCTGTGCTCTGGAGCCCACGAGCCACAACTACTGAAGCCCGTTTGCCACAACTATTGAGCCTGCGCTCTAGAGCCCTCAAGCCACGACTGCTGGGGCCCGCGCGCCTGGAGCCTGTGCTCTGCGACGCGAGGGGCCACCAAGGTGAGAGGCCCGCGCGCGCCGCAGCGAGGAGTGGCCCCCACTCACCGCAACTGGAGAGAGGCCCATGTGCAGCAACTGAAGACCCAGCACAGCCATATATACATACATACACACAAATAAATAAACAAATAAATAAATAGATGGTAGATTCAGTGCTGGGTGCTATTACAAATATTTGCATTCCTATTCATGAGCTTGTACCTTCATTCCATTGCAATCTGCTTCATGGCCAGATGGGTGCGTTACTGCACAGTATTTATTGATTTGAAATTCAGAAATTGATAGGAGTACCATCTATGCCTTATTGCTTGGATTTTTCTGTTTTGCTCTATATTTCTAATGAATAAAGATTTTAATGGCAAAAAAAAGCAGGCTAAGGATTTAATATTTGGTTCATGCAAATAAAAAGGACTTAAGCAAATGCCCTCTTTTCATTTGCTAATGGTAGGATGGTAATAAAGATTAGTACTGATCAAGAGAACCAACTCATGTGGTGGTACTTTTGTCCTATCCACCATCTTCTGCTTCTAAGCACTGGGCTAAGAACACATTTATACTGAGCTTCAGAGTTTTAAAGAATAATATAGCTAGACTTTACTAAGGACTTACTGTTTCCTGACACCAGACAAAACATTTTACATGTATATATAAAGCCATTTTTCTGAGAAGCTACACGGCACAGTAATTAAGTGAGCAGCTCTGAAGTCAGTCTGCCTAGGCTTGAATTCCAGCTCCAACATTTAAACTGCTGCGTGATTCCGGACAAGTTGCTAAACCTTTCCATTCCTCTGTTTCCTCATCTCTAATATAAGAGTAATTGACTTCCAGCATGAAGGAATAATAGATTCCGGGCCAGCCCTCCCTCTGTAAACAACTATGAAACTGGACAAAAGACACAAGGCAGGTGTTTTCAGACATTGGACGACAGCACAGACTGTGAACCTGAGAGGGGGTGAATCCAGAGACACATTCTAGATGGTGCATGTCAAAGATTTTATTCAATTCATTCAATAATGAGGGAACTAGTAAGATGCCCTGGCCAGTTCAAAAAGCATTTGTGGAGCTAGGGCATTTCTTTATAGGAGAATGAGATTGCTGGGTGAGATACAAAACTGTTTAAACTATAACTTTGGGGGTTGTCTGTTCCACTAGGCAGAAATCTGCACTTCTACCAGGAAAAAAAAAAAGTCTACAAGTTAACATGCATCATCACTAAGTCTGGAAACTTAAACCAAGGAAAAGCAGCAAGGTGAAGTACATTACCCTGGCTAATCCTAGCATAGCCTTCACTCCCATGTCACTGAAAGGACATGCCACCCACTATTTTTTTTTTTGCCTCATATCCAAGTATTAGATAATTTATCTTAATAAGTTCCATTTCCTCATTTAGAAAATGAGGCATATTCATTTATAACTCTCTGAATCCTGTTGTCATGCCTGCAAGTTACATGCCTATAATTCTAAATGGAACCCCTATTATCAACTAAAGGGATATACAGAGCAGTGTTTTGCAGAGCATTTAGAAGGATAACCTCCTAGACTGGAGTACTAAAGGATGGTATTAGAACCTTGCTACACCTAGATATTTACCCTTAATTTGAATGATATTAAAATATAATTTCATACTACCACTAAGAGTTAAATTACCAAGAGATTCCTGGGATTTAGTTACTGTGTCAAGTGTTTTACATGGATTATCTCAATTAATGCTCACCTCAACCCTCTGGGATAGGTTTATCCCATTTTACAGCTGAATAAATGAAACTTAGGTAGACAGGTAAGAATACCTAAAATCATCCATCTGGGAAGAACTGAGCCTTCTGAGTCCAAATCCAGTGTTCTTTCCAGGACCTCATAGTATTTGATCACTCGGAGTCACTGTTCAACAGCATCCTTAATTCCAATGTTCTTTGCATCACACAGACTCTTTAAGCCTCAATTTCCTCACCAGTGAAATAGGGATAACCCGCTCTACCTTCCTCCCAGATCATTAGGAAGATTAAATGAGATAATGAATGTGCAAGTATTTTGAAAACCTTGAAGATACACACAGTGTAAGGCATTCTCCTTACAAAGCTATGATATTGGGATGACTCACTCAAACATAAATTCCTTCTATAACATTTCAACTGCCTTGAGGTACAGGCTTATCGGATCAGCAGAGTAAACATTAAAAAGTCTGCCCCAGGGACTTCCCTGGTGGTCTAGTGGTAAAGAATCTGCCTTCCAATGCAGGGGACGCGGGTTCGATCCCTGGTCAGGGAACTAAGATCCCACATGCTTCGGGGCAACGAAGCCCACGCGCCATAGCCACAACTACTGAGCCCGTGTGCCTCAACAATAGAGCCTGCACGCAGCACGGCAAACTACAGAGCCTACGCGCCCTGGAGCCCACACGCCACAACTAGAGAAGAGAAAACCTGCATGCCAAAACGAAGAGCCCGCACGCCGCAGCTAAAGATCCCGCATGCCTCAACGAAGATCTGGCGTGCCACAGCTAAGACCTGACACAGCTGAAAATTAAGTAATAATTTCCAAAAAAAAAAGTCTGGCCCAACGAAAGGACCCAAGGTAATTTATGGCATTCTCTGAATCTCTACAGCACTTCCTCTTCTTACCATCTGCACTGTATTGTCTGATGATGGGCCTTTTTTCTTAACTGATACTGAGAACTTTGGTTGTTATTTAACAGTTTTGATCAGCACTGTCCAAAAAAAAGCCATAATGCAAATCACATATATAAATGTTCTAATAGACACACTGCTCACGGAGGATAATCTGCTTTATTCAAAGTCCACTGACTTATATGTTAATCTCATCCAAAACATACCTCCACAGAAACATCCAGAGTGATGTTTGACCAAATAGCTGGGTACCATGGCCCAGCCAAATTGACACATAACAACCCTCACACCCCCTTGAATTTTATCTCATCTATTTCTTTCATTGGGAACTCCAGTTAACAGGTTATAATCACTGTTATCACTTTCTCACCTTATTCTTTCATCTTAATAACGATTTAATCCTACCATTCTGACAGGTTCCCTCAGGGTCACTCATGAGCTTCTCATTGCCATATAGAATGTAATTCTAGAACAGTGTTTCAGAAAGTGTGTTCCACAGCTTATTTTTAATAGCTTTTATACTACTAATAATAATTTTTAAAGATTCCATATATAAATACAGTTGGTAAACTCTGGGTTAAAGAAGTTTATTTATGATAGGTCTTATCAGGTCCCTTTAAAATATCACAGCTGGGATACAGTGAGTAGCATTTTCCAAATTTTTTTTTTTGTGGTACGCGGGCCTCTCACTGTTGTGGCCTCTCCCGTTGCGGAGCACAGGCTCCGGACGCGCAGGCTCAGCGGCCGTGGCTCACGGGCCCAGCCGCTCCACGGCATGCAGGATCCTCCCGGACCGGGGCACGAACCCGTGTCCCCTGCATCGGCAGGTAGACTCTCAACCACTGCGCCACCAGGGAAGCCCTCCAAATTTATTTTGATGTCAGAATTCTTTAAATACCTTGTGGGACTAGCTGAGAGGAACACACACTTTGGAAAACATTAATTTTACCTCAATCTGTAAGTTTTTATAATTCTTATTAGCTTATAGCACAGTTTTGACACAATACATGCACCTTTTGTTTTTATTTTTTTCCTACCTTATTCCTAAGATCTTGTCTTACTCCTTCTGGGTATAAAGTGTATCATATCTTTTCACATGTCAAGCTTCCAGAATTGGTGCTGTACACACAGGATGTGTTCACATAAGCGAGCTTTACCTTGTTGCTGATCATTTAAAACTTAGCAACTGCCTTGAACCATAGAAACTTCAGCACATTGGTCACTAGGGGAAGACACACAGCACGTGGGCCACCCCTCTCCTCAAATCCTCCAAACTACTATTCCATCCACTCACAAACCACACCCAGTCTTAGGCAGAAGATATGAGCTACCTTCTGCTTCGTGCTCTCGCGGTCAGTGAGCTCAGAGTGGAATCACAGGCAAAGCAGAGCTCATGCAAGAATGACCAAGCCGAGATCAAGCTGAAGGTCTACTGAATGTGGTAGACGTTAGAGTAAAACTCCCTTAGGCTTGTCCCCCTACCCGGTTTAAAGAAATCATGTTTTCCCTTAGCATTTAATTTCAGGACCTGTAAATATTACTGCTTTTTAGGTAAACTGTATCATCCTAAATCAATTTACTCGGGTAATAAAAGATAATTCCATTAATATAAACTGCTCCAAGGGGATGCTGATCGAGCAATGAATTTTATTTCATTTGAAATGAGGTCAGTATTTAATTTTGCATGTTAAGTAACCTTGACTTTACTCTTGAAGGGAGCCTGAGATAGACGAAAGGAAATTTCCTTTTCATTCATGTGAGAAACAAACTTCTTTTTTTTTTTAAAACCCATATTCATCAGTGTGACCGTTAGTCCAAGAGGAGGCAATCGGTATCTTTACCAACAAAGCACCTTCCCTTTGAAGGACTGGTACTGGCCCCCTCTGTACAGTATTGTAAAACCTGAAGGAAAAACCATAGCCAAGTGCTACTACCAGGACAAGATCGATATTTACTATACCTATTTCACAGTGAAGATACCGTTTCTGGAAAATTCCTCACAAGAAAACTGAAATTCAAGCTGCCGCTCTTTCTTCAGCCACCACTGCTCAATCCTGCCTTGTGTGAGCCTGACGTTCGTTCTCTCCCCTTTTCAACAAAAGATGTCAGAGACCAGGACGGCCATGCTGGGGATGGGAGAGGCTGCGCGGGGCAGACCAGGCTTCCATGTATCGGGACCCTCGAGAAATTCTTTAGGAAGGGAGGGGTCGGGTAGGACATGCAGGTGCGGGAGTCTGGGGGACAGTAGGTCCCAGGGCGAGCCACAGGGAGCAGCGGCACGAACCGGGAGCAGGGCCCGGAGACTCCGCCCTCCTAGCCGACAGCAACCCTTGGGAAGGCAGCCCCAGAGTACTGCTCCTTGAGGGGCGGAGTCGCCGGGTTGGGAGGCGGGGAGCTGGGAGGGCTTTGGGGCCGAGAACGAGAGGACTGGCCCAAGGGATTGGAGTGGGCGTGGCAACTGCTTGGAAACGAAGAGCCGGGAGCAGTGAGCCCCTCGGGGAACTAAGATAGTAGATGTGCAAGGGGTGCGGGATGAGGGAGGAGAGGGCATGGGGAGGAAACGTACACAGTTTAGAAACTGCTGGGGAAAGAATGAGTCTTAATAATTAGGGAACACCACCAGAAGATTAGAAATCGAAACACAACTTCATTCCAGCAAAATAGAGTTGCACTTGTCCAATGGAAGACAGGAAAAGGGGAAAATAATTTTTTTAAATGTATGGTTGGTAAAAAATAAATAAGATAAACAATGTAATATTTGGGTTAAAGACAAAATTATAAGCAAAAATCCCCAAATATTTAGTGCTGAATGACATGAAACCACATGTGAAAATTTTTGCAACACAACAAGCAGTACCTAAAGAGAAATATAACTCTAAGTATATTTGAATAAAAATACAAGAAAAATAATCTCAGAAATCAGAGATTACAGAAGGCTAACAAATAGAGCAAAGAGAACAAGGAGGGGCATAAGGGCAAACAAAAAAAAATCAAGAAAAAGAGCAAAAATATTGGGGATTATTAGTGAAACCACAGACAATCCTACTACACAGACCTCTGGCAGAATTTGTTAAGAGAAAAACAAACAAACCATCCTAGAGTGAGAAGAGGCAAAGAAACAAAATGTGTAATAAAAAGTGGAAAATAATTACAGACACAGAAAATTTTAAGAAAAGGTAAACCCATATGAGCAACTGTGCAGCAAGAACTTTCAGCACCTAGATGAAATTGACACATGTTAACAATGTGTAACCCATGTAACCCCAGACATCTGAATAGACTACTGACCATTAAAGTAATTGAACTGGATATGGAAACCTCGAAAAAAATTAAAAAGCTCAGGTCTGAACAATCTTAGAGATGAGTTGAATCAAAGTTTCAAAGAACAAATGATTCCTCTTTTGTATGAATTGTTCCAAAAAATAGATGGAATGAAAACGATTTTGTAGCAACTACTATTATATAACCTTGAAATTGAACCAGATAAGGAAAAGAAAAGACAGTTTAGTATAAGACAGTTAGAAAACTGTCTTTTCTATACTTAGAAAAGACAGTGTAAGTATAAGAAAAGACAGTTATAGACAATTTCTCTTATGAATCCAGTGGGGCTAAAGATTTTCAGTAAAAGTTAATTATGTTGCTGTATTGTTTCATTTTAACAGGAGTTTTTAAAAAATATATTATAACTGTATGGACACTATACTGTGAACTCAGTGAAGACAAAGACCAGTCCACCTTGCTTTCTAATTTAATGGCAGCACCTGGAACAGTTCCTGATAATTTGTAAGCACTCAATAAATACTGGTAGAATGAAAAAGTGAATTCCTAAGGCCCACTTTTCTGTCTAGCATTAATTTATTCAACAATCTTTAAACTTGTCTGTGGTAGGTAGAATAATGGCCCCTCAAAGATGTGCACAGGCCTGACCCTGTGAATATGTTAGGTTACATGGCAAAAGGGAATTAAGGTTGCTAATCAGCTGACTTTAAAATAGGACAATAGGGCTTCCCTGGTGATGCATTGGTTAAGAATCCGCCTCCCAATGCAGGGGACACAGGTTCAAGCCCTGGTCCGGGAAGATCCCACATGCCGTGGAGCAACTAAGCCCATGTGCCACAACTACTGAGCCTGCGAGCCACAGCTACTGAGCCCACGTGCCACAACTACTGAAGTCCGCGTGCCTAGGGCCCATGCTCTGCAACAAGAGAAGCCACCGCAATAAGAAGCCCACACGCTGCAATGAAGAGTAGCCCCTGCTCACCACAACTAGAGAAAGCCCGTGTGCAGCAACAAAGACTCAACACAGCCAAAAATAAATAAATTTTTAAAATAATAATAAAATAAAATAGGACAATATCCCGGATTATCCAGATGGGCCCAATGTAAACACAGGTGTCCTTAAAAGCGGAAAGATCTTCTACAACTAAAGACAAAAAAGAAGGAACCAAAACAAGTTGGGTAGCAGAGGTGGACTCATGATATAATCAAGTCCCATACCCCTGGGCAACCCACAAACTGGAGAATAATTATACTACAGAGGTTCTCCCATAGGAGTGAGAGTTCTGAGCCCCATGCCCGGCTCCCCAGCCCAGGGATCCTGCACCAGGAAGATGAGCCCCCAGAGCATTTGGCTTTGAAGGCCAGTGGGGCTTAATTTTTGGAGCCCCATAGGACTGGGGGAAAGAGAGACTAACCTCTTAAAGGGTACACACAAGATCTCACAGATCCAGGGCAAAGCAATAATTTGCTAGGAGCCTGGGGCAGACCTACCTGCTGGTCTTGGAAAGTCTCCCAGAGAGGTGGGCTGGGGTGGGGCTGGGGGATTGGAGGGGTAGTGGTGGGGGGTGGGAGTGAGGGGATGGGGGTGGCTGTGGCTCACCCTGGGGGACACAGACACTGGCAGCAGCCATATTTGGCTGTGTTACACATTCTACTGTGTAACACTGATGCTGGCGGCCGCCATCTTCAGATCCTCCCTCTAGCTCATTAGCGCCAAGACCTTGCCTCACCCAACAGGCTGTAGGTACCTCTAGACATGCCCCTAGACACGGCCCTGCCCACAAGAGGGCCAAGACCCAGCTCCACCCACCAGTGGACAGGCGCCAGCCCTGCCCTCCAGGAAGCCTACACTAACCTCTAGACCAGCTTCAACCACCAGGCGGCAGACACTAGACCCAAGAAGACTACAATCCCACAGACTGTGGACTCAGCCTGCCCACAGTAGGCCAGATCCTACTTGGGACCACCTGGGCCCTGGCCCTGCCCACTAGCAGGCCAATACAAGCTTCAGGACACCCTGGACCTCATACCCGACCAACAAGGTGTTGGTGGGAGGAACCAACACCTCCCCACCAGAAATCTGACAGCAGCTATGGGATCCCTGGGTGCTGAAGCCAGCTCTAGGACCCGGCTCTGCGTGCCAGTGTCCAGCACTAACCCCAGGACCTGGCTTCACCTGCCAATGGCGGGGGCAACAGCTCTGGAGTGTTCTGGACCCTGACTCTGCCCACCAGTGAGCCAGCACTAGCCCCAGGGCCCCCCAGGATTCCACAACCAGCTGCCTCATGACAAGGCCCCCCTAACCAGCAGCATCTGCACAAGGCAGGGCCTGACAATTAACAGGGTTAGGGGCCAACCAAACCTACCAGACCACACACATAGTCAGCCCACTACAACAGAAGGACCCATGAAGCCCTCTTAGGGGTAATCCCTAGAGCCTGGGTGATGAGAGGGGAGAGCACTGCTGGGATGCATAGGACCTCTCCTACAGAGGGCCCCTTCTCCAAGGTAAAGAAACTAACTTACCACATACATAAAAATACAAACAGCAATTTAGAAAAAATGAGGCAACAGAGGAACATGTTCAAGATGAAGGAACAACATAAAACCCCAGAAAAAGAACTAAGCCAAGTGGAGATGGGCAATCTACCAGAGAAAGAGTCCAGAGTAAAGGTGATGAGAGAACTCGGGAGAAGAATGGATGCACAGAGCAAGAAGTTAGAAGTTTTTAACAAAGAGTTAGAAAATATAAAGCACAACCAAACAGAGAC
The DNA here is from genome assembly GCF_949987515.2 of Delphinus delphis. Lineage (NCBI taxonomy): Eukaryota > Metazoa > Chordata > Mammalia > Artiodactyla > Delphinidae > Delphinus > Delphinus delphis. Next base: position 54,692,380 of record NC_082689.1, read on the forward strand.
GAAGAATACAATAACTGAAATGAAAAATACACTAGAAGGAATCAACAGTAGACTAAATGATACAGAGGAATGGATCAGGGAGCTGGAAGACAGAGTAGTGGAAACCACTGCCGCTGAACAGAAAAAAGAATGAAAAGAAATGAGGACAGTTTAAGAGACCTCTGGGACAACATCAAGTGCACTAATATTTGCATTATTGGGGCCCCAGAAGATGAAGAGAGAGAGAAACGTTCTGAGAACATATTTGAAAATATAATAGCTGAAAACTTCCCTAACCTGGGAAAGAAAAAAGTCACCCAAAGTCCAGGAAGTGCAGAGTCCCATACAGTGTGGGACTGTACCTCTGTACCCAATGAGGAACACACCAAGACACACTGTAATTAAAATTACAAAAATTAAAGATAAAGAGAGAATATTAAAAGCAGTGAGAGGGAAAAGCAACAAATAACATACAAGGGAACACCCACAGGCTGTATCAGCTGATTTTTCAACAGAAAATCTGCAGGCCAGAAGGGAGTGGCATGATATAGTTAAAGTGATAAAAGGGAAAGCCTACAAGAAGAATACTCTACCCAGCAGGGTTCTCATTCAGATTTGATGGAGAAATCAAAAGCTTTACAGACACACAAAAGCTAAAAGAGTTTAGCACCACCAAACCAGTTTTACAACAAATGGTAAAGGAATTTCTCTAGGTGAAAAAGAAAAGGCCACAACTAGAAACAAAATGAAAAACTCACCAGTAGAGGTGAGCTCACACACAAAGTTAGCAGGAAAGTTAAAAGTATTAAAATCACCTATATCCACAAATAAGCAGTTAAGAGATACACAAAACAAATGTAAAATACAATATAAAAAAACAGTAATCAAGAGGGGAGGAGAGTACAAATGCAGAGTTTAAAAATGCATTTGAAATTAAGAGATCAGCAACTTAAAACAATCATGTATATACAGATTGCTATATAAAAACCTCATGGTAAGCACAGACCAAAAACCTGTCGTAGATACACACACACACACAAAATTAATCCAGACTTAACATTAAGATAGTCATCAAATCACAAGAGAAGAGAACAAAAGAAGAAAGGTTAAAATAAAAAAGGGAGGAAGCCCTTCTCTCACCACACTCTTCTAATAAATCCAAGTCTCTTAAAGTTCTAGACTTTGATTCAGGATTCAAGGCGTAGAATTTGGCTCAGAATTAAAAGACATAGAATTTAATTCATGCAACTTTCTTCACTTGTGTCACACATGGTGGTGGTGGTCTTAATAGAAATGGACTACGATGCACTGGGTAGCAATAATATCACATAATACTGATTAACCAGATCAGAAAATACATATTCCACTGGACAAACCAGTATACCTACCGGTCTAAATATCACTATTTTCAAACTGCCCATCTTGTAACAGTCCATAACATTATCAACTCTTTGAAGCCTGAAATCTTATGTATTATTTACTTATTTAATATATTTATTAAATAAACAATTTGTTTATTTAAAGAAAGAGAACAAAAGACAGCAAAAAAAAAAAAACCCTACAAAAACAAACTCAAAACACTTAACAAGGGGAGTCCACGTGGGCACCGGCGCTGCAGGTAGCAGGGTGGGGTTGTCATGGCGGAGCTGCAGCAGCTCCGAGTGCAGGAGGCAGTGAACTCTATGGTGAAAAGGATGGAGAGAGAGAACATTGGAAGATGCAGGGCCTCATGTTCCGGTGCATCACCGGCTGTTGTGAGGACAGCCAAGCCACCATGCAGCAAGTGCGCCAGTGCATTGAGCGCTGCCATGCACCTCTGGCTCAACGCCAGGCCCTGGTGACCAGCGAGTTGCAGAAGTTCCAGGACTGCCTGGAATGGTGCACTATGCATTGCAACGACAAAGCCAAAGATTCAGTAGATGCGGGGCGTAAAGAGCTTCAGGTGAAGCGGCAGCTGGAGAGTTGCGTGACCAAGTGTGTGGATGAACACATGAACCTCATCCCAGTCATGACCAAGAAGATGAAGGAGTCTCTCTCAACCATTGGGAAATAGATGTCTGCTATTGGCCATCGGGGCTGAAGGCAGGAATGTATTTAAAAAGAGGAATGGGGATTTGGGTTTTCTAAGGAAAGTTTATGAATGAGGAAATTAAGAATGGCAGCAAGTTTAAGGCCTATGTCACTTGCCTCTGGACACTGGTTCCTTTGTGTTTGAATCCTAGAAAGTGGAAAAACCTGGTGCTAAAATTTGGGTCAGAGATAGCACAGGAGAGTTTTTGTGAGCCTGAATTTCATGTGAATTTCATGTGAATTTCATGTGAATTTCATGAGCCTGAATTTCAAGTGCTTTTCCTGGCAACAGGGAGCCTCCCTTGTACCAAACCAGAGCCCTCCAAGGTACCAGATTCTCTTAGTACACAGATACCAGCAGGCTGGCAGGTTCACCTGACCTGCTTATGAGCTGGTGGAATGTGAGGAGAGGTGTTTCTATTTATTGCCAATCTCCTGTTTACCAGAAGGATCACTACAACATTTTCCACAAACTGGAAACAAAATCCATGAGGTCACTAATTTAGAAGGGGAAAGGGGGCTTCTGGGGATTTGTTTTGCTTGGTTTTGTTTTACATACAAGGGCATGAAATTACTTTTAAGATGTAGAGTTGGGAGAGGTAGTTTGGATAAAAATTTTGAAAGGGTCCTTGCGGATATTCATTTCTGCCGTCAAAATGTGGATGCACATTTCTTAAAATTCTCACACATGACATCTTTCAGCCTGGAGACCCTGCGAATATATAAGAAGTGCTATCATACCGGTAGGGGAAGCACACCTTCCCTCTAACTGGCAGCCATCATGAGCCCTGAGGCTGTCTGCAGCAGAGTCAGCTGAGTGACAAGACAATCTTGCAGTGACACTCACCCTTGAAGGAAAGGGGATTGTGATTGTGCTATATGCCAGTATTAGAAATGAACAGCAAAAGAGGAATTGTTAGCTGCTTAATTAAGAGTTATGAAGTACTGGCTTTGGAAAAATCTGGTTTTCATAAAACAAGTAGAATGAAAGCCTAAACTCAGTATTGCTTACTTTGCCCCCTGTAATAACAGAGCTCTGTTGAAACAATCCCTTGGCAACACAAAGGTCAAAGGAGAAAAAGTCAGCAACTCAGGGGCAAGCTGTGACTCCTTTAGAGCAAAAAATGGGACAGCCCTACGTTACCAAATACCACTTTTGCAACATGCATTGTTCCTGCCCCAGTTCTGGCACCTTATCGTTTTATTAAGGACCTTGTGTTTTTACCAACTTATTACTCGATAATATAGCCTGTCTGTTTGCTGCTTCAAGACTGTGATATATTTTCCTGGTGATTTGGTTTTAAAAATAAATAAGACTTAATTTTTCTTCCAAAAAAAGAAAACAAAATTTAACAAAATGTCAATTAGAACATTGGAGGGCATTATGCTAAGTGAAATAAGTCAGACAGAGAAAGACAAATACTGTATGATATCACTTACATGTATAATCTAAAAAATACAAAAAACTAGTGACTATAACAAAAAAAAAGCAGACTCACAGATATAGAGAACAAACTAGTAGTTACCAGTGGGTAGAGGGAAGGGGGGAAGGGCAAGATACGGGTAGGGGATTTAAAAAAAATTTTTTTTTTTTAAAAGGAAAAAAGAGAGTTGGTAGTTGAGACACACTGCAGCCATAAATTTTAGATGTTTTTAGATTCCAGTTTGAGGGTGAGGAGACTAACTTTTTCCCAAGGGAAGTGTAAATCTTCTGTCTGAATTTGGAGGGAAAAGCCTGCTGATGCAATCTGGCCTTGGCCAGAGGCAATACTACCAGTTATGCCCTCACAGCGTGATACCGGGTGATATGCATGGAGAGAATCTGAGCTATGTTTTATGGTTTACGGTTGGGCAAATTAGGCATTTGACAAGCAGGGGAATATTGTTTGGAACTTTGCTCAATAGGAGGCCATCATTACCAAAGACTCGATGCCAAAGAGAAAGCTTGTTAATTCAGCTTTCCGTGATGGCTAATAACTTCTAATAGTCATTATATGGGTTACTTGGTCCTGCTGGGTCCCAGCATGTAAGCTTCTTTCTGATCAAAGTTACCCCCATGGGTAGGCTGTGGTTAAACGTTTTAATTTCTGTCTCCATGAAGTTCTGTTATCCTAGTCCAAGAGATTGAATTGGCAGTCTCTAACTTCCTTACCTTTTTTTCAACACAAGAATATAATTTTAAGAAACCTTTTGCTTTGAAGTAATTATAGGTTCACAGGAAATTGCAAAGATAGTAGAGAGAGGTCCCCTGTACCTTTCACTCAGTGTCCCTAAATGGTTACATCTTACATAAATATAGTACATTAGCAGAACAAGGAAATTAACAATGGTTCAACATGTATATACATCTAATTTTTAAATTTAAAGTATACACAACATAAAATTTACCATCTTAACCATTTTTAGGTATACAGTTCACATTGTTGTGCAACCAATCTCCAGAAATCTTTTCACCTTGCAAAACTGAAATTCTGTACCCATTAAACACTAACTCCATAGATAGCTAGTGGGAAGCAGCCACACAGCACAGGGAGATCAGCTCCGTGCTTTGTGGCCACCTAGAGGGGTGGGATAGGGAGGGTGGGAGGGAGACACAAGAGGGAGGAGATATGGGGATATATGTATATGTATAGCTGATTCACTTGGTTATAAAGCAGAAACTAACACACCATTGTAAAGCAATTATACTCCAATAAAGATATTAAAAACAAAACAAAACAAACAAAACACTAACTCCCCATTCCTCCCTCCCCACAGCCTCTGGGAACCAACCTCGTACTTTCTGTTTCTATAAATTGTATAGATGACTTATGTAAGTAGAATCAGACAGCATTTGTCTTTTTGTGTCTGTTTTAATTCACTTAGCATAATGTTCCCAAGGTTCATCCATGCTGTACCACGTATCAGAATGTATTTCCTTTTTAAGGCTGAATAATATTCCATGGTACATACATACTCCATTTTGTTTATCTATTAATCTGCTGATGGGCACTTAGGTTGCTTCCACCTTTTGGCTATTGTGAATAATATTGCTATGAACATGGGTGTACAAATATCTTTGAGACCCTAATTTCAACTACTTTGGATATTGTTAGGGGCTGAATGGTGTCCCCCTTAAATTCATATGTTAAAGTCCTAACCCCCAGAATATCAGAATGTGACTGTATTTGAAGATAATTCCTTTTAAGAGGTAAGTTAAATCTAATCCAATCTGGCTGGTTTCTTTATAAAAAGGAAATTTGGACACACTGAGAGACATTTTCTGAAATGTGTATTTTTTAGTATGGTCTTAATATTTTTCATTCTTTTTTCTTAAAATTGCCTACAATATTCTTTGAAGTTGCAGTTTACAATAAGTACATTTAGATTGTTGACATCTTCAATTGCTTCTTCCTCATAGACCATAATATTTTCAATTGAGAAACTACTTTCTCTGCAACTGCTGAGGTACTTGGTAATTTGGGGCAAATTCTAAATGGAGGATATTCTAAAATCTAACACTGGGGCTTCCCTGGTGGTGCAGTGGTTGAGAGTCCGCCTGCCGATGCAGGGGACACAGATTCGTGCCCTGGTCGTGCCCACGGAGCGGCTGGGCCCGTGAGCCATGGCCGCTGGGCCTGCGCGGCCGGAGCCTGTGCTCCACAACGGGAGAGGCCACAGCAGTGAGAGGCCCGCATACCGCAATAAAAAAAAAATATAACACTGTTTTTGTTGTGAAATGTGTAAAATTTCAGCACAATATTTTCACAGGTACTGTCCCTTTGTTACCCATCCTATTGCCTTAAGCAACAAAAAGGATTTATAAGACAAAATGTGTCCAATAAATGGTCTCTATAATTCTTTAGAAAATTTTGCCAGATTTTGATGCTGCAAAACCATTGGTTGTTCTCGTTCATTCCATTCAGATAAAAAAATGTAAAGGTTCTTCTTACAAGTCCAGATGCTCCAAAGCTCAGTTAGAGAATTTAAAAGTTACATCTACATTGTTTGAGCTCTCAGCATTCTATTTGTTCAGTTCCTTCCTTGTGCTTGAAGGGATAAAATTCAGTGTCTTCCTGTTTGGAAGTTTTCTTTTCAATAATTGCAACTCACTGAAAACTTCAAAAGCTGAAGTTTTTGGCAGTCTACTCATTGAATATTTAGATTAACAATTTCCAATTGATTTTGAGCAAAGTGAAACCAAAATTTAGAGAACTTGTTATAAAAATGTTTGATACCATTGCAAGATACCTAGAATGATTTACAAAGTAGTACTTCAAAGTACTACTCAAAAATATTAAAATTCAAATGATGGTATATAGTAAAAGTAGAATATAACCATTGGAAAACTGTGATTTTTTTTTTTTTTTTTTTGCGGTACGTGGGCCTCTCACTGTTGTGGCCTCGCCCGTTGCGGAGCACAGGCTCCGGATGCGCAGGCTCAGCGGCCATGGCTCACGGGCCCAGCCGCTCCGCGGCATGTGAGATCTTCCCAGACCGGGTCACGAACCCGTGTCCCCTGCATCGGCAGGCGGACTCTCAACCACTGCGCCACCAGGGAAGCCCGATATTTCACTTTTGACATAATTAACTCCTAAATGCTTTACTTCAATTACACGAGTTGGATGAAAAACTGAACTACTTTTGGAATTATTTCAATTGATTTTCTATGTGAAGCGTCTTATGACACTGGTATGAAGTTGTCATTATTTTGCACTATTTACAATAGCCAAGGCATGGAACAACCTAAGTGTCCATCGACAAATGAATGGATAAAGACGATGTGATATACACACACGCACACACACGCACACACACACACAATGGAATATTACTCATCCATAAAAAAGAATGAAATAATGCCATTTGCATCAACATGGATGGACCTAGAGATTATCATACTAAATCAAGTAAGTAGGAAGACAAATACCATATGATATCACTTATATGTGGAATCTAAAATATGATACAAATGAACTTATTTACAAAACAGAAATAGGCTCACAGACATAGAAAACAAACTTATGGTTACCAAAGAGGAAAGGGGGGGCGGGGGAGAAATAAATTAGGAGTTTGATATTAACATATACAAACTACTATATATAAAATAAACAACAAGGACCTACTGTATAGCACAGGGAACTATGTAATAACCTATAATGGAAAAGAATCTGAAAAAGGATAGATGCATAGATAGATGTATAACTGATTCACTTTGCCGTATACCTGAAACATTGTAAATCAACTATACTTCAATTTTTAAAAATTGACATTATTTTAATTATATACAAAATTCTTTTGCTAATGGAGCCAACACACTAACAGCTATTGCTACATGTTAGTGTACATGTAAGAAAGTTGGACTCAATATGAGCAAAACTAATTTAGAAGTAGATACATGTGACCTGAATGAAAGTTATGCTTCACATAGTGATGTGAAAATGCACCTTTTGTTGCTGCGTGTGTTAAATCATTGTCTTCAGGCATGACGTTCTTAAATAACAACTAACTTTTCAAGTGCATGCTGATGCCTTTTCAGCAGATTTGAATCTCTGGCTTTTTTTTTTTCATATTCTGGTTTTCATGTTAAGAGACTGAATGGACAAACAGACAATGGCCATACCGTATGTGACAACAGAACTCTCACCCACAACCTCTGCAGCAATCAGCCCAGAACTGCCAGGACTCAGTCAACGGCTGCCAGCTTCCTCATTTTTGCCTCGATTTCCAACTCAGGACCATCCAAAGAAAGCCAAATATACTTCCCAAGCTAAACGTGTAGGATATACTGCTTCTAGTTAGCATACCTCCACCTTCCCCATGTCAACAGTTTCCAATCCAAGCATATCTGAAAAAAATTTTTCAATATAGAACTTTCCCACCCTCCTATCTGCCTTTGGGTTTCTGCCAAAGGCAAGTGATGGTGGCTCCCCTGCTATATAGCAACCTCTGAATAAATAGCCTTTGTGCTCATGTGGATGGTCTTCATCCATTTCCACAGTGTGGTCACTGATGTCATGGTGGATGAAATTACCAATGGTGGATGGTAAATGTTGATAACGTTTTATGCAAGTTACTTTTTTTTTTTTTTTTTTTTTTTTTTTTAGCGGTACGTGGGCCTCTCACTGTTGTGGCCTCTCCTGTTGCGGAGCACAGGCTCCGGACGCGCAGGCTCAGTGGCCATGGCTCACGGGCCCAGCCACTCCGCCGCATGTGGGATCCTCCCGGACCGGGGCACGAACCCGTGTCCCCTGCATCGGCAGGCAGACTCTCAACCACTGCGCCATCAGGGAAGCCCACAATTTACATATTCTTCATTAACTTTACTGAGAAACAGAAATTCAGTACTTAACTTTTAGTCCTGGTTACTGCTATACAAATCCTTTTCTATCAACCTTTGAATTCTATGAATGATTTTTCACCTAATAGTAAAATTTTCTTCCTGGTATTGAATGGTACCTACTAATTTCTCTAAACATTGATAAGTGGTCACAGCAGAACCTGAAGAATCTGTCTCATTATGTACCATGGCAAGAAAATTCCTATTTCATGCTTTGACGACTCATCAAGGAAAGACAACCACTTGGAATAAAGAGCCCTCACAGATAAATGCATTAATACAATGGCTATGAGCAGTAATATACAGGTGGCGAAGGTAGTGTGGACGACAAAAAGTACAGATTTACATTCTCTGTTATCATTTAGAAATGCTTTTTGAAGACTCTCGCGTTGTTTGGATTTTTGCCAAGGGAAAACATGTAACAGAAAAATAAAAACCCACTACCTTTAAACATCAGTATTTTTGTTTCACTAACAGGTCCTCAAAACAGAACCCACTTGTACTGGCAGAAGTGTTCAGATTTCTACTCCTGGTGGTAGACAACAGATGCCACTCACTCAGCACTAACCATTCCCAGCTCTGGCCTCAGCACAGAAAACATATTCCGTCAATTCCGATTTGTGTAAGAATGTCGTTAGCCGGGTGTACAGGCATGTACTTGCTCCCAGGGAGTTTCCGTAACATCTCTATATTCTCACTCTTAAATAAGAGCTTTATTTCAGATTCATACAGGCTTTTTTGTGTTTTTTTGTGACATCTTCCTCCTGCTCCCCAAGGATGAAATTGATGAGAAGGTACCTTTTTTTTTTTTAAATCTCAATTGTCTCATTTAGGCAACAAGTTCACGTGCTAATGAGAATAGAAGGTGAGTTTGTTTAGAGAGGAGGGCTGAGAGAAGGATTTTATGATTGACAAACAACTGGACTTTTCCATTGAAAACAAATATTCTTCTCCTTTCAAGTTAAGTATATTAGAGGATTCTGGTTTTCATACTGCTTTAAACCAGGGTTTAGCTGAGATAGGATTTTGTTGTTCCAAAGTCAGATCATTTTAGGGCCACCTGAAATTGCTGAAGTCATCCAGGTCATTGCACTAACATGAGTCTAAATTTAAATGATACCTTTAGTCACTCATCATTATAATAGTGACCAGATGCAGTACAGTGTGATGGAAAAACCTAAAGAAGAAGCTAGAGGCAGGCCATCTATGTGGTTTTCTATGTTCCCGCTTTCTCTGTCTTTAGAGTTATATGCCTTACTGGATGAGTCTGTGAGGAATGGAAACAACTGGTTTCCCCTCCAGTTGTTACCTGTTGTATTTTCCCATTTAACTGAATTAATCATTTTCATGGAAACCTTTATTAAAAATAGTTTCAAAACAGACTTGCTTGCATGATTTTAATGTAATGAAAAAATTCTAAGTTATTTTCTTCAGATACTTTCATTTTCTTCTGTCTGCAAGCTCCAAGTGGAGCTGTATTCATTTATTCATTCAATAAATATTTCTTGCATATGTACAATATGCCAAGCGCTGTTTTAAGTAAAGATGACAGATTTGTAAGAGAATCATCTTAGATGTCTCAGCTCTAGCAACTGGCTAAATATTCAATCCCATGTTATTTAACGACAGCATTTAAACTTCCCCCACCTTTGCACTGTGCAACTCACCTCCTCCTGCTTTGTGAATACCACTGGGGTAGGCTGAATAACACCCCCGAAGATGTCCTTGTTCTATTCCTCAGAATCTGTCAATGTTACTTTAAATGGCAAAAGGGACTTTGCAGATAATTACATTAAGGATCTTGAGTTGAGGAGATTATCCTGGATTATCTGGGTGGGCCTTAGATGAAATCACAGCATTTTAATAAAAGAAAGGAGGCAAATTTGACTACAGAAGCAGAGATTAGAGAGATGTGGCCACAAGCCAAAGAATGCAGACAGCCACCAGAAGCTGGAAGAGACAAGGAACAGATTCTTCCAAAAGCAACCGGCCCAGTCAACATCTTGATTTTAGCCTTGTAAAGACTCATTTTGGACTTCTGGCCTCGAATACAGTAAAGAATAAATATCTTTGTATTAAGCCATTAAGTCTGTGGCAACTTGTTAAAGCACCAGTAAGAAACTAATACAGGTACAGGCCTAGGTTTTGAGTATAATTGTACTTTATAGAAGTGGAGTCTAGGATGTATCTAAAAGCACTAATGTCATCCATGAGATAGCAGTTTTGCAAATTTCCCCCACTGACTAGAAAAAAGGAAATTTTCTTCTTTATGGTTCCCCAAATCTACTGAGAAGCCAGTACAATGTGAGACGGCACTTTGGGGACAGATAGGCTTTTCCAGAATTTGTCAAATTTGAAGCGCGCATAATATACCTGCATGGATTTGTTGTCAGGATTTGTCCCAGATGCTAACAAATGAAAGATAAAGCATCTAAATCAATAACCTCAGGGCTTCTGTTGAGCTGCACCTCACAGGCCTGCAAGCCCTGTACTTGTCCAGACTCAAGGCAGAAGGGAGAGCTGGAGTCAGCGACAGAGACACCAGTGGTTTAGCGGACGGGGGTTGGGGTGGGGTAGGGGGGCTGCTTACCTGTCTCAAGCGACGTCCCCGAGGGACCCGCCACCGTGTGCGCAAGTAGCAGCCATCTTTGCTCCCAGAGGGTGGGGGGAGCTTGCCTGTTATAGGCGGAATTGACGTCAGCTTGGCTCATCGGTTACCAGGGAAACTAGCAGAGGAGCCCGCCCCTCACCATGCCTTTGATAAGCTCTCCAGGTGTAGAGACTCTGATCTAAAGATTAGAACAATCACTAGCTGGGGCCTGGTGCAAGTGTGTAGGAAGGTCAGTCAGGTGAGTTGGGCGTAGGTGAAGCAGACATTGATGGAGCAGGGGATGGACTGAGAGCAAGAGTACAGCCATCTTGAGAGGCCTGATCATATAGCTTCTCACATAATACTAGCTTTAGGCAATTTCACCAATTCAGCTAGACTGTGGAAAAACATCTTTTGCACTGAACAAAATAAAAAAGTTTGGAATGTTTCACTAAGTATCGTGAACTATGTTTGGCAAAATTGTGAGGAATTTAGAAAACAGCTGACCTCTTGGGGCTGATACCATGAATCTGAACATTACTGATGGAAGAAGCCACGCTGGGAATGCCATCCTCCTGTGTGGCCGCCTAGGTAGGTGCCTGCATATGCAGGTGCCTCTTAGAAGTAAATGTACAAAATCTAAAGGCTGGTGCACACCTACACTGGTGACACAAGTGATGGTATTTAAAAGCATCGCTGAGACCCAGTCTTGGTTTTGTTACCGACAAGGGTCCTTGGACTTATTAGTCAACAGAAATTGATAAGAGGCCAGACAAGGAATTCAGGCAAGGCTTTACTGGGACTCAGTGCTGTAGCATGAAGGAGTGAAAACAAGGAACAGGTGCCCTTGCTCACGCCCTGAAGGGGGTCCACCTGGTTCCTTAATGGGATGAGGAGACAGATAGGTGGGTTGGTCCAGAGGGGCGGCTTAGGTAGTCCGCCTACCTCCTTGGTGGTGCTGTGAGCAGGGATCATTCGCAGTACCCGGCTTTTGTTCCTGGCTCCTCAGAAGTGTCAGTTGGGTTTTGGCCTTTTTGTATCTCTTTGTTCATAATTTGCCCCAACTGTGCATGCAGGCAGTTACTTTTAGTCCCTTATAGTTTCTTTGTATTCGTTGCTGCAGGAGACATTTGTCCAGGTGGAGGCACTCCAGTACAGGGTCCCAGGTCCCAGGTCCAAGCCTATCTCAGTTTGAACATCATTTGCCCAGAATTGTAGCAGGGTTAATGAGGAAGCTTCTTCTGTCATTTTCCTTTACTCTGTACACCAAGGATAAATGCCTTTGGAATACTTTAGAGAATTAACCACAGAGACCTCACAAAATGACTAGTACATTTTGAAGAGAGTATATTAATTACATAAATATAAATGTACTTTATTCTACATGGGGGAAAAAAGACTAGAGGAAGATTTTTTTTTTTTTACGCAGGCCTCTCACTGCTGTGGCCTCTCCCGTTGCGGAGCACAGGCTCCGGACGCGCAGGCTCAGTGGCCATGGCTCACGGGCCCAGCTGCTCCGCGGTATGTGGGATCTTCCCGGACCGGGGCACGAACCCGTGTGCCCTGCATCAGCAGGCGGACTCTCAACCACTGTGCCACCAGGGAAGCCCAAGATTTATTAACAGAGGATTTAAAAGACAATTTTAAGAAAGGCAAGAAGCTTAAAAAATATCAACCAAAAAGTATGGTGATAGCCTATAGAAAATTCTGAGAGATGCAGTGGAGAATTAAGCCTTCAGTGGGGAGAGACTTTGGGAAGAAAGGTTGGATGTAAGGTGGTTTAAATTTTTTTGAAAGAAAAATTCTCATTCTCATATTTGTCTTCCTAAAATTCTATAGATAATGACCGGAGTTTGAAGGGTGGTTTAAAATACTGAGTTGTTAGCACCTGGGAAGTAAACTTTTGGTAAACTTAAAAACCATGGACAATTTCAGGAGTAATTAGGAAATGCTGAGCGTGATCACTGGTTTTTATCCTCAAGTACTTGGCACTTGGATGACCTTGTTTCAGACTTGAGCGCTTCCTGGTAGGAATTTATTTTTGTAATTTTCACTTTTCCCCCCCAAAATTTAGGAAGCCCATCAAACCCATTGTTTAAAGGAAACAACAGCCCTGCTAGCTGAGCCTACACAGAAAGGAAGCAGCTACCTCAGGCATGCAGCTGTTGACACTGCACAGCTACCCAGCAGCGGCCAGAGAGGCCTCCACAGTTCCGAGTCAGGCCAACCAATGGCCGTCAACATTTAACCCTCACTCTCTGATGGCTTTCCCTCTGAGCAGATGAGCTATCACAAACTCAGTTGTATTTACCCCAGTGTGCCATCCAAATTTTGTACCCAGGAAGCTAAAACTCAACCAAGAAATGACTACCTACAAGCCAGCAATAGTGTAATGTAACTGGGGCTATGGGCACTCATAAGAGGTTAATTCTATGACATGACTTTGTAATTGGACTAGGGAACTGACTTATGGTAGCCGTGATTATATAATCACAAACTATGCAAATATAAGTTTCATCTACTGTGTCCCTTTGCTTCTTCTTTTCAATTTGCTTTCCAGTTGCTTTATTACATACAGCAAGGAGCAGGGCATTTCTTTGACATCTTGAGTTCTTATCATTTTCTCAGTCTTTCTCTCCCTCTCTTTCCCTCTCTCCCTCCATCCCTCTGTCCATCTAAGCTAAGAAGTTCTATTGTATATACTTTTCAGAAAAGGACACAAGACAGAAGGATTTCTTTGTGCACTCCTGAAACTCACATCAAAGCTTCTCAGAATAATACTAGGAACACATTTCCAGGAGGGGATATGAGAAGATCATCTCCGTGATTGGACAGTGTCGGGATGAGGCTGTGCACCACCCTATAAATTCACCAGAGTGGACCAGGCTGTTGAATGGCACCAGGGCCTATGTGTTTAACATATTCCAGCAGGATTAAAATAGGTTGACTGTCAATATTTGTTTTAGAAGAAACTGATTTGGGGATTCTAGTGACCCAAACGTTTGGTATATTGCTTTCTTTGACACTGCCTCTGAAATCATTTCTTCCTACACTTCTTTATAAGAAATTAGAGACTTGGAGCTCAAGACTGATAAATCCTCTACTTACAATGCATACAAAGACCAGGATACACTATTCACTTTATTGGAAGTGCTTTCACTTGTGAAAGAAAATATTCCCTATGAAAACTCTCTTTCTGAAGGGAGGGAGAACTTGGATGAGTGAAAGCTAACCCCTAGGGGCTTTCCCCAGAGACCAGCCATGGAAAACCCTGATCTGTGTGATATTGGGTTTCCTGCAGTCCTCATGAACTACACAGCTTTACTCCTATAATCTAGAAACAAATAGAAAACTGAAACCAGCTTTCTGAGTCTTTTAATATAAATATGTTCAAAATTCAGAGAAAAGTCCTGTGTTTTGGTGTTTGATTTGAAAACAGTTTCTACATTGTTATTACATGAAAAAAGGGCTGGAAATGTAGTCAGAATAAGCACTCAATCTTCTTTACACGCTACTTGAAGTCTCGCTAGAGGTAAAAATCTTTACTACTTCTGTGGAAAGGTCATTAGAACATACTATTCATAAAAAACAAGCCTCTTCATATAGTTTATTTAAAATTTACTGTTTTCTGTGCTCTTATAAATGTAACGTTCTAGTATACAACATGCATTGAAGAGTACAACTCTTATTTTGAGGTGGCACAGATCGACAATTTTTTTCAGTGGATAATTACTCTTTCATTAGGAAATTTAACTGCAACCTATTTTTCTGTAGAAAGTTGTCTGAAATTCTATCACTAATATATGATAAAATTTAATTTTTCTATCTCAGAATGACCATATGCAAATGAACACTACATGACTAATGCCTTTATACCTTCAATTATAAGCAGAGTAATTTCACAGTGAAGTTTTTTCCAATGAAAAGTTTAAAATATATTATTTTCAGGGAAGAAGCTGATCTGGATAAAAGAATTTGCGGCTAGACCTCATTATAAAAATATCAGTCAGGTGATCAAAGCATGTTTTGCCACAGAATTTCCCTGTGGCTTCCACCTGCCAGGCCCCATTAGCCAATTTAAAAAATCCTCTTAGGAAGGGGGGTGGGGGAGAGAAGGATTGGGAGTGTGGGATTAGCAGATGCAAACTATTATGTATAGGATGGGTAAACAACAAGGTCCTACTGTATAGCACAGGGAATTATATTCAATATCCTGTAATAAACCATAATGGAAAAGAATATGAAAAAATATATAACTGAGTCACTTTGTTGTACAGCAGAAGTTAAATACAACATTGTAAATCAACTATACTTCAATAAAGTTAAAAATATAAATAGGGCATTCCTTGGTGGTCCAATGGTTAGGGCTCTGAGCTTCCACTGTAGGGGGCATGGGTTCGATCCCTGGTCAGGGAACTAAAATCCCACATGCCATGCAGCGCCTCCGAAGAAAATTAAAAACAAAACAAAACTCCTCTTGGAGACACAGACCAGGTGTAAATGGGAGTGGGAGGTGGGGCAGGGGAGGTTGACCCTCAGCTTTGAAGAGTAAATTCTGGTTGCGTGGGCTGGTTAGATGCCTCCAGAACACACTTGTAGGGCTCTGAAGTAACACAATCTCATCTTGTAGGTTTCAGAGTTCGGCCCTCCCCACTCTTCACCTTCATATGACAGCCCTGGCAGAAGGACAGAAGTCACAAAAGTGAGGAGAAGCCACACATGGCAGAGTGAGTGACAAGTTACTGAGCTCTAGGCAGTTTCCGGTTCTTGAATTAGACTTTCTTGGCGACTACTTGAATATCACTATGAGAAAAACAATAAACAGGGGCGAGGGAGTGGGAGGTTAGGCCTGCGCACCCTCATTGGAGGGTCCCCGTCAGCCGCAAGATTCCCTGGGGGCTGAGGGTGCTTGTTAAAACGCGGATTCTTGGTCCACACCCTAGATGTATGGACTCAGAGTCTTTCGAGGGAAGGTCAGGAATCTGCGCGTAAACCAACGACCAAGATAATAACTTGGCCCCCTGGGATCGCTCCAGACACCCGCCCCCGAGGAGCATGATCCCCGCCCCACTTAGAGAACCTACTTTTGTTTCCTAGATCCCATTTCTCTTTTATTCATTCTGCCTTTTCTCTTCATTCGCATTTAATGTCAATCATGCTGTATTTGACAGTCTCTGGGAAGGTTTGACTTTTGAGCAACAGGCTTTGGGGGGCAGGATATAAAGAATAAGCTTTCAACTTGCACAGTAGCCTATGGCAGGAAGTTCACTGGATTCCAGGCACTTCATTTCCATTTCTTTTTCAAAATCAGGTTTAGCAACTTTATTTCCAGATGGGGAGTGAGAAGATTTTAAGAGATGGAAAAGCAGCCTTCCTGAGTACTGGAAGTTTCAAATGTTTGTGACCTAAAAGTGGGGCTGGGGAGGCCAACAATACGTAACTCAGCGTAGGCTACTTCCCTTCTCTTCCTCATCAACATGACGTTATTTCAAGAGCCGTCATTCTGGATTCCCACGGTTTTGTCAGGTATTCTTTCATTACAAACAAGAGAAAACCACTTCCCCGGGCTTCCTCAGCACTGCCGGCAAGTTCAGTGTTACCATTATTTTGGACCCCTAAAAGATGGAAATGAATTAATTAACTTACATGGCTATTTTGATGTGAAAAATAGTTCATTGTTTTCTAAGTATTTCAAATCTAAAGTTTTTACTGGGTTACCAAACCTAGGACTTAATGAGCATCTCTTGCAATATATTATTATTTGATGGTGGATACTGGGGTAGGGGCATGGGAGGGGTTTAGAGGCATACTTCTCCCATATGCATACAGCCTCCTAGAAAAATTCCATATGCAATTAATACAAGAAAATAGACAGATTTTGAAAAGTGATGAAAGCTGATCAATGATTGCCTCGGGGTGAAGCATGGGGAGGGGGAGGAGAGAGGGATTAGAAAGGGGCAGAGGAAACGATTGGTGATGATGGATATGTCCACTATTGTAATTGTGGTGCTGGTGTCAAGAGTATATGCATATGTCAAAATGTATCACATTGTACAGTTCAGATATGTAAAGTTTATTGTATGTCAGTGACACCTCAATAAAACTTTTAAAATAAGCTTGAAATGACTGAAAAAAAAAGTTTCTAGCAGCCACATTATTTCCTAAAGAAATAACTGAATGAAGATAATTAAAGGGGGTGGGGAGTTGCTACCTAGGATAAAAGAAGTGATAGTTTTAGCATTATTCTGTCTTTAAATGCTTTTTTTTTTTTTTTTTTTTGTGGTATGCGGGCCTCTCACTGTTGTGGCCTCTCCCATTGTGGCACACAGGCTCCAGACGTGCAGGCTCAGCGGCCATGGCTCACGGGCCCAGCCGCTCCACGGCATGTGGGATCCTCCCGGACGGGGGCACGAACCCGTGTCCCCCGCATCGGCAGGCGGACTCTCAACCACTGCGCCACCAGGGAAGCCCTATTCTGTCTTTAACAGTGTTAAGTTGTGCTTACCCCATTAATTAAAAGTAAGAGAAACAGGTAGAACTCAAATAGGATTATACTTTGCTTTATGAAAACTTGATAGTCCTCTTTCCAAAATTGTCCTAATTTATATTTAGAAGGAAGAAATGATAAAAAACAATTTTTTTGCAGAAAATAGAAGCATTCCTTTTTTATGTTTTTTCCTACCAATCTGGAGATACCGAGGAAACTAATAATACATAATTATGGGGTAATTTTTAATCCATGAACATTTAATAGTGTTCCACGGAGCTAAATGCAGTGGTTCTAATATTGATATACTACCCTGCAACTGTGCATAAATGTTGCATATTTTATAAACACTCAGTGACATAGTGCAAAAGAACAGACACATGTATCCCTGCCCCTCACCATTTCAGGATCAGAGGGAAAGAGAAAATGAATCAAGATAGTTGTTTTGGAAAACAGAAGTATGCATATGACTGACAGGCATGTAAGCTGGAAATTATGGGGTATTTTAAGTAACCCATGAGAAATAATGACTTAATTTTTTAAAAAGCCAATTAAAAACCAGCAAAATCTGAGGGTAAATTTGCACCCTGGGTAGCAGCATACTGCCACCTGTAAGCTGCCTTAATCGTGGGGCTCATTTGCTTAAGATGTTGGGAATGCTGACTCAGCACAGCAATTTCTGAAAAATTCATTCTTCTTTAGATACATTTTGGAAAAATTAAAGCTAGTCCTTTCTTAAACAATTTGCCATTTTCTCTAATAGCGAAGGCTTCAGCAAAGGTTTAACACAGTCACAATTCAGTCTTAAAATTATGTATTAAAGTCAGGTTTAACAGCATGATTCATGTGATATATATTTTAGATGTATCAATTTCACAAAAGAAATTCAATTAAAACTTAGAGAATCTAATCCTAGTATGATAAGCACTATTTCTAAATGACTGGGAAGCTTTTTGGAAAAAAAAAGAAAAAAAAATCCACACATTTTAATCCTAGCTCCAATGACATTTTTTCCATCTCTCCTCCAAAAGAATATTTCTAGAGCACAAAATAGATTCATAATTGTTTAATTAGATACATTTCATATAACCTGAACATAATGGTTCCCATAGAAATAAATATTTTGTACACAAACTTTATTTACTTTGCCACAGTCATAATATACCAACTCAGTCAAGTGCAAACATTTATTACAACCCCTGGTGTGTGAGGAGCTCTGCTCCCACACTTCATTATCTGGATGACAGAGAACAAGATTAGACAAAATGGATAATCCACAAGGTACTAACAAAATGTACATTCGATTATGATTATAAACCCTTCTCCAGCCAAGGGTGTAATCAGAACTAAGCAAAACAGTCGGCTCAGTTTCCTCTTTAACTCCGCCCTCCAGTGCTCCTTGGGGGCAGGACCCAACGTAATGATTGATTAGTGGAATCGCTAAAAGTCCTGGGGCCAGAATGAGGAAGAGCAGCAAAAGGTTTAGAAAATCCACAACGTGGCATCCCTTGTATGAAAAACTCCTTGGTTTCTCTTACCAAAATACATTTGGTAGTTTTTATGTCACATATAATTGATGTGCAATATTAAAAGGTATCTCAAATGAGGTTTATTTTTACGACTGCCTGGAATTTCAAGTAACCCATGAAAAATAATGACTTAATTAAACAACCCAATAAAATAACAGTAAAATCTGAGAGTAAATTTGCACCCTGGGTAGCAAAATAATTAGTTTCAGGTCGGCCTCTATGCATGCTGGTGTGTGCCATCAATCTGTTCTGCCTAGCCACATCCATAGGACCATCATCACTTACTGCTTTCCTTAATGACCAGCTCAAAAACATGAAGGAGCTTACAGTAAATCACAGGGGAGGTATAAAGATATATTAAGACCACTTCTATCCTAGATTGCTTTAGGGGAAAAAAAAGTGCCCCTGAAATAAAAAGGTTTATATAAAACTCTAAGAAATAAGTCATGTTTTATCAAGAATGACCTAATATCTGTTCTATCCTTTTGCTGTTTAAACTAGTCTCAAAAGCCCCCAAATTATGCAGATGAAAATTCCGAACAGAGTAAGTGTCACAATTCTGTAATCATCAAATAAATAAAAAGTGAGAAAGAAATAGGGGATGGGGCCATTACATTGGTATGAATGTTTGATGGGGAGACTTGTGAATCAGGTATTATAGGAGCGTTACCTAAAACTTAATTGCTCACTTGAACTCGAATTCTAATGGGGATATCAGAACCTCAAAATAAATTATAAATCTGGGACATTATAAAGAATGTGGTGATTTTAATTAATTTGACATTCTTCTCATTCTCATCTTGAAATCCTAGTCAGAGTTTCAGGTTAGCTCTGACCAACATTCACCTACCTGATTTGTCTGTTTAACTTATTAGGTAGTAAAGGTCCATTCTACTAGTTATTCTCTTTCTTAATTAAAACTCACTGTGAGGTACAGTAGTTGCTTCCCTCCTGGGTCCTCTTCCAGCTGCCTGATTGATACTATCGTTGGTCACCTGGTGCCTCACCTTCCTACTTGTGGTATCTTCCTATTTGTAGTACCTTTGTTTGCAGAATTCTTTCCTTACCTTTAGGCTAAAATATGGAGACTCTTCAGGGAAGTGCTAGTAAATACAGACAAGAAGCACTGTAAATAGTATCTAAAGTTTTACCAATCATGGGAGAACATACCTCTCTGAGGAAGTCAAAAAAATTCTAATTAAATTCTAATTAAAATTAAAGGCATATATCTCAGGATGCAGATAAAAGAACGTCAAGATGAATGAGCAGAAAAAGAATTGATAATAAGGGAAATTTTACTACTATGGGAGAAGGCACCCAAGACTTAAAATAGGAATTAAAGACATTGAGACACCGAGGGAGGGTGTTGCTTACGTGCTCAGAGCTAGTGATGGATTAGGGAGTTTGCTTGACAATGAAATTTCATTCTAAACCAGTGCATGCTGTACATATAACGTATGGACTAAGATAAAAGGAGGAATGAGTTTCAGGATAACTAAAACTTGCTCCACCTAGTGGAGACTTCAGAGTTTTCCCTTATGCTCTCAGCAGTCTTGGTTTGATAGTGGAATAGCCATTACTAGGAATGCTTTGAGTGGGAGAAACAACACTAAAATCAACACCTCATAACAAAATGTAAGATGTTAGTAACCTTGTTATCAGAGATTAAAATAACACGTAAAATCTGATGGTAAGAGTCTAAGAATAAAAACGTAACAGAATAAAATATACATGATTTTATAATTCTCTAGGAAAATCTCTAAAGAGATTTTTAAAAAAATATATAGGCATTTAAATAGTTATCTATGTGCAGAAACTCAGGAATACTAATGCAAGTTACTACAAAAGCCTCTATATATTAGTGGAGGAAAAAACAAATCCTGAAGTACTCAAAACACATTTCTGTCCCTCACCTCCCCCCATTTTTGTTGGGATGGATAAATTCCTTAGCTTAAGTTTTATATCTCTGCCAATAGCAAGGTAAATGTTTAATATGTGGTCATGTATCATACAGAAACACTTGATGAGAATATGAAATATGAATTTGCATACAACTCATTTAAACATTGCAAATAAGCTTCTAGTGGTCTCACGTCTGTTCCCAGTGGAGTTCCAACAGTGCCGATGGGTTGGGCACAGGACACATGTGGGTTACACTGTGTTTCACTCAAAATTAGTTATGTTTACAGTACTCCTAAGCCCACAGACAAATTCCATATGCTTTTTGTTATTTCCTTCCAAAGTTTTAACACTGATGCCGAGTGTTCAAATCAAATACGGACATTGCCAAATAATAGGGCACACTGGGAGGTTAGGTGGAAGAGGGATGGTTTATTAACTGTACGCAGGACAGGAAACTGACGAGCAACTGAATACAGAGATCTACTTAGCACACCTTTTCCTTCTTGCCCTTCAGACATATGATACAGTAACCAATATATCAAAGTAAAGCACATGTTGTTTACTTTTTTCAATCCATTTGAGTTAGTCTCATAATTCTTCTGATCCCAGAAAGTGAATCATGCCATGATTCAAAACATCTGTCCTTCACATAAACCTAGGAGCACACATTTAAAAAATGACTTATTGTACATCTTTGCATTTCTTAAGGCATGAACAATGGCGTACAGATGGAACGGGTTCTGAGAAGCATCACGATGTCAAAAAAGCATCGTCTTTTTTGACAAGGCCAGCACAAGTACACCACATCAAACAGACACACTCGACATCTGAGCTGACTGTTGTGGCCCAGGAGCTCCTGCAATGAGGGGATGGCGCTTCCAGAAAAGGACCGAATGCGTGGTTCATATGTCATGTTGCTTTAAACTCTCTGGATCAGCTTTAAGCACCAGTTACAGTTTGTTTTTCTTTATAGACTCTTCAGACCTCAGATTTTATATTCTGCTCCTTTTATGCTTTTCGAGGAGGGTGTGGATGTTTTTTAAGGAATATGGTTGCAGCAAAACAGAAAGGATCTGAAAGTGGTTAGGGGCCTTGTCTAATGCACTTCTGAAAGTCTATTATAAAGATGAATAGAAAAGCAAATGGTCAGTTTTCAGTCGACCCAGAAACCACGCGGAGCTCTAAGAAACATAATTGTGCATAGTTATTCATTCATTCAGAGCGTGTTATGTTGGCTAGCTCTATATTCCCAGTTTACCAAAGAACAGGGCTGTCTACTTTGCTAAACCCAGGGTCCTTTCGCAGCTCCCAGTAGGTGTCGTTAGAAACCCAGGCTTCTCTTTGATTGGCATCAATCACTTTTCTGTGAAAGTATAAAAATCAACATTAGACACAAATCTCATTCAGGTGACCTGATAATTGGACCCTCTCCTGTAGATAAGACGTGTACATATAAGCAGTACTTGGTAAGCCAGTGAGCATCCTATCTGCTGATTGATGATCTGACTATTTTGACTAGAAATAAACCCACTTTTGTTGTGAAATGTTTGAAATGGAAGTGGGTAGGGTCATGAGGAGAGGGGCTAAGAGTGGGAATAAATCACCTCAAGGCAGGACTAGAAAGTGAAGTGGCCCAAACAGGGACTTCCCTGGTGGTCCAGTGATTAAGACTCCATGTTTCCAATGCAGAGGGTGCAGGTTCAATCTCTGGTTGGGGAAACAAAGATCCTACATGCTGTGCAGCATGGCCAAAAAAAAAAAAAAAAAGTGAAGTGGCCCAGACAAAGCATGTACAAACCTTGTAACTAGAACTTCAGACCCCAGACCCACAAGAATTTTCTCTGCTTCACTTGTGGGGAAAGTATGCAACCTCATTAGCTGTAAGAGCCTCCACAGGGTCCACGCGAGGGCACTTTCAACATCTAAAGGGCAAGACTGCATTTCTGCTCCAGCGCAGCCAGGAGATGGCAACTAGAAAGGGTATGAGGTTATTCTGAGCTGATCTGTTCTGGCTCTGAAGGGCAACAGATGGATCTGGAAACTACAGCTTAGTCTGTGTGATGTATCCTGCAAATAATCCTGTAATAATCACCCACGATCACACCACAGAAGGATCAAATCTGAACGGATATAAGCTCCATGTGATAGAAATAAAATTAAATACTAAGGAAGCCAGGATGACCTTGTGGGCAGTGGGGTCCCACCTTATCTCTGGGTGAGGGAGTGGGAACAAGTTTCTACCATTCAAAAGGGGGTAGTTGGAGGACAAAGAACCTCTGGGCAAGACCCTCACTCTCTATTGTTGTCCATGAAAGGAAAAGAGATGTCGAGGAAAATTTATTTTTATGGTTACAAACTTTTTTTTTTTTTCTGCAGTACGCGGGCCTCTCACTGTGTGGCCTCTCCCGTGGCTAAGCACAGGCTCCGGACGCACAGGCTCACGGGCCTAGCTGCTCCGCGGCATGTGGGATCTTCCTGGACCAGGGCACAAACCCATGTCCCCTGCATCTGCAGGCGGACTCTCAACCACTGCGTCACCAGGGAAGCCCTACAAACTTTTCACAAGACCAAAATCTGATTCAGTATTTTCACTGGCAAAACCAGTGATGAAAATCAGTTTAATTTTCCACCTTGAAGTTTCCTGGACATAAAACTATCCCTCATTTTCTTTTTACCTAGGGTTTTTCATTGCTTGTGGCAACCATTTGCAAAACATGAAAACTGACTTACTTAAAAAATTTTGGTATATGTTCAAGGTTGTTTTCTTCCATGTATCGTCTTCGAGATCTCTGGAGTTCCTCTACTCTTTGCTTCTCTGCTGCTGCAGCTTCTAAATTTCCTTCTTCCAAAAATCTAAGGAGAAAGCAGTTTATCTTTTAACACGTTACCTTCTTCTCTGAGAACAAAATAATCTCATTTGCATAAACTTAAATTCTGGTTGCTGTGAACATAACACAGTGAACAGTAATGCTCTGATTATGTCCCTTTGCCCCTTCCCCAGGCCACACTCTCTCTGTCTGCCACCAGCTAACATACTTTCTGTGTATGTGAACTGAATTCAGCAATAAAATGGGAGGAGTGAAAAGTAAGTGGTTGGCTTTGAAGACTTTTCTGTGCTGTCTAGGGTTCCACAACTTGAGATTTTCAGGTTGACTAGAGAGTCTGGGGTTAGGACATCGTGAAGTCCCCGGCTGTGCTCCTTTTCCATGTTATCACAAAGCACTTGTTAAAGGCCACAACATGGAGGACAATACCTGAGTGTTCTTCAGCTACTTTTAGAACAGATTGAGAGGGAAGGAGTTTTCCTGTTTTATTGGAGAGAGCAAAACTGATGAAAAAGGATAAGGTAACAGTTGGGGGAAATTACAAAAGGCCACAGAAAGGAAATGAACAGTAAATGAAATTCAGAAAGGGAATACCAAAATAGAATTGAGAAGAAAAAAGCAGACCCAATGGTGATTTGCAAATATTTAAATTCTAAAATGAGAGCAAAGAACAGGTATACAGTATGATACACACTGTACAGGAAGCTTACTGATAAGTTTGAATGTCAAATAGTGAGACTGCATGTTCTAGAGAAAGAGGGGGGAATATGAGGGAACTAAATAGTAGAACATTCAATACTGGGAACATTTTGGTGGAAGACAGATAAAGCCACAAAGACACTGGGAACAGAAAATGATCTTGGATACAATTTGTATGACATGTAGAATTCTTGTAAGAAGTAAAACTAATTCTGTAGGAATGGACATGAGTACAGAACAATGTAAGAATAATTTAAAAAAAAAGAATCAGAAGGTATTAAAGGTACTGTATTTTGAGTATATCTCACACCCCAGGGGATCAAAAACATGTTGGGAAAACTCCACACTTTGACTCAAAGTATTTCTAGGTACCCCTGTATCTTATCCTCTTATTCTTCACTGAAATGGTTAAAGGGGATCAACTGTATGGTGATGGAGAGAAACAAAATTTTTGGTATACACAGGTATACAGGAGTAGAAATAATGTTGCATACGTGAAAATTATATAATGTTACTATATATGTAATGTTACAATTATATAATGTAACACCAATGTTACTTCAATAAAAAATTTTTAAAAAAAGATAGTCCATGTTATAGACTAATAGAACTATAGAAATACAAACACTGAGGTGAGGAGTGATTGTGTGAAGAGTTCAATAATTTGCAGACCTTTGGTAAATTGGTGGGGGGGGCACTTTTTGTTAAAAAACGTCTGTGTTACCTTCTGCGGGGAACTTTTGTTGAGCTAATCTTCTATTATGATCATCCTCTGAATGCTCTTTACCTAGGTAGAAGACTCAGCTATTACTGAGTGAATAAGGGAATGAATGATTCAATGAATAAATAAATGATGGTGGCGAAAGTCTTGATGACTTCTGTAAGCACCATGCCATGACCTAGTGTTCATTTTAAATACCACTGCGCTGCTCACCTCTGATCCGGCCGGAATCGGGCATCTGTTGGTGGAAGGAGATCTTTTAGTACAGGATCTAACTCATTAAGCTCAATAGCGAACCTTGTGAAGCCATAGTAGAGCTCATAGTTGGTAGGCATGGAACCTGGAATGAGGCCAAGGAACCACTGTGAGAGGCAAAGAGGCTTACAGAACATGCAGAAGCTGACTTAACTCGGGTGCTTAATTAATACTTACATTAACATCAAATTTATAGTCATAAACATTAGATTGCAATTTTTTAAAGGATTAATGATTATTTGCACACTTAATTTAAGACACTGGGTAGGTAATCAGTATCTTCACCCTCCTCTCAAATAACTTGAAGATCACCACTTTCTAATGTAAGTGCTATTCTTATTCCCTGACGAGTTAGATATTACTGTTAATTTTTCAGTCATTGTTTGTTTAGATATACCCACATATACACAGTATGGTTGCTCACTGTTCCTTCTTGTATCTCTGAGCTTTTATGTGGGATGATAAAGGTGCATCTTTTGGAAATTCATTTAGTGAGGATCTGTTCGTGGTAAATATTGTTTTCTTTCTCTATAAATGTTGATATTTAATCATAGTTTTGAAAGAGGTCTCTTAGTTCTTGAAATATCAAGTGCTCTTATTTTCAGAGTGTGGTAAGTCTTACTCTGCCTGGGTTCCTTTTGTGTTTTGCGATTTTTGACTGTGAGCTCTTGTCCCTTGGATCTTCATCTGTGGGAATTCTTAAGGCCTGGGATCAAGTTGTTTTTTTTTTTTTTTTGGCCGTGCTGCGTGCCATGCAGGATCTTAGTTCCCCAACCAGGGATCGAACCTGCTCCCCCTGCACTGAAAGTGTAGAGTCTTAACCACTGGACCTCCAGGGAAGTCCCTACAAATTTTTTAAGTGAACTAAATTGGTTTTATTTTGCTAAATGGGAAACTTTATGTTGATTATCAGAACTGATAGATTCATATATTTAATAAAATCCAGCTTTTAAAATAAAACTTTGTACATACAGTAGTCTTCACTGGTTAATTTTTCTCTCAAATACCCAACTGGGTAACTAAATGCTTGGGTGACTAACTATAAGCATTAAGATTTCACCAAAAAACACTTACAATTTACTTCCATTTAGAAAAGAAAAAGATTCAGATCTAAATTAACGTTTACTGGCACTTTCAAACTAAATTCGACAGCAGGATCTTTGTAGGCTCTGCTCATTAATGTGCTCCAAGCTCCTAGAACAAAGCCTGATGCTCAGTCAGGCTCAATACATAATTGCCAAGTGAATGAACAAACCACTCTACTAGCAGGGAATTTAAATACTCATTGAGGAAACCAACAACTAATTTTAAAGTTAGGGATTAACTGACAAAATTCCAATGAAAATAAATGTCATGTGGAGCCTTGTTCCATTTGTACTTGATAGTCAATTATATGCTAGTGTATTACCAGAACTCTCTTGATGTCTTTTATTAAATGTCAGCATATTGCAGCTCTTTGATGCTCAAGTAAAAAGATCACTTATTCTGGTTAAATTATTGAATTTGTGGATTATGGATGTTTGCAGGCTTTCCTTTGTTTTACTAAAACAGAGAATAAATAACACGAGTAGGGATTTGAGTTTGTATATTTCAATTATTCAAATGGTTTAATAAGTATACCTAGTTTTTGAAATGCAGTTATTACATTTAGAGAGATTTTACATGAAGCCCAATCTCTGACCACACGTCAGATTTGGTCTCAATTCTACAACTACTTACTATCAAATATTGGAATTTATTTAACTTGTGGATTGAGTATAGATGTAAATATTATTGTCTTAAGCATCTATGTTTTTAATCTATTAAAAGAAAACATAAGGGGCTTCCCTGGTGGCACAGTGGTTGAGAGTCTGCCTGACGATGCAGGGGACACGGATTCGTGCCCCGGTCCAGGAAGATCCCACATGCCGCGGAGCGGCTGGGCCCGTGAGCCATGGCCGCTGAGCCTGCACGTCCAGAGCCTGTGCTCTGCAACAGGAGAGGCCACAACAGTGAGAGGCCCGCATACCGCAAAAAAAAGAAAAAGAAAACATAAGCTGTACCGCATGGGATGATCTGACCTTCCCTGCCTTCTGCCACTCATGGCGCCCCCCTGAGGCAGGACACTCATGCCGGTCTCACCTGGTCTCCAGATGCACTTGGCGGAAGGGGCCACACCGCAGTACAGCCCTTCATGCCACTTCCCAAACAGCCGGTGCACCACCTTCCCTTCCTGATCCATCACAACCCCCTGGACTTCATTCACATTAGAATTCCAATAATTCACCTGGAGAAACCAAACTCCAGTTAAAACACTCAATCTCTTTAATAACACCAATCCCTGTAACTTCCACATGGAAAATTTTCTTAACCTTGAAGTTTCTCACGCAAACCATTTCCAGGCATCTATCTCAAAATGTTTTGCATGGAAGGGTGGCTATCTAAGTGTTAGCTGACTTAACTTTTAAGAAAGGGATGACCCCACTCCATGTTAGAGCATGAGACCACAGCCCAGAGAAGGCTCAGTTTCTATCTTAACTGAATATTAATTTACAGGTTAAGCAACTTCTTCCTCCCATTGTCCTGTCTTGAACTACCCTTGGCTCATGGATTTTAATGATTTTCAATTGGCAGCACTGGAGAAATAGTTTGTAAAATCATTTTCATAGTAGCTGTAAATGACTAAATTTAATCAGGAACACCTTGTTCTAGCTCTCTTCCAGCCATGCTCCTCCCCAAGGGGTCAGAAGTCGGCAGGAATTTACCCATCTGGATCCCTTGGCCCCTATTCTAGATCAGGCCCCAAGTACGCAAGACCCTAGAATTCCTTGTCCAAATGGCTCTAAGCGGGACTTCCCTGGTGGCGCAGTGGTTAAGAATCCACCTGCCAATGCAGGGGACATGGGTTTGAGCCCTGGTCCGGGAAGATCCCACATGCCATGGAGCAACTAAGTCTGTGTGCCATAACTACTGAGCCAGCGTTCTAGAGCCCGTGAGCCACAACTACTGAGCCCACGTGCCACAACTATTGAAGCCCACGCGCCTAGAGCCTGTGATCTGCAACAAGAGAAGCCACCGCAATGAGTAGCCCATGCACCGCAACGAAGAGTAGCCCCCTCTTGCCACAACTAGAGGAAGCCCGCATGCAGCAACGAAGACCGAACACAGCCAAAACCAAAAAACCCACAAATGGTTCTAAGCTTATTCCACAGCCTGCACAGGCCTTTCCTTGGATTTATCGTTAGGCCTGAGGGGTGGCCAAGGGTGGCTGTTTGTGGGGGTGTGGACTGGACTGCCTACACACGTGTTTGCGGCCCCTTGCAGCGCAGGGCAGAGCTGGGGGTGGGAAGCAAGTGGGGAAGGCCGTGGGCCAGACTGGTTCTCCTGCGCTGCCAGGTTTCCAGCTCGGTGTTCCCAAGTGTCCAACCTGGACTTGCAGGTTTTGTCAAAAAAGGTACTTTTGTCAGCGTGAAAGGATAGAACATATTTTATTTGACAGCTTGTGGGCTTGATTTACATACTTTAAATATTTACACATACGGTATGGGGACTGCCATCTGTACTCTTGCCCTGAGCTCTGCAAATATTAGGGGCAGGCCTAAATCTAAGTTTCTCCTAGCCTAAAAAACTAAGTGCGCACAGTTACTGTCACGCACAACCCAGTCAGCGCAAATGGTGATCCTGGCTCCTCAGTTCTGAACCACTTAATCAGTCTATTAAGAAAAAAAGGAAAAAAGAAAAATATCTAACATCTTCTCTTGTTAATAAAGGTACTGCTTTTTGTTGAACTTATTTAAGATTATATATAATAATGGCAGAGTTGGATAAGCTTATAGGGACTGGAAGCTATCATCTCTATGCATCTTCAGAAAATGACAAGTGCGATATATTTAGTTCCCTAAAATAAGATCACTTGAATATGTTGTAATCAAGCAGGAATATAAATGGAATATAAACCAGGAGACTTGTTATAGGCAAGAAGTACTCTCTGGAATTTTACTTAATGAACTGGCTGCTTAAAAAGAAAATTCTTTAACAAGAATTTTTTTTTTCTCTTTCAAGATGGTGCCTTTGTTGACCTCTACACCGTCAGACGTCTGCATGCCCGGAGCAACTCCACCAGCTGGTCCTGCTTTTTTATCTAAAATGTCCATAAGGATCAATGATACAGAACGAACTCACTTGCTGCGGCTTAAGGTAATTGTTTTATTTCTTCCCTAGGAAGCATTTTGTGTCCTTTGCTATTGTAAGATTGTTTACCTTGACAAATGTGAGTTTGCAAATGCAAACACTGCTTTTGGTATTTCTAATGGTTACTTCTCCATAGTGCTCTATCCATCTCCTCCCACTCAGGATGTTGTGTATGCACGTGGTGACCTTATTCCACACATAGCAATCTCCATACCTAGTGAAGAATACAGCACTGATTAAAAACAGTGAAGGGAACAAATAAATATTACTGTTTCTACCAATGAGAATACTTTTTAGCCATAGCTTCCTTTCCCCTCATCTTTCTCTTATTTCTTTCTTGGAAGTTTCTATGTGGTCAAGGCCATTTATGACATGATTCATTCATTTAAGGAACATTTCAGTGCTTTCTATGGGCCAGGTGCTAAAGCTACCAAGTTGAATAGGGTCTGTTTCCTGCTCTCCTGGAGCCAATAGTACGGTAGGGATAGATGGACGCTTATAAGAGCACAGAGGAGTGTCCTTAGATCTGCCCGGAACGTGGGGCGAGTGGCAAGGAAGATTTTCTAGAAGAGGCTGCGTCTGGTCTAAGCTTGGAGGGTGGAGAGGAAGGTACTACAGGCTGGGAAAGGCAGAGACAAAGCCACAGAGGCCAGAAGGGCACAATGCATCCGGGGACCTGTGTGTGGCATGCTTCAGGTGAGTGGGTGTGACGGGAGGTAAGGCTGGAAAGGTGGGACAGGGCAGAGCAGACAAAGCCCTCAATGACCCACCAGTGAGTCTGGACTTACTCTATAGGCAATGGGCCATCACAGTAGGGTCCCAGGGAGGAGAGAGTAGGGTGTACATTCAAGAAAGGCTACTCTGAGGACATTGTTTCATGCTGTGAGTTAAGGCCAAATATGTGAATAATTCTTTGGGAAAAGACTGATGAGCATAGATGGCATGAATCTAATACAAATTCTGGAGAGTAAAGTTACCGAGTTTCTGCCAAGGAAGGCGATGACAGTTCCTACTCACCTTTAAATTTGCGCATTACATATATGTTCAAATAAAACACTGTTTCAAAATGAAATGCTTCTGGGTTTCTAAAAAATTTATGAATTGGTATGATGTAGGCACTATGGAAAACTCTCTTCCTCATGAGTTTGTAAATATTGAAAGTTTATTTTGTGGCCGTGGGAATTCCTCCCTCTCCCCACTGTCCTCTATATTGAATCTACCAGCAAATTCTGTCATTCAAATAGACAATAACAAAACAGAACAAAAATCAACCAAATGAAGAAAGAAAGAAAAACAATCAAGCCTTTGGCCTCAATGAAAACTTCAATTAATTTTAAGATGTATAGGCTATATCCTCTAGAAAACAACCATAAAAGGATTCTATCACTTCCTTAATTAACTATACATTAAAAATAGTGCTACGGTAGGGAGGGTGGGAGGGAGGGAGACGCAAGAGGGAAGAGATACGGGAACATATGTGTATGTATAACTGATTCACTTTGTTATAAAGCAGAAACTAACACACCATTGTAAAGCAATTATACCCCAATAAAGATGTTAAAAAAAAAAAATAGTGCCTGGATCTAAGATGAACTCAAAAGTGAAAGTATAGATTATATAAAAAAGAAATGGCTAAAAAGAGCCATTTTAGTTTGCATTTTATTTTCATATAAAATGCAAACTAATGTGGTGACTGGGACAGGTAGGCGCTGACTGATGAATGCAGGATGTGAAGAGATAAAAAGGAAGCTTTGACACATTTGCTAAAGTTCTCATTTGCTTTTGTCGGGGCCCAGTCTCAAAACTTCGGTGAAGTTAACAGAAACATTGGCCATACAGGAAAATGGCCCCTTGGTACCTTCTAGAGTTTCAAATACCCATTTATGATTTAAAAAAGCAGATAAGAGACCAAAAGGAAGATGAGCGCAACCTACTTTGGAAGCATGGCGTTCAGGGTTCCCACAGGCAGGATTTCCATCGACTTCCCCCAGAACTTGTTTTTCCATCTGATATCTAAACGACATAAGGCAGAGGACAAGAATATACACTCCATATCTAATCATTTGCTCTAGAAAAATGAACTTTTGTATTACACTTTATATTTTACAAAGGAAACTTTTGTAATCCCAACTGATTCTATAGTGTTGCTTTAATAAGACAAGTGCCTGAGGATGGCCCAAGGTGAGAAGATTAATTGTGAACCCCCCCCGCAAATATCTATGTATATTTTTCCATAATATATGCTCTATATGTGTTTTCAACAAATAAAACTGGTAAAGTCTTGGAATAACCTGTGTGTGTGTGTGTGTGTGCATATTCACATACACACATACATAGACTCTACTCTGCGTTAATGTCTCCATAAATGTTGTTTCAAGTTTTAACTAAATGGTGGAAATATTACATATATATGTATATATATGTGTATGTGTATATGTGTGTGTGTATGATGTATAGAAAAAGTAACTGCAGATTGTGGTATTGCAGTACGACTGATTTATATACGTATTTAAAGAGTACATGACTTGGGAGAACAGTAAAAAAATAATGCCTCTAAACACAGATAGGTAAGATTTATGAGAAAGTGGGATTAACTTAATGAACATGTTCCTGTGCTGGCTGTTAAGATACTACCCAGGGCCCAGCACTTCATCTCACATGATGGCTTTATGTTTTACCTGTGGTCACTCAGGTGTATCTGGGTATTTGTAATAACTGCCCGGTCTCATTCTGATGAAATAAGGGAGCTTAGTGCTATCTCCACAAAATTTCTGACTCTCTTGTTCTCACGAACAAGAAATGATTTACTTTCTTAATCTGAAATAAAGTACAGTCACAGTGCTGCTCTATCATTTTATATCCTTTTTAGGTTGAGGAAGTACATGTAAGAAGAGTCATACTGCGATCAGTGAAGGACCCTTTGGACCTCCCCTGAATGTGAGGGAACTATTCACACTTAGTGGTAAATTTATATATATATATTTTTCTTTCTAGAGGGGTTTTGAAACTTTTTATTCTAGGCGAGTTTGCAACATTCTAATCGAACAATGGGTATTGATTTAGTAGAGACTTCATTCCAAACCCCCAAGCCTCAGTGAGTTAAAAGACCAGAAATCACTGCAATGTATATATACCTAAATAGACTGTGACCACATACAACGTGTTCTAGAGCCTTCTTTGAGGATTAAGATCTCTTTGCACACCCTCAAGAAGCAAGAAGCCAGCAGATACAACCTCCGTGCTAAAGATGCAGACAATGAGTTGAATGAGGTAAGGAAATAGCCCTGAGTTGGCATAGTCAGCATAGAGCTCTGCTGTCCCATAGGGCTTTGCTTCCTAAATAAATAATCCCATCTCCTAGATGACATGGTTCCATCTTTACATCAAGAAATCTAATTTCTCAAACTGAACTCCACACCAACTACCAATATTCTCTGAGTTCTAAAAGTAGAAATCTAAACTGAGTACTTTGGAAACTAGAAACTTTCTCATAGGCTCATCAATTGGATTTTGAAGTGGTAATTGAAATACAAACCTTGCCAAAACACAAAATTCTTGGATTCACAGTGACAGGCAGAAATGGGTGGATGATGGCTAACCTGGGAATTAAAAACAAAAAATGACATCAGTGTTAAAACTTGCATAAATGATAATTTTTTACAACGTATATTGGCTACCCCCAAATAAAAACTACTCAACTCATCCATCTCTATTAGTGAATTATTCTCAAAATGTATAAGTAAATTACTGAATCTTTAACTTTTACAACTTCATGCTTAAACACATTTAGAAGTTGTAGTTATATAGATAGGCTAAGTGAATTTTCTGTTAATTAGTATTATAACCCATATCAATCAGATGTTTATCAAAAAGCTATTTTCATCATCAAACAGCACTCCTACAGTTTCTATACAGAAACTCACTGAGTCCAGTGGGACTTACCTGTTCTGAGAAAAAACGGAATCCTTTGTCCTCTCTAATGCATTCATAAGTCTCCCCAAGGACAGGGTTGAATGGCTTACTTCCTGCTCTGAAATAGGTGGAGCAATATCCTGAAACTGCAAATGCAGCAATAAGAACCTGTTAAAACATTTAAGAAAGGAAAATAATATAGGAGAGACTACTTCCAGGTCTGCTTGTCTCTTATTCCTCTAGATTTTATACATCCCCATCAGTGGGTGCTCATTTGACGGCATCTGCATTTTCTATTTTTTGCACACACTCTTCATATACTCATAGGGAAAAAAAGATAATTGAAAATGAGGTTAAACTCTCTTCATGGGAACCAGCAGACAACTGAAGCCAAATATTCTTCATTTATCTGTCTGTCCAACTTCCTGAGTATCACAGAGTTCAAAGGTTCTGAAAGCCAGTGTATAGGTTATGCCATTTGCACAATCTTAGCAGGAGGGTTGTGGCTGGTGGTGCTTTTCAGAGGGCAGGTCAAGTTTTCCACAATCACATGGAGTAGAGGCCAGGGCAAAGAACAAACAGGAGGTTACTTTCTCAGACCTAAGTTCCTGAACAAATGGGCTCCCCTGGCATTCAGGAAAAGCTGATAAAGCAAGGCTAGGCATGTCTTAAACCTGTGAGGAGGGCGATACCTTTACATTCTAACTTTAGAACCACCCAGAACCAAGAATAAGTCACAAGGTGTGTATCTTTCAGTAGAGGTATCTGGATCTTTTTGGCCCTGCCTGGTTTATGCAATGGATTCCTCTTACCTATGTGGTGAGAGTATTAGGCAACAACCAAATATGCTATCATAATGAATTCTGCCTTAGCCCAGGTCTAGGGTTGGCAAATCTCCAAAGGGCGCTGCTCTGTTATTTATTACCATGCGCTCATAGGGACTGTCCGTTTCCGAAGCCTTGTCCAGAAGCTCACTATACTCCATTTCCTCGCAGAGATGCTGCAGAGTGTTGAGTGGCTCGTTTAGCTCCACAGGCATGGAGACTTTAGACAGGTCTTTACCAATGTTGTTCCTCAAGATATTCCATAGGTTAATGTTACTGGTGTCGGGACAGGGAGCTGGCAGGCGTGCTCGACGTCCGTTTCGGAAGGCTCCTCCTGTAAGCTCCCCGTTCAAGACTGGAAGAGGGAGAAAGAGGAGAATCACAGTGCAAGAGATCTTGCTTTTCTTATTTCCCAGAACCTGGGAGGGTAGGAACCCTTTCAAATAATTCTGATTGTGATACATTTCTTAAGGCTTCATTATACTCTCTCAAGAGGGAAGAGAATTATTTCAATACAAGGTTGCTGATAAATGCACAAAACATCAATGTACAGTTTTTTAAACAAAGTGTTAAATATACTTAAGTATTACACAATAAAAGACAAGTCAAACTTCTAAAAATTAAATATATTTAATACGAAGGACATAAAATTTTGGTTTGCCCAAGAACTAAACTTTTTCTTTTTTTCTGTATGTCTTTTATTATTATTATTATTTAATTTTTGAATTTTATTTTATTTATATTTTTATACAGCAGGTTCTTATTAGTCATCCATTTTATACACATCAGTGTATACATGTCAATCCCAACCTCCCAATTCATCACACCCCCACCCCGACCCCCCCGCCGCTTTCCCCCCTTGGTGTCCATACGTTTGTTCTCTACATCTGTGTCTCAACTTCTGCCCTGCAAACCGGTTCATCTGTACCATTTTTCTAGGTTCCATATATATGCGTTAATATACGATATTTAAACTTTTTCTTTTAACCATCTACCTAACAAAATTTTCAACCATTTACCTCACCAGATTATATGAGTAACAATTTATTGATCAGCTGCAAAAGGAAAAATTAGCTATGGGGTCAAAATGATTGTTCATTGAATCATCAGCATTGTAACTTGGCATGTAGATAGAACCACCTGGAAGCTCAAAGGATGCATACTTTGCCGAGAAATGTTGTCTGCAACACTGGTGTTGTCTTCAGATATATTATCACTCACATCACTGATGTAAGACTCATCATCTGAAGCCTAAGGAAGGGAAGAAAGTAGAAAGGATCAGAACTCTCATTCAGTCTTGAAAGTTCAGAAAAATCAAACAATGAAAAACAACAGGATATTGCCCAAATGAGAAGCGGAGGTCACAGTGGGAACTGTATGTGGCATATGTGCAATGAACACCTGAGGGTCCCCCATGAGCCAGAATGTAGGATTGCCAGAAAGCAGCCCTGTCTTTAAGTAGCTTTCTGTCTTAGTTGGGCTGAGACGCTGGGGGAGGCCAGCGCATAACCAGAAATGTTTCAATTCAACACAGTAAGAATGTGCAAAAAAAGGAGGCCCTATGGATCCCCCTAGAGGAGTCAGGACAGGCTGCCCGGAGGAAGTAGTATTTGAACTGGGTGTTGGAGGATGCAGGAGTTGCCCAGTTGTTAGAAGGGGGAGAAGCACAAGAAGAAGGGATAGTGTGCAACAGCAAGGACCATGAGAGAAACATTTATTCTAGGAGTGCTAAGAAGTCGAGTGGCTGTAACAGAGGACAGGGTGAACGAGATGAGGTCCGACTGTGAAGGGTTTTTCATGTCAACATAAAGGGTTCACAATATAATCATATGAGTTATTAAATGCAAGGAAATGACAGAGTCATATTTAATTCTCAGGAAGATACTCAGCAGCTTTCCCTAGGGAGGCCAGACAATAGGATCCTACATAGATCTGGGTAAGAAATACTGACCAGTAACACTAAGATGGCCACAGTAAGGATCAAGTAGTAAAACTGCATTTGGGAACCACATCTGAAGTATACGGACAAAATCTGGCAGATTATCTGGGGGCAGGGGAGAAAGATTTAGGGACAGGGAGAAATCGAGAACTAAGCCATTCTCTACGTGAGAGAAACATGGAACTAAAATGAAACCAAAATTCACATAAGAATAAAATTAAGGGGCAGGGACTTCCTTGGTGGTCCAGTGGTTAAGACTCCGTGCTCCCAGTGCAGGCGGCCTGGGTCTGATCTCTGGTCAGGGAACTAAGATCCCACATACTGTAACTAAGCACGCGCACTGCAACTACCGAGCCCATGTGCTCTAGAGACTGCGTGCTGCAACTAGAGAAGCCCGCACACCACAACAAAGGCCCAGCACAGGCAAAAAAAAAAAAAAAAAAGAATAAAATTAAGGGGCAACATATGTACTAAGGGGATTTAGAGACAGAGCAGATAAGAAAACAGAGAAGTACTGTAGAGCCATTCAGAGGAATGGGAAAACCAATGTTTCTACTATAGGCAAGAAAGCTGTTGATACTTATTTACTATCTTCAAAATGGAAATATGCTGTTAATTTTTCTGAACATAAAAACAAACATTCTTATCGTAAAAAGTTAGAAATTACATGAAGCTAAACAGATGATATGAAAATCATCCATTCTATGACCTAAAAGAAATCACTTTCAACATTTCATAGGTACTACCCCCAATTTCAAAATGCCTATGTAAACACACTGATACGTTTATCTTTAGATACTGAAAAAGGGGATTGTTTTACATACTATTTTATAGTGTTCTGAATATACTTCCATTCTTATAAATATAGCTCTTCATCCTTACTTGGAATGGCAACGTATTTCATTAGACAGTTATATAACATAAGGAACTTAACCAGCATTCACGTGGCTTCCAATTTTTTATTACTTACAGACAATACTTGGATGAACATCCTTGTAAACATATTTCTGTGAATCTGTCTGGCAATTTCATTAAGATTTATTCCCAGAAGCGAAATTGCTGGGTCAAATGAGTCTCTTTTAGGCTTTAGCTGTATGTTGCCAAATTGCTCTCCTAGAAGACTGTACTGTATTACATCGTTCTCATCATCAGTATATGAGAGCATCCATCTCTCACACCCACTTAAACACTATACATTATCAATCTATATTAGTATGTATCTACCTAACACACATAAAAGATCTCTAGTTTGAATTTCATCTTTAGTGAAACTGCTGTCTTATCTTTCACACATTTTTCAGCTTGTCATATACACTGCATTTTTTTCTAGTTTGCAATTTATTTTTTAATTTGTTTATGCCACTCTTTTTGGCCATGTAAAAGTTTTAAATTTGTATGTAATAAAAACCATCAGCCTTTGCCTTTAAGGTTTCTGGATTTATTGCTGATGTTTTTAATAGAGTTGGGGAGAATTCATATATTTAGGGAGATAGAGTTATACTCAGAATGATTTTGCGTAAATGAATAATGATAGTTTTGCTTTTGCGCCCTGAGCAATGCTATAAAGATAGCAAATTGAGAATAAAGTCTTTTTCTCATTTGTATTTTCCCACTGCAGCTGGCTTCCAGTTCTCATTGACTGCAACTAAATGGAAGGCTAAGCCTTTAGGCCCATGAAAGCCACATTCTAAACCTTGATAGAAATAAAAGGTAAATCAAACTCTTCCATGTGATTTCTCTGAAAAAAGCTAATCACATCCAATTATGTTAAGAGAAGACAAAGGCCTGCCTGAACCTAATTCATGTTGCATGCATGTTTATTACATGAACATTTAGAAGCTATAAACAGTCTAGTCCTCTTCAATTTCTAATTTCACCCAAACTAATATATGATAGAAATAGTCCAATATCCATGCCCATGTAGAAAGTTCCATGTAGAATATAAAAGAGCTCTACAATGACAGTGGGCCCTGAATAAGATCTATATTATCGTATGTGTGAGCAGTAGCTAAGGCCGGGCAGTCTGGCTATGGTCCACTCACATTGTCCTGTATATACAGTTAAGGCTCTGCCATATTATACTGAAGCAGTTAATATATATTAGTTTTCTCTCCCATGCTCAAGAAGTCTTGGAGCCAAATATTTCTCTTTAAGAGGTTTGGGATTCAAGAGAGTTCAGGAAATATTTTTTTCTAACTGCGACCAGGCATGCAGCATTGCAGAAACAAGTTTAAAAGGCAAGTTTAAAAGGCAAGGAAGTAGATCATTCTGGAAGTGAGAAGAACTTTTTTTTTAAAGTGGTTGCGCATTCATTAAGTGAAGCACATAAAGATTTTTCTCTCAGTTATGGAAAATGTTAATGTAAGACAGCTAAGGCCCAGATGGTTCTCCGATTAATCATATGTAATGAGCTATAAGCATTCTTTCCTTCATTCAGTTAGCAAATATTTACTGAGTTCCTGGTTCACCAGAATGTTCTAGTGCTGGGAACAGAGTGGTGAAATCTCTGCCCTCGCTCTAGTGGGGGGAGACACACAATAAACATACGAAATATATATTTTGTTGGATAGTGATGAGCATTATGGAAAAAAAATCAGAAGGGAAGAGGCATGTGAAAGGTCAGGGGTGAGGAGGAAATGGTAGCTCTACATTGTAGGTAGGGCATCCAGGGTAGGCTTCTCAGAAGGTGACTTTTGAGTAGACTGAAGTGAGTGAGCGATTTGACCGCGTGGCGCTGAAGTGTTCAGCCAGGGTGGGCGGCAATGCAGAGGCCCAAGAGCCTTTGGCAGCTGTCATGCAGAATATGCAGTTGAGCCCATCCTGCAGCGGCTACTAGGATTCTCACATGTGCAGTAAACTAACCAGGTGGGCTTGCCAAGTCTGTTGTCCAGAGACTCAAGGAGCCTTCTGGGGGCATCTCATCACAAGGGAACTTGGAAACTTGGGCAGATGAGGTTGCCTCAGGAACAAAGTCTTAGCCTAAGGGGAAGAGCAACCTTGAGAACATGGAGGTGCCTGTCACTTGGGTTTATCTCCTGGTCTAGCTTCTTCAAATACTTAAGACTGAGTGTTGTGATAAAGGGGAAAGATTTAAGTAAAACACAGACATTTTATGAAAACCTGTAAGATCCAGTCACAAAGAATAGATGTATAGCTTAGTTCTTTCCAGTGTGGGTTGTAGGAGAGAGTCACTTTTCTTATTTCAGCAACAGACAAGGGGTGTCTGGAGCAAATTGACAACTGCAGGAAGCACTCCATTGGCCTCTGGAAGGCACCAGAAGAGAGGCTGCAAGAAGCTGCAGCTGAGAGCAGAGACCAGATTATGAGTCTTTGTACGATAGCTAAGGAGTTTATATTGGACACTGGGGAATAGGGACATCATCAGATTTGCATTTTGGAAAGATTAGCCAGGCTGCCCAGTGGAAAATGGATTCGAGGAGGCAATAAAGGAGGCAGGAAAACTAGTTATGGAGACTGACAGGGTAATTTAGGTGGGGAGCTGATGAAGGATTGAATTGCAGTAGCAGCAGTGAAGCTTTAGGAAATTATATGTATCTGAGAGTATTTAGGTGACAGAAGTTACAGAACCCGATGAGTAAATCAACATGGGTGATGGGTGGTAGTGAAGGGAAATACTGAGGCAACTCAGGTATTTGATGTGAACAACTGGGGAGAAAAGCACTTAGAAAAGCAATATGAGAAGTATGGGTTAAGTTTGAGTTTTTCCCCTTGGGGGGTGTGTGTGTGCATGTGTGTAAGGGGGCTGCTGATTAATTCACTTGGACATGCTGAATTAGACAGTCTGTGGAGCACCGAGGTGGCAATGTCTCACAGGCAGGTGGTTGGGTGGATCCTGAGCTGACTCTTGCTCTCTCTTTAGACCTGCTTTCTCCCTGAGCTGTAGACCTGAATATCCAACAGGTTGCCAGATAACTCCACTGGGAGGTCTGATAAACTCACAATGCCTTAAAGTGAGTATATCAACTCTACACGCCTCTGTCATCTACTACCTTGCCCCTCTATCGGCCACTTGGTCCACTCTTCTTTCACGGGGGTAGCACCACCCTCTTGCTTGGACTCATGCATGTAACCTGCTTCACATCCTCATTTCAGCATTGCCAGTGGCTGGTGCAAGTGGCAACTGGGTGCCCAGTTGAATGTGACCCCAAGAACTAGAAATAGGGAAATTAGGTTGCTCTCATAGGGCTATGCTATAAACTTATCAGATGATGGGTCAAAGCCCAGATAATGTATAGTTAAGTTTGTCTGCTTGAATAAGGACAAAGAACTGGGTCAGCAATGGAAGCCCAGAAAAGGGAGCGTCAGAGAAAAAAAATGCCGGTAGCATGTAGAACTAGCATTAAACTAGTTCTCTGTCTTGTGAATGGGAGTTTCTGTGAATCTTTTAATGTATGACTTGGAATCTGAGAGGCAAGTGCCTAGCTTGATGTGGTAACAAATTCAGTACCTGATACAAGAATTCTGTTTTAGCTTTTCTCCATTAGAAAAGTGATGTGTTCACTCTTTCTATTTTCCACTTATTTTTGTTTCTAAAATCACTCATACTTCCAAACATACAAAAAGAACTACTACTAATTGTCAGGATTTTTCCTTTCAATCTATTTTCCATGCATATGGAAATAACACTGAGCAACTATTTCATCTCCTTTTTGTAAAAATGCAGTACAGATTTGCAATCTCAAATAGCAAAATTCTTAAACAACTGTGTGGGAAAGAGTTTTGGCTGCTTCTCCCATGCCAAAAAAGAAAAAAAAAAAATTCTAAGTGTACTTGACTAAATTTCAGTAAAAGAATTTCTGCAACCTGACCAAGGAAGAGATTTCTTGTTTCCAAGACCTTGTCAAGATTCACGAGCATGACAAGCAATCCAATAACGCTTTTATGGTAGCCAGTGGTAACCTCCAAAAATGATAATTAGCCAACTAGATATGTGCTAGACATTATCCTTCTAAGTTCAAATTCTTGTCTCTGGTAAAGATGTGTATGGATGTGTGTGTGTGTCTGTACAAACATGAATGGTAATTTTCTTATTTTCTCACGCTTAATGTATTTATTAGCTAGTCTCCTTCTATAAAGGAGTCTGTTATCAACTATTTGTTTACCCTGAAATATGAACTGTACAGGTAAGTCAGAATAAATCTTGATTCTTTCTTTTCATTCATCAAATTTGTGACTATTGAGTTGGTGCCCAGTGTTAAGGGCTCAGTAAATGGAAACCATATAGTTTGCATGCTTTTGGCTTTGCTACTATTTGGACATCTTACTATAATATTTTTTTTAAAAAAAGTTCCACAGTCTTACTTTCTTTAACCGAAACTCATGGCCAGAAGCAGTTAGGGTTGATGCATCAAGGAACCTTACCTCATTCTCTGATGAGCTTGCAGAGAGGAGCACTTCTTGGGCATCGAAGAACTCAGAGACAGACTCCGACATGGAGAGGCGGCTCTCATTGGCTACTTGCTGTGACAGGGGGAGACTGACATGGATTTGCTCACCAGCCTACAGAAGAGAAAAGCAGATGGTGTAATCCTTTTCTTCCCTGTAAGAATGGCTATTTGTTCAAATGAGACCATGACGTACTAGCCAGATTTCTAGAAAAATTCATACTATATGTTAAAAAAGTGGTGACCACAGCTAATTTTCACTTGCAACTGAGTAATGACCACTGCATAAGTTTCCTTCCAATATGCCTAAAGAATCCAAAAGGTGCAGCTGAAAGGTGAGTTGATTTTAAATCTATGCTCAATTAATATTAAGTGGAATGTAACAGGTTGAGCCCCTATCAATACTCTGAATTGACTGTGGAGACAAGTTCCTTGTCACATGCTTAGGCTTGTCATTAACTAGCCATATTCTAACCAGTATACTACACCTCAAGCAGTATCTGTAGAAACCACTAGAGATATGCTAAGAAAACAGTCTAGAAGACTAATTTTTGAGACGGAATATATAAAAGTCATTTTCCAGTTTGATCATGAATTTTATCCAATGAAACATATGATTAGAGTATTGAACCTTATTTCAAATTGCATTTTTATTCAGTAAGTAATAATATTGTTTTCAAGGATACAATTTAAGTTTCAATCAGAAAAATATGTAAGAGAACTAAAATATATATATTCTAGTACACATTTCAAGTTGCAAAGAAAATTCAAACTGAGATGGTTGACTAATTTTTGAATGACAAAATTTTAGAAATACCTCTAGATTCTGGGCAGTTGAGTAGGCATAAGTGTCATCAGAGATCACAGGACCCATGGAGGTGGATGGACGCGGGGTGGGTAACTTACATCAAAGAGAAGCTGTCTGGGGATGGTATTTCCTAAGCAGTTAGATGGCAGAACACTTGCACCCACAGATTTCTAGAAAAATGTACATTTTTGGTGCAAATATGGCCTCAGTGTTAGTTAAAACTCTCACCTTGTTACATGTATTACTGTTGAAAAGTATAAATTCTCATGGCTAAAAATAATAATTTTATAAAGGGTTATAAACAGAATTATACACTCAAGTTTAGCCCAAATACTGAATGTTCTCCTATCCTCTAACCATTTCTTCAAAAATTCTTCTGAAAAATGGAGTAATAGCACCTACCTCAGAGAGTTGTTGGGGGTGTGAAATGAGATAACATGTATAAACTGGGTTAGCACAATGCCAAGCACATAGTAAGCATTCACTTGACACGCGTTAACCATTAATTATTAGCATCATCATCAGTAGGAACTGTAGCAGCACTAATAGTAGTATCTTAGCAAGGTCAGGTGACTTCTCTTCTTAGATAGGACTTTTAAAACAAACCTTAAGCAAACTTTTATTTAGCACCTTCTCAGCTGAAAGAGTTTGTTTTCAACATTTCATGGGCCACTGATGATAAGAAATATTTCAAATGAAGAGTGAGAGAAAATTCACAAGCTGGAGTATATACAAACTAAATATTCAGTAGCATGAGATGAACACAGGAATAAATAAAAACAGACAACGGATCACCAATAATCAATGCTGTCAAGCTCATGTACATCCTTCACTCCAAAGAACACTGAACTGTCAGCAACACAATATTTATGCAGGGAATCATATCAGCAGTGAAAGAACTATATAAAAAATAAATAAAAATAGGCAGTAGATTTAGGTGCTATAAAATAAGTATTCTACATCTATTAAAAATGAGTCTTACCTCATCAGGGCTAGGAATAATATTTACACTGACAACCTGATCACAAATAATAGATTCTGAATGTATTCTGTTCAACCGACTCCTTAGTTCAGCGTTCTGGTTGAGTGCCTTAAAATAACAAAAACCGCATATGTAATTTCAAGTTGTGACGCAAGCATAAAGCAGAACAAGCACACAGGTACACTTCAGACAACAAAGTCTTATGATGTTCTTAGCTGAAACTTTTGGAGCCACCATAGGCCAGATCCCCCTGGTAAGAAGGAAATAAATGGCTCAGAATTGAGGCACTCATTTTTTTGCAATATAAGACCACTACTTAGTAGGTTAGAGGGTTGAAAGAGTTCATGGATTTCATAAAAATGATTCATGGGATTTTTCTCTCCCTTACAGTCAGGTCCATTACACCCAAGCCCAGTCTACCACCACATATATATCACATTTTACACCCTAGGATAAAAATTATTGATTCTTTCCATTTTTTTTTTTTTTTGGTTTTAGTTTCTAAAATTTGGGAGTTGTTTCAAAACCAGATATCTTAAAAATTATTTGGAAATGTAGTGAACAATGAACTGGCTTTATTTTATATCTAGAGCTATATTTTAGAGCTATATTTTAGTCTGGTGAAAGAAAATAGTTGTCTTTCCACTTTCTAGGAGCACATAATTAATACCTATGACAGTACCGCAGAACTAACTCAAGCGTAGACCAAAGATGCCTTCCTTGAACAGTGTAAACATCGACAAGTATAATAAAGAACATATCACAAAAAGGAAACTAACTCCAAGCTACCTGTATCTCATGACTTTTAACACATCCTAAGTCAGCATCAGTAAAACACCATCTGCTACAACCCAGTTTAGAGGGTGGGGCAGAAAGAGAACAGCTTTACATAACCATGGGCTCCCTAACAGGGGCCCTGTGGACAGAGGCACATGGAGCACATTAGTGCATGGGAACCTGTTCCATATACAGAAGACACATGTAGCTGACTGGATTACACCAAGTCTCAAGTAAAAGACCTTTGTGAGGACAAAGCCCAGTGAAAAGCTGGACAGCTCCTTTCCTTTCCATTAAAACCAGCAATTAGAAGATGGAAGTGAATGTTTCAGAGCGAAAGATAAATGTCAGGACTTACTGAAGAGCACATCTGCCCCAGGGAGTGAGGATTCTGCTTTTCTTTGTAAAGAGTCGATGACTACGGGAAACCAATACATAGACAAATATAACAGCATAACTATAACTCTGTACCTATTAAATCACCCAGGATAAATTACACAGTGGCTAAACTTCACACTTGCATTGAGTGGTGCAGAATCCTTGGGCATGGAGCACAGAACAGCTCCTCTCCCTTCATCCCAGCTTTTGCTTTTTAAGAAGAAAACTGTTCACTCACAGCTTTTGGCTTTTGTTTAAAGTCTTTAGAACCAGTTCATAAAATATGTGTAAAACA
Organism: Delphinus delphis; assembly: GCF_949987515.2. NCBI lineage: Eukaryota > Metazoa > Chordata > Mammalia > Artiodactyla > Delphinidae > Delphinus > Delphinus delphis. The sequence goes on from NC_082689.1 coordinate 54,737,246, forward strand.
GAACACACTTGGTCTTGTGGGCTGTCAAGTATTGATGGATTAAAGGTGGACACAGATCCTACAGTCATATTGCAGACAGGAGGAAATATGTGTCCAGTTCTCTGAGAAAACAGGGATGTGTTAGTGAGAAAAAAGGTGATTACTTTTTTAGTAAATAAACCATGTGCTTCCTAATACCTTTATATTCTGCAAAAGTGCTCAGGATCATTTTTCTTGGAGCAAAATCTCGAACACTTGAAATTTGAAAAAAAAATACTGTATCATTCATATTCTTTGTGACTACATATGCTTATTTGTTCTTTCATTATTTTTCTGTCCACAAGTGTACTGAAAGCTGTCTTAGTTATTGAAGTAATTAGAACCAGATATATTTTGTTGTCTTGGAAGTAGGAGGCCTTGTTGTAGGTTGTTTGATGGTTTTAATTGCAGAATCACATTCATGGCTTCAGGGTTTCACACAAACCTCAACTAAGGGTTCCTCCAGAGTAACTGCACCTTCTGTTGCCCCTGGAACAGAGTTAACAAAACAAACCCCACAAAAACTCAAGGGCAAGGATAAGTAATGTTTTTTTCAGAGGGTGGGAGTTTTACACACAAGTTTCCCATTTATAAGGAAACTTGGAGAATTGTTTGCTCTGGATGTCTAAGAAAGTTAAATTCCCATTTAAGCGCTCATCTCATCCAGTATTCATTAAATGTAATCTTGCCTACAGGTGTGTGTGAAGGCACACAAGGTGGCCTCTAGCTGATAATATCAATAGGAAATGAGATGAAAATTAAAGGAATATTGTATTAATAATATATATGCAGTGGTAGAAAAACGTTACGTGGCACAAAAAAGCGTGGAAATAAATAACTATTCCAACTCTGGCAACCCCAAGGGCAGAGGGTGTAAGCAGATGCGGAGCATGCAACAGCCCATTTCTGTGTGTCTTGCCAGGACGGCTCCTCCTTTTGCCTCAATCACACAGACTGTTTTGAAGTTGGCTACAACCAAGCGCCATGAGCGCTCTTAGGGAGTGCTCAGGACCACATTTGTTACCTCCCTCCCTGAAGCTCACCTATTTTCTCTACAACGATATTATGGAAACATCCTTGGGAACATCGAGGTATACAGATATTTTCAGTGAAATGACACTATTAGTGATAATTAACATAGAAGACCCCAGTTGATGGCAGAAACAATATACAGAATGCACCCGAGGAGTCTGTACCGTGGTGAAGCGAGGGAAAAGGAGGCACGTCGCCAGCCACTTGCACCAGCTCATGAGCAAGAAAAGCCATGGGAACTTGTGAGTAATAACATTGCTCCAGGAGTGGCAGGCGGGGCCAAGGCCTAGCAGGCAGGAAGCAGCCTCGGGCTCAGGAACTGTGCCTAGATTCTTTAGGAAGTCTCACTACTTGCTTCCATAAGTGAGTTCAGACCGCACTACAAACTCTCGGCAAAGTATACTCATTTTCCCACACCTCATGTCCCTCATACACACTCAAGCGTAATATATCCAAGAAACACATAATTCCCGACCCACCTATAAAAGAAGTTACCATCTTGAAGTTCTGAGCCAGAGTTAATTGCCCAAATCCTCACCTCCTTGGCTATTAACTACCATTCACCCTCCTAGGCAGACAATGGGTGAGAATTTACCCTAGACTGGGTGAGACTCTGGCATAGCATATGCATTTTACTGAATGGAACTGTGGGTTCTGGGAAGGACACATAGAAGCCTGAAGGCTGGAGAAGGATATGAAACAGGGCAATATGGGATCACCAGAAGACTTACACCCCTCAGATAAAAGCAAAACTGGTTGAAAAGGAGTGAGAATATGAGTATGGAAACTGTCAAAGCTAGAGCTATCAAGAACCTGGGTATCTCTTAAAAATCACCTTGTTTTTTATTAAAAAAAATACTATTATAGTGTATTTGGAAAACACAAAAAAGTAGAAAAATATTTTTAAAAATTCATACCTTACTACCCAATCAACCAATTTCTGGTAGCTTGGTATATTTCTTTCTTTCTTTCTTTTTTTAAATTTATTTATTTAATTAATTTATTTTTGGCTGCATTGGGACTTCGTTGCTGCACGTGGGCTTTCTCTCTAGTTGCAGTGAGCGGAGGCTACTCTTCGTTGCGGTGTGTGCACTTCTCATTGTGGTGGCTTCTCTTGTTGGGAAGCACGAGCTCTAGGCGTGCGGACTTCAGTAGTTGTGGCATGTGGGTTCAGCAGTTGTGGCTCGTGGGCTCTAGAGCACAGGCTCAGTAGTTGTGGCACACGGGCTTAGTTGCTCCGCGGCATGTGGGATCTTCCCGGACCAGGGCTTGAACCAGTGTCCCCTGCATTGGCAGGCGGATTCTTAACCACTGCGCCACCAGGGAAGCCTGGTAGCTTGGTATAGTTCTTTCTAGCTTTTTTTCTTATGCATTTTCCACATTATTTAATGGGAACATACTCTACATCCTGTGTCTGCCACTTATTCTTTGTACACAGATATTTATTTTATGTTTCAAACTCTTCACAAATGTGGTTTTAATAACTGCAGAACAAGTGATTATTTTCTACTCTTGGGCACTTACGTTGTTACTGATTGTTATTAGGATAAATAATGCTGCCATGAACGTTTATGTGCATATAGGCTTTCTACATTCAGCATTAACCCCTTAGGTTATACATATCAGCCATGGACCAAAGGGTCAAAGGGTGAAATATTTTTAAGGCTTTTAATAAATATTGCCAAATTATGTCCAAAATGACATCAATTTAAAGTTACTGGATAGCTAAAAAAAAGATGTAAAGGATTCTATGAAGAATATCTTCATATACAACAAATTTGGCCAAGTCTCAGGGAACTCTGAAATTCAGGAACAAATCCACTTAAAACATTTATCCCAACACAGAATACTTATTTTGGATGTATAAAATGTTGTAGACAGGAAGGATGGTAAACGCTATGACTGGGATCTTAATTATGCTGCTATGTGCCTTAAGCCAATGTTTTTGCTTACATTCCCAAACATACCACGTTTCACCGATTCTAATACGCACAATTCCTCAAACATTAACACCTCTGAAGCACTGGTCAGTTTAACTGACAGTTTTTTCCTTCTTAGTAATGCACAGAATGACAGCACATCTAACGGTGGACGCCGTACTGATTTAATGAAATTCAGTAACTCTAGACTGAGTACTGGGTCATATTCTGCTGCTCACATTTGTATGGACCCAATACCCAATGCATTTAGCAAAAGCTGTGTACAAACTCCGGGGCCAGAAATCAAACTGGTAATAGTGACGGAGTGTAATGTATTGAGGACAGACTCAAGGCAAGTTGAATCTTTCCTTATAGTAATCTAGGGTGCTGAGTTTACCATAGGCTTACTATATACTATTTGATTTTGGTGTTCAGTACTTAAAATTATAGCTGCTGTGAAATAAGGTCATTTACAAAGGGATACATGCCACACAAAATACCTTGTCCTACAGGTGTAAATCCAACATCTATGCTGCCTTTCAGGTGTAAAAGTTTCCTTTTAAAGTTTCATGGGGTAAAATAACAGAATTATGTACATTTTTGTATATGTATAGATCAGGGATGAAATACTACTTTAGAAGAGAAATTCATTATACTGTTCAGCCTTGCAAATTATTACATGCCCAAGGCAGGTAAAAATTTATGCTGAGCATGTAGTGAAGAATGCTAATTTTACTTATCTTCTTATGCTATGTACCTTCTAAAAGGATGATGGAATTTGCCAAGTTGATATATTTAGAAGCTTTATTGAAAAGCTGCATTTTAATCATCAGACCTATATCAAATCAGACTTATGTCAAATAAAAAATAAGCTTTAAAAACGTAAGACTAATCTAAGAAGTTATTTAAACAGTCTCTCTCTCTCCTTCCCTTTCTGGGGGGAGACTTGGATTGGTAACTGTTCATTAAAAAAATATCTGGGTTTTAACTGATGATACCTGAATAAGGATCAAAGATGTCTTTAGGCTACCTAAAATCACACTATAATGTGAAGTTATATTAACATAGAAACATACGTAGAACAGCTGTCTCAATGTACTCAAGCTATTTCATATCTTGTTCAATCCTTAGGGCTATATTTAAAGAGGCACAATGAAAACAATAGAATTGGCCAATCAGGATGGCTACTTCAGTTAATTGTTTCCCATCTTCAATGTCTCCTTATCTGCTAGTTCCTTCCCTTCATGACACAAACAAACTTAGATGACTGCCAAATTCAAGGTTGACTTTCAGTCCATATATCATTTGCTGCTAAGTCAGACCCTGTTAACCTTTTCGTTCTTGAAATTATCAAAACTGTTTACCCTTGATCTCAATGATCATAGCTATCTAAATTTGTCAGCTGTTTACCCTGGGTTTCCATCAAAGGATCCTCGTTTTTTCAGCTTGTCCTTTAAATTCTCATGTTCTCTATGGCAGCTCCATTGGCCTCTTTTATTCTGACTGAAAACACAATTTATCAACATCTATAAATTCACCGATATACGGGGGTATCCACATCTTCCTGCCAGGGCCTCTCTCCTGAGCCCTAGAGCTCAGGAGGAAACGACCCACCCAATGGGAAGGTATGTACAGAACACAAGGATGTGAACACAGCCAAGATGCTGTGATAACACAGAACTGGAAGCACTGAATTCGCTAGTGGACAGGGTATAACTATCTTTATAGTCCCAAATTATTTTCAAATTTTTTGAGTTCAAGAAAATGAAGTAAATGTAACACGCCCTGCCCCTTGCAAATAATCCAACAAAAATCTATTGAGGTTCTAAGCCTAGATGCAAATAAATGTTTAGACAAGAGAAGGAAACATTTAACCCAAAGCACGCAGTCGATGTAATTTCATTTTATTTTACTTTTATTAGGTTGGTAACAGCTGCTGCTGTCTCCTGAGGTCCATCAAGGACCAATTCTTCCACGAACCTGATCTCTGGGTCTGCTCACAGCTCAGGCATCTCTCATTTCTCTGAACACGCAGAGGCCTGGAAATCTGCACCGCTCATGTGCCACTGGGAATGGACTACAGCATGGTCCATTTAACTGTTTCCTGAGTAAATACTGCTCATCTCAGTAGTCAGATCATGAACTTCCTGGGAACATGGCCAGGGCTACTTTTAACTTGGTGTCCTATACCTTGCACTGTACCTGAGGTACAGTAGTTGAATGAAACACAATGAATGAATGAACAAATGAATGACTGCTTTAAAATTTCTCTTCATCACCATTTCTAATCTCACCTGACCTCCCAAACTTAGATGTGTTTACTATTCTCTGTCTTACCAACAAGCAAATAAAAGCAAGCAGGCGGGAAACAAGCATATTTTCTTATTTTTCTTAGTACAAGCTTATCTCATACCACTAAGACTTCAATCCTTAATACATCTGAAGAAAAACACTGCAACATGTAGGGGGACAACAGTGTATTTGACACATTTACAAGATGACATACAAGATGTTTACTGATCTTTTTTCTGATCTTTCTGATTCATGATCCTTTCAGGATCACGATTCAGAAGATTGATTAACATGGACTAGGTGTTCAACAGATACATGACATGAGATCAGTACAGGGAAACCGTTCAAGTGTGCATGTGAAGGAAGCCCTCTGAAGACTGGAACACAGTTGCCGCTTTGAATGCTCAGGCTCTCGAGTTCCCTAGTTTTGCACTGGAAGCAGCATATGCACCTCAACTGACAGTGTTTGATGGCAAACAGCAGAACGTGTGGCCCAGAAAACAGCATTCAATAACGTGAAACTTAACGCTGAAAAGAAGCTGACAGGTCAGGTACATAAAACATGGTGAGACCAGTTTAAGTCTAATTTTCAGGAACTGAGGCAAACTCTTCAAGCAGGAGCTGATCCACATGGAAAACCACTTACCCAGGATTTGCTTGCTCCTTCGCTCTGATCCAAGGCACCAGGAAGTGAACAATATTTTATATAAACACTGAGTTCTCACACAAAATCAATAACAACATTGAAGTCTCAAAGGAAGTTTTAAAGGTTAATTTATAGACTAAATGAAAATATTTCAGAGGAAGTGCTCAGTGTAAGAAAGCATAAGGGCAGTTTTAAAGGATTTTTAACAGAGATTTCAACCTTGAAATACACAGGGACTTGATTAGTATTAATAAGATCAATATAATATATATTGAGTAATATTTATTATAGTGTAAAATATATACTGAAATATATATAAGAGTCTAGCCTCAGGGAGCATAACTTAGGAAGAAAATCCTAAGAGTGCAAATCAGAATAGAAAAAATAGGTAATAGTTATCAGTAATTTTCAACAGATTAAAATGTAAGTGGGAAAAAATAGTAAGTGTGGAAGATCTGGTAGATTTTGTCTATTTGACATTGGATCAAACATATTCTGGAACATAACTGTTTAAATGTGTATGTAAATCATGTATAAATGCACGATTTTTTTTTTTTTAAACCAGGAACTGCCTTATAATGATTACAGAGAGGCATTAAAAGTATTCAATCAACCAAAATAGCAATTATGTTTGCAAGCAAGTTTGGTTGATTTTCACTCTTACCTTGATATTGTTTGGAAGAAAAGTAATAAAACATAATATTGACACTGCAATGTCTTGGGAGAATTTCAGATGATGTGCCATCCCCATGATGGATTGCCTCCACCCCCATCTTTGGCTTATAGGGTTAGGAATGTATTATGAGAGTGAAACAAACACTCTCATTTACCTGAGACAGTGACTGTCGGAGCCGTGCCATCTGCGTGCTGTGGCCTGTATTGTGATCCTGCTCAGAAACCATCTGCTTAAGCTTCTCCTTCTCTATAGCTATGCTATTAAACGCTGACTTCAAAAGAGAATGCACTGCGTGGGGAGAAAAGTAAGAAACAAAGATCAAATGGATCCAGAAAGAATATACAAAATTATAAACTTCTCAGTACTTTAACTCATGCACAGATATTTTCTGGAAAGTTTATGTTACAGTCTAATTGAAAGTCAGCCATAAAATGGAATCTACCAGAATATCTATACACAAAACAAATATAGGAATGGTAATTAATCAGGATGAAAGTTTTAGCATTTCAAACCAGATAAACCAACAAAGACCTGGAAGCAGCATAAAAAATTATCAATTTTTAAATTTCAGTATTTAGAAACTAAACTATAATTCCTAGAAAGAAAAGGGAACAAGTTTTACTCTGCTATATTTGAAGGCAATATTTGAGCAGTTCTGTGTACAATGAAGCCTCATGCAAATCATTTAGAACTATCGAAAATTATTTCCCCAAAGTGTGCACCCAAACAAGAGCATTTTATGAGTCCTGCCAATATAAATAAGACAGCTGTTTTAGAAGTTCTAACTAGTTCTCTTTCGGGTAGGAAATGATTTGGTCTTAAGAACAGCACTTGCATTACTTTCTCAGCCAAGAACATCATGATATCAGAAGTGTTTTTAAAGAGTACAAATTTCCAGTTATAAGATGAATAAGTTCTCGGGATCTAATGTATAGTGTTATAGTTAATAGTACTGTATTATTTACATGACAGTTGCTAAGAGAGTAGATCTTAAATGTTCTCACCACAAAAAAGAAATGGTGGGACTTCCCTGGTGGCGCAGTGGTGAAGACTCTACACTCCCAATGCAGGGGGCCCGAGTTCAATCCCTAGTCAGGGAACTAGATCCCACATGCATGCCGCAACTTAGGAGCCCACCTGCTGCAACTAAGGAGCCAGCAAGCCATAACTAAGGAGCCCACGTGCTGCAACTAAGCAGCCAGTGAGTCACAACTAAGGAGCCTGTGGGCTGCAACTAAGGAACCCGCCTGCTGCAACAAAGACCCAGCACAACCAAAGAAATATTTTAAAAAAAAAGAAATGGTATGGTGTTAGCTATCACAATTATTTTCAGTATATAAGTGTATCAAATCAACATGTATACCTTGAACTTATACAATATTACATGTCAATTATATCTCAATAGAGCTGGAAATAAAATAAAACAAAATAAAAGCAACAATAAAAACAACCTCCACCACCATTTCTGCATACCTAACAACATACATTGGTAAAAATTCAAGGCAGTCTTTAATTCTGAAACACAAAAAGGTTGAATTTCCAACTCCTATCTTTACAATAACAGTTTCTATAAAATGCAAAGTCTTCTAAAATAGGGATTTCCTTATAAGAGAAAGGATTTTTTTAAAGAAGTGGAAAAATTTAGCATAAAACAGTGGCCTGAATTAAAGGGGATAAATGGTGAGATCATAAGGGATTCACAATCTATTGATTTATGTGCTACATTCTAGTTATCAATTTTAAGGTAATAACTTGATAGCTGAAATATGTTAACCCAACTGGCAGCTCTAAAAGTGGACTCTCACTCATTTCAAAATCCATAATTCTTCCTAAAGAGTTCATTCAATAGTCATAGAAAAGCACCCCCCTTTTTTTTCTAGCACAACTGAAAAGAAAACATGTTGTTTCAACAAAGGCTTTAAAATTCTGTTGAAACTTGGATTTCCTGAAAGCCTCTGGATTGCAACCAAATACACAAAGCTTTCCCAGGGCTACCTTCAAATTTACCCATCTTCCTTTAGAAGCTGTGCTATAGTTAATTCACACATTTGCTGTCTCATTTTACCTGCTGCTATAACCTCACATTAGAAGTAAAAGCTACTGGTTTCCTGGCCATAAATCTATGCTGTTACATAAACAAAATAACATTGCTCTAGTCTAATGACATGATTAGCATCCAGCTAAGACATGCAATAAAAATGTGAAAGGAGTAAAACAGGAGGTGAAAGAGAGGTGGCCTTACAGAATCTCAACTGAAAAATCTATAGAAAAAAAAGGTGGGGGAGATGAGATAGTTTAATTGCTTCAGGATTGTGGAATTAAAGAAATCTCTGCTAGCATATCTTTGCTGATGGTTTAAGACTATAGGGCTTCCCTGGTGGCACAGTGGTTGGGAGTCCGCCTGCCAATGCAGGGGACACGGGTTCGTGCCCTGGTCCGGGAAGATCCTGCATGCCGCGGAGCGGCTGGGCCCGTGAGCCATGGCCGCTGAGCCTGCACGTCCAGAGCCTGTGCTCTGCAACGGGAGAGGCCACAACAGTGAGAGGTACCCCCCGCCAAAAAAAAAAAAAAAAGGAGACTATACATTTTTGCTGACTTCAGCATTCCCAGAGATGTCCTCAGTGTGTGCCCCTTCTTTCCTGAGTCACTAGGCTCTTGAGTATTACGGGGGTTACTTGAGATGTTCCATTTAACACACATTTTCAAGAATATTTTATAACCTATTACCAGCGGGCCCAGAGGAAATAAATGTGATTGATTCATAATAAGATGTTAGTGACTGAAAACAACATAATGTGTATCTTTCTCCAAGAGACTGAGAAGGTACTATCATAAAGCACACGCACACACGCACGCACACACACACACACACACACACACACACACACACAAACTTTCAGTGGCTGAAATTTAAATACTACAGCAATAAGGGGAGGGAGTTAATTTGGGAGCTGAGGCTCTTCTTGGTAAACACAGACAAGACTGCCCAATCCACCTACACTCCACTCTCCTGCTTCTTATTTATTATACTCTTACTCTCTGTGCCTGATGACAGCAATTGAACTTCTGCAACATGCCTATTGAAAACTTAACATCAAAAAGGAGACTCCAAGGTGGGGTGGACTTCTGCTCCCCTCAAATCTGGACTGGCCTGGGAAGCTCTGACCAGTAGAGTGCAGTGAAGGGACAGTGCTTCAGGTCCAGAGCTGGCTGCTTCCATTCCAATCCACTCCATTCTTTTGGAGCCCTGAGCTGCCATGGAGAGGGAGAAGGAGAGGGACAGAGTTGTGTGCAGCCTCCCAGCGGTCCAACCAAAGTGCTAGTGAAGACACCTTGAACAATTTAGCCCAGCTTCCAGCTGAATACTGTTGAGGGAGCCCAACCAATGCCACGTGGCACAGAAGAACTGCTTAGCTGAGCCTTCCTGAATTCCTTACCCACAAACTGTAAAGTAAAACTTATTATGTCATTTAATAAAAAAAGAGTTTCAAACAGAATGTTTCTTTTCTTTTTTTCCCTTACTAAGGCTAACTCACAAGTATGTATTAAGTGATGAAAAACAGATGTTGAGTAGTAGTGTCTGCTGACCTGCCTAGGATAATGCCTTGTTTTCCCCCTAAGTGTTTGATTCCGCAAATTTCAGAGAATAAATAGATAATCCCATTATCCTAATATTCTCTGAGTGAAGAAAATCAAATTTTAATTTATGATGACCTACAATCCTAGTGCCAGGCCTGAAGGCAATAGGAAGAACAGTCATCAAAGGTTAACACCCTTTTTGTCTTTCTGCCTTTCTGCCTTTTCTCACCCTCAATGCTACTTTCTTTACTCAGTCAAAACTGTAACCCTATGATGTGTGTTCTCCCAGGAGGCGGGCATCATATCCCACTGCATTTTGTTTATAGAACTGCAATAAATACATAAACCATTTGACCTTTCTACCATGACCACCTAAACAAGGATAAGAGAATAAATGGCAACTTCCCATCAAGAAAGAGAGCTTCTCTCAAGGGCACATTATATTTATTGTTACCTTTCTGTGCAATTAGACAAAATTCTTCTTGAAGCTTTGTATAATCCATTGAACTTTCCAGAGGGTCTGTGAGGTGGCTAGGGGGAGTCTGAAATTCAATATCTGCACAAAGGTTGGGGTTGGAGGAATGCAAGCGAACCGGGGACATGGTAGCACTGAAAGGAACCTGAAAGGGGAGGACACAAATTATTAGAGAGCAACAGCACATTGTTCCACCCTCTCTTACATAGAAAAGATCTCTTCCAGTCTCCAGAATAATAGATTCCTCTCTGAGGACACACTCGGAGACAGTACTCATTTATTTTGCAGGTGGCTGGGTAGGAAGGAGTCTCATTTCCCATAGTTGATTTAGTACTGCCACTGACTCACTGGCTTTTCACTGTCACAGGGAGAGATGATTACACAATGACAGGAAGAACAGGCACAATCCCAGATAAGCTTCAGCTCTGAACCCACAGAAACAGTGCTGGCAGAAAGCAGTCTGAACTGTGACGTAGCTGACCTTCTCTCACAAAGTCTGGGTACTCAAATCAGAGCACTTTTTATGCCTACTTCTTTCTGAGCCTGGAGCAGGAATTTACTGAACAGGTGAAAATTCAAGAGGTGCGTATACAGAAAGATTCACTTGCTCCATTGCCATTAGATAAAACATAAGTAAGTTTAATACTAAATATAATAATGGCTTAAAGGGACTCACAATTAAATTTGAAATTGATTTATCAAGATGTATTTGTAAATGAAATGTAAGTAACTGTAGTTTACCTTTGTATGTTACATAAACATGGCTTATGAACTGGCCAATATTGAAAAGCATTAAGTAAAAAAAGTCATATTCCTATAGATTTTCCCAAATGGCTAGAGGTACTTCCTTGCCCAGGCTGGATCTGGGCTAGGCTTCTGATGGGTGGAGGCAAAGCACCTTTCCGTCTCCTTCTAGAAGGTTCTACCTGACCATTACAAATGCTGTCAGCCAAACACTCTTGGAAAATGAGAATACCAATTCCTCTTATAAATCAGATTACCAGTAACCTCCCCTAATTCTTACCACACAGATATGCATTCAATTATCTTCAAGAATCAGACTCTCAGACTCCTCCACAAGCTGAATTTTGTATAAATTAAAAGATAATTCACACCCTCTACCTAAGAGAAAATATGCTGTAGGAGGAAGGAACCAATATCTTGTCTGATGTACATGTATGTCAGAACCACTTCCTTTTTTCATTGTTTTATTTAGCTTTAAACCTCATGATAGAAAAAGAGGGGAGGGAGGGACCCTGCAAGCATGTGCCTGTGCACGGAGGATACAGGGATGGAGGAGATGGAGAGACCCCAAAAATCTAGCCTGAGCTGCAGTTGGTGGGTCTGGGTGAGGGCAGTTAAGACTGGAGAGGGTCCTTAGGATGTAGCTTTGTCTTGGCAAGGAGTTATTTATCTCAAAAGATATCCAAGGCTTACTGGGAAAGAAAGTGGGCATGAAGCTTTCTCCCCAGTTCTGCTAAGCTAAGCATGTTAATATATGATCTGTGAAGAATCTGGTATCTGGAGTCATCAAAGTAACTCTTCCTCATCCCCCATGGGGACCTTGGCTACACTGGGCTGGGAGGTGTCAACAGCTTGTTTATCTCATCAGGATCTGAATTCCTGGCTATTCCAGAGAAGAGACACAAAAGTGGCAGATAAGCCATTTGAGAAAATGGAGTCCTTGGGTTCAGTAGTTTGCTGGAATCCTATCCAGGCAACTTTGTGACAGTAATGACTGAGGTTTTTTAGAATATCCATAAGGGAATGGGGTTTATGTGAAAGAATATTTAAAGACAGATAAAGAAAATTTCTGTCCTTGCCTGTGGTGATGCTAAATCTAGAAAGGGCAGTCAGCCCAAGGCCCTCTAGGAGGGACAGAGAGAATCCATGGAAAGGTTGGTGATGAGAAGGTCATGGGCAGAGACTGTGACTTGAGGAAATGGATAGACCAAGGAGTTTGCAGATTTAAGGATATGGTTTCAGGATGCAATGAACTAGAAGAGCATTTGAGAAAAAGGAATGTGCATGTTCGGTGGTGGGGAATGAAATGTGTTGAGGATCAACAAAAGGGTTTTATCTGCACTCAGGTGCCCTCAACGCTCCAAGGAGGGGCATGGCGTAGGAGAGGGGTCTCCTCCCTTGAGTGGATAGGGAGGCTGGGGGAGCAGTAGTGATGGGAGGCCAGGGTGTAGTGGAGGCCCAGAGAGTCCAGTGAGGACCCAGACTTGTTCCTGAGATAATGGGCTCTTTATTAAAAGTTGGAATCAGACACTGAGAAGAAAAACATGTTACAAATTTATATTTTGAACATAATGGAAGTTTAAATTGGCAATTAAAATGGTAAAAATGATTTTGCATATAACCCACAGGGAAAGGGACTTGGAATGCTCTATTCAAACTGCAGTCAAACAGTTCCCTGGGACACTGAAAACTAATATTTATATACTTCTGACTGAAAATGTTTACATTGATTTTTTTTTTTTTTGGTTAAAATAAGTATGTGGAATGGATCATTTTAATTGAAAAATTCATGAAATGAAATTGAAAATACAAATTGAGATGTATTAATCTAACTCTAACTGAATATCTCTTCAGCCTGGGGGCTTATTTACTCAGTTTTTTATTCATCAATGTGAGTATTATGGGATTTGAAAATTTAAACGGTAACTAGGTTCTCTGTCAGTGATGACTGGAGTGGGGCTGTCTACAGCTCTCAATGTTTGTATGTGAGAAACCTCAATGCTGGAAATGCAACTTCACATCCTCCTTAGGAAAGAAATCCAAGGCTTCCTTGAAATCCTGTGACAGGGAGGAAGCCTGATCCTGGAATATTCTGGTACCAGTAACTGCAGTTTGGAAGGGGGCTGTTAGGAGACGCTTTTATCACCTGTCTATAAAGAAGCCAAAAGAGAAACAGAACAGTGGACTGGCACTGAAATTTAGCAGCGGTAAACATGAACAAAAAAGAGAACACACAACAGCAAGTCTAAGGAAGATATTGAGCATACACAACTCACGGAGCCAATATGAAAAGTCACCTGCTACTGGTACTCTGCATCACACGTACAGGGATGCTAGTGTGGGGTACTGATTGCACTGGGACTCTTGGGGTCTTTCCATGGGGAGGGGCCAGTGTTTCTCCTTTCCAACCCCCTATTCTGTTGGGCCTGCCTGATGGTGCAAGTGGACCATTATGGATGCTAGTGCTAAGAATCAACAAGACTAAATCTCTGGAACATCCTGGGTGTACTTGTGTTTGGGAGCAATCTCAGCTGCCCTACACACCTAAGTGGGCAAGGAGAACAAGTAGCTGGAGTCATTTGGAAGAATTCCAGACAAAAGGCAACTAGCAGGACAGGACAGACTCCAAATGTGTGGGCTAACTTTACTGTTGGCAAGAGGAAAGGCAGGGAATTAAGGGGAACCACTGCACTAAAAGAAACAGGAGGGCTGAGTCACCAGCAACAGGTCACTGCGATGTGGGCAAGGGGGCTGAGGGAGCCAGCGGAAGGTCCTGCTAGATGTTGTCCTGCGCTGGTATGGAGTTAAAAGCTATAGATCCTAGAGGGTTTAGGGTAACCACTCCCTCTAGTTATTCCTGAATACATGACTAAATGCTGCCAGCTTCATTCATTAGATGCTCTAAGTTATTCTTAACCTCTGTGGTCACAGCTACCCTGGAGGAGGTGAGCATTAATACCTCCATCTTTCAAAAGCTTTTTCTCTTGTACTCCCAACTAAAAAAAAAAAAAAATCAACCTATTCAAATAGGTTCTAATCTCAGTTTTATTATATTCACTATATTTATCTGCAATCAAAAAATGAACACAGTAGAAACACAATCACTTCCCTGCATGCCATCTTAGAAGTACATTATTTAAGGAAACATTTGTATTTTCATAAAATGACTGACCCTCCCTTTCCAGACTGAGATATTGTTCTCTCTCTAATAATCATTTGGATTTCTGAATTTTGTAAATGAAAGGTTACACTTAAGAATTTAAAAATTGACTTTACATGAATTTATTGTCAGAATCTGTTACCATGTCAGTATGAGACACTTTTTTCATCTGTATTTGAATACATGCATAAGATAGACATTAACCATGAAATCAATTTCAAAAATTTGTTTGTTCAAGTGTTCACAAAACTGTGAGTTTAAGAGTCAGTCCCTGGGGCTTCCCTGGTGGCGCAGTGGTTAAGAGTCCGCCTGCCAATGCAGGGGACGCGGGTTCATGCCCAAGTCCGGGAAGATCCCACATGCCACGGAGCAGCTGGGCCCGTGAGCCATGGCCGCTGAGCCTGCGTGTCCGGAGCCTGTGCTCCGCAACGGGAGAGGCCACAACAGTGAGAGGTCTGCGTACCGCAAAAAAAAAAGAGTCAGTCCGTAATAAATTCCATGTCACTTGTTCATTTCATAATCAAAATTATTTCTGTCTCTCAAACAAACCAGCTGAGTACCCAGATATAAATCAAGAGTCAGTCATGAGTTATAAAGTAGAAAACCAACAATCCATACACCAGTATCCATTCTCCTACAATGCAACCAAAATCTTTTCATATTTTTCAGCAATTCTAGTCTTAAAATACATTCCACCAGCAGCAAGAGCAACACTATGATAATTCAGGAAATCTTACGTAATAGCCAAAAAATTAATGTTTGCCATGAACTCAGTATTCTGTATATAAAAAGTTGATAGGATGTCATGATTAAACAAATATTATGATTTCTTTTTATCCAGCATAAGGTTCTTGGTTTACATATTCTATTTTATATTCCACGTGGCAGTTCACTATTCTAAGCACCTTCTTTTCAATTTTAAGTTATTTGCCTTATATATCTCAATATTCCCTCTATCCTCCTAACATCCACCCTATCTTCTCTTTAAAAAAAAAAAGCCAAACCAACATCTAGATGTGAATTAAACACCATTTAACTCTGTGGTTCTCTCCTTTCCACACTATATTTTCTGATTTCCAGCTGAATATTCTTTCCAGAAAACAACTTTCCTTTGCTAAGTGTAAGTTTGGGTAGCTGCTGAGAGATGATATCAAAATTCACCTTTTCTCACCCTCTCATTTCTTTATTCTCACATCCTTTTCAAACAGTCACATTGCTACCAAAAAAGCACAATTTACATCTGTAGTAACATGGCTTTTCTTAGAAAAACAGAAATCAGTTAGCAACGGTTCCAATATCAGTATGGCAAAAAAAACAAATAAAAAACCAAAAAGAAAAACCCCCAAACCCACACCGTTTCAGGAAATCGCCCACACACTCCGTTTTGCATCCTTGAATTTAAACTGTTTCTCACACCGAGAGTAGAAGTAGAGATCTGGATCCCATGATAGTTTTCCATTGCAAACCCAAACACCTGTGTGCGAGGCAGGCAGTGCAAAGACAGCCAGAGAACATGCGAGGACCCCGCCAACACAGGAGAGGGCTGTGCTTGATGCCATCCCACACGAGTGGCACCATTAGAACGCGGGGCAGGGTGACACTAGTACACAGTTTCTCATTCTCATTAAACATCCACTTGAGATTGAAATCCACTCACTGTTGTAGCCACTGCTGCTGCTAGCCTCTGCCGGCGCCGAGTTGTGCTGAACTGGCCCTTCGAAGATGGCCCTTCCTGACAGTGAATGAGAGAAGAGGAGGGAGGAGAAAACATGGGATGGGGGAGGGAGAAGACAGGATATGGGAGGATGAAAGATAATCAGACAAGGGAGAGGGAGAATTTTTAACTGAAAGTTGACTTTTGCTAAATCTTAGCATTGAAAATAGCTTGGAGGGGCATTCATACTGTGAGAAAAGTTTATTGTTCTCATGGTAGAACACCCAAACACTTAAATCTATTTGCTGAATATAACCCCTACCCCAAAAGGAGATGGAAAGTTATGAAGTGATGAAGAGCTTACGATTTCAAGGTAAAATAAATGTACGTCGTTTTATTCATGCAATGTCATGTTCTACGAAGCCAAAAGGCATTCAGTAGATTGAAGCAAAAAAAAAAAAAAAATGAGTTCAGGGAAAAGTGACTAAATAAATAATGTGCAAAGGCTAAAGTAAACAGGTTGTAATGAGAGCCTCCTGTTGGTCAGGAAGAATTTTTTGTTTCTTGCTGGGAGGAAAAAGTAAGGGGAAGGATACCAGGAATCCTCAACTCCCTATGTTTTCTCCTACTATAAAGGTCTCTGGGATTCAATATTAAGAATTATATTGATTTTTGGGTTGAAAAATTTTCCAAGGAGGAAGCCAGTCCCCATAATATAGGAAAGTAATCTCAATGTCCTCAGTGTGCTGGGATAACACCTATAAAAATTGGCTATGAAAATCTGAAAGTATAGGCTTCATTTAGTGATGTGCAACTATGCATAAACCAGTAGAAGAATCTTAGAGCTTGCTTTCTTTCCTTCTTTCTTTTCTTTCTTCTCTTTTTGGTGGACACGATAAAGGGTAATAACACTGCTTTCTAATCAACTCAGCTTTGCTGCATTTGACAGACCCTGACTCTTCAAGGTTGTGAGCAATAAATTCAGTTCTAATTAGCTGAAATGTTCTCAGAGTCACCTAACAGTCAGACTGAGAAAAAAACCAGCATGGCTGTGTTAGTGTTTTTGGAATAACAGAAAAATATTTTAAATTCTTATATCTCCAATTCTCTTTAATTTTGCAAATTATATTCACATTTCTCTCAATCGTCATAAATTTTCTGTGTACGTATATGTATGTTTATTAAACACAAACACACACACATAATCTGCTCTAGACAAAACATTTCCTATACAAAATTCCTTTATGCCTACTGTAATAAAAAAAAAAGGAGAAAGAATATATTTTTACTCTTCAGTGTAATTTGAGCATCTGTGAGATCTAGGATAGCTGCACATGAATGACATAAGATCATTTATCTGCTACCTCATACCTCCTACTATTCCTGATTCTCTGCAATATCTACGGATCTAGTATTTAATGCATGCTATTAGCAACACAGGAAATGTAACAGCAATCTCTTCTACAGCAACCCTTATAAAATCATTCTCTTCTTGCCCTCCTCCACCTCATTTAAAACACAACCAAACTGTTTTACTGCATGATGATGATACTGAGATTTTTATGAGAATGAGAAATTTGAGCTTTGGGACACAGGAAGTATTTTTTCTAAAAGGTAATTCCACAGAGACGTCTAGGACAACTATTGCCTCCAATGAATTACACAATGGATTCTTGAGCTAGCTTCCCAGTGGCTTCACGGAGAAATATGGTCCAAATTTTAACATTCACATTCACATCGACAGTACAATCTAACTTACCTAAGAATAAGCAATCAAACATCCAGTATAACATGTTCTTCATTTTTACTTTCCTAAGGTCAATTTTTTAAATGACCTATTTTATAATTATTTCAAAAATTACAACTACTACAGAACGCTGCATACAAACTTCAGTAAAACAAGATCCATGACAACAATAGCAGGAACAATAACCACCACCACCACCAGGCAGTCTAGGTTCCTGCATAAATGTCTGGTGGACTAGAAGTTGATGATAGAGGGGATGAAAAATGAGCCACTCACTACAAAAAATCTCTCAAGTTGGCCACAACAATGAAGAAAGTCGTTCAAGTAGTGAGATGATTAAGGGCTCAAAACAACTACCTGGTATCATGAGATGGGATTCTGATGGTCAAGAAACATTTAAAACAGGAGGGAAAAACCTGTGTATTAGGGTGGGAGAAAGTGGTGGGTATGTTTAATCCACTACAGTAAAAATAAATGCTATGACTTTCTGTAGGTAAAATACTGATGAGTAATGACAGTCATATTAGTCATAGTCATCCCTGGCTGATGTTAAGATTCCCCAGTCAGGTGTGCATGGTGAAGAAACTTCCAAGTAACTTCTCAGTGATAGAGAATGAGCATCCTGAGGGATCCTGGAAGGCCCGTTGGTTTGGGTGAGCAGAAAATGTCTAGGGATGGTACCAAATTCTGCAGCATTCACCCTACGATCCTTTGTTTTACCAGATCAAGTGGAAGTGAGGTTTCTCTTGGAAGGATTGATAGCTTACCGCCACCTCTCAGTCTATTTATTTCCACTGGAGTTGGAGCTAAATCTACTTTCGAAAGTTTAACGTTTTCTTTGAGTATGGGATGAGATGGTTTCAATTTCCCCCCAAAATAATTAAACTAGAATCACAAGGGCCATTTTGTTACTCTTTGGCAAAACAGAAACAAGGCAAAAGAGCATAAATGAAAATTTAAGAACAAACCACCCCAAAATGTGACAGGAATATGAAATGGAGAATATTCTCCTGCTTTTTGAACAACTTCTTTTGATGACTCAGAAAAAAATCTCCATAAACTCTCCACACATTGAAAAGCACAGCCTGTGAATAGGAGGGCTATACAGAATTACACTCTGTTTCCTCCAGAAAACACTGAGTGATATGGGGACCATGGTGGGCCTCGTAACCACAGTAGGACAGCCAGTGGCATTGCACTCATACACGTTGAGAACCAACCTATTGCAGACCACAACTGTGAATGGGAATTTGTTCAGTGGGATACCTCATAAAAACAAGATTGAAATGCTATCTATCCACAAATGTGTATGTTCTTATGATGCTGGCCTTCTTCAATTATTTTATTTATAATTAAGGTTCTTTTTTCCTGGCTATGATAACCATAGATACCATGTTTAAAAAACAACAACAACAACAAAAAACGACCACCACAAAACTAGACAATCATATGCTCAAAAGCAATTTTAGGCAATTTTCTTGTGAAGTCATTTGGCACATTTGTCTCTATAGTATTAATTTTCTGAAAAGAAGGGAAAACGCACAGAAACATACTGAACAAAAGACCACAGAAAATTGTGTTCATAGAATATGGACATTCTAACAAAAAAACACACCGATCATTAGTGCTTGTGAAAATTTATTTTCAAATATATCAGATTAGCAAGCAAAGCAACAAAGAGTTTGTTATTCATACATTCAGAATTAAAACACAAAGAATGTTATCAATAAAACTAGAATTAAGGAAGAATTATTGTACTTATTTAAAAGACTGAAGAATTCTAAAAGGCAGTCCCTTTTACCTCTGTGTTAGAATATAGATTGATTTTAGTGCAATAAAAAGAAAAACAAAATCATAAGTCTAATTTTGATTGTGCAGGGCAAGAGTCCTTTATAATATATAGCTAGAATTGGAGTAGCAGAAATTCAAGCTCAAAGCTCTGAAAGTAACATGAATTTTGACGTAAGAGATTTTAGGCATTTGCCATATTTTGTATCACTGCCATGCAATGACATAAAAGGATCTTACTTTAAAAATTTTAAACTATTCATTTCAACTAAATAACTTATTTACAATGAGTTTCAAGTAAATTTATCACAAGCCATGAAGACTTTAGTTCAAATTTTAAAAGTGAATGTTGATGGCCAATAATATTTTTGTAGAATCATAGCATTTTAGAGTTGAAAAGGAATTCAGAGATCATCAAGTAAACTCGATCACTTTACCCAGGGGTTAATGGAAGCCCCGAAACTTTAACAGAAATGCATGAGATTATACTGCCAGGAAATCACAGTGATTAGATTAGAACCCAGGTTTGTTACTTTCTAACCTATTGCAGTCCTCATCTCATTTATTGATAGATACAAGTTTGGACAGGGTTAACACATAAAAGCCTCTTTTAAGATCTAGTATATATAAGCGAATTTTCATTACAACCCATTTGATTTTCAGTCTAGATTTTTAAGGTGACTTTTTGTTAAAATATGTTTTAATGGTTCCAAGGCCATAATTGAGGATGAAAATGCCACTTTACAGCCATATTACATAATTTTAGCCTTAAATTCTTTTTACTTATGCCAGAATAAGAATAGATTTCTCACTACTTTAGATAATATAACTCAGTCTGAAAAGCACTAGCTTTAAAGCAGTTAAAAGCTGCTTTAAACTTTTCAACTTCTATGAATTGATACATACAGACTAATATTTTAAAATATATATATAAGTATAAATGAAGGAAAAGTAAAGTCTGTACCTGCAGTTGTATTTTTGTATCTTTGCTGACACTTTTTGTTCTCCATCGTCTTGTGACCCGCTTGTCTTTCTTTGAAATATCTACACAGTTAGCCTACATTACACAAATAGTTAAAAGCAACAAAGCATTATTAAGTTAACACAGATGATACAGGTATAGACAAAGAGAGCACAGCAAGTTAGTACAGAATCATTGTTAGACACCTAAAGCAAACCAGCCAGGAGATAAAGGTATATCTGATGCACAGTGGGCATTAAAAGCAGAGATAAAAACTTAACCATAAAACATATTTTTCTGCTACACCAAATGAAAACAGGATTAGCGTTTTTGCTACATGAAAAGACAGTAATAATTCTGAGAGTATCTAAGTTATGTCTTCATAACTATCATTTCTAATGCAACACAAAAATGAAAGAATGATTCAGATATTTACTTCTTCCAGTTAGTTTGTATTTAAATGTAAAACATTTCAAAACATATATCTTAACAATGACACCAAGATTCAAAAGTATTAAGAATAAATCCAGAATATAAACCAATCCTTATTGTAGTTATTTCCCTTTAAATGTTACCTTGTATATTCATAGAACAATCCAGTAAAAATTCTGAGTGAATATCTTAAGGTCCTTTGACCAACAGCAGTAAAATGTTTACCTGCATGTCAGTAAAGTTAGGCGCTGACTGAGTTCTCTGAAGTATTTCCAAATTCTGCAGGAGTTTGCTAAGTTCCACAAGGTTTGACTGGCAGTGTGCAAGGTCTAATACAAATCAGAAATTAAAATATGTTACAACTGGGCAGGGAGTGGTGGTGATGATAATAAAAGGCACTCTATCCAAATTATGGCAAATATGATGAGGCAGATCTATGTTTATAGAATGATGATACTGGCAAATGAAAGAAAACAGAACTGGTCTCTGGTTTAGAACCATACAACCGCTGATTATTTATTGGATGACCTCAAAACCCACTCTTACAAATGCACAGTTATTAGTGTAGAAAGCCATTAAAATCCCAGTGAAATTGGGTGTGCTCATTTTCTTGCTGAGGTGGGCTTTGTCACATCAGAAGCACACTCAAGGGAACTTCAGCAGTTGTACAGTTCTGTTGTTAGGAATGTGTCTACCTGCTCTGAAGGTCTTCATATAGGACTCAGAATCTCTGCACACTCTACAGAGAGCAGGGCAGCAGCAATACATTGGGGGCCAGGTCCCACCCAGGTCCCATCTCTCAGCAGCATCTGCCCTAGGGTGGAGCCCTAGGTGAGCTGTTCAAGTGCTGTTGTGGTTCTTCCAGGGAACTCTTGGCCATCAGTGGCCTTTAAATTCCTCAAGAAAGGAAATCACCCAACGCAGGTGACGGAAGAGAGTACTGAGGGGGCTAGGACCCTTCCACCACCCCCTCCCCATTTCAGGGGAGGCAGCACCATTGTACTCCTCCCACGCGCCCCACGAAGAAAATAAAGTGAGTGACTTGGAAGGGTAGGAAATACCGAAGATAAACGGGAAGGAATGAGGGAGAAAATTAGTACAAAGAAAGAAGGCAGGGGTTAGAAGGAAGAGGAGAAAGGAGTTGGCTAGAAGAGATCTATTTTTTTTTTTGGTACACAGGCCTCTAACTGTTGTGGCCTCTCCCATTGCGGAGCACAGGCTCTGGACACGCAGGCTCAGCGGCCATAGCTCACGGGCCCAGCCGCACCGCGGCATGTGGGATCTTCCCGGAACAGGGCACGAACCCGTGTCCCCTGCATCAGCAAGCGGACTCTCAACCACTGTGCCACCAGGGAAGCCCAAGAGACCTACATTTTAACTTGCCTTTTAAAGAACAAAACGACATCACAAGCACCATGCTGGTACGGACATTATCTAACACTACCTATCCATTAAAGCTTCTATCCAGTAAATATTACATTAATTCTCCTAAATAACTGTGATTATTCTACACAAATGGTGTACGTAAGTAGCGTAGAGATATAGAAATGAGGCTTAAAATCCTTTCTAACAGAATGGAAAGAGAACTTGGTGAATGAATTCGATTCAAGGCAAAAGGATCCAAAACTAAGGGTCGGGAGACACTGATTTACTTTACACTTCTCAGCTGCAGTTTTCTTACCTGTCAAGTGGTGACGGTACTATTTACTCTCTTACCTTCCTAATGAAAGTAGCAACTGAGATGGGAGGTGAGAAAATTCTATGAAAACCAGAAATGGTCTTTATGGAGCATTAACTGCACTATGTTTAATCATTCTTCTAGGGCCTTAACTTGGAACAAGCACACCATTCCTTGACACTTCTATCATGGAAGAAATGAAACCCCTGGCAGAATTTTGCTCCTTGCTTAAGTGTCTGGTTGTATGTAAGGATTATAAGGACTTGCCCAAGACAATAAAAATACCTTTAAAAAGAAATCTCTAGAATTACATTAAATTAGATCTAATTTTAGAATCTGGGAAAAAGGAAATATTATGCCAAGAAAGGACTGTTGAGACAGTTTATAACAGTAAAAAATTTAAAACTTAAATATCTAGCAGTTTACTTACTTTCTCATCTTCCCTACCTTGTTCTAAAAAGAACTCTACTCAATATTCTGTAATAACCTACATGAGAAAAGAATCTGAAAAAAGAATAGATATATGTATATGTATAACTGAATCATTTTACTGTACGCCTGAAACTGACACAGCATTGTAAATCAACTATATTCCAAAATAAAATTTAAAATTAAATAAAATAAAAAGAAACATCCAATTGAAGAATAGTTAAATAAATTAAGGTATATCCAAAGTTATCCATTTACTATTTCATTTAGGAATCACTGACTTGGAAGACACTATGCACCCAGCACAGTTCTAAGCACAGGGAATATAGCAATAAAATAAGATTCATGGAATTTACATTCTGGTTTAAAGAAAATGTACACAATAAATAATCTGTACATTGAACTATTACATACCATTTTAGTGATGGCATATACTGGTACATAAGGATGGCATATAAAATACTAATTTATGGGGCTTCCCTGGTGGTGCAGTGGTTGAGAATCTGCCTGCCGATGCAGGGGACCCGGGTTCGTGCCCCGGTTTGGGAGGATCCCACATGCCGCGGAGCGGCTGGGCCTGTGAGCCATGGCCCCTGAGCCTGCGCGACCGGAGCCTGTGCTCTGCAGCAGGAGAGGCCACAGCGGTGAGAAGCCCGCGTACCGCAAAAAAAAAAAAACAAAACAGAAAAACTAATTTAATATTTTGTTTCTATGGGAAAAAATGCTCTCCAAGCACCAAGAAATTCCCTTACATACTTGAGATCTGGACTGACGGAAGTCCAGACCTATGAATAGCTAACCTCTTTAAGTACTGGAACTATAAATGTGCTATGTTATGGGTTCAAGAAGATGTTACTTGATGAACTTCTGAAATGCAACCAACCTCAATATTGCGATGCTATGAAATGATCAAAATAGACCACCCCCCCAAAAAAAAGTGCTGTGGTAGTTCAGGAAAGGGACAGTTACTGTGGTTTGAGGTCGTCAGAGTAGACTTATAAGAGCCAGTAAAACCTTTTGTGGGTCTGGAGGATTGATAAAAAGGCTTCAGCAAAACAGGAAGGTGGAGGAGGGCAGAGAGGGCACTGGTTGGGAAGACAGCCTGTGCAAAGGCATGGAGGCAGGAACATGCAAGCACGTTTAGGAAATAGCAAATAAGTTTAATTAGGCCTATGGAAGGC
The DNA here is from genome assembly GCF_949987515.2 of Delphinus delphis. NCBI lineage: Eukaryota > Metazoa > Chordata > Mammalia > Artiodactyla > Delphinidae > Delphinus > Delphinus delphis. The sequence goes on from NC_082689.1 coordinate 54,761,657, forward strand.
AAGGTTGAAAGGGTAGGCAGGGCCAGAAAGCTGAAAGCTGGATGTTAAACCCTGGGCTAAGTAGTTTGGACTAAAGCCCAAGAGCTCACGGAGAACCACCTGAAGAGATTTTTGCAAAAAGTTATTTTATGAAATAGTGGTCTTGAGGGACTATTATATGTAGTGAACAAAGAAAGAATGGCTTTGGGATTAGTCAAATGTGGGTTGGCTGGAGTCCCAGCCTCTCTATCGGGGCAGCTGTGTAATCTTGGGCAGGCTCCTTAACCTCCGTGCATTTCACTTTCCTCATCTGTGAAGCAGGGACAGTAGCAATACCTACGTCTCATAGCTGAGGGCAACGGGATAACGGCTGCTAAGTGCCGGCACTGGATGCAAACATGTCCAAACACAGTAATTTCCCAGGAGCCTCTGAGAGCGACGGAGCCACAGAGCAAGAGACTGAGGGTGCGGGTACCAGTCAGAGACTGGGCAAAGGGTGAGCCTGAGTTAGGACAGCAGAAATGGAATTCCAGAGGAAGGGTAGATGAGGGGGAGGGGAGATGGGGGAAGTTTGCAAAGAAATAACAGAACTCAGTTTCAGCTGGATGAACAGGGTGGGTGAGTCAGAGATGACAGAGGTTTCAGGAGTGGTTATGAGAGCAGCACTGACAAAAACAGGGGAGCCCAGGAACTGGGACCATTTCCACAGAGGAGACAGAGAATTTGGTTTTAGACAGGCTGAGGAGAAGGCGTGACCGAGTGTACAGGCAGAGAGAGTCCACAGCAAGGGAGGGGGTGGGAATGTAGCACGGGCTGGATACAGAGGTCTGAAATTTAAAGAGAGTTTTCAGCCCTTTTGAGAGAAATATGGTGCAGTGATTAAGAGCACATGCTCTGGAGTCAGACTGCCTGAGTTTGAATCCCAGCTCCACCATTACTAGCTGTGTGAACTGGGTCCAAGTGAGTTAACTTCTCTGTACCTAAGTTTTCTCATCTAGTGGAGTAAAGTGGAGTTGAGAGGATTAAATGAGCTGACGCACTTATAACACCTAGAACAGTGCCTGTGGCACCCCATACCTATCAGCTGCCGCCACTACTACTACCATCATCAAAACAGAGACTGCAAGGCTCCCCTGGTGGTGCAGTGGTTGGGAGCCCACCTGCCAATGCAGGGGACGCGGGTTCGTGCCCCAGTCCGGGAAGATCCCACGTGCTGCGGAGTGGCTGGGCCCGTGAGCCATGGCCACTGAGCCTGCGCGTCCGGAGCCCGTGCTCTGCAACAGGAGAGGCCACAACAGTGAGAGGCCCGCGTACAGCAAAAAAAACCCCAAAAAAACAAAAACAAAAAAAGCCCAGAGACTGCAGTTGAAACTAGAAGCATGCCTGTCATCTCCAAAGCACAGAGCACAGTCGTTAGGATCAAGTTGGCCTGGGTTAGCCCTTCAGCTCTGTCAAGTACTTGCTGTGTAACTTGGACAAGTTACTTCATCTCTCTGAGCTGTAGTTTCTCTACCTATAAAAATATGGTTCAAAAGTCCTGCTTGGTACTATTGTGAAAATCTATAAAATACCACATATGTAAAGTGCTTAGTTCAGTGCCTGGCCCATAGGAGCACTCAACAAGCTATAGTTACTATTATTGAAGCTAAAAGCAGAATACTTTATCTTGATCATCCCTGCAACCAAGGTTGGCCAGAGGAGAATCCCAATGAAACAGAGAAGAAGCAGCTGGAAAAAAAGGAAAACTTCACGGGGCCTAAAAGAGGAGGCTCATTAAAGAAGGTCTTGCAGGGCGGGCCAGAGGATGAGGCTTGAGAACAAAGCAGAAAGCAGATGGTGTCCTGCTGCCAAGAATGCTTCTTCTATAGAGCAAAAAGGGCAAAGTCAAATTATGGGAGAGAAGCTGAAGTCTATGGGTAGGAATGACTGAAGTGGGAAAGGCTGAGGTTGTTCTCAAGACAGGAGATCATTACTACACTAAATCCTGAAAGAGAACAGAATGGCAGGATGAGGACACAGGTAGAGAGATCAGGATGGGGGGAAGCAGGGTCACCCCCGAGACTGGAGAGAGGGCACAGGGATGGGCCACAGAGTATCTAAAGCATACAGGGAGACAAAGACATCCCCCCACCAGCCAGGGGCTTCTTGGCATCAAGGTCAATGTCAATTTATTTTGGTCACATGAATGGACTTTGTCCCAGTAGACAGTCTCAATCTTTTCAGCAATGTCGGTGGCCAGGTTAAACTCCAAAAGCGTGTGCAAAGTGGCAGAAATTAGAGGAGAGGCTGACTGTCTAGAACCGCCGCAGAGGCAAGCCTGCAGTGTCTAGGACAGTGAGGTCAGCTTCTTCCCCAACCTGAAGTTCATAAAGGCAAAGTAATGTCTGTGTGTTTTGTGAATATACTCAAGTAAAACCCTTTTAATGGAATGTTAGCTGGACACACTTTATGAATATAACATCCCCCTTAAAGCCATATTTTCACATAAAGATTAAGTTTGGAATGTGGAGAGGGCTAATAAAAATGCTGCAGACTTTGAGTTCACACATGTGTAAAGCAAAAAAAAAAAAAAAAAAAAAAAAGAATTGGTTGGGGCATGAACACAGGTCGCCAAATCTCAATTTTTCTAAGTGAGGACATAAAATAACGTAACATCTCCTTTCACCATAACTTCATAAAAGAAAAAAATTTAATATCAAAAAACTTAGGCCCAACATCATCTCAAGATAATTAAATCAATTTAGATATATTAAATACTTGTTATGTTGTTTTTGTGTTGTTTTGTTTTGTTCATTTTTGAAGGTCAAATGAAAGCTGTCTCACAGACTGGAAATGGTCTGTGGATCCAGTTTGGACCAACGTGCTAAGGCTCATTTCAAGGAAGGAGAAAGTTTCTGCAGATTAAGAGGCTGAGAGATGGTACAGTGAAGAATCATGTATTAGCTCGGAGTATTTAATAACTGATCCATAGTGGAACACCACTACCAGGTAACTGTGGATCTAAGATCAGTATAATTTTGCTGTTTATTGTTGGTTGTTGGGAAACATACACTGTTCCGTGGGCCAGATGGAGCAGCAGAGAAGGCAGCTGTGTAAGTGACCTAGTAGACTGTCAGCAGCGAGGCTGGAGGGTGCTCCCAAGGCAGCACTCAGCTGGGTGATCGCCCCCAGGGTCCGGGGTGTGGGAGGCTAATGAAGCCAGAGGGAACTGCTAACGCAATGAAGTGAGAGGGTTGAAGTGGGTGGGAGTACGGGTAAGGGAAAAACCAGATTCAGGAGCTGTGAGGGAGCAGGAGAACGGACAGGTAAGAAGCCCGAGACACGGCAAAGAGGAGATCTGGGATATAAAAATAAGAAAAAAAAAAAAAGCTGGAGGCATTAAGGGGGGTTGGGGGGTGAAAGGTACAGCACCCACAATTTGCCCCTTTTGCGTCTGTTTCTTTGGCTCATCCTGAGAGCCCACAATGGGCAAGAACTAACCTTCTGCACACCTGTCCATTTCTTCCGAGTCTTGTAGCCAGGCTGCCACTTTGCTCTGCCCGGTCGTGCAGGTTGCAGGGAGGCTGCTACCGCAGGGTAAAGGGGACTGCCATGGAAAGCTGTTTGGCTGCGCCTACGATGAATAAAAAAACGCGTATGGTTAGGCAGAAATAGTACATTTAGGTTACTAAAAAGAACACAAGTATACTCAAAGCGACATTAGAAAAAAGAGGAACAAAAGGCACGCTCAAAATATGGAAGAAGCCTCTTGGCTAAATGTGGTATGAGCTCAGTACAGCCAAAATTTCTAAGCAATAACGACACGACACTTGTTAAACTGCCATCTCCACCAAAAAAACAAAGGGGACAACGTTCAAGTATGTTATATCTCATACTCGCAAGGACACGCCAACTCAAATTTTCAATAGTTTTGCATTACTCAGTAAGTTACAGCTGATACAGTGTCCTTGTTGCAGTACTCAACTCATGAGCGAAGGCCTTTCCTTTCCAAAAGCTCTCTGTACCCTTATGATCAACTCATGGTCTCATCAGCTACCTGTGATTCTTAAATACATTACCCACCAGCAAGCAACCTTGTCATGCTGTGAATGCGTATTGAAAACTGTAACATCTAAAATGGCAGTCTTGCCAAGTTATTAGTATCTATAGCTGATAGACTTTCCATTAAAGGGATTTTATGTGAAATAAAAGTTGTATGAAGTATGTAGACACTAAAGTGAGTACAGTAAACGCTGTGAAAAAAGCAGAAACTTATTTCCCCCAAAGCTGAAACAACTTTAAAACTCCATATTTGACTTTAATATTCAGTTACAACTGACTGTGTCTCTTCTAAATCATTATGAAGAGAAGGATGCACATACTTAGCAAACCCAGACTTATTTATTACCCTCACAGGGCCACAAACCAATTAACATTTGAGAGTCTCATAATTTGATGCTTAGAATTCAAGCAAAGTGATAAAAAGCTCTTTTCACTCTTTACTGCATTTTGATAAATGTAACAGAAATCTTTCACTGAGTTAGATCTCAGAGGTATGTCATTTGTAGCTAGAGCAACAGATCTATGAAAACCAGAGTTGAAGAGCTTTCTTATTCGAAGGCAAACAGGGGGGAGGATCTGGTTTCAGTTCTCCATTCTCGGATGTCACCCAAGTTATTTAACAAATAACACAAGGGATGAAAATAATATGTCTTTTATCAACACTCTGTGCCGAAGACACAGGCAGAAGCTGGAAGAACCAAAGGATCAAACATTTATATTTTTTAAATATCCATCGGGGATACATTTCTTGTTTAATTTGGACTAACTCTGGGATTCCTTCTATTCTGTGATGAGAACACAGGAGGCCCAGAGAAACTTGGGGACTATCTTGCACATCTTGTGTTGGGTCATTCACTAAGTGCCCTACTTCCTAATAACCCCGACCTGCTGGTTCATTTCCTTTGATTTCAGAAGCAGTTAGTACTAGGGTTAACCCAATACCCTGTTCCTAGGAGAGAGATATTCCATAATGAAATAAGGTTTGAGAGCCTTGTGAAATACAATTTACGGGATTTAACAAAAATTAGGTAAGTAATTTCCATCAAAATAGCAAAAACTAAATACAGCTGTGTTTCATTTAATCTGATTTGATGAGTCTTGCAGTTGCTCCATGAGGTTTTTCAATGCTTTGCAGAGGAAACTTGGATATGTTATTCCATATATCCCTATGTAGGAAAACAGAGAAAAGCAGAATCTTCGCTGAAACACATTTGAACTCCACTCCTTGTGGCAGCTAGTTATTCACAGATGTCTCTATTCTCAATCTCAGGTGCCAAGTGAGAAACCGGAAGACCCCTGGGCGGTGCAATGTGGCTATGGTTCAGAAAACTTAATTATTGAGGCAAAGGCAGAAATAGCTGTCTCCCTGTCTATTGTCTTAACCTTGGTTTTTAACAGGCAACACCTCTAGCTTTTCAGCAACACAGAAAAAGAACTCTTAATACGGCCGAAAGAATAGCTTCAGCCTCCCTTAATCTGGTACCTGGTATAATGAAAAAGGCACTGATTTTGGAAACAAAGATGAAGATTCTGACCTTGGCTTAGCTGTTTAATGTCTATTTAACTTCTGGAAAAATTCTTTACTGTCTCTGAGCTTTGGGTATATTTAAGACTAGAGATGAATGAATGTCCAATGCTTAAACACAGTGCCTAGTCATTCAAATATATTATATTCAAATATATTATATTACTGTCACAATCTCTAGCCCACTTGCATTAACCTCATGGGGAAATTCACTGGTCTCTCTCACGGTCATGTATATATTACAGCTCAAGGCCAAAAAACAAGCTTCACTTTAAAAGCTTTGTGGTCTTCCTATTACCACCCAGGAAGGCATCAATTTCTAGGTGCTGATTAACCAAATGTTCACTCTACTTCTTAATATTGCCACAAAGCCACATATAATTTAGATGTACTCCATTCATAGAAAGGAAAACTTAATTCTCTTGGTCCACATTTCCACCTAATCTATACTTGTAATTAACTTTGATGGTAAATATCACTATTGTCTTCTGAGGGTTAGTTTACAAAGCACACCTTCTCTTTCTGGTTTGTAAAATGAGACACAGTTAACATGTCTGCATAATTTTCCAAGCAATTTCTGGGCTGACTTTCATATAACAATGTCATACCTTTCCATCCCCAACAGAAACATTAGCAGCTGGTGAGGATTCAGCTGTGGAGGTTGAAGGAAATATGTGAAAACTAGCATCTCGTGGTGATCTCACTATTTCATTCTGCCGATACAATCGATGATGGCGCAGTTTGGAGACCCATGCATCAAACCAGTCCTGGGATTTCACCTAAAACAATAAACAAGAGGAGTAGGTAATGGTGAAACCAATCTCCTGTTTACCACTGATATAGGCAAGTGATTTCCCCAGATATTGGCAGAGAAACTGTTGAAAGGCAATTTTACCTTCAAATGATAGATGTGTTCTTCTGTGTCAAGGTCTATTCTCCGAGCTTTCTTTTTAATTGACATGACAGAGAGTCCGACATCGATGCTTCCGTGGACCTTCCCTTTTTGAATCTGAAATCAAAAGACTGGTAAAAAGGCTGGAAGGACATGTGATTTGACATGCTTTTGTACGGAAGTGAGCTTAATGTAATCTTTAACTTATCTATAGGAGATGGAACATCACACCACCTCTACAAAGAGGAAATGGCTAAGGTTCTGAAGTTAAGGTCCTGAATCTGAGGACAGCTGAAGTTGCAGTGACTTCATACCAATTTCAATAAGTAAGACTATTCATCTCATTCCTGTTTTTGGCATAACTTCATAATTCTAGATTGCACAGTTTATATCCTAAAAAAGATACCTTTACTGGTTCCTAAAATAACTATGGTCAATCTCTGACCTACAACCCAGAAGACCCCCAAGTAATCAGCTAGAAGACTGCTGCTGGGGCAAAACTGGGCAGCTAGTACAGGGTGCACGGAGCAGCCAGCTCTTCCTTCTGGCTGCCCTCATCTGGTCAAGGACACACAGCTGATTCAATGAAGGAGCTGGGGACAGAACTGAAATCTGAGCCCTCTGTTACTTACCCTATATACAATGATAAGAAGGAGAGCATTTCCCAGTTTTGCATGCAAACAATGACTTTTTATATTAAAGAAAAATAATTTCGAATAATTTTAGAGTTGGGATGGCCAAGATAAAAGAATGTATGAAACAGAAATGAAGTTCATAAGATAGGTCTTAAAAAGACTTCAGTAAGAACAAATGTTGCTTTAAACCTCAAAAAAAGCACATATAGCATAGTTTATTGAGAGATGCAGGAAAAAAGCCTACTTGGGTTTTCTCTCTAAGACAGAAAGGGTGATTTTTATTAGTTGGTGACTTTTAGGTTTAAGCTTCTGTTTTTAACAACACACATCACAATAGTTAAGTCAAATCTTCATGCACCAGTTTGAGATTTTATGCTAGCTTGAGCATAAGCGTAAAACACACCTTCCACGCAACATTTGTTAAATCTTGCAGGCACAGCAATGCACAGAGCTGGTAACTATGGCACAATACTTGTACACTGTGGTGGTTACTCACTTCAAGCAGAATTCTAAACCAATCTTTGTGTCTACTTACATCAAGTGGTGCCTTTGAATACTTTAACATTCCATTATCCAGGACAAAAAAACGCTGCAAGAACCAAACAATCCCCAGTTATTGTCAGTATTTTGAATTATATAAAACATTCACAAGTGTGGGTCTAACATTGCTTGGTATTTTGTAATCAGTATGTTTGATCATTTTCATGTATTTGAATTCAGTGCACCTGGCCACGGTCAGTCACATGAAATGGTAAGGAAATCTTAGCTCGAGTTCCATACTATTTACCTAGTAGGGTCCTTTTATACATAATCCAATGGGGATGAAATCTCTCACCACAGTTTTTCTTTTCTTTTCTGTTTTTCTTTCTTTCTTTTCTTTCTTGGCTGTACCGCACAGCTTGTGGAATCTGTTTCCTGACCAGGGATTGAACCCAGGCCACGGCAGTGAAAGCCCTGAATCCTAACCACTAGACCACCAGGGAACTCCCCCATCACCACGGTTTTTCTTAATGGGGGTGTCAGGGGTTGGGGGGGAAGGGAGGAATCCAGTGGACTGGAGCTATGAATAATGAATTATCTGCAAAGTTTAAAAAGTAGCCTTATCAATATGCTTGCATCTCCACTTAGCAAAATACTTGCAGTTCACTCTTAGTAAAAGAGATTAAAAATTATTTCTGAACTATATTAAGGGGAAATATATATATATTTGGGGCAGTTTTTGTCTCTTTCAAGACACTCATGGTCCAGTCCAAATGAATCTAGCCATTTTTGCTCCACAAACCTCAGGAACTCTCTGCTGTTGACTTCCTTTCCATGGACAATTGACTAGAGAAAAAACAGCATTCAAGGACCCAATCAAACAATGGGTCCAGTGTCCTCCTCTAGTCTCTACAGATGCAGGGAGTCTTTCTGTGGCTGGTAAATTACTCTGCCGGGAAGTTTTTATGTGACTCAGGAACTCTTAGCTGCTGAGGTGACAGGCAGTCAGGCCTGGAGACACCCTACACAGAACTCACAGAAGGTCACTGTAACCCCTTTGTTATAGGTTCTGGGGTTGCGGGGGGCGGGGGGAGAAGTAAGCACTGGAAGAAGGGATCTCTATAGCTGAAAAACACTTGACTGCCTATGACTTGGGCAATCAAATGGGCTGATGCTTGAATAAATATCTGATGGTATTAGAGACCAAGAGAAAAGGCAATGCAAGGGAGAACCTCCTATTGCTTATGTAGCAAAATGTCTAAGGGAAGGTCCAGAAAGAGTTGCTGTTGAACCACAGCCAGTTTTGCTGAAACATGGACTGAGAGTGTTTAATTAAAGTTAGCCATTTATATAAAATGTGTTTCTTTGACCCCTTTCTTCTGTTTGTCCATTCCTATCTATCAAAGAATTCTAGCAGGGATAACCTATAGGATGGTCACAGGGAAAGAGATTAGCAAGGCCACTGATTTGAGGAATTGCAAAGTGGTAAGGTCAGGATGAAAGGCAAAGGTGATTCCAGGAAGGAGTGTGGCCAGTTGGCCAAAATCCAAGAAAGAACAAGGGTGGGGAGAGATTCCTGGCACTGGTATAACATTATGGGTGCAGGGGCGACTGCCAAGGTTTCTGACAAGTGAGAGGGAAGAAGACTCTTTGACCGGTTTTTATTCCACCCTCAGAGATAGGGGATTGGGGCAACATTTCCCAACTGTTAATTTTTAAATCCTTCTCTTAAATTGCAAAAAATATATTTCCTCAAGGATGTTATAATCCATAACTTCCCCTTTTGGGTCAGTGGGCAGCCACCAGCCTGCCATTTGTGCCCACAAATCTATCTGCCTTGAGATGAAATCCATCAGCAGATGTGGCAGGTAATGAACCTGTTTTTTCAGTGATTTCAGACAAGATACTGGTGGTCTACCAAAAGGCTTATATTGAAAATAGAGGACAACTTTCTTCTCCTAAGCATCCAGAATTCCTGCTACTCACGTAACTGCAACAATACAGTGTAAAATATTTTCTCCATAATTAAAACTGGAAGATGGAAAAAGAATGTGGAGTTGGGTAGAGAGGAATAAACCATATACGTTAAAGGGCAGTAAACAAACTTCCAAGATCAGTGACATTCCATCTTTAGTTTGCACTGGTAACAATAATTCTAGGAATCTACCCCGAGGACTTAAATGGAAATTCATGTATAAGAATGTTCATCACAACTTCATACAATAAAAAATTAGACATATGCTACATATTCAGCAATAGGGAACTGGTTCAATAATGGAATTAGTATAAATCCATCCAATGGAAGCTATGCCTGCATTTTATAAAATCTCATATTTAGAAGAGTATTTAATAAGAACATATTTATACTAATTTAAGTTAAAAAAAAAGCAGAGTAAACAAAAATATGTCCAAACTGGATTTTAAATATCGTGTAAAATATTTTTTCCCTGCATACAGACATTACAGATCTCAGACTTAAATAGGTATGATAGGTTGCAGCCTGTACAGTTAAAACAAGGCCTTGAAGACTAGCTTTACACATACAACTGTACTCTTGGTTTCCCACCTAATGACACCAAATAAGAGCCTCTATTTATGAAGATGATCTGAAGATAATATGATGAAAATGTTACCTTGTGCCAGCCCTTTAAAGGCCATTTTCTCTTCTTTAGCATAAAGCCTTCATGTTTGTCTGGTCTCTGGACATTGGTTTGGCCTATTTTCAGCCCTTCTATAATCTCCCAGCTGTCAGCTTCCTGAGAGAAAAGAAGAAAAACAAATCACATGTTTCTCAGTGTTTGATGACACACTTAAAGCAGATTCTTAAGTAGAAATTGCTTTTAAAGCGATACTCAACCCACCAGAAGTCTGAACAACATTCTGGAGCAAATTCTAGCCTCAGACCCAGCTATGCACTTATAATTGAAGTGAGAACGAGTTTCCGGGTACCCCTGGAGGTATGAGGGTCCATCAGAGATGAGCTGGATGGAGGCGGAGTCTGGGGTAGAATGGACTTTTGATTGCCTGCATTCACAAGGTTTAAAATGCATTTTTCCAGACAGTTCATCTCTGGGCACAGAGGCACTTTAAAGTTTTAAAATAAGATCATTTTGGTGAAACATGTTCAATGCGTGTGTGGGCCTGGTTTTCTGTAGAAATGAAAAGGCTGCAGCAGCTTAAGTGGCTCATGACTTCTCATGCTGAAGAGCAGCGCTGTGGGCATCTGTTTCCTCTCAGTGAGGCTGCGTGCATTTCAGAGTGAGCATAAAATGCCCCGCTTGCCAAACACCCACCAAGAAGTCCGTGCTTGGAAGACATACATCGTGAGATACACATACCCTTAGGAGCCCATGAAAGAGCCAGAAATCTGGGATTCTAGAGTCCATATCACCCTCCTCTGTTAAAAACAGACTAAATCATGGTTTCCTCTTCCATGAGACGTGTTTTGTTCGTCTATGGTGTTAAAAAAAAGTTTTAAAAATGAATTGTCAACATTTTAAACATCAGAGGATTGCAGGCTTTAAAAATCCAAATTTCTAGTGTTTTGTGAAAGCCTAAGATCTGGCAACGCTGGGCCTGCCCTGAAGGACGGCTGCCCGTCTTCAGTTTACCACAGTCCCCCTTGGGTCTGCTTCCATGTTAGATACCAGCCCCTTAGCGACATCCTGGGTTTTAAAATCCCTGGACCAGGTGATTTCTAAGGGCTCACGCAGCTCTAACGTAACCGCTGATCTGGCAAACACTCCTATTCTAGATCTCAGGCTTGGGGCACAATCCAGCAAAGTAGAGGCAGAAACAACGAGGTCACATCCCATGCACGACCGCTGCAATCCTGCCCACAGTGCAAGGAAGCAAACTCCCTCAGCATAACCTGCTCGGCTGCCTCAGCTCTGGAAAGACGGATGCAGCTCTACGGATCAGGGCAGGCCCCTCTGCAGAACGCCCCAACCCAAACTGACTCAGGAAGCTGCCTTCTGACATGTTCTATCAGAAATCATCTTTAGACCACAGCACAAAGACTTCAACGGGAATGGCAGTGGGTTCCATTTCAGGGCCGCTGGACTTGCTGGCCCAATGTCTGGGTGGTGGCTGTCCAGAACCTGCTGCAGGACTGTGACGCTCTGACAGGACCCAGGGGCGAAGGGGCCGTAATCGGTTTCCGATGTCGGCCACAGGAGCAGGGGGGGAGAGGGCTGTGTATTTGCCATCCACGCCTCTTTCCCCTGTCTTCTCCTTTCATCTCAGAAGCTGCTTGCCCTATGGCCGAGTCAAATCTAAGCCCAAATATGTGTAAATAGAGGGGGATTTTCAGCAAAAATTGTTTCCAGGAGATGTGGCTGAACATTGCTTCATGCAAAACATCATGAAGCCTAGGAGATACTCCTGGCTTCTGAAGAGCCCTCTAAAGCCAGCGTCGTGCTTCTACCCCATCTAAGCCCAACCCTACAACCACCACTGCCCTGAGAACTAATGTGAGATCAGTGCTATTTCTCCATCTGCTTGGTCATCCCTGAGGGGTGCCTAGTGAAGGAACTACAGCCCTTACAGAAACGCACCTACCAGTGTTCATTTGGCAACATTAAGAACCCTTTGAAGGAGCTGTAAATTTCCCCTTAACATAAGAAAACAACCCCCAAACTGATTTTCTACTTGAATACTGTCAGAAACTGTGATTGGTGTGAACTGTTAATTAGATACAGTAATTTTAAAATGTACATTTCTCTATGGAATGTGTATCTCTCTAAATAAATCCACTTCTTACCTAAAAAAAAAAAAAAATATATATATATATTTCTGATGAGACAGTTTAAGGCTCTAAACCATGTTTTTTGGACAATAAAAGGGATTATCATCAGGAGTACAAAGCAGAGCGTTTTGGAATTTTCAGTTTTTAATAATGAATTGCAATTGAATTCAGGTGAGCATTGCTTATAAATAATGTTAGAATAATAGAAGAAAATAGTAGGTTCTCATAAAAAGTCCAGTATCTTTGGCTTTCTACTCTCATCAGCAAAGTAGATAAAAATGATGGATTTTTATTCATAAAAGTGATGGATTTCTATAGATTTCTTTTAGAAAGCCTTGGTATAATCAAGAAATTAAAAGAATAACTCTCTATACATGTGTACATATATTCATTAGTGCTCTCTCTGTTCTTAGAGAGATATCAGCTGTATTTAATGATATTTCTATTTTTAGTAGCCCCATCCATAGATACCATCTCCAGAAGAATAGCATTTTTATTTTTGGCTAGATCTTATCTTATCTGAAGGCTAGTGTTCATCTTTGATTTATTGTGTGTGTGTATGTGTATTTATTGTGTGTGTGTACTAATGAAAATGGAAACATTTAATAATAAGTACAAATGCTTTTTGAATTTTTTTCTAATTAAAATCAGAAGGTAGTAGTAGCTTGTCCCTGTGGAGCTATGACTACTGATCTCTATCACAGCAGTTTTTTTCTTCTTTGGGAATTTAACCACAGAGGGAAAAAAAATGGGGGGGGGGTTATAGATAAGTAAGATAGGAAAAGCAAGAAGTTAAAATGTATTTTTTAAACATAAATGCAGCAGCTCTGATGCAGAATTACTAAACCCAGCAAAAGAAATTAGGAAGAATCCTAACATAGTTCTTAGAGTTAAGCAAACTGTCAAACAGACAAAAAGGCAAAAGATAAAGCCAGAACAAACAACTCTCTCTACTTCAATTATAAATACTGGGGACTTCCCTGGTGGCGCAATGCTTAAGAATCCACCTCCCAATGCAGGAGACATGGGTTCGAGCCCTGGTCCAGGAAGATCCCACATGCTGCAGAGCAACTAAGCCCATGCGCCACAACTACTGAGCCCGCGTGCCACAACTACTGAAGCCCGCACCTAGAGCCTGTGCTCTGCAACAATAGAAGCCACTGCAATAAGCCTGTGCACCACAATGAGGAGGAGCCCCTGCTCGCTGCAACTAGAGGAAGCCCGCGCACAGCAACAAAGACCCAACGCAGCCAAAAATAATAAATAAATAAATAAATACTGATGATAATGTTACAGATAAGGTGTGTAAGAAATGAAATATCCCATCCCAGGACTTAGTACAATCCACCTCTATACTTAGTAGACCAGGTCTATCTTGAGAAAGCTAAAATTACTTTCTGAATATTGAATAATTTTTTCATAATTTCAATTGATATTAATTTTCTGCTTAAAAGCCACCAACTTTCATAGGTTTACTTAGAAACAGAGTCAAAAGCCCTAATGTGATCACATCAGTACTTGAATCAGATTATACAAACATTTTTGTTCTTACAGAGGCTTTAAAAAGACCTTTGATGTAATAACAATACCTAAAAACAGAAAGTAACCTAATTATAGCCCCAGTCTGCTCATTTGAAAAAGCCAGAGACACTTCCTTTCTCAAGGGTATATTCTCTGTGCATGTGTGAGTGGGCAGGGGATATATGGAATGCTTTAGGAGGTGAAAGCACCAAACAAAGAAACTGGAAAAATCCTGAGACAGGAGTATGTGTACTTCAAACAATGTTCTTCCACCACCAACCAGTGCCCAGGAAGCCCATCTTCTCTCAAAGGGGCTGAGAGATGGTGAGATGCTATGGTGTCTGGATTGGATGGGATTCTCTGATTTCATCAGGTCCCAAGAGATGTGTTATCTATTAACAGAAAAACACAAGAGTATTAGTTGTACAGCAAGGTCCAAGCGGGCAGCTGCACGGAGGAGTAATGGGAAGTGGATACTGTTGGTGCCCTACCCAGATCCCTGTTATCAGGCCAGTGGACCCATGTCCCAGCTGCTGTGAGCACTGTGAACTGCTAAGGCTAACAGCTTCCTTCTTCTACCAGGAATTGCTGTTTGGCCAAGCTGGGGCCTTCACCTGGGAAATTATGCTGTAGCATGACCCTCCCCCACGGCTCTCAAGGACTGAAGGACACAAGGGTACAAACATCTGAGGGAATGAAAAGTCCTTCTTGCCTCAGGGTGAGTCCAACTCTGTGAGGTAAACTTATGCTCCAGAGCTCACCATGGGATCAGGCTGAGGGTGGACTCCAGCTGGAACCCCCTATTGCTTAGCATCGACACCTGTCCTAACCTCTTCGCTCACCCATTTCCTCCTAAGGGTTCTTCCTCCATAAATCACAGGCACCTTAAGCTCAGTCTCAGGTTGTCCTAGGGAATCTGACATAAAGGAAGAATGTGAAATAAAGTAATGAGTGTGGTAGGTACAGAGACGGGCTACATAAGACAGCCTGGGGCTGAGGGAGTCAATGACCAGCACTTGAGAAAGGGTTTCTGTGGGCCTAATTTAAAAGAAGTTGGAGTTTATTTCAGTGAAGAAAGGGGAAGGGAGCAGGACAGCATTCCTGCAGGCCTGGTGGAAGAAACAGATGCCCAACAGTGGAAGAGAGAGAGGCATGGCCGGAGGGAACTGCATGCAGGTGGCTGCAGCTGGAGTATGAAGTGAAATGCCCAAGAAGCTGGAGATGTAGCTGGTGGGCCAGGAGTGGCCAGAGCAAGTCATGTGTATGTGTCGCTCCCTACTTGTTGTTTTAATACCAGCACCTCTCCTTTCCATTTCTGTGTCTCATTCTACAAGTCTTCCTTTCTCTGTTTCCACTGCTCTAAATGTCACATACTTCACAGCTATCTGGCTCTGGACAACTTACTTATACATACCCCAGGTCTCAGTCTCCTTATCAACAAAATGAGAATGGTATCGGTACTCACTTCATCGAGTTGGGGACTGACTGAGAGGATGTATGTACTAATCCAGTGCCTGGCTCAAAGTGGGTGCTCAGTCAATGTTAGCTGCTTTCTCCATCACCCCTAAATCAATATTTATTCTCTCTGTCCTTTAGCTGTGTATAAGAGAGGACTGAGGTTTCAAAGAGATTAGTCGTCACATTTACCAAGTAGACATTCTCTGTTTGCCATTCAAATAGAAATAAGATCATTTTTCATTTCTAAGTTTTTTAAAAATAGTTTAATAACTCCCCCTTTTTTAGTTTAGCAGTCTACTCCTGTCTGATGGAATAAACTTTATAGTTTGTAATGCCTTCAAAGTGTAAAGAGGTACAAATGTCTGTATTCTACAATATAGTAGTGTGGTAGAGCGTTCTTTTCCTAAAGGATTCTGTTTAATATAGGAAAAGCAATGTGGATGGATCACTTATACATACTTAGAAGTTAATCTTTCCGGGAGATTAAAGTGCTGTTTTTATATTTGGATTCAAAATCCCCATGCGTTCTATTTTCTGAGTTTCTCAGTAGGAGAGCCAACCCACCGAAAATCTCAGGGAATCGAGCAAGGGGTGGGGGTGAGTAGGATGGTGTCTTCTTGACTTTTCTTTGTGATTTTTGCATTTTAGACAGAAATGAGTTTAGATATTCTCCTAGTCCGAGGAAGAGAAAGTTGAAGGGGAGGGGACACTGGCTTCCATGAAACAGAAAAGGTCTTCATTAGTAGTCCGCAGGGTTCTCCTCAGAGCTCACTGCTAGGAAGGCCAGATGTGAGAAGGGGACTGGAACTCTGAATGTACAACAGCCCCTCTGGCTAGGGACTGTTTTACTCTGCAGGTGGGGTAGAGCTTAAACAAGTCTGAGTTTGAATTCCTGCTCTGCTACTTAGCAGCTTTTTTGACTTTGGGCAAGTTACTAACTCTCGGTTTCCATACTTGTAAAATGTAATAAAAACCTACACTGCATGGAACTGCTCATAAGGATTATAGTAAATGGGATCATGTATCTAAGCACTTAGTATAGCACCTGGTGTGCAGTGCATGGGCAACAATTGTACCTGTTGTTGTGTTGTTACTGCTGGACCCAGTGATTTTTTTCTATAACCTCGATATAGAAATATTAGCTCATCTTACCAACAGGGAATGACAAAGAGTTTCTCTTGCCCTTTTCCCTTAAAATAAAGAGAATTCTGGACGTTTCTATGTAACCCTGCACATCCCAGCAAATACACTTTCATCTCTTTCCTCCTTACGCAGGGCAAAGAAACCCTACATACTGGAGATGGAAAGAAGTGAAAGAGCAGCTCTACAATGGGTGTCACAGCTACCTTAGGGGAGTCAGGTGTAAGAGGTATTGTTCAACTGGCCACAGGCCAGGCATCCTACCATGTGAGAAAGCAACACATTCTGTCACTGACCTTGGAGAGGGGGACCGGTTCCAGCAGTTGCCGACTTACAGAAGGTTCAGTGCTAGAGGAAGAAGTCCTCTCCAGTATGTGGATACTCTGAAAATACATGGAAATACAGCCTAGGGTTAGAGGACCCATTTCTCATGTTGATGGACATGGGGATGAGATCACACAGATCACAGTAAGAACAGTGAGCTATATTAAAAACCGCAAGTTCCTGAGGGGACCAAAGGTAGCAACAACTGTAAGAAAAATGCGAGGATAAGGATTTTGTTTTCTCCCCTTATGGACTTGCTGGTGAATTTCTGCTGCAACGCTGGTTTCAGTCTTAGAGAAAGAGTCAGAGAACACATACATTAAAAAAAAAACAACATGGATTATGTCTCAACATTTTTATAACTAAGAGAATGGTGGCACACCTACTACTTCGACAATTAGCCTTACATAGAAATATTTGCTCATCTCTCCAATGGCAGGAGACAAAGAGAAAGGTCGACATCAAAAAGCCCAGAGCCTTAATACCATTCAGTCTCTAGAGTTTCTTATAATCCTTATAGGATAATTATATATTATAATTATTATAATTATATGACAATTCTTAAATGCACAGAGAAGAAAACAATACATCACATATAATAAGCAGTAGATGTCTTTCAAAGACTATAAAGAGCATTCACAGATCAGTGAGATGACATTCCAACAGGAAAAGAGGCAAAGCACATGAACAGGCAACTTGTGCAGAACATTTGAAAAGATGTTCAACTTCAACCACAAAGATTTTCAAAGAAGTGAAAACCAAAATAATAATGATTTTTTAAAAACCCATTACATTCAAGAATAGATCAGCGTTGGGGGAAAGGGACTATAAACTGGGTACAGTCTTTCTAAAGAGGAATTTTGCAATTGTATTAAAAAGTCTTTGGGAAAAAAAGTACCTGCCGCAATGACCCAGCAATCCCACAGCTAAGTCTTTACCCTAAGGAAATGATCAGACTGGTATGGAAAGATATAGGAACAGACGTGCTTACTAAAGCATTATTTTATTATAGTAAAAAAAAAATCTAGGGCTTCCCTGGTGGCGCAGTGGTTAAGAATCTGCATGCCAAGGCAGGGGACAAGGGTTCCAGCCCTGGTCCAGAAGATCCCACAGGCCACGGAGCAACTAAGCCCGTGCGCCACAACTACTGAGCCTGCACTCTAGAGTCCGTGAGCCACAACTAGTGAGCCTGCGTGCCACAACTACTGAAGCCCGTGCGCCTAGAGCCCATGCTCTGCAACAAGAGAAGTCACCGCAGTGAGAAGCCCACGCACCGCAACGAAGAGTAGCCCCCGCTCGCCGCAACTAGAGAAAGCCCGCATGCAGCAACGAAGACCCAACGCAGCCAAAAATAAATAAATAAAAATTTAAAAAAAATCTAATACATATGAGAATAGTACAGACTTATAAGGATATAACATGCAGTGAATCAAAGTGACAACATGAATTTCTGTTTATTGGTATGGAAAAAATAGCCATGATGTTCTGTCAACTAAAAAATCAGGCTATAAGGAGTATGTAGAATATGATGATGTTAAACATATAATCAAAATATATTTCAAAATGTTAACAGTAGCTGTATAGAGGTGGTGGGATTATAGATGATTTTTAATTTTTTCTTAATTTTTTTTCTAATTTTTTAGTGCAAAAAATATACATTACTTTATATTTGGAAAAAATTAAGCACTTTATATGAAGGGATAAATCTGAAAGACGTTAAAGGAATAATTCAATGGAGTTAATATTTAGATATAGGCTGAAAATGTAACATTTTTCCTCTAGTTATAACATTTCATTGTTTCAATAGACAAAGTTGGATTTTATTACTTATTAAGGTCTCTTTTTAGTATCTCACTGGAAAACTATCAGATTAATGTTTGCTTTTTTCATAAAGAAAATTACACTTTGACCTGAGCCAAATTATTCTAATTTCTTTAGGTTTTCAAGCTTTTGGTTATTTCTGTTACCTTGAAAACAAGAAGTCTGATCATAAATTTTTAAAATCCTACCTGAATGCTTTTTTAAGTCATTTATTAGAAAGAGGATAACTGAAGTGAAAGATTTAGGAATTGCTCCTATTTCTCCAACTTGTGAGGAAGCAGAAGAAATAAGAACAGATATTTTGGGGCCAAATACAAAGTTGGGCAGGGAAAGCGAGAATTCCTAATCTGACAGCTGAAGTGTCCAAGGACGATTTAAGCATTAAATGGGACTCTGCTCTTTCCATTCCCAGGTTCACTTGAATTAACAGGGAAAAATGATACAAGGGACTGAGCATCGACATACTCAGCGCCAGCGCCTTTTGTGGGAGAGTCAGAAGCAAAGGCATACTACAGAGAGAAAAACAGGGAGTGTGTGTTCAGATCTTTAACAGACAACGGGACCCCTATCATTTGAATGTTGGTGCATTTAATGTTGTCTCAGAGGTCTCTGAGACTGTCCTCAATTCTTTTCTTTTTAAAAATATTTATTTTATGTATTTATTTAGCTCTGTTGGGTCCTAGTTGAGGCACACGGGAACTTTGTTGCGGCATGTGGGATCCTTCATTGTGGCTCTGGGCTCAGCAGTTGTGGCGCACAGGCTTAGCTGCCCCGTGGCATGTGGGATCTTAGTTCCCTGACCAGGGACTGAACCCTAGTCCCCTGCACTGGAAGGTGGATTCTTAACCACTGGACCACCAGGGAAGTCCCCTGTCCTCAACTCTTTTCATTCTGTTTTCTTTATTCTGCTCTGCGGCAGTTATTTCCACCATTCTATCTTCCAGCTCACTTATCCGTTCTTCTGCCTCAGTTATTCTGCTACTGATTCCTTCTAGTGTATTTTTAATTTCAGTTATTGTGTTGTTCATCACTGTTTGTTCTTTAGTTCTTCTAGGTTCTTGTTAAATGTTTCTTGTATTTTCTCCATTCTGAGATTTTGGATCATCTTTACTATTATTACTCTGAATGATGTGGTACATATATACAATGGAATATTACTCAGCCATAAAAAGGAACAAAATTGGGTCATTTGTAGAAATGGGGATGGACCTCGAGACTGTCATACAGAGTGAAGTAAGTCAGAAAGAGAAAAACAAATATCATATATTAACACATCTATGTGGAATCTAAAAAAATTGGTATAGATGATCTTATTTACAAAGCAGAAACAGAGACACAGACATAGAGAACAAACGTATGGATACCAAGGGGGAAAGGAGGGGGTGGGATGAATTGGGAGATTGGGATTGACATATATACACTATCGATACTATGTATAAAATACATAACTAATAAGAATCTACTGTATAGCACAGGGAACTCTACTCAGTGCTCTGTGGTGACCTAAATGGGAAGGAAATCCAAAAAAGACGGGATATATGTATACGTATAGCTGATTCACTTTGCTGTACAGTAGAACCTATCCTAACACAACATTGTAAAGCAATTATACTCCAATAAAAAAAAAAAAGACAATGGGAACAAATGACCTGGGACTTGCATTATTTACTTGTTCATGTTAATATTCTGTATGGGATCCTATTTAAAACATAGCAGCTGAATATGAAATTTAGATTTATTCTGAGATCATATAATTAGGAACTAAAATGAGAATTGTTGTTGAAGCAAAAATTGTATTACTTTCTAGGATGTAATCATCTCCCCTCACACCCCTTCACTTTCTTTTTTGTGTTTAAAAATGACAAAAGTAATATATGCTCATTATAAAAAATTCAAGTACAGCATAGAAATATATAAAAGAAGTCAAAGTTCCCACCCCACTGTTACTCTCCCCACCCCTCTAGCTTCTGCAGCAGTGCTTCTCAAAAGGTTGTCCATGAACCCTGGAGGTCCCCAGGGCCCTTTCAGGGCATGTGCAAGGTGAAAATTGTTTTTATAACAATACCAAGATGTTATCTGCCTTTTTTACTCTCATTCTCTCACTAACGTATAGTGGAGTTTTTCAGAGGGTACATAACATAAGGATCCTTCTCTATCTTCACACTTGCAGATGGCTAGGCAATAAAATACACATAACATTGCCTCCGGCTTCCCCCTCCCCCCAACAAATAAACATGGTAAGAAATGCAAAACTTGGAAAGAAACTTGACCTTAGCAACTATGCAGGCAAGAAATAAAGGATTAACTCAGGAACTTAGCCAGGTGAAAGAAAGTAAATCGCCTAATTTACAAATCAAGCCACAGAAACAGAAATCAATTTAGGGTATTTAAAGTGTGATAAAAAATGAGTTTTGTCTCTATATAGAGACCTGGGGATACTTAAAATGTTGCTGGGATTTTGTGGGTCAGAAGGGTTAGTGACCAAACAAACCAGGACAGCATCTGTAAAATACCTACTGCAGTACCTGTCACAAGAAACACAACATTAGTCTTTTCTCCACCTGATTTTACAAAAGTTCATATTAGGGAAGAAAAGTAAGAGGTTCATTCATTTCAAACATTTATAATATAGTACACACGTAAACTGAATGAACAATCCAAACCCCAAATTTTGTTGATTTTCCAAGGAACAGAGAATTATAAAAATGTTTCCTAAGATACAGTAAGTACATGAATATTTTTATTACCACAAATATATATATATATATATAACTGAAAAAGTAAAGCATGATTTATAAAACTACCAGCTGATACCTATTATTATAAATGTAACTAGCTTCAAAAAATAAGCTTTTTCATTTAATTTTCATAATAAGAAGCCAAAAGCTCTTACACAAACTTGTGCAGTATATTGTATATTTGTATATTATTCGAACGTATCATCTATCCAATAATAAAAAATTAATCCACTACCTTAAGAATTGGCTTCAAACTCATGGTTTTTAAATAAGAGCCAAAAGTATATCCCTGAAGTTTTGTAATTACATACACAACCACTCATTATTTTTAATGAAATATACAAGTACTTGAATGCTACTTTTTAAAATTGCAGATATGAAGAAGACAGCTTCCAAATCTGTCATACTCAGTCTTGGATTCTAGTTCAACTGGATGCTCCATGAAAGTAAGAACCAGCCCATCTTCACCTTGGTATCCCACTCCCTTTACCCCTAGCACAAGGCCCTGCATACCATAGCCAGTCAATTTCTAGAATTTTTCAGTGCTCTCTGATTAATTTGTAGAGAACAGTCCCTCAGCAATCATTAACACAAGATCAGGTATAAAACTGCCTTCTAGCTTCATCTTGGAAATATCAAAATCACAGCTCCAATAGAATAGAACTTTTGAAAACATTTTAAAATAAGGACTTTTAAAATAGGAACATCTGGTGAATTAATCACAGAGCTCTTGTTTATTAGATTTGAAGCTGTGACTGGTCAATGGAGAACACAAAAAAATATAATGTGGCAACATCTTCAGTTACAAATTAAATCTTCATAACGTTTCCTTTAATATCAAAATTTGTGCTGTACTTCTTTGGACTTTTGTTCACAAG
This sequence comes from Delphinus delphis, assembly GCF_949987515.2. Lineage (NCBI taxonomy): Eukaryota > Metazoa > Chordata > Mammalia > Artiodactyla > Delphinidae > Delphinus > Delphinus delphis. Next base: position 54,783,836 of record NC_082689.1, read on the forward strand.
CTGGCTATTTTCATATTCTTTCATGGTGACTTGGAAACACATGCCACGTACCTTCAAGGTGTTATACATATTATATAAGCAGGTTAACTAAAGGGTTACATAAACCTGTTAATTATTCTTTTAAAATCAAGTTTTCTTTCAAATACTAAAGTTACAACTTAATTTCCAGGTCAGTGTTTTTTCTTTAAGACTTTTTTTTTTCCCTTGAGCAGTTTTAACTCCACAACAAAACTAAGAGAAGGTACAGAGATGTTCCATATACCCTTTGCCCCCACGCATGCATAGCTCTCCGCCATTATCAACACCTCCGACCAGAGTGGTACCATTTGTGACAACTGATGAACTTAGGTTCATTCCAGATCAGTTTTTTAAGGACCTAAGAACACACAGAGAAGGTGGAAGTACTCACCCATCCTTTGTTCCCCCTGCTCAGAGAGAACTGATGCACACTTAGCTTAAAACCAGGAGTCTAGCACACATACTTCACTGCAGCTCTTTAATTTGGTAAAAGTTTGTTCCCCAGGTAGCATCCACTGATCTCAATACCTCTTCGGCAGCAAGCAGAAATCTGCCAACATGACTAAAGTCTGGTTTACCTGGTGTCAAAGATGTGGGTAAACAGACAATGAGGCATTTAACAATAGCTGAACGGTTTAGTTGCGACTCCCGCAGAGAGAAACGTGACTCTCAAAATGAAAGTCCACAGAACTGCTGAATGAGTCTCTTGGTTTGTCCAGCCTGTCGTTTACTTTAATTTCATTTTAAAGATGTAAGAGAACTGCTGGAAATATTTTAGGTTGTGGCTACCAACCTCTGTACAGTCTCACTTTTCGTACAAATTTAAGACGTAATAAGGAGAACTGGACCATTACTCTCTGAATGTTAACTCCATTGAAATTGTTCGTCTCATTATTTTATCTAAGCTATTTTTCTATTCATGAATTACATAAAATGTTTTCAAAGAAAAATATCCAAAATGATTTATAAACTTCTAAAGTATTTTCTTATTCAAGCTTCTGGCTGTTAGGCTTGTCTCTCTTCTAGTTCTACCTAATTCTGACATAGCAACACTATTTCAGTGATACTAGTAACCTTTATAGTGTTGATGATGATGACAGTGGTGAGAGTTAATATTTAGTGCTTCCTATATCCCTGTCTCTATGCTTTCCATGGATTATTTCATTCTGTCTTCATAAAAAGCCTTTAACTAATTACTATTAAATTTATTTTATGGCTGACTGAACAGAGAGAGGCACAGTAAGGTTAATGACACAGAGTCAATAAGTATTGGAGTTGGAATGGAAATCAAGATTCTCCTCTGGACTCCAAGCTTTTAAATACTGCCCTCTACTAAAGTTAAAGCTAATGTTAGACGACAAAAAATCACAGCAATTTCAAGTAGTGTTTAACCTCAAGACTAACTGAACACATCTACCACAACCTTTCATGGAAACAGAGGGGCAGAAATGAGTAAAACAAACAAACAAAAAAGGCTACAGCACTCTTAAATATGGTACAACCTTGAGGTTTGTTTCCAAGTTTCAAAAACTAAGAGCAAGCCAGCTAGCTTTTACTTCAGGAATGCAGTGTCTGACGCAGAGAAAACAACATGAGTTTTGCAGTCACACAGACAAGCATACCAACCCCCATGCTGCTATTTACCATGTGCCTTGGGCAGATCATGAACCTTTCTCAGCCTCCATGTTTTCCATCTGTAAAATGGGGATGTTAATGTCTAGCTTGGAAAACATTGCAAGTCACTGAGTTGGCACCCAGTGTATGGACAGTGCTGCCTACATGCTGGCACACAGCAGGCATTCCATAAATGGTAGCTAACAGCTCAGTTATAAATGCTGTAAGAATAAATGTTCAGGAATACTGTGCATTCTTATTTCCACAGAAAGATGTGTTCAAACACCCTGCAGGTGTACCACACCTGAGTACCCTTTTGAAAGCAAAGAATCCGTACCTGACATGGCCATTATGTTACTTGGTCAATCTAGCAACCATAGTTAGCACCACGTCATGACCAGAGCATCGGAATTTACAGAGAAAGCTGACAAAGTGAGTAGAGACAGATGCCCTAGATACCTGCCAGTGGGAAAGCAACAGCAGCGGATGGCAATGCACATTCTGCATCCCTCTGAATGTCTACAGCAAAAGTGGTGCATGGACTTGCCTGCTGCCTTCTTAATAATGTCCTTCAAGGAATTACTTTTATTATTTTTGGAATAGCATAAAATATTAAAATCACCGAAGCCAGAAGGCCATGACTGAAGAAGTAGTAATTCTACTACTTTCTCTATAGTAACAGTTATCTTACTCTCACTGAAAGACGGCAGAATTGCATTAATAATAACTCTCGGGCTTCCCTGGTGGCACAGTGGTTGGGAGTCCGCCTGCCGATGCAGGGGACATGGGTTCGTGCCCTGGTCCAGGAAGATACCACGTGCCGCGGAGCGGCTGGGCCCGTGAGCCATGGCCGCTGAGCCTGCGCGTCTGGAGCCTGTGCTCCGCAACGGGAGAGGCCACAACAGTGAGAGGCCCGCGTACTGCAAATAAATAAATAAATAAATAAATAAATAAAGCAGTTTTGTAAACTTATGGTCCTTTGGGATGATGTTTTTATAGTCCTAATGAAACACCTGAAAATGTACTCTGTAAGAGCAATGATGTCCAAACCTGGGTGAATAACAGTCTCCTGCGGAAGCTTCTATAAACAACAGATTCCCAGACCTCGTCAACAACCTACGAATGAGACCCTCTGGGGTTCACAACCTTGCTGCTAATAAACATGCTGACCCAAACCAGCCAGCTCAAGGTAATAAGATAACTTCTTTTTTTTTTTTTTTTTTTTTTGCGGTACGCGGGCCTCTCACTGCTGTGGCCTCTCCCATTGCGGAGCACAGGCTCCGGACGCGCAGGCTCAGCGGCCATGGCTCACGGGCCCAGCCGCTCCGCGGCATGCGGGATCCTCCCGGACCGGGGCACGAACCCGTGTCCCCTGCATCGGCAGGCGGACTCTCAACCACTGCGCCACCAGGGAAGCCCAAGATACCTTCTTAAGTGAGAAACTAAGGCAGGCCAAGAGAGCCAAAGTGTTCTGGCAAACATACCAGGGCAAGCAGTGAACAGATTCTTTCTCAGATAATGTTGAGTTCTAAATCACTTGTGGGTAATGAGCGTGAGTGCCAGGTGGAAAATTTCCTTCCAGTGGTCTCAATTGCAGCACATTTGACATGGACTGAACACATACTGTAAACACCAAGCAGAAGGGGCAGCAATATCCAAATGGTGGGGAGAGCAAGAAATCTGTGGGGCTGCTCATTTTGTTTCATGGAAAAGGTTAATTGCAGTTTTCAGTAAACAAATAAATGATCAGAATTTCTCATTCCAAAAGCAATACATGTAGTGAAAGTACAGAAAATGTAAAATTCAGGAATGCACAAAGAACATAAAATTCACCTTTGATACCAGTACTTCACAATAATTATTAACATTTTCGTCTATGTACCTTCTGGTCTATTGCTTCCCAGGCCAATGAGGATGTGAAAAATCACTGTTGTTGCTGAGTGAAAAAAAAAATGAGGAGGAAATGCGTAACTCAAAAATAACTGACAAATGCTGCCTTACGAAGTTCACTTAGACAAGTACAGAAGGCCTTTCCCCTAGACATTCCAGCTTGTCAAGCCCTACCACAGAGCAAATAGTGAAGTGGTCAAGAAAAGGGGTCCAGAATCAGGCTTCCAGGGAGCAAACCCTGTCTTAGCTGTTCATTAGCTGTGGCCAAGATATTTCACCACTTTATGCCAGTTTAGTTTTCTGAAAAAGGTGATGGTAGCTCAACCTTCCACAGTGAGAACTCATGAGATGTCAGCTGTTGCTGGTGTTGCTCTATTATTCATGAACTTTTCCTAATATTTAGGCTTTTCAGAACACCCAATTTACAAAATGTACCTAAGTCACAAAAGTTGGTCATAGTGTGAGTTTCTGCAAGCGGATATTATTTTCCTATCGACACTGGTCGTCAGTCCTAAAAGTTAGGTTCCTTGGGATGAGTGGAATCCCCAAAAGCCTAAATTGGAAGCAAATCAGGAATTTAAACATACCTAGCACCACGGGCTTTATTTACCAGCATCACTATGGTGAGGACACTGCACATTTTCATGTTAGGTTAGTATTTCTCCCTGAACTTAGAGCTAGGTCCCAGGGTCACCCGGCAAATCCCTGGATCCACTGAATTCTACGATTTTTCTATTTAGATACTGGCAGATTTCAAATCATATTCCTCTTCACTGATAAGACTGAAGATGATTTAATTTGGAGGTTAGGTATAAATCAAGAATGCTTGAATTCTTCTCTCCGGAAATGAGAGAATTTTTGTTTGAGGATCATTATATTTTTCACAACCCAAAGATGGAAATAGGTTTCATATTCAGAAAATAAAGATACTGTATTTCAAAGCAGTTAATTTGGTTATTTCATTTAGCAAAGCTATTTGAAGAAGATGCTTCAGAGGTTCAATTGGAAGAAAAATATTCCAAGTCAGTTCACACATATGCTGGGGATATTTTTATATCTGTTTGTCTGTTTGCCCAAGAAGAAAACTTGTTATGAAAACCCTGTACATAAAGTATAGTCACTGATGAGGAACATTTTTACTTTCTGGTTTTCTAGATACCTTCTTCACTAATAATGAACACTGCAAAAATAGCAGATGCTGCTGATATCAGAACTGGGTGGTTATATGGTGGTAAACCAGCCCATGGTTACATGAGTCTCACTGAATCACCGCTTGGGACAGCCTTCACATGTTACCAGCCTTCACATGTTACCAGTCAGGACATTAACTGAATGAGCCAAGGTTGGTTTTGTTAATTACTGTTGATTATGTATAGGAAACATTTTTAGATACCCATGTAATTGATATCTTCTATTAGGTTGGAATGATTGACCATAATACTGAATATATATTTTATTAACAACTGGCAAGAAGATTAACTACCAGCTTCTTATGACTGATTAATAATATTTTTTCCCTTAAAAAGTTCTTTATTTTATGATCTCTGAGCTCCTGTAAACTTTAAATCATTATAAGGAATAGCTGGTATTTTTTTTCTTTGATTTTTCATTAAACAAAAAGATTGAGTCACTTGAGCATTTACAATGTCTAACCCGGTAGAGCTATAACAATTCACTCTAGTAATGGATACTATCACCTGGTAATTATGTGTTCCAAATCCCAAGTTCTTAGAGGAATAGTATCTGATTTTCTGAAATGACTTGATAGTGACACAAATAAAAATAATCACTGGTTCTAAGCAGGGGCCTTACTTTAAAAAATGTAGATCCTTGGCTGATCCCAAACTACTGAAACTGTCTCTACAGGGTGGTCCCAGTCTTGTGTATTGTAAAAATTCTCTAAAATATGTAATCATAAGGGTAATTATCAAAACAAACAAACAAACAAAATCCAGTCAGCCAGCCATAAACTTAGCCAATTACATAACATTACTGTAAAATAAGTATTATGAGAGACTGGAAACAACTCTTGTTTTAAAATAGAGTTATCTCCCACCCCACCAATATTTTTAACATCTGTGCAATATTTTTAACATCTGTGCACCATCTACACAGATATCAGTCAAATCAGAACTGTAACATTCAATGAAGACTACTTCATCACTTTCTCTATGTCCCTTCTCTACGAAAACAGCCATCACACAAAAATAGATGCATTAAAATACACTTTGCTTCTGTTTGATATCACTGCCTTCATAAGCCTCAAGCCATTTATTCTACCACACAATCACTGTCAGCAGCAAGCAGGAGGGTCTGTGCTCTCCTGGTACCTTCTGCCACCTCTGGACCATCCCCTCTTCTACTCTCAAAATCCACCGTTCTTGAGAGACTCAGAATTCCCAACTATACTACTTTCTGTCCTACTAATCATCTCCCGACTGCATGATTATTCCTTCACAGCTACCAAGGCCTCTGGAACCTGGTCCACAATCTTCCTCTCCACGCCAAGTCCTCATTCATTTGTTCATTCAAATATATTCTGAGCCATATCATATGCCAGGAACTGTAGGAGGTGCTAGGGATACATTATTAACAAAAGAAAACCCTTGTTTCCAGGGAGTTTACACGGCAGTGATACGGAATAGAGGAAGAGGATACAAATAAAAACAGATAAATATGTAACGTGTCAGGTGGTGGTTAATGCTCTGAAGACAAATAAAAGCAGGTAAGTGTACAGTGAGTGATGTGGATACACAGGGGAGAGCAGGAGAAGGCTATCCAAAAAGGGTACATTTGGAGAATGATTCAAATGTGTGAGCACACATGGGGATACTTGGAAGAAAAGCGAGCTGGTCTGAGGGGGGCCAAAAATGCAAAGGCCCTGAGGTGGCACCCTGCTTGGCACATCGAAGGAAAATGCTGGGGAGAACTAACTGAAGTGGAACGTGGTAGGAGATGGGACCAGAGAGCTATATGCAGATCCAGATTATGAATAACATTGTAGACAAAGGTCAGCAATTCAAATATTTCAGGAGAGATGGGAAACCACTGGAGACCTTGGAGCAGGTGAGAGGCTTGACTTGACTTAGGTTTTTAAGGGATCACTCTAACTACTTTGTAAAAAATGACCTGTACGTTGGTCAAAGGTAGAAGCACAGAGAGCAGTTAGAAGACTATGGCCATAGTTTGGGTGAGAAATAAGGTGGCTCAGACCAGGGTGGAGGGCGAGGAGGAGGGAAGCAGAGGTCAGATTCCAAGCACATCCTGAAGGCAGAACCAACAGGATTTGCTGAGGGTCTGGAAGTGGGGTGTGAGGAAAAGAGAGGAGTCGAGGATGGCTCCTGGTAAGGGTTTTGGCCTTTACCAAATGAAAGGACAGAGTTGCTGTTTACTGAGATAAGGGGGACTGGGAAGGAGTAGATTTGAGAGTGAGATTAAGAGTTCCGTTTTGGACAGTTAAAGTTTTGTTGTTGTTGTTGCTGTTTGTTTGTTTTTATTTTTGGCCATGCTGGGTCTTCATTGCTGCGCACGGGCTTTCTCTAGTTGCAGTGAGCGGGGGGCTACTCTTCGTCGCGGTGCGCGGGCTTCTCGTTGCGGTGGCGTCTCTTGTTGTGGAGCATGGGCTCTAGGCGCATGTGCTCTAGTTGCAGCACGCAAGCTCAGCTCAGTAGTTGCGGCACGCAGGCCCTAGAGTGCGCGGGCTTCAGTAGTTGTGGCGCACGGGCTTAGTTGCTCCGCGGCATGTGGGATCTTCCTGGACCAGGGATTGAACCCATGTCCCCTGCACTGGCAGGTGGATTCTTAACCACTGCACCACAGGGAAGTCTGGATATGTTAGGCTTGAGATGCCTTTTTAACATTCAAGGGGAGATCACCCCTAGTCACCCCTAGTTTATGCAAAAGTCCTAGATGTCTAATCAACCTATTTCCTCTTTGAAAATGGGAGTATATACCTTGCAGTTTAAGAGTCACTTAAGTCACTTAAGTGGCTGACTTCCTGACACCCCGGATCAGGGTTTGTCAATTCAAATGCTTTCAAGGGCCAGGCAGGAAGCATGAAGTATTGAAATACAATAAGGAGAAGTAGAGACTGTGGCTGATGAGAAAGTAAATGCCCCATCTAAAGGGGAAGCTGCTCCTGAGCCCAGTCTAGTTGCCATTTGGAATCTGGGCCCCGTGTTCCTTTACCTTCCCATTTTGAAATAGAAAGAAGAATCTGGATTTTCAACAACCAAACCTTAGCGAAATAAAAAAGTTCCATGATCTATCAAATTCAAGAAGTGCTCAGTTAAATCAAGTTCTGACTGCAGGATTTATCGGTGTCCTTAAGTTATTAATTTAAAAAATTGCAAAAAAAGATTGTGTTCAGCATTTCTCCAATCTACTTGACAGCAGACCCTCTTTTCAGGCAGCATCTCAAGGGACAAGCGTTCCTTGGCACATACTTTGGGAAATGCTGGTTCATGCAAAAGTCCTAGATGTCTAATCAACCTATTTCCTCTTTGAAAATTGTAGGTAGTATATACCTTGCAGTTTAAGAGTCATAGTTGATCACACACACACACACACACACCACACACAGCCAATTTTGTTAGATATTCTAACATCTAATACCAGACTTGAATAAAGTGTGAATGGAGCAATTACTAAAGTCTTCCAACTTGTTAAATACTAAGTGGGACCTTGACCTCTCCTTGGTGAAAAAACAGTGAAATCACAGGGGCACCGAATCACTTCATTTCCCATCTCCCCTCCCTCCTTCACGTGTCGGGCTACATAATTTAGTGACAGGAAGGGCTGCCAATTACTACTATGCACTTGACAGATGTTCTTTGTTTTACTTATCTATGAGGAAGGAAGAAGGGAGAGGACAAATAAACCTGGAATGTAAAATCTGTAATAAAAAGACAAGACTAATATTGTTGCAGGTCTTTAAAAATAACCTCTAGGATACATTAAAATATCGAAGGGGCAAGGCTTGTCTCTGAAGAATTAAGAGTGCGTCGTCTGTTTAAAAGAGCTCACAATACAGTTGAGGAGATCAGTACATAACAAGATAATGAATGTCAAATATTGTCAAGAAGTTCTATAAAGTTTGAGAAGGGAAAGTTCAACTTTCCCTGGCCGCTTGAGCGGCCAGTTGAGAGTGTCACATGAGCTGGTCTTTGAAGCATAGGGAGGTATCAGGTTGAGAGGAGGGTGGTGGGAATTCAGTGCAGGAAAGACAAGGGCAGAGATGGAGATAAGGCAGTTTTGGGAACCATTAAGCAGACAAGACCGTACAGGTTGGGAGGAAAATGGGACACTGAGGCTGGATCCGATCCTGGTGGTCTCTGGATACTAGGTAAAGAAATCTGGCCTTAATCATGTAGGTAACTGAAAGTCTTTCAAGGATTTTTTTTTCTTTGCGGTACGCGGGCCTCTCACTGTTGTGGCCTCTCCCGTTGCGGAGCACAGGCTCCGGACGCACAGGCTCAGCAGCCATGGCTCACGGGCCCAGCCGCTCCGCGGCATGTAGGATCCTCCCGGACCAGGGCACGAACCCGTGGCCCCTGCATCGGCAGGCGGACACTCAACCACTGCGCCACCAGGGAAGCCCTCTTTGAAGGATTTTGAGCGTGAATCTGCCAGATTCAGGAAATTCGATCTCAGGAGGCCATAAGGAGCCAGTGAGGCAAGAGCACCCTGCAGGATCCCAGGTTGAGGTGATGAGAGTCTGGTCTGGGGAGCCGACAGTGGGACTAGAAAGAAATTACGATATTATGAAGGAGGAAATAATCAATAGGACTTGTTAACCTATTGAGTGTGGGAGAGGCAAAGAAGAAAGGAATGGCTTTGACCCTGGGTCCATGAGAGAATGATGACCCTCATAGCAAACTGGTTTAAGCATACCGATTTAAGGTGAAAATGATACAACTAAGGAGAGATGCCCAATCAAGTAATCAGTGATCTAGGACTAGAACGTGGGAAGGACAGGCAAGATAGGTGCAGTAAGGTACCACTGTACGGTATATGCTGTGTGCTAGACCCTTTACCAATATGATCAACTTAGGAGAGAAATAGGGATGGACTTTGCAATTTGGCACCATCTACACAGATATCAGTCAAATCAGAACTGTAACATTCAATGAAGACTACTTCATCACTTTCTCTATGTCCCTTCTCTACGAAAACAGCCATCACACAAAAATAGATGCATTAAAATACACTACATCATATTATATCCCAAGATCACTCAGAGTTTCTGATTTCCGTAAGTTAATACTGGATTTTAAGAAGTGATGAGACAGGGAGAGAAAAGAACTGTAATTGTTCTTTATTCTTCTCTCCCTTGAGGGGGATTAACAGACACAAAAGAGGAGGCAGGAAGGAACCAGAGGAGAAAGTATTTGGGAGAGTTTCCACCTGCTGAGATAAACAAGAATGAAAGTAAACTCTTTCCTTAAAGAATAATAACCATTTGAACAGTGTCTCTTACTTTTCCAGAATTCATTATCAATTTGCAGACGTGCTCCTTTATTCCCATAATAAAACTTTCCATCCACAAGCCAGCCAGGAGTCACCCATTCCACCTTTACATGTCCTCTGGCAGACCAGGATCTCAGTTCCTCCCTGTTGTTTAGCACGCTCACCCCAGAGCTCAGATGCAACAGCAGCTCAACAGTGCGTGACAGATGTTTCTGCAGCAGTCAGCAGTCTTTTCCATTTGCTATAATTCTCCAGGGTGAATGGGGTCCATCCCTTCCTTCCCTCAGCAGCCAGAAAGGCCATGCTGCTTAAAATGTCTCTCAATTTAAATGCCCAGGGCAAGGGAAAAATGAAGAAGCCATAACGAGAAAGGACAGAGAGCCAAGTGAAGGGTAGATTAAAACTGCAAACTTAGAAAGCATCTCAGCATGCAGTAGGAATTTAACATAAATGTGTTTTCATTCATGGTACTCTTAATTTTTTTAAACTCTAAAAATGTAATGCAATAAACATTATAGCTGTGTGTAATCACAGATTTAGTTAACGGTGTAACTGCTTCTAATGAACAGAATGTAGATATCCTCTTTGATTTCTATAACAAAAACACCAATGTCAAAAATTCCCAAGGATAGAAATATCTGCTTTAGAATCTGTGAAAGATATACACACAAGGAAACCCTGATTCTTACAGATTCCCCTGCAATCTCTTGCTAGAAATAGGAGAGGGAGTTCTGAAAGGGTTTGTAGACTGAGGGTTCCTTAAGGAACACCCCCAGAAATGCATTCCCACCATCTAAAAGAATGAATTCTCACGTGGAACTGGCTGTCTCAAGACCCAAGTCTGTACTATGGAATATCAGATAACTGATGTGTGTACTTCTAGAAACTAGGCAATATACTTTCAACATATAAAATGGGGGGAAAGAGAGGGGGACCTTCAAGATGGTGGAGGAGTAAGATGTGGAGATCACCTTCCTCCCCACAAGTACATCAAAAATACATCTACATGTGGAACAACTCCTACAGAACACCTACTGAACGCTGGCAGGAGACCTCAGACTTCCCAAAAGGCAAGAAACTCCCCACGTACCTGGGTAGGGCAAAAGAAAAAACAGAGACAAAAGAATAGGGACGGGACCTGCACCAGTGGGAGGGAGCTGAGAAGGAGGAAGTTTCTGCACGCTAGGAAGCCCCCTCACTGGCGGAGACCAGGGGTAGGTGGGGGGAAGCTTCGGAGCCACGGAGGAGAGCACAGCAACAGGGGTGCAGAGGGCAAAGTGGAGAGATTCCCGCACAGAGGATCGGTGCCGACCAGCACTCATCAGCCTAAGAGGCTTGTCTGCTCACCCGCCGGGGCAGGTGGGGGCTGGGATCTGAGGCTCAGGCTCCAGAGGTTGGATCCCAGGGAGAGGACTGGGGTTGGCTGTGTGAATACAGCCTGAAGGGGGCTAGTGCACCACAGCTAGCCAGGAGGGAGTCCGGGAAAAATTCTGGACCTGCCTAAGAGACAAAAGGCCATTGTTTCAGGGTGCACGAGGAGAGGGGATTTCTTCCCTGTTTGCCCACAGAAGGCAGAGTGCCGCCTAAACGAGCTCCAGAGATGGGCGCAAGCTACGGCTATCAGCTCGGACACCAGAGACGGGCATGGGACACTAACGCTGCTGCTACAACCACCAAGAAGCCTGTGTGCAAGCACAGGTCACTGTCCACACCTCCCCTCCCGGGAGCCTGTGTAGCCCACCACTGCCAGGGCCCTGTGATCCAGGGACAACTTCCCCAGTAGAACACGTGGCGCAGCTCAGGCTGTTGCAACATTATGCTGGCCTCTGCCGCTGCAGGCTTGCCCCGCATTCCGTATCCCTCCTTTCCACCGGCCTGAGTGAGTCAGAGCCCCTAATCAACTGCTCCTTTAACCCCGTCCTGTCTGAGCGGGAACAGACGCCCTCAGGCGACCTACACGCAGAGGCGGGGCCACATCCAAAGCTGAACCCCAGGAGCTGTGCGAACAAAGCAGAGAAAGGGAAATCTCCCCCAGCAGCCTCAGGAGCAGCAGATTAAATCTCCACAGTCAACTTGATGTACCTACATTTGTGGAATATCTGACAGAGAACAAATCATCCCAAAATTGAGGCGGTGGACTTTGGGAGCAACTGTAGACATGGGGTTTGCTATCTGTGACTGAGTTTTTTCTGACTTTTACGTTTATCTTAGTATAGTTTTTACACTTATCATTAGTGGATTTGTTTATTGGTTTGGTTGCTCTCTTCTTTTTTAAAATTATTTTTCAATTTTTTTATTTTAATAATTTAATTTTTTAATTTTTATTTCTTTTTCTTTTTTTTCTCCCTTTTCTTCTGAGCTGTGTGGCTGACAGGGTCTTGATGCTCCGGTCTGGTGTCAAGCCTGAGCCTCTGAGGTGGGAAAGCCGAGTTCAGAATATTGGACCAACAGAGACCTCCCGGCCCCACGTAATGTCAATCGGCAAGAGCTCTCCCACAGATCTCCGTCTCAGCGCTAAGACCCAGCTCCACCCAACGGCCAGCAAGCTCCAGTAATGGACGCCCCATGCCAAACAACTAGCAAGACAGGAATACAACCCCACCCATTAGCAGAGAGGCTGCCTAAAATCATACTAAGTTCACAGACACCCCAAAACACACCACCGGACGTGGCCCTGCACACCATAAAGACAAGATCCAGCCCCACACACCAGAACACAGGCACCAGTCCCCTCCACTAGGAAGCCTACACAAGCCACTGAACCAACCTCACCCACTGAGGATGGACACCAAAAACAACAGGAACTACGAAACTGCAGCCTGCGAAAAGAAGACCCCAAACACAGTAAGCTAAACAAAATGAGAAATATGCAGCAGATGAAGGAGCAAGGTAAAAACCCAACAGAACCAAACAAATGAAGAGGAAATAGGCAGTCTACCTGACAAAGAATTCACAGTAATGATAGTAAAGATGATCCAAAACCTTGGAAATAGAATGGAGAAAATACGAGAAACATTTAACAGGGACCTAGAAGGACTAAAGAGCAAACAAACTATGAAGAACACCACAATAAATGAAATTAATAATTCTCTAGAAGGAATCAATAGCAGAATAACTGAGGCAGAAGAACGGATAAGTGACCTGGAAGATAAAATAGTGGAAATAACTACCGCAGAGCAGAATAAAGAAAAATGAATGAAAAGAATTGGGACAGTCTCAGAGAACTCTGGGACAACATTAAATGGACCAACATTAGAATTATAGGGGTCCCAGAAGAAGAGGAGAAACAGAAAGGGACCGAGAAAATATTTGAAGAGATTATAGTTGAAAACTTCCCTAATATGGGAAAGGAAATAGTCAATCAAGTCCAGGAAGCACAGAGAGTCCCATACAGGATAAATCCAAGGAGAAACATGCCAAGACACATACTAATCAAACTATCAAAAGTTAAATACAAAGACAAAATATTAAAAGCAGCAAAGGAAAAGCAACAAATAACATACAAGGGAATCCCCATAAGGTTAACAGCTGATCTTTCAGCAGAAACTCTGCAAGCCAGAAGGGACTGGCAGGACATATTGAAAGTGATGAAAGGGAAAAACCTACAACCAAGATTACTCTACCCAGCAAGGATCTCATTCAGATTCGACAGAGAAATTAAAACCTTTACAGACAATCAAAAACTAAGAGAATTCAGCACCACCAAACCAGCTTTACAACAAATGCTAAAGGAACTTCTCTAGGCAGGAAACTCAAGAGAAGGAAAAGACCTACAAAAAAACCCCCAAAACAATTAAGAAAATGGTAACAGGAACATACATATTGATAATCACCTTAAATGTAGATGGATTAAATGCTCCAACCAAAAGACACAGGCTGGTTGAATGGATACAAAAACAATACCCGGACATAAGCTGTCTACAAGAGACCCAATTCAGACCTAGGGACACATACAGACTGAAAGTGAGGGTATGGAAAAAGATATTCCATCCAAATGGAAATCAAAAGAAAACTGGAGTAGCAATTCTCATATCAGACAAAATAGACTTTAAAATAAAGACTATTAGAAGAGACAAAGAAGGACACTGCATAATGATCAAGGGATCGATCCAAGAAGAAGATATAACAATTATAAATACTTATGCACCCAACATGGGAGCACCTCAATATATAAGGCAAATGCTACAGCCATAAAAGGGGAAATCGACAGTAACACAATCATAGTAGGGGACTTTAACACCCCACTTTCACCAATGGACAGATCATCCAAAATGAAAAGAAGGAAACACAAGCTTTAAATGACACATTAAACAAGATGGACTTAATTGATATTTATAGGACATTCCATCCGAAAACAACAGAAAACACTTTCTTCTCAAGTGCTTATGGAACATTCTCCACGATAGATCATATCTTGGGTCACAAATCAAGCCTTGGTAAATTTAAGAAAACTGAAATCGTATCAAGCATCTTTTCTGATCACACGCTATGAAACTAGATATCAATTACAGGAAGAAAACTGTAAAAAATACAAAGACATGGAAGCTAAACAATATGCTACTAAATAACCAAGAGATAACTGAAGAAATCCAAGAGGAAATCAAAAAATACCTACACACAAATGACAATGAAAACACAATGGCCCAAAACCTATGGGCTGCAGCAAAAGCAGTTCTAAGAGGGAAGTTTATAGCAATAAAATCCTACCTCAAGAAACAAGAAACATCTCAAATAAACAACCTAACCTTACACCTAAGGCAATTAGAGAAAGAAGAAGAAAAAAACCCCAGAGTTAGCAGAAGGAAAGAAATCATAAAGATCAGATCAGAAATAAATGAAAAAGAAAGGAAACAATAGCAAAGATCAATAAAAGTAAAAGCTGGTTCTTTGAGAAGATAAACAAAATTGATAAACCATTAGCCAGACTCATCAAGAAAACAAGGGAGAGGACTCAAATCAATAAAATTAGAAATGAAAAAGGAGAAGTTACAACTGACACTGCAGAAAAACAAAAGATCATGAGAGATTACTACAAGCAACTCTACGCCAATAAAATGGACAACCTGGAAGAAATGGACAAATTCTTAGAAGATCACAACCTTTTGACACTGAACCAGGAAGAAATAGAAAATATAAACAGACCAATCACAAGCACTGAAATTGAAACTGTGATTAAAAATCTTCCAACAAACAAAAGCCCAGGACCAGAGAGCTTCACAGGTGAATTCTATCAAATATTTAAAGAAGAGCTAACACCCATCCTTCTCAAACTCTTCCAAAATATAGCAGAGGGAGGAACACTCCCAAATTCATTCTACAAGGCCACCATCACCCTGATACCAAAACCAGACAAAGATGTCACAAAGAAAGAAAACTACAGGCCAATATCACTGATGAACATAGATGCAAAACTCCTCAACAAAATACCAGCAAACAGAATCCAACAGCACATTAAAAGGACCATACACCATGATCAAGTGGGGTTTATCCCAGGAATGCAAGGATACGCAAATCAATCAATGTGATACACCATATTAACAAACTGAAGGATAAAAACCATACGATAATCTCAACAGACGCAGAAAAAGCTTTTGAGAAAATTCAACACCCATTTACGATAAAAACTCTCCAGAAAGTAGGCATAGAGGGAACCTAAGTCAACATAATAAAGGCCCTATATGACAAACGCACAGCCAACATCATTTTCAATGGTGAAAATCTGAAACCATTTCCTCTAAGATCAGGAACAAGACAAGGTTGCCCACTCTCACCGCTATCATTCAACATAGTTTTGGAAGTTTTAGCCACAGTAATCAGAGAAGAAAAAGAAATAAAAGGAATACAAATCAGAAAAGAAGTAAAACTGTCATTGTTTGCAGATGACATGATACTATACACAGAAAATCCTAAAGATACCAGCAGAAAACTACTAGAGCTAATCAATGAATCTGGTAAAGTAGCAGGATACAACTTTAATGCACAGAAATCTCTTACATTCCTATATACTAATGGTGAAAAATGTGAAAGAGAAATTAAGGAAACACTCCCATTTACCACTGCAACAAAAAGAATAAAATACCTAGGAATAAACCTGCCTAAGGAGACAAAAGACCTCTATGCAGAAAACTATAAGACACTGATGAAAGAAATTAAAGATGATACAAACTGATGGAGAGATATACCATGTTCTTGGATTGGAAGAATCAACATTGTGAAAATGACTATACTATCCAAAGCAATCTACAGATTCAATGCAATCCGTGTGTAACTACCAATGGCATTTTTCACAGAATTAGAACAAAAAATTTCACAATTTGTATGGAAACACAGAAGACCCCAAAAAGCCAAAGCATCTTGAGAAAGAAAAACAGAGCTGGAGGAATCAGGCTTCCTGACTTCCAACTATACTACAAAGCTACTGTAATCAAGACAGTATGGTATGGGCACAAAAACAGAAATATAGATCAATGGAACAGGAGAGAAAGCCCAGAGATAAACCCACACACATATGGTCACTCTATGTTTGATAAAGGAGGCAAGAATATAAAATGGAGAAAAGACAGCCTCTTCAATAAGTGGTGCTGTGAAAACTGGACAGCTACATTGAAAAGAATGAAATTAGAACACTCCCTAACACCATACACACAAACTCAAAGTGGATTAAAGACCTAAATGTAAGACCAGGCACTATAAAACTCTTAGAGGAAAACACAGGCAGAACAGTCTATTACATAAATCACAGCAAGATCCTTTTTGACCCACCTCCTAGAGAAATGGAAATAAGCCCAAAAATAAACAAATGGGACCTAATAAAACTTAGAAGTTTAGCACAGGAAAGGAAACCATAAACAAGACAAAAAGACAACCCTTAGAATGGGAGAAAATATTTGCAAATGAAGCAACTGACAAAGGATTAACCTGTAAAATATAAAAGCAGCTCATGCAGCTCAATATCAAAAAAAACAAACAAACCAATCCAAAAATGGGCAGAAGACCTAAACAGACATTTCTCCAAAGAAGATATACAGATTGCCAGCAAACACATGAAAGGATGCTCAAAATTACTAATCATTAGGGAAATGCAAAATGCAAATCAAAAGTACAAGGTGTCACCTCACACTGGTCAGAATGGCCATCATCAAAAAATCTACAAACAATAAATGCTGGAGAGGGTGTGGAGAAAAGGGAAACCTCTTGCACTGTTGGTGGGAATGTAAATTGATACAGCCACTATGGAGAACAGTATAGAGGTTCCTTAAAAAACTAAAAATAGAACTACCATATGACCCAGGAATCCCACTACTGGGCATATACCCCGAGATAACAATAATTCAAAAAGAGACATGTACCACAATGTTCACTGCAGCACTATTTACAATAGCCAGGACATGGAAGCAACATAAGTGTCCATTGACAGATGAATGGATAAAGAAGATGTGGCACATATATACAATGGAATATTACTCAGCTATAAAAAGAAACAAAATTGAGTTATTTGTAGTGAGGTGGATGGACCTGGAGTCTATCATACAGAGTGAAGTAAGTCAGGAAGAGAGAAACAAATACTGGATGCTAACACATATGTGGAATCAAAAAAAAAAAAAAAAGGTTCTGATGAACCTAGGGGCAGGACAGGAATAAAGATGCAGATGTAGAGAATGGAGTTGAGGAAATGGGGAGGGGGAAGGGTAAGGTAAGCTGGGATGAAGTGAGAGAGTAGCATGGACATATCTACACTACCAAATGTAAAATAGATAGCTAGTGGGAAGCAGCTGCATAGCACAGGGAGATTAGCTCGGTGCTTTGTGACCACCTAGAGGGGTGGGATAGGGAGGGTGGGAGGGAGATGCAAGAGGGAGGGGATGTGGGGATATATGTATATATATAACTGACTCACTTTGTTGTACAGCAGAAACTAACACACCATTGTAAAGCAATTATACTCCAATAAAGATGTTAAAAAATAAATAAAATAAAATAAAATGGGGGGGAAAACTCTTCAAGAATGTTCACTAATTAAATGTCCCCCAAAAGGAAAGTTTTCATGAAAAGTTAACCTCTGCTTATTGTGCATTTCCAGTTACACAAGAAATTCTTCTCAATATTACAATAGCAAATGATAATATTCAGACAAGTGCTGACCAAAACAATCACCTGTTTTGACAATGAAGAGAATTCACATGCCTAATCCCCATACAACCTTGCCTGTAGAATAGGCACTGAAGTAGTAATAAAGTAACTGTGTAAACAAAAATAATTTACAGAATGGGCTCAATGGGATAATTAAGCACCAATAATTTATTTCCTCTATTGATTTTAATTCTCTTAATTCCCTGATTCTACAATTTTATTTGTAACCTGATTCCTGAATCTGACTGTTACCAGATTCCATGAAACTCCAAACAGAAGTTAGGGCTTGGCAGACCAGTGAGAGACTTGGAGGAAAACTGTTCAGATCCCTTTCCACCTCCATGAATGAGGAAGGAAGAACAGAACATTCATGTTCCAGAAGCTGCCTCTTGCCTCCAGGTACAGATGTGAGGAGAACACTGCAGGGCTTCACTTTGCTACCCTTCCTGTAGTTTGTACTCTGAAAAAGGATTCTAAATCACAGAAAAGCTAGAGCAGGATCTTCACGACATCATCAGGTAGATCTACAGAAAACAGAGAGTTTTCCTGTGGAATAAAAATCTTCGCAGCAAAAATTTCAGACTTAATTAGCAATCCCATCATATCCTAATGGTACTATAGTTGCATAAAATAACAAAATGCACTTTACACTGTTATCTTACCTGCCTACTGTCCCTTTGAGAGGATGCCGAAGAGGAGGCACTTCTATGGGTGGGGGTGGATGTTCTATGAGCAGGGGATATGCCCTTCTCATCTGAACTCATAGCTGCAGTTTGAATCTAGTTGTATGCACTGAAGACCATCCCAATCGTGTCTCCAATTCACAGACAAAGAAGCAGATGATTTTTCAGCTTTAGTCCATTTCATGAATCAGGTTTGACTAGAAAAGATGAGGCAAATACTGAGGGTGTCCAAAACACCTAAAAGCAAAATGAACAAACAATAAAACCTCATGTGAATGATTTAAAAATCCTTAAATTAAAAATCATTTTTTCTAGGCAACAGTACTAAAAGGTGAGAGGGAGAACTCTGACACATTACAAAATACTATTTCTTCTTCTAGATTTTAAGGTAGAGGATAAAAGCATTAGTATGTAACAAAAGTTTGTCAACATGGAAAACAGGAAGAAACCACACGTTAAAGTGATATTCTTCCCTTGTATTGTTGTTTTAAAGCAGATTACAATACTATGTTCTGGACCCTCATGCCAAAGTATATCAGTTTCTTCCCTTGAAATTTAATTTGCCCTGCTCAGTGGATTATAATAAGAGCTCCATCCATGTTTGTCATCAGTTTAGTTCAGTCATGTCATGCATGTGATGGTTAAATCTGACAAAAAGCAGTCAGTGACAAAAGGCAAAAGAGCTGATGTACTTTATGCATCATATGATCCAGCATTTGGGAAGGATCAAGGAATACACATATGTACTGTTATCTGTACTTCAAGACCACAGCATACCTACATATGACTCGCAGCAACCAGCAGGCTCACAAGTATCTACAGACTGACAGGCATGTCCCGGGACTGGGGTAATGATGGAGTTGCTTCACTTATCCACAGCCAAGAACCATTTCATTTTTCATTTGGATTTATATAAGGAAAGTCTGCATTGTAACTAATAGAGCTAAAAACTTGTCCCCAAGAGAAGCATTGTTCAATTGGCAACACAGGTTGCTAGAAAAAAATTTTTTTTAAAGGTAAGCATGATAGTGTAAGCATGATAGTTTTTTTAAAGGTAAGCATGATAGATGAAAAGCTTACACAACAAACAATCTGTGTCCCAAAGCACTGACAACTAAAGTGAACTTGTCCTCTTCTAAGAAGGTGGAAGGCTAAGTTCCAGGCCCAATCTTAATCATAATACCTTGAAGGAAGCATAGAACCCTTGGGTAAGTACTTTAGCACAAATTAGAAAAGAAAGCTGCTGGTGATGAAGAGAAATCAATCTTTAGGCCAAAGAAAAGTGAGACCTAAACTTTTCAGTCCAGAGGGAGAGACAGTCAATGAAAAAAATCAAAAAGGATGAAGATGCATGGAGTATTAGGAGGACACACAGCGAGGGCAACTCACTAGGTCTGGAGGTCAGAGGTATCACTGTGCAAGTGGGCTTGAGCTGAGATCTGAAGGATACGAAAGAGTTAACCAGGTGTCTGGTTGTCCAGCTGGGTGTGATCAATGAATTCACGCTGGTCAATATGATCAGAGCACACAGAGACAGTGCCATGATGGTCAAAGAAAGGCACAGGTCAATTCCTGCAGGGACTTGTAGTCCATGTTCAGCATTTTGATTTTTATCATGAGCATAGGAGGCCATACAGAGGTGAGGTATAACCAGATTTGTGTGTTTAAAAGATCACTTTGGAAGCCATGAGGAGAACCAAACTGGGGAAGTAAAGAAGATGAGGGAGGCCTGATCAGGAAACAAGAGATAGTGAACTAGAGAGGTGGCAGGAAACTCAGCACCTAGTCCTGTCAGTTGTGAGTAGACATGGAGGAGGAAAAGTGGTGTTGAGGATGGTTCCCAGGTTTCTGGTATTCCTAGCGAGGGCTGGCCAAAGGAAATCCACAACTGACAGCAGGTCATGAGTATGGTTTCAGACGTGTTAACTTTAAGGTACAAAGGAGGCATTCAAGTGGGGACAAACACATGGAAAGGTAGGTCTGGAGCTCTGAGGGATTTAGGCTGGAGACAAATGTTTAATAGACTATGTTAACAGTACAAATGTATCGAATGACTTATGTATAGATCAGGTAAGCTCTGCAAGTGCAAGCAAATTAAATTTTATACAGGCATATAGTTGTATTTTTTAAATCTGCAACATTATGTTAACGGAGTATGGGACCCTGAATATAATCAGGATTTTAATGGTTAATAGGTTATAGAAAATATTCAAAAGAACAATCCCAATAATTAAAAGGCAAATGACTATAAATCGGAAAAACCTGGGACTTTCTAGTGAATAGAAGTTGTGCAGCTCCTTTCACAAGATTTTGACATCACCTGTCACCACAGGGAAAATAAAAGCTACTTACTGCCAAATTCGAAGACTTTCTCTTGAAACAAAACTAGTGTTTGGGCTAATAGAAATGTAAAGAGCTGTGGAGCTCTTTCTTTGGCTTGCGATCAGGTTTTGTTTAGTACTGGCAAGAGACAGTAATAAGCTGACAATTGCTAGGTGGTCAGCTAATCCTTCTGTTTTATGAAGGTAGCCTAATAAGCGTAAGTAAAGTTTCTCAAGCCAAACTCTGGTGCCAGCAAACAGAAAGCAAGAACACTGCTCAAATTCTTGATGTGAAGTACTTTGCTTTCTGGTCCAAGATGCTTTACAAGTATATGCTGATACTTGAGCTAAAAGTACGGAAGCTAAAAGTTCTGTGATGTGCTCAAGTGCCCCAAGGGATGAGGCCGAGACAACCAAACTCATCAAACTCTCATCCATTTGGAAGTAAATTTAATCCAAGCTACATCAAGGGCCAACATTTCTTCTGATGTACTTTTTCTTTTCCCTAACAGCAACCAACTGCACTTTCCTCATTAACATCAATGTCAACACCTTGGTTTTAATTTAAAATGATATTTTCAGGGTAATCTGTCTTTGAAGAAAGGGCAGCATTTTGGTTGAATTATAATTATGAATATCTTGAATAATGTCAGGAATGTGGAAAAGGTGAGTGAGAGAATTTAATTCATTCCAAGAATTGTTTTTGAGGTTACTGTTTTTGTTTCTATTATTTTTAAAAATCTCTTTTAACAAGAAGAGTTTCAGGTACCTAATATAAGGTTGAATGAAATGACCTTTAAAGATCATTCCAATTTGATTATAAATCAAGTGTCTGATCACTGCTCTATTTCAAAATGCATTACAAAAGTAAGTCTAAACTCTGTTAGTAGGTTGCAACTATTTATTCATTATTCCTAGAATGTAAGAATTGCTGTGACATTTTAAAAAAGACTTATTTCATCTCTGTCAAAGCACATTTTCAGAAATCGCTGAAACAAAATTCTAAATCTATTTTAGACCATAGATTTTTTTTTTTCTTTTTTTGCAGTACGTGGGCCTCCCACCGTTGTGGCCTCTCCCGTTGCTGAGTACAGGCTCCGGACGCACAGGCTCGACGGCCATGGCTCATGGGCCCAGCCGCTCCGCAGCATGTGGGATCTTCCCAGACCGGGACACGAACCCGCGTCCCCTGAGCCACCAGGGAAGCCCTAGACCATACATTTTAATGTCAACACCAACATAATTCCTCTACTCAATGAGAAAAGTATTGTGGCTGAAAACAGCAATATGAGAGCCTAACATCTAATTTCCTTGTTTCATTCCTCCTTTACATCAGTGGGATCACTACAATTGTTTCTAAGTACTGTAACATTTGCATTTACACTGAGTGACATAAAATTCAGATTTATGACCTAGGGACCTAACTAAAGCAAAAAGTGGCAGGAAAGACTTCTACAACTTGTTGTTTCCAGGCATCATACATTGTGTGTGTTCAGAAAAACATCTGAAACTGGGGACTACTTAGCCTGGGCTAAGTTGTGATGTGGTAACACACAACTCCAGAATCTCAAGGGCTTAAAAGAAAGGTTTATTTCTTACCCATTTACATGTCCTTAGGAGGTCGGCTGCTGCCCTGCTCTATATCCTCTTCCTTCCAGGCCAAAGGAGAAACCCCCATGTGAAGGAGGAAAAGAGCCATGGCAGGACCACTCGACAGTTCTTAGAGCTTTTGCTTGTAGGCGGCACATGCCACTTACACTCACGTTTTATTGGCCAAAGCAAGTCACATGGGCAAATTGAAGTCCATGAGGCATGAAAGTATAATCCTCCCAGAAGAAGAGGTAGTGATTACTTGGGCACAATAATATGATGTACTACATTTACCACAGGAAAAGATTAAAAGTACAGACGAAAATATTTAAATTGACTCTAGTTTCGTCACCTAGAAATAATCCTGGTTAACATTTTGGTTACACTTTAACCAAAGTAGAAGAAAAATGTCCATACTCTCTGCAATATGCTTTCTTCAATCAACAATACATTGGTAACAGCCTTCCTTGTGAACAAAAAAACTTTAGTATCACCATTCTTAATCACTATATATAAGGCCACCACACAGACGTAACACAATACATTTGACTATTCTTCTAGTGGGACATTTAGATTGTATTCAGTTTATTCTGAAACAACGAGATTTATTACAGAAGAGTTCATTATGATTATTCACTTTTGATTATTATAAAATGACCTGCTTTGTTTATTTCACTGTTTTGCTTTATTTGATATCACCTGCTTTCTTTCTGTTGTAATTAATGAAATTTGTCCATGCTTTTACATTTAAACTTTCTATTTCTATTCTTTTGTATTATGTGTTCCTCTAGTAATGATCATGTTGGGTTGTTTTAAAAAAATCTAATTTTAGTAAAGTTTTCCCCATTTCCATTTACTGTTTCACTAATAGTTGGCCTTACTCCTGTCATACCATTTTACACTTTCTATTTTTTTGGTTCTTCTTCGTTTCCTTTAATGGGTGATGGCTTTTCCTATATAATCTGCCTTTCCTTATAATACTGCTTTTTACATGGTTTTAACTGACTTTTATATTTCCCATTAATTTGGAAGATACAATTCCCCCTTTAAAGTTCTATTAATGTTCTCCTTTAAGTCTCTCTAAATCATGCTGGAACCTGGAGTCTGTAAGTGACAAAGTCAAGAGTAAAATGGCATCTTTCGAGTCTTCACTTGCAATATAAGCCTCCCTTCCCCCTGCCCCCCCCCCCCAAAAATCAAAAATTTCTCCTCAGCCTTCATCTCAACTTGGTGATTTAATCTGGAGTTTTGCAGAATCACGCTTAGGATTCGAGAGCAATAGCGAGGAGCTGATATGACTTTTTCTGTTTGGGGCCAACTGAGACCTCTAAGTACGAGGACAGACTAAGAAAAGCAAAGCCTTTCTTTGCCCTTTTCAAGCAGTCTCCTTCTCCTCAAGTGCAGCTGAGGTTTGTCATAGTCAGGACCTGGCTAGACTTTCCTCAATTTGAGATATCATAGAATTGGGGTCTAGTCCTCCACAGTTTTGAAATTAGATTCTGTTTTACGTCAGTGTTCGGGTTAGAGATAGTTTGCCTTTTCCAGTATTTGCATCACTTATTTACAGAGAATTAGGAGGAGGCACATTAGATAATCCTAGACACCAGTCACCTGGAGCAGGACATTCCTATCAACTGACCTTATCAACGCAAATGTCTTTGTACTGCTAGGTGGAATAAACTGGTTTTCTATCAAGATCATCACCAGAACAACAAATGCCTATTGTCATTATATATTATAGTCATTACAATGTCATTATATAATAAAGTTTTTTTTCCTTAAATAGAAAGGGTAGGAAATCTTTTTTATTTCTAAAGTCATTAAGCCACAGATGAGAAAAAGAAAATTAAGGACTGATTTCAAGAAGGTAAGCTGGAGACTGCCAGGAAAGATGGCAGGGTAACATCTGATAAGGATATTCCTAGAAAATGACTAAACAGCAGTGACTAAAAGGATTAAAAAAAAAAAAAAAAAAGACCATTAGTACTTACTCTAGGGAACAGTGGCCACCACATGCCATAAAGTCTAAGGAATCACTTCATTCAGGACCAAACCAGGATGTATGAAACCAACATATGACTCCCCTTCTCAAGACAGTGAAGTGGTATAGGAAGAAAGTCTGGGAAGCTCCACCAGTTTCCTCAAAACTGGAAAGACAGGTGGCAAGAGGCACAGGGAAAAGGGTGGCCACAGATTAATAGCTTTCAGAGGCCATGGAGGCACACCTCTCCTGGCATGGCAAGTCCACAGGTACCTTGATTGCCCTTTGCTGCTTTCCTCAATCTTGCCTTTGGACAAGCATCATGGACATGTCCCAATGCACCCTCAAAATACAGCCTCCAATCCCCAAGCTGGCCTCTGGTGGAGTCGTTTGCAAAACTAAGGAGGAAAATGTATACAGGCACAAGTTCTCTGATTGTGACCAACCAAGACTCTAATCCCTCCCCACAACTCCTAAGGCTCTTTACACTAAGTAAATGACTAAAGATAAACCTATGTTCTATATCACCCAGCCCTTCAAGGTGAATTTTAAGAGGATTTGAATGCTAACCAAGTAAACATGAAGGGAGCCAAGGATACTTGGCACAAATAACCTTTTGACAAAGAGCAGCTTTTATACAAAGTATAAAAAAAAAAGTATGTGTATAAAGCACTATGAAAAATTATTCCCCGGATAGAGAAAATTATTATGTGAAAGAGATAGAGGGTTTATTTGGAATGTTAATTCTAGCAAAAAAAAGAGAGGTAGCTTTAGAGCACAACTGCTTTACACTTTCACAACATCTTTTTAGAAAAATGGAGTCTCTGAATAAGAGATAAGACAGGCTCAGATGCAATGGGAACTGGCAAAGGTAGGAAATTAAGGAAACATATAATGACACCATAATTTAAATGCAGTAATTAAAATATTAATGAAGGACAGAAAGATTCTGCAGAAAAAAAAGCCAGTCAATAAATAAATGAGAGGAAATTCCCTGGTGGTCCAGTGGTTAGGACTCAGCACTTTCACTGTGGGGGCCTGGGTTCGATCCCTGATCAGGGAACTAAGATCCCACGTGCCTTGCAGTGTGGCCAAAAAAAACAAATTACAAAAAATAGATTAGAAAGATAAAGCTGAGGAAATCAGCTTGCAAACAGAAAGAAGGGCAGGGAAAAGTTAACAGATAATGCAGCCTGGATCTACAGATACTAATGACTCTGAAAACAATAAGCAAAAAGAAAAGAAATAACATTAAAAAATATTCCTGAACATAAGGAAGACTTCAACTTGGAAAATGAAATCTTTATCAATAAAAATAAATATCTTTATCTGGCAAATTTAAAAAAGGCTTCATCAGGTAAAATTAGTAAAAAGCAAATCAAAATAAGATAGATCCTACTGAAATTGCTGAATTTAGATCACATTCTCTGAAGCAATTCAATAAATTAAATAATAATGAAAAAGAAGAAGCGAGTAGGGGTTAATTCTAGAAAATTTTTGAAAAATACAGTTTCCTAAATATGTCTTGGGTTGAAGAAAAATAAAACTGATATCGTAGAATATTTGAAAATAGACAAAAGTAGAAGCCAAAAGCACTCGATCCTGTCCCTCTCCCTCTCTCCCCTCTCTTTCTCTCTGAGCGGTAGAGTGGATTCTCCAGTTAACTCAAGGGTGAAAAACTAAAGATAAAGGCAATTGAAGAACATTCAAAATATTGTAATGAAAATATTACACATTTAGAAATGTAGAACATAGCTAAAGCTATAATAAAAGGAAAATTCATGGTCTTAATCATTTCTATTACTAAATATGAAAGAATAAAAACAAATGCATTAACATTTATAAACTTATAAAATTAGTAAAGATAAATATAGGGAAAGTAACTATAATTACTCTTGGATTTACAAACTTAACTGTTTTACTTTATGTATTTACTTATATTTTCATTTTTAAATATGTAAGAAAACAGGAATCATAAATATAGAAATAAGGTTACAAAAAGTATATAGCCGGGCTTCCCTGGTGGCGTAGTGGTTGAGGGTCCGCCTGCCGATGCAGGGGACACAAGTTCGTGCCCCGATCTGGGAAGATACCACATGCCGCAGAGCGGCTGGGCCCATGAGCCATGGCCGCTGAGCCTGCGCGTCCGGAGCCGGTGCTCCGCAACGGGAGAGGCCACAACAATGAGAGGCCCGTGTACCGCAAAAAAAAAAAAAAAAAAGTATATAGCCAAGGAAGAGAAGATACTAAATTACGAGATAATTGTTGCAATCCATAATAAACAACTAAAGCTAATAAGAAGTCAGAATATTCTACAATCATCCTGACTTAAAAAGTACGCCATCCATTTAATATCCATTCCCAAATATTTATGAACTCCTAACAAATATTGGAACACCTGTCTTTACATGTTTGTGCTGTTCTGTACATACACACACACACACACACACACACACACACACCCATCAATCCAGCATCAAGCTTAATGGTGAAAGATTATTACCATTTCTATTGATGTCAGCAACAAAATAATAACACTGGTTATCATCCTATTGACACTATGTTCACAGAGTGCTAACTAATGAACAATAACATTGTCCAACTAAAATGCACGTGAGACTCAAATGAAAATCAAACAGGAAAAAAAAAAGATTTCATTACAGTACCTGGTTACAGTATATATGTGTATGTATGTACGTGTATATATATATATCTTCATTTTTAAGATAAAGAAGCCAATCTGTAAAGGCTACATACTACATAATTCCAGCTATATGACATTTTGGAAAAGGCAAAACTATGGAGACAGAAAAACGATTGGCTAGACTGGGTGCACTAGGTGGAGCATGGAGGATTTTTAGGGCAGTGTAACTATTCCGTATGACGCTATAACGGTGAACATAAGTCACACGTTTGTCAAAACGCATAGAATGTACAACACCAAGAGTGACTTCTAAAGTAAACTATGGACTTGTCAGTGTGGATCCATCAGTTATACTACTCTGGTGTGGGATGTTGATAATGGGGGAGGCTATGTGTGTGTGGTGGGAGGAGGAGGGATGGGGGAACTCTCTGTGCTTTCTCCACAATTTTGCTGTGAACCTAACTGCTCTTAAAAGAGTGGGGCTTCCCTGGTGGCGCAGTGGTTGAGAGTCCGCCTGCCGATGCAGGGGACACGAGTTCGTGCCCCGATCTGGGAAGATCCCACATGCCGCGGAGCGGCTGGGCCCATGAGCCATGGCCGCTGAGCCTGTGCATCCGGAGCCTGTGCTCCGCAACGGGAGAGGCCACAACAGTGAGAGGCCCGCGCACCGCCAAAAAAAAAAAAAAAAGTGAAGAGTGGTTTTAAATTTTAAAATATATTTTATAAATTTCAAATAAAAAAATAAAATTTTAAACTTAAAAAACCCTTAATATGTTTATATCAGTAAGAAAATTATTTAACAAAAGGATTATTTAACAACTTCGAAAAATAAAAACGTTGAATCTCTTACGTCATACTTCAGATCACAATATATTCTAAATGGCTTAAATTTTAAATGTAAAATGAAAACCATAAAAAGCAGTAGAAAATATTTTAGGTAAATATTTAATTAACTTGGTATGCAGAATAATGTACTAATCATGGCAACAAAATCAGTATCCATGAAGAAAAAAAACTAGGAAAAAAATCTATGACAAAGTGTTAATATTTTTAATATATGAAGAGTTACTGCAAATCAATGAGATAAATTAAAACATTATCAGTAAAATGGATAGAGAACATGCATTGGCAATTCACAAAGGAAGAAACATAATGAATACATTGGTGATGGTAGTTTAGGTTGGTTTAACCTTTCTGGAAGAGTTTAATTTGATTAGGCAATTCTACTTCTAAGAATGTGTCCTAAGGAAATAATCAGGTGTGTAAAGATGTATGTATCTTTGTGATAAAATAAAAACAATCCAATAGGGGGAATTCCCTGGTGGCCTAGTGGTTAGGATTCCAGGCTTTCACTCCCGTGGCCCAGGGTTCAATCCCTGGTCAGGCAACTGAGATCCCACAAGCCCTCAGTGCAGCCAGAAACAAACAAACAAAAAAAAACCCAAAACAAAACACAAAAACAATTCAAGGTCCCTAAAATTGGTGAAATAAATTATGGTACAAATATCAACAATTTAGGTGATGAAACCTGAGATGATTTTTCCCCCCAAATTCTAAATATTCATTCTTTTTTTTATACTGGGTATATATTAATTAAAGGAGAAATAATAAAGCAATTTCCACTTTGAAAATTTTTTTTTCTTTTGAGATAAAGCGTATGATTCAACTTTTAAATCTGCTTTTAAAGGCATATAAACTTTATGGATAAATATGAATAAAACATGCTAAAATATTCTATTTTATGTCTATTTAAAGCAGAGAATCAAAGAAGAGGATTGTGAGAGGAGAAAGAAAGGTAGACACACACATTCTCTATTACACGCACACACCTAACGGAACACAAAGTCACTGGACCAACACAAGAGAAATCTGAAACACTATCCACGTTCTCATACATACATTTTTTAAATGAGAGCATAAGGAAGAAAGATATGGGTTTTCTAAACCATCAAGTAACGTCCAAGTCTTGTGGCCTTTAAAATTGCATTAAAAAGGCAATGCAATTAAAGTATTTCTACAATTCAAATATGTGGGGAAATCACTTTTTTTTTACATTATTGATTATATTATTATTATTTTTAACATCTTTATTGGAGTATAATTGCTTTACAATGCTGTGTTAGTTTCTGCTGTGTAACAAAGTGAATCAGCTATATGTATACATGTTTCCCCATATCCCCTCCCTCTTGCTTCTCCCTCCCACCCTCCCTATCCTGCCCCTATAGGTGGTCACAAAGCACTGAGCTGATCTCCCTGTGCTATGTGGCTGCTTCCCACTAGGGGAAATCACTTCTTACTGGACAAATTACATAAAATGACTCCAAAGGCATGATTTGACTCCAGAGGGAGAAATAGTTCCTCAGTATACTTTAAACATTTATATTTCCGGTCTAAGTAAAAGTCTTGTATACCAAAGGTATACAAAAAGCCTCTAGCTTTTTGAACCAGTCTAAATTTTCTTCAGTTATTTAAGAATTATTGTTCCACTTATTTGTTACTATTCATATGGAAGTTTCCCTGAAAGTCAGCTTAAATTAGCCATTTTCTAATATAACACTAATCTCTGTTAAATTATAATGTAATAATGTATTTATCTGAGAAATGTAATTTGAGTTGATGTATTCTCTAATTGGGACATATGCCCCTAGATTTAATAATTATATATTCTTCCAAATCTAGCTTTAATTTTGTACTTGGTATGAAATTTATATTCTAAGAACATGGAAAGCTCTTTTTTCCTATTTTAGGTTTTGTTGGTTTGGGGCATTATGCATTGACTTGTTCTCAGAACTTCCAAAAATTGCTAATCATAAAGAGATTAGGGAATACTTCCTTCTCCTGAAGAACTAAACTACCTCTTATATCTTTCCCCAAGCAATCCTTTTCGTTGGACATCTGCTAATTTTATAATTAATAAAACGTTAACAGCCTTACAAAAAATTATCAATGAGTAAACAACAGCACATCAAAAATATTATTTGAGGTTGGAGTCCTGTAAAAAGATCACCTACCTCCTTCCTAGCTTGCTCTATCATAATGTCGGGGGAAAAAATACCAATAAAAATATTCATAGTGCACAGATGAGGAAAGTAGGGCTTAGGAAGTTTATTAAACAGAGTCCTCATGCTGGTTTTCAAATCTACGTGAGATCAAAGCCCATGCAACAAATTCTTTCATTGCTGTTTACCCTTAACTTACTAATAAATCAAAATGAATAACCTAAGCAACAAATCAAGTTTTTTGGTTTTTTTTTTTGGTATGCGGGCCTCTCACTGTTGTGGCCTCTCCTGTTGCAGAGCACAGGCTCCGGACGCGAAGGCTCAGCGGCCATGGCTCATGGGCCTAGCTGCTTTGTGGCATGTGGGATCTTCCT
Organism: Delphinus delphis; assembly: GCF_949987515.2. Lineage (NCBI taxonomy): Eukaryota > Metazoa > Chordata > Mammalia > Artiodactyla > Delphinidae > Delphinus > Delphinus delphis. The sequence goes on from NC_082689.1 coordinate 54,814,548, forward strand.
GGACCGGGGCACGAACTCGTGTCCCCTGCATCGGCAGGCGGACTCTCAACCACTGCGCCACTAGGGAAGCCCTCAAGTTTTTTACGGTATTATTGATGGCATACAATACGCACTTATAGAGGTTCTTAGCTTGGGTTCATGACAGGTTTAGCGTATTCTTTAAACCCCGGAAACAATATGAAAAGTGTTGGCTATACATACATTTTATATTCCTAGGGAGATATTCAATAGCTTTCAGTAGATTATCAAATGGCTAAAATGTACATTCTTGGGAGTTCATATTTCTAAAAGGATTGATATTAGCACAGGTTTAAAAAAAAACCCATGGGCACAAAAGCTGTACAACATATTTAATATAATGAGATCGCAGGACATTTGATTTTGATGGTAGCACGTGCCATGGACATTCCTGACAAGGCCATTTCGATACCATCATTTGATAATTTTACCAGCGCTAATTTTCTAAGAATTGTCAGTCACTCTTTCCTTCATCATTTGGTTTCTGGCCCTTGCTAACCTGTTTTGAAAGGACGCTTGGTAATGTCATAATTTATATTTTAACAGAAAAAACAGCATTAGGAAATAAGGTTCCCATGACTGCTAATAGGTACTGATTGCCAGCAGAGTGAGGACTTTTTGGCAATAACAGGAAACATCAAAGATTTTTGCCTCTGCTTTGTGACCTTGAATAATGATTCATAAATCCATGCTGAGTGTGTGTAAACTCTTACTGAGGCACCAAGTGAGGTAACAACAATGTCCCATTCTCCAGCGAAATTTCCTGTCAAAACAACAGTTTCTGTACTGACTTGAGGTATGCTGAAGAGTTGGCTAAGGCAGATGAAAGGGCTTAGGTTAAAAATGTTCATGAATTAATGCTGGTGCATTGCTACTGGGAATGTAACACGGTGTAACTGCTTTTGAAAATGGTATGGTGGTTCCCCAGAAAATTAAAAATAGAAATTCAGCAATTCCAATTCTGGGTGTATACCAAAAGAATTGAAAGCAGCAACTTGAATAGATATATGTATACACATATTCGTAGCATAATTATTCATAATAGCTAGAAGGTAAAAGCAATTCAAGTATCCATCAATAAATGGATAAACAAAATATGGTATATTCATACAGGCATAACTCAGAGGTATTGCAGGTTCAGTTCTAGACCACCGCAATAAAGCAAATATTGCGATATAGTAAGTCACATGAATTTTTGGTTTCCCAGTGCACATAAAAGTTATGTTTACATTATACTGTAGTCTATTAAGTGTGCAATAGCACTATGTCTAAAAAAAAGTGCAGGGGCTTCCCTGGTGGCGCAGTGGTTGAGAGTCCACCTGCCGATGCAGGGGACACAGGCTCGTGCCCCGGTCCGGGAAGATCCCACATGCCACGGCGCGGCTGGGCCCGTGAGCCATGGCCGCTAAGCCTGCGCGTCCAGAGCCTGTGCTCCGCAACAGGGGAGGCCAAAACAGTGAGAGGCCCGCGTACCGCAAAAAAAAAAAAAAAAAAGTGTATACCTTAATTTAAAAATACAAAACAAAAAACAATTAGAATAGTAACATTAAAGATCACTGATCGCAGACCACCATAACAAATCTAATAATAATGAAAAAGTTTGAAATATTGTGGGAATTACCAAAATGTGACACAGAGACATGAAGTGAGCAAATGCTGTTGGAAAAACGGCACCAATAGCCTTGCTCCATGCAGGACTGCCACAAACCTTCCATTTGTAAACAACGCAGTATCTGTGAAGCACAATAAAAAGCCAAGTGCAATAAAATGAGGTGTGCCTGTAGAATGAAATATTATTCAGCCTTCAAAAGGATGGAAATTCTGACACATGCTACAACATGGATGAAACCTGAAGCATTATGCTAAGTGATATAAACCAGACACAAAAGGACAAACATTGTATGATTCTACTTGGTAGAGTACTATATGAAGTAGTTAGGGTAGTCAAGTTTGTAGAGAGACAGAAAGTAGAAGAGTGGTCACCAGGGTCTATGAGAAGGGGGAAATGGAGTTAGTATTTAATAGGTACAGAGTTTCAGTTTGGAAGATGAAAAAGTTCTCGAGATAGAAAAAGGTTGTCTAAATCCCTTTGGGCTACTATAGCAAAATACTGGGTGGCTTAAGAACAAAAGCATTTATTTCTCACAGATCTGAAGGCTGGGAAGTCCAGGATCATGGCACTGGAAGATTTGCTGTCTGGTAAGGACCCACTTCCTAGTTCATGGATGGCTGTCTTCTCACTGTGTCCTCAGATGGCAGAAGGAGGAAAGGGATCTCTGTGGGGTCTCTTTTATAAGGGCACTAATTCCCTTCATGACTTAATCACTCTCAAAGGCCCCACCTCCTAATACCATCACCTTAGGGGTTAGGATTTCAACATGAATTTTAGGGAGGACACAAACATCCAGACTATAGCGGTGGTGATGGCTACAGAACAATGCGAATGCATTTAATGCCACTGAAATGCACACTTAAAAATGGTAAATATTATGTATATTTTACAATAAAAAATGTTCTTGTGTCATCAATTATAATGACTTTCATAATATGCAGGCATTAATTATATTATTCTGTGCTCAGGTTTCATCTTCTTTATAATTTTTTTCCTAACCTATTAGAGAAAATTGCCATTTCAACCTGTATTACGTCTATACTTATGCATACATATTGAACATACACTGCACTGAGTTTATCTGTAGTGATCTTGTATGATCTTTGAGGGTGGGGACTATGTCACATTCAACATTACAGTCTAATGTCATGGGCCACAAAAACCACTCAGATTGTTTACTGGGCTTATCATTTTATAGTTAAGACTTAAGGCCTCCATTCTATACATTAAGTACAGTTGACTGTGTGTACAGTCTGCCTGTAGATAACCATCATCATGTCAGTTATTTGATTTTATTATACTTGCACAAAGATAATCCAAAATAACCCAAGTGATGTGCAGATTGGAGTTCCCTATCTGTTCAGTAGTCAACTAGAGAGAAAGACTGTACAAAGCTCAACATTCCCAAGAGAAAACCTCCGGGTTGTCCTAAAAAAGGACCCATCAGGCTGCTAATGGTGCTCTAGAGGCCTGGAGCATTATTATTAGGTCCTATTCTCCCAGGTGCTGAGTTGTACATTAGGAATAGGAATAGAGGCAGCAGTGTAATTCTTTCAAAACACTGCTGATAGACTTAATTGATATTTATAAGACATTCCATCCAAAAACAACAGAATACACTTTCTTCTCAAGTGCTCATAGAACATTCTCCAGGATAGATCATATCTCGGGTCACAAATCAAGCCTTGGTAAATTTAAGAAAATTGAAATCATATCAAGTATCTTTTCTGACCACAACGCTATGAGACTAGACATGAATTACACAAAAAACACTGTAAAAAATACAAACGCATGGAGGCTAAACAATACGCCACTAAATAATCAATAGATCACTGAAGAAATCCAAAAGGAAATAAAAAAATACCTAGAAAGAAATTACAATGAAAACACGATGGCTCAAAACCTATGGGATACAACAAAAGCAGTTCTAAGAGGGAAGTTTATAGCAATATAATCCTACCCCAAGAAACAAGAAAAATCTCAAATAAACAACCTAACCTTATACCTAAATCAATGAGAGAAAGAAGAACAAAAAAAAAACCCCAGAGTTAGCAGAAGGAAAGAAATCATAAAGATCAGAGCAGAAATAAATGAAATAGAAACAAAGAAAACAATAGCAAAGATCAATAAAACTAAAAGCTGGTTCTTTGAAAAGATAAACAAAATTGATAAACCATTAGCCAGACTCATCAAGAAAAAAAGGGAGAAGACTCAAATCAACAGAATTAGAAATGAAAAGGAGAAGTTACAACAGAATACAAAAATACAAAGCATCCTAAGAGACTACTAAAAGCAACTCTATGCCAATAAAATGGACAACCTGGAAGAAATGGACAAATTCTTAGAAAGGTATAACCTTCCAAGAATGAACCAGGAAGAAATAGAAAATATGAACAGACCAATCACAAGTAATGAAATTGAAACTGTGATTAAAAATCTCCCAACAAACAAAAGTCCAGAACCAGATGGCTTCACAGGTGAATTCTATCTAACATTTAGAGAAGAGCTAACATCCATCCTTCTCAAACTCTTCCAAAAAATTGCAGAGGAAGGAACACTCCCAAACTCATTCTATGAGGCCACCATCACCCTGATAGCAAAACAAGGCAAAGATAGTACAAAAAAAGAAAATTACAGACCAATATCACTGATGAATATAGATGCAAAAATCCTCAACAAAATACTAGCAAACAGAATCCAACAACACATTAAGAGGATCATACACCATGATCAAGTGGGATTTATCCCAGGGATGCAAAGATTCTTCAATATACGCAAATCAATCAATGTGATACACCATATTAACAAATTGAAGAATAAAAACCATATGATCATTTCAATAGATGCAGAAAAAGCGTTTGACAAAATTCAACACCAATTTATGCTAAAAACTCTTCAAAAAGTGGGCAAAGAGGGAACCTACTTCAACATAATAAAGGCCGTATACGACAAACCCACAGCAAACATAATTCTCAATCGTGAAAAACTGAAAGCATTTCCTCTAAGATTAGGAAAAAGACAAGGATGTCCACTCTCGCCACTACTATTCAACAGAGTTTTGGAAGTCCTGGTGGCGGCAATCAGAGAAGAAAAAGAAAAAAAAAGGAACACAAATTGGAAAAGAAGAAGTAAAGCTGTCACTGTTTGCAGATGACATGATACTACACACAGAGAATCCTAAAGATGCCACCAGAAAACTACTAGAGCTAATCAATGAATTTGGTAAAGTAGCAGGATACAAAATTAATGCACAGAAATCTCTGTCATTCCTATATACTAATGATGAAAAATCTGAAAGAGAACTTAAGGAAACACTTAATTTCCATTTACCATTGCAACAAAAAGAATAAAGTACCTAGGAATAAACCTACCTACAAAAGACCTGTATGCAGAAAACTATAAGACACTGATGAAAGAAATTAAAGATGATACAGAAAGATGGAGAGATATATCATGTTCTTGGATTGGAAGAATCAATATTGTGAAAATGACTATACTACCCAAGCAATCTACAGATTCAATGCAATCCCTATCAAATTACCAATAGCGTTTTTTACAGAACTAGAACAAAAAATCTTAAAATTTATATGGAGACACAAAAGACCCCAAATAGCCAAAGCAGCCCGGAGGGAAAAAAACAGAGCTGGAGGGCTTCCCTGGTGGCGCAGTGGTTGAGAGTCTGCCTGCCGATGCAGGGGACATGGGTTCGTGCCCCAGTCCGGGAAGATCCCACGTGAGCCGTGGTCGCCGAGCCTGCGCATCCAGAGCCTGTGCTCCGCTAAGGGAGAGGCTACAACAGTGAGAGGCCCGCGTACCGCAAAAAAAAAAAAAAAAAAAAAAACAGAGCTGGAGGAATCAGACTCCCTGACTTCAGACTATACTACCAAGCTACAGTATTCAAGACAATATGGTACTGGGACAAAAACAGAAATATAGATCAATGGAACAGGAGAGAAAGCCCAGCGATAAACCCACACACCTATAGTCAACTAACCTATGACAAAGGAGGCAAGGATATACCATAGAGAAAAGACAGCCTCTTCCATAAGTGGTGCTGCGAAAACTGGACAGCTATATGTTAAAGAATGAAATTAGAACATTCCCTTAACACCACACACAAAAATAAACTCAAAATGGATTAGAGACCTAAATGTAAGACTGGACACGATAAAACTCTTAGAGGAAAACATAGGAAGAACACTCTTTGACATAAATCACAGAAAGATCTTTTTAGATCCACCTCCTAGAGTAATGGAAATAAAAACAAAAACAAACAAATGGGACCTAATGAAACTTAAAAGCTTTTGCAAAGCAAAGGAAACTACACACAAGACAAAAAGATAACCCTCAGAATGGGAGAATATTTGCAAATGAATCATCGGACAAAGGATTAATCTCCAAAATATATAAACGGTTCATGCAGCTCAATATTAAAGAAACAAACAACCCAATCCAAAAATGGGCAGAAGACCTAAATAGACATTTCTCCAAAGAAGACATACAGATGGTCAAGAAGCACATGAAAAGCTGCTCAACATCACTAATTATTAGAGAAATGCAAATCAAAATTACAATGAGGTATCACCTCACACCAGTTAGAATGGGCATCATCAGAAAATCTACAAACAACAAATGCTGGAGAGGGCGTGGAGAAAAGGAAACCCTCTTGCACTGTTGGTGGGAATGTAAATTGATACAGTCACTATGGAGAACAGTATGGAGGTTCCTTAAAAACCTAAAAATAGAATTACCATACAACCCAGCAATCCCATTACTGGGAATACACCCAGAAAAACCATAATTCAAAAAGACACATGCACCCCAATATTCATTGCAGTGCTATTTACAATAGCCAGGTCATGGAAGCAACCTAAATGCACATCGACAGACGAATGAATGGATAAAGAAGATGTGGTACATATACACAATGGAATAATACTCAGCCATATAAAGCAACAAAACTGGGTCATTTGTAGAGACGTGGATGGATCTAGAGTCTGTCTTACAGAGTGAAGTAAGTCAGAAAGAGAAAAACAAATATCGTATATTAACGCATATATGTGGAACCTAGAAAAATGGTACAGATGAACTGGTTTGCAGGGCATAAACAGACACAGATGTAGAGAACAAACGTTGGACACTAAGGGGGGAAAGTGGCGGCAGGGTGGAGGTGGGGGTGTGATGAATTGGAGGATTGGGATTGACATGTATATACTGATGTGTATAAAATTGATGACCAATAAGAACCTGCTGTATAAAAAAATAAATAAAATTTTAAAATTAAAAAAAAAATACTTGAGATACTGATTTAAGTGAAGGAATAGGAGTCCTGATGGTTTGAGGTCCAGATAATGTCAAACTCATGCTACATTATAATTAACAAAGAAATGGATGACAAAAGGCCTGACCTCGAGCATTCCTTTTTTATCAGATCATGGGATCTCTTATCTCAGGGTCTTTTCTTCCTCTGCACAGAGAAGATACTTTTGTGCCCAACCTACCTCATGGGATTTTATGAGAATCAAGAAAGAATTACCTTAAAATACACACACACATCTTGGAGTAAAGCTGGCAGATTGAATACAGGATCTATTTCACTCCAAAATGCCACTAAAAACAACAGTGACTTTATTTTTTCTTTAAGTAAAACCCCACAAGAGTGGTGAGGACAGGGGATAGTAGCAACAGAATTTGGGGACTGGAAAACAGATAAAAGTGGAAAAATGGTATCTGGGTCATTAGTGAATCTAGTCAAAAAGACGGTGAGTGGAAGTTTAAGAAATATAAAGGAAGGTCTAAAATGTCACTTGATATTGAATTGTGATGAAAAAAAGCTACTGTCCCCCAAATTCCAAGCTTGGGAAATGCCAGCACTGTCTACTACAGAGGTTTTGAAAGGTGGTATTAGGAACAACGTGTCACCTGGAAACTTATTCCAAATGCAAAGTCATTTTTTTTTTAATTGAAGTACAGCTGATTTACAATACTGTGTTAGTTTCAGGTGTACGGCATAGTGATTCAGTAGTTTTGCAGACTGTATTCCATTATAGATTATTACAATAAAATGGATACAATTCTCTGTTCTATGCAGTAAATCCTTGTTGCTTATCTGTTTTATATATAGTAGTTTGTATCAGTTAATCCCATACCTCTAATTTGTTCCTCTCCCTCTCCCCTCTCCCCTCTGGTAACCCAAGTTTACTTTCCATATCTGTGAGTCTGCTTCTGTTTTGTATATACATTCATTTGTATTATTTTTTAGATGTCACATAGAAGTGATATCATACAGTATTTGTCTTTCCGTATGACATTTCACTAAGCATAATATTCTCTAGGTCTATCCATGTTGCTGCAAATGGCAACATTTCATTTTTTTTATGGCTAAGTACTACTCCAGTGTGTGTGTATTTTATATATATATATATATATATATATATATATATATATAAAATACACCACATCTTCTTAATCCAGTTTTCTGTTGATGGGCATCTGGGTTGCTTCTATGTCTTGGCTATTATAAACAGTGCTGCTATGAACACTGGGGTGCATGCTTTGAATTAGTGGGGGTTTTTTTTCCAGATATATACCTAAGAGTAGAATTTCCAAATGCAAATTTTTGAGCTCATCCATACCAGCAAATCAAACACTCTGAGGCCCAACACTCTGTGTTTTAACAAGCCTGTTAACTATGTAGCAGGTGTCGATGATTGCCAAAGGGGCCCTGCTCGTCACAGGGAATAATTACAATATATAGTATCAGACACAGATTCACTCCCAAGTAATAGGCCTAAAGCCTCAAAAATAAAAGGATTTTTAAGACTTTTCCTGAGAAATTAAAAAAATAGTAAGAAGAATTTCAAGTGATAACTAAAGCATTTATCTTTTAACGTTTACAGAAATGAACTTTATATTACAAAATTATTTCTAAAAACTTCAGAAAGCTCATGGAAAACTTTTACTAAAAAAACAGTACCTCCATTTATGAATTAAAAAAAATAAAGCAGAAAGCTCTACCATGAACCAACAGGACTTTGTTGTCTACTAATCCTTGGGATTGCAAAATTTCTTGGATCCCAAATTCAGAAACAGAAGGAGATAACCCAGTCACTGCTTTTGTCTAGACCAGAAGTCAGCAAACTTTTTACATAAGGGGCCTGGCAGAAACCTTTCTAGGCTTTGTGAGCCATACCATCTCACTGCAGCTACTCAACACTACCGTTCTATAGTAGTTTCCCCTTATCCGTGGTTTTGATTTCCAAGGTTTCAGTTACCCACATCAACCATGGTCTGAAAAATATTAAATGGAAAATTCCAGAAATAAACAATTCATACATCTTAAATTGCATGCCATTCTGAGTACCGGGACGAAATTTTCTGCCATCCTGCTGTGTCCTGCCCAGGTCGTGAATCATGTCTTTGTCCAGCATATCTCACCCATTAGTCACGTAATAGTAGTCTGGGTTATCAGATCATCTGCTGCAATATCACAGTGCTTGTGTTCAAGTAACCCTTACTTTACTTAATAATGGCCCCAAAACACAAGAGTAGTGATGCTGGCAATTCAGATCTGTGAAAGAGAAGCCATAAAGTCTTTCCTTTAAGTGAAAAGGTGAAAGTTCTCAACTCAATAAGGAAAGAAAAAATCATATCCTGAGGTTGGTAAGATCTACAATAAGAATGAATCTACCTGTGCAATTGTAAAGAAGGAAAAAGAAATTTTGCTATCACTCCTCAAACTGCAAGTTAGGGCCACAGTGCATAATAAGTGCTTACTTAAGATGGAAAAGGCATTAAATTTGTCTGAATAAGATATTTTGAGAGAAAGACCCCATTCACAGAACTTTTATTACAGTATATTGTTATAACTGTTCTATTTTATTATTAGTTATTGTTAATCTCTTACTGTGCCTAGTTTATAAGTTAAACTTTATCATAGGTATGTATGTATAGGAAAAACACAGCATATAGTGGGTTCGGTCCTATCTGCAGTTTCAGGCATCCACTGAGAGTCTTGGAACGTATCCCCCACGGATAAAGGGGAACTACTGTAGTGGAAAAGGAGCCATAGACAATAAGCATAGCTATGTTCCAATAAAACTTTATTTACAAAGCAAGACTGCAAGCTTGTAGTCTATCATTTGCTGACTCCTAAACTAGATAATGAAAGATTAGGAAGCATTCTTGGAACCAGATACTGGAGAGTACTTTCAAAGATTATAGATTACCAAAGAGCTTCCCATGGCAGGTCTGTTAATCTGTGCTACAGTTGGCAAAGCATTTACAAAGGAGATTCTGAATTTACTGGCTCCTTGCCAACTTCAGGTTTCTCTGTTTCTTCTAATGTGTGAAAGAAGGTACTTTATGCTTAGAAATACATGAATTGAAAAATACTAATAAAACAAAGGGTAGAGAAGATTGTTCTGATCAGAGAAAACTTTTATTTATGATGCCAGTTTTATTAAAAGCCACATGTGAAAAAGATTTGCTAATTTCCACTTGAAGGATAACATCCTAAGTAGTCCAAGAATATTTTAAGAAAATGAATAAACTTTTTTAACAAAAGGAAAAATGTAAACTAACTCTATTGTAAGGTTTTTTAAGTTTATAAAATTTAAGAAGATGAAAAGAAGCACGAAAGGGGGCAAAATTTATTTAGTCCAAAAATGAGTGATGAGACAAAAGTCTATATAAGAGCATCCAAGTAACGAATTCTCAACACCCACCATTCTCCCTGCAGACCCCTCCTACGTAGTCTGGATTCCTCATCTTTGCCACACTGTATTTGATTTAGTATAAATTTTGGTATTTCTTTGCCAGTTTTTCCTTTTAAATGTTTTATTCTAGAATAATTTTAGATTTTTAGAGAAGTTACAAATCTACTACAGAGAGTTCCCGTATACCCCTCACCCAGAACTTCCTTCAGTTTCCAGAAGCTGACAAAACAAGAGATTTTAAACTTAAAGTTCAACAATTTATAATGCCAGTTGAAAAAAAAATTAGATATTTGAAAATAAATTCAAATGCCAAACATGTATTTATTGTTTATGTTTTTTGGGGTTTTTTTTGCGGTACGCAGGCCTTTCACTGTTGTGGCCTCTCCCGTTGCAGAGCACAGGCTCCGGACGCGCAGGCTCAGCGGCCATGGCTCATGGTCCTAGCCACTCCACAGCATGTGGGATCTTCCCAGACCGGGGCACGAGCCCGTGTACCCTGCATCGGCAGGCGGACTCTCAACCACTGCGCCACCAGGGAAACCCAATTGTTTAAATAAACTGTACAGTACTTTCAAATTTAGTTTTCTACACACGAAAATTCAGTCAGCAAACCACCCTTCAGTTCTCAGCTTCTGTCGCCTCAAAATAGGCACATGCCCTGCCACTTTTCTGCACAATATTCTTTTCATTTCCTTCACAGCACTTACTTCACTCAATAGTTACATTATTTGTTTATTGGCTTATTGTCTATCCCTAGAGACATCATCTGTTTCCTGCTCTCCTTGTTATAATCTCTGCACCCAGAATAGTGCCTGGTACACACTGAGTAGAGACATTCAATACACTTTGCTGGATGAATCAATGAGCAAACACCTTAGATATGACAGGGGTGATATAAGGCACATGATAAAAGACATCTATTTAAACTGTCATTGTTTCTGAAATTTCAAACATTTAACACCAGCCATACACAGTTGAAGTTTTGGGGAACCTATGTGTTAGTCTACCATCTTTGTAATCACTTCTTACTGAGACAAAGTCTAGAATTGTTACTCCTAATAAACCCTTGCACTCTGAAAGCCAAATCTTTCAAAGTAGATCTGTATTGTTCATTTATTGCACTCAGTACTTCCTGGCATTATTCATTTGATGTGAAAAGTCAACAAAGAAACATTTTTTTTAAATAAAATTTTTATTTATTTTTGGCTGCACTGGGTCTTCGTTGCTGCACACGGGCTTTCTCTAGTTGTGGCAACAGGGGACTACCCTTCGTTGCGGTGTGTGGGCTTCTCTTTGCGGTACCTTCTCTTGTTGTGGAGCACAGGCTCTAGGTGCACGGGCTTCAGTAGTTGTGGCAAGTGGGCTCAGTAGTTGTGACTCACAGGCTTTAGAGCACAGGATCAGTAGTTGTGGCGCACGGGCTTAGTTGCTCTGTGGCATGTGGGATCTTCCCAGACCAGGGCTCGAACCCGTGTCCCCTGCATTGGCAGGCAGATTCTTAACCACTGCATTACCAGAGAAGTCCAAAGAAACATTTAAATCACCCTTAAAGTTAGACTAATTAAAGTCTAATTAATCATCTTTCTGTACTTAAAAATACATTTGGAAAAGACAAAAATACTGGATTCCAACCTTATGGAGGCTTGGAAATGAGACATTTTGAGAAGACAGGTGAAAAGCTTAAAAGACTAAAGCGGGGGAGATGCAGCTCTCCTTCTTCCCTCCCACTGCCTACCCCTCAGCTTCAAGTTCAAGGAATCACCTGGTTGTAGGAAAAAGAAAGGAAGGATAGAAGGAAGGAAGGAAGGAAGGAAGGAATGGAGGGAGGGAGGGAGGGAGGGAGGGAGGAAGGGACAGACGGACGGAGGGAAAAGTACCTATTCCTATATTCTCTATGAACACTTACATTTTTCCCAAGGTCAAATATTACAAAATATATCCAAAAATCAAAGCACTTGATCCCTTGACTCACCAAGGGAAAAGAAATCATTCCAAGGTAAGCATCCATAAAATATCCATTTATCAGATAAAAAGAAGCAAGAAGGACAAAACCGTTGGGGCACTTTCAGGCTCTGTGTTTCATTTAGAACATTTATCTTTCTTCTATTTCTGGACCTGCACTGTGATGAAGGGTGGACACTAATAAATGCATTCAGTGCAGCACAAACTGATCCACCATCCAAACAGTACAATAATCCCACTGTTACTTCTGGAACATCTCCTGCTTATGATGTAATGAATTGCAAATAACTCAAATTATTTGGTGAACTAAAGATTTAATAGAAATATATCAACACTAAATACTAAAAATGGAGGTGAGGGAAATTCATTTTTGACCACATACATAAAATTTGAAAGACCAAAAATAATGATAGTAATAAAAGGTAAATAAAACTCTACATTTTTCTCTATATAAAAATAGAACAATTAGTAGTAGTAATGCTGAGATTATTCATTTTAAGAGAAATGAGATACAAATATAAAATCAAATAATAGTAAAACTCCATAAAGTTAACTTTGAAAATTCAATGTGAACTCATAATTTTTTACTTTAAATATATAATTATTTCCAACTTTGTTCCCTGAAAAAGTCTGGAAACACTGATGACCGATAAGAATGAGCACCCATGGGCTTCCCTGGTGGCGCAGTGGTTGGGAGTCCGCCTGCCGATGCAGGGGACGCGGGTTCGTGCCGCCCTCCGGGAGGATTCCGCGTGCTGCGGAGCGGCTGGGCCCGTGAGCCATGGCCGCTGAGCCTGCGCGTCTGGAGCCTGTGCTCCGCGGCGGGAGGGGCCACAGCAGTGAGAAGCCCGCGTACCGCAAAAAAAAAAAAAAAAAAAAAAAAAAAGAATGAGCACCCTTAATGCCCAGACTGTGGCTTCTAAATTCCATTTTCTACTAAAAGGAACCGGAGCTCCTTGTAATAACTGATTCTTAGACTGGACTGTGAAATGAACAAGAGGAGCTTAAAGTATCCTGTTGAACTAAAAAGCAGTGTCAAAAAAACTAATGGGACATGGATGCTTCTGGGATGTTCTGTATCTTGATCTGGGTGCTGATTATATGGGAATGTTCAGTTTGTGAAAATTCATTGTGATTCACTTCTGATAGGTTCTCTTTTCTGTATGTATATACAGGAACCAATCTCAAGGGGCTCCCAAGGAACAAAGAAGGTTTTATTTGAGCATCCAGAAAAAAAAGTCACTGCAACTAATCAAATCATAAAGATCTTTAAAATCCATGAATTTACAATGATCCTCAAGAAATAAAGGAACTGTCCCCCTAAAAGAACAAAGAAACATATTTGATCACCTTTTGAAGAAAGAGGTTAAGTAAAATGGTCTCAGCACTGCCAATTCTCATTGGATATTCTCTCCGTTTCTACTACTGAGGGAGAAGTCTCATGATCTTCATAAGAGGTAAAAGGGAGCAAATGTCAGCTTTCATGCCATGCCAGGGTTGAATACTCTTTCTCTTCTTCCAGTTTTTGCCAATGTCATATTTGCTGACTGGCTAGCTGATTTACTGGGTTTACCTTTTTCACCACATTTCAACCCGTTTTATATGTCAATAATGGCCCTCATTGGTTTCATTTTTTCAGTCCTAGGTGTCCTTTCCTCAGGAAGTTAAGGGAAGTGGAATGTGGAGCCAATAACAGGAATGCCAAGGAAAAAAGAGATAAAGGGCTTCCTGGAAGCATTTCTGAGTATACATGCATACACACTAATTCCTATGACAAAACAGGAATGAAAATAAACACATTTCCTTAAGGAAATGAGGTGCCAATCACCTGCTTTTTCCTTTTCAGAAGAGTTTAATTTCTTTCTCATACAGTCAAGTCACAACTCCTCGAATGTGTGGAGACAAATTTCTAGTTACTTCATTTCCATGAACGTAAACCTGATAGTCAAAGGGACTCATGTACGTTTCATCTTTTTTTTTTTTTTTGGTTCGCGGGCCTCTCACTGTTGTGGCCTCTCCCGTTGCGGAGCACAGGCTCCAGACGCGCAGGCTCAGCGGCCATGGCTTACAGGCCCAGCTGCTCCGCGGCATGTGGGATCTTCCCAGACGGGGGCACGAACCCCCGCGTCCCCTGCATCGGAAGGCGGACTCTCAACCACTGCGCCACCAGGGAAAACCTGTATATTTCACCTTTACGTGTGGTCAAGTATCAAGAGATCCTAGGCAATACTGACCTAAGAGATCCCATGAGACAGAGCAAAAGTAATGCAGCCAGAGGACAGTAAACTACCAGAAGTCAACATCCAGTCCTGTTGGGCTTCTTTCTTGTTTGCTTCAACATTAAAAATGAATATCCTGAGGCCTAAAATCTGCTTGAGTAACAGGCACTATCCGTTTGAAAAATGGGTTGTTGGGATAAGAACCACTGTTTTGGGATCAAGTCAGCTTCTCCCTATTTGTAAACTATGATCAAATAATTAATGGCTGAGTTTAGCTGATGTAGACAGAGAAGTGCTATGCCCATAGGGCCCTATGATTTAAAATGCTTCCATGGTTAAGGCTCTTTATTATTATTATTATTATTTTTTTGTGTGTGTGTGGTACACGGGCCTCTCACTGTTGTGGCCTCTCCCGTTGCGGAGCACAGGCTCCGGACGCACAGGCTCAGCGGCCATGGCTCACGGGCCCAGCTGCTCTGCAGCATGTGGGATCTTCCCGGACCAGGGCACGAACCCGTGTCCCCTGCATCGGCAGGCGGACTCTCAACCACTGCGCCACCAGGGAAGCCCAAGGCTCTTTATTATTATATAGAAGTTTGGTTCAATATCAAATTAAAAGGAACATTACTGCAAGTAGTTCAGTCCCCAACAATATATAGTAATCAAAGATGGGGCAAGAGAAGTGGTTTTTTTGTTTTTTTTGCTGTACGCGGGCCTCTCACTGTTGTGGCCTCTCCCCTCTCCCGTTGTGGAGCACAGGCTCCAGACGCGCAGGCTCAGCGGCCATGGCTCACGGGCCCAGCTGCTCTGGGGCATGTGGGATCTTCCCGGACCGGGGCACGAACCCACATCCCCTGCATCGGCAGGCGGACCCCCAACCACTGTGCCACCAGGGAAGCCGGAAAGAGAAGTTTTGTGATTAACTACAACCCACTGTGCTTGAAGGTATATCTGATTCTGATGGTGAGATTTCTCAGTGTCAGAAGTTCTGCGCATGTAGCACACAGCTCACTGAATCACTCTGGTGTCCAGAATGAATAAGGGGATAAAAGATGGACTCTAAATGCCTATAGGTGTCATTCAAAAAGAAGCCAACCCAATGAATCACTTTACCTCCCTGGGACCAAAACAGTCAGATCAGGCAATGGAACCCTTAGGTTGTGACATATTAAACTCTGAGATGACGACCTCAGGTCTGGAAAAAATGATTCAGACCGTATCACTCCGCCAATCAGATTTCCAAACTAAGAACCATGGGCCACCTGGTTTTGGAAAAGTTTTCCTTCTTCGTAGGCAAGCCTGGCAGGTGTTAGTTTAACCTCAGAAAGCCACCATTCTCACAGTGCACACATTTTATATAAAATAATAAAATGCCAAAAGAGAATAAAGACTAAGAGAGTGTTATGTGTAAACTACAGGGGACTGATTTCATGTAAGGAGAGATAAAATTGATGCTTAAAGCATGAATCTTGGCCTCAAAAGCCTACAGATGCCAGGTAGGTAACACAAATCTGTATAGCTGGTTGGGTTAAAGACTTAGGGAATGGTAACGACTAGCAAACTTCAGGTCTTGAAATAGTAACAAGACCAGATTTTTAACCTTCCAAGAGAAGCCAGGTATCTGTTTTGCTGGGGTTTTTTTTTCTTTTTTTTATGTGAAGTTTCCTTTTTGAGATGTTGGCAATTAACTCAATATTAAAAAAGAAAACTTTTACATATTAAAAAAATTATAGTCTAAAATCTGGCCTGTAGGCCACCAGTCTGCAAGCTGTGCTTTAAAATTTAACTTTAAGGGACTTCCCTGGTGGTCCAGTGGTAAAGAAATTTGCCTTCTAATGCAGGGGACGCAGGTTCGATCCCTGGTCGGGGAACTAAGATCCCACATGCTGCGGGGCAACTAAGCCTGCGCGCCACAACTACTGAGCTCACGCGCCTCAACGAGAGAGCCTGCGTGCCACGAACTACAGAGCCCACACACCCTGGAGCCCATGCGCCCAACTAGAGAAGAGAAAACCCACACGCCACAACTAGAGAGAAGCCCAGGAGCTGCAACGAAAGATCCCACATGCTGCAACGAGGATCCCGCATGCCACAGTTAAGACCCGATGCAGCCAAAAAAATAAATAAATAAATAAAATTTAACTTTAAATAATGCAGTAATAAGCAGAAATCTTCTGACATAACAGTGATTACACTAAATTAGTAAGCCATGGTTTCTGTCCTACCAAGAGGGAGCAGTCCATGCAAGGAAAAGGTCGAAGTGGTATCAGAACACCTGTGAGTATTTTCCAAATTACAGATGTCTGAACTATCACCACCACCACCACCACTGCTGCCCTTGTGCTCCAGAGAAAATAAGGGTTTGAGTAGAGGACACACGTTGCAAAAGATCCCCAAGAGCTCTGATGGCACATCCTCCCACTCTGGGGGTCACTGACCTCAGAAGGTAGAAAGCTTCGTATAACTGGGAGGGATGTGTCCAAACGGTGAAGACCAAACCCACTGGGCCTAAGATGTCAAACAGCATATCTGAAGTGGTTCTGAAAATAATAACTGCAAATATCAAAGATGACAAGGACCCCAAAGTGAGCACTGCTGTTATCATATTTATTTCAGCCTCATGTGTAAAAATATCACAATCAATCGTCTACCTGTTTACTATGAAAGACTATAAAAACTGTATGCATTTTAAGAGTGTGTGTGTCATGCATATATAATGAAAGCGAGGATAACCTTTCAGCCATTTTCAGGCGCAGGTTTATTATTGCAGAAGGGAAGGGGAGCACTTTATTTTCACATGATGCCAAACTGTAGACAGAAAAACGTTCAATATTTCGGCTTTTTTTTTTTTTTTTTACTTCCTATCCTTAAAAAAAATATTGCAGAACTTTTTATTAAGATGGCTAAACATAACCAGAATCACCAAGTCTTATTTTTCCATCTGATATATACATAAAAAATAGAAACATGTTCCTGTGATTTGGTAATATCTCAGTAATCTTTTGCTATCATTAAGCATTGCCTAATCTAACTCTGCTTTTGATTTTAAACTTGCATTCTCCTAACTCACCTTGTAATTGGGAGTCAAAGCCTTCCAGGTCAGCTTTAAGCTAAAAGCTGTTGGAAGCAGTTTATCCTCAAGTGCCTGTAGCTTTTTTCCTGGGAACTTGGTCTGTCTACTGAGCCTGCTGGGGTTATCTGGTAAGTTATAAGAGTGGCTCCTTGAGTTCCTTCTCTTGATCTTTTGCAGGAAGGCACAGAGGCTGAAAAAGAGAGATTACAGTTGTATAGATACATCTCCATAGACCTTTCACGAGCATCTGTGGCTGACAGAAAATTCCTTCCACTTTATCTTCTGAGGAGAAAGTTCATAAGGGATGGCCCCCCTGCTTTCTACCTCCTTTGCTCAATCTATGTAATCTCAAAGACAACCACTGAGCTCCTCAGCAATCAGTAGCATGTATCATTTACATCTTACCCAGAGCTGCGAGTAAGAAAACTCTCAATTTATAAAGCAAATATTTTCTAAAAGGAGACGAAGTATATTTTTCAGAAACATGTTTAAACCTCTAATTAAATGTAATAAACCTCAAAAAGTTTTTTAAAACAGTCACTATGAAGTGGTTCCATCACACATGCATATAAATGTACAATACCAATACTCAGATAAAGACCCATTACTAGTCTCTAATTTGTCTTAACAGAGCAGAATTACTGCCAAACTCCTAGAACGATCCTCTAGCACAAAGAGCTGACTATACTGGCAAAGCATAGTGTTCAACCTGACATAATTTCTCAGAAGGCAAAGAAACAATATTTTACGGGAAGATAAAACATGTTCACTTTAAGTTAAAAAAAAACAAAGAGAGAAAGGAAAAAAAAAATCTGACCCTGCAATGTGGCAGCAGTTTTTCCCTTCAAGCCATAGACCTTTCTTTAGCAGCCTTGTTTATTCACAAGGCAGCTTTAAAACTTACTCCCCAGGTTTGATTATTTTTCAAGCCTACTGCTTCATTCTGTTTTCGTTTTTTCTCTTTCTACTTATAGAGAAGAAAAAGCACACACACATTCTGAAAAATTATGACTTAATAAAAGTGCAAAAGATTTATGTCTACTGGGTATTTTATGCTGTGATTGCTCCTTAAGTGCCATTTTTCTGCAAAAAAAAAAAAAGTTTGTTCTAAATGCCCCTCTACCTCTACAAAAAAAGCTTTTAAGATCTCTACTGTGTTGTAAGAAAATTCTGTGCATCTTACAATTCCTAAATAAAACTGATGATTATGATGATGACATAGAAAACTAGGCTTAGGGTCCACCAAGATTATTTCTGTATGCTCAGCATTATATGTTTATTTTCTGCAAACACTACTCAATGCATGCTCTTTAATCTCATAGAATTATAGGCAGACTGAATATGAATAGCCAGCTACAGAAACTGCCCTATCCACCTTCTCTTTGCTCTTCCCTATGATGAATTCTGCCAAGCTTAGGAAAAGGAAGAACACTGAAAGAGGAGGGAAAAAAAAGAATATGGTAAAGAGCCCCCTGTGCTCTACTGCAGTTCTTTGTGCACACTCCCACCCCCATTCCTCTTCCCTAGTCTTATTCTCCATAACTTCTTACCATCCTGTAATAGCGAATGGGAAGGTGAGGGAGAATAGAGGACCACGGGGTAATGGTTTCCTCCAATCCAGCAGCAGAGGGGAGGGAGGAGGGAGGGTGAATCTTGCTAATCACACCTAAGGACCCCTTCCCCTCCCACAGGACACACGCTGTGTGCGTGTCCTGTCTCCAGCCTGTGTAAATCAGACCTTGGCCTGGGGATCATTTTCCCCTTCACTCATCTCTTTCCCCACAGTCTTTGCCTAATACATCCTTCAAAGCCCAGCTCAAAACCACAACTTCCGAAAAACCAGAGGACTTCCGGGAAGATGGCGGAAGAGTAAGACGCGGAGATCACCTTCCTCTCCACAGATACACCAGAAATACATCTACGCGTGGAACAACTCCTACGGAGCACCTACTGAACGCTGGCAGAAGACCTCAGACCTCCCAAAAGGCAAGGAACCCCCCACGTACCTGGTTAGGGCAAAAGAAAAAACTAAACAGAGACAAAAGGATAGGGACGGGTCCTGCACCAGCGGAAGAGAGCTGTGAAGGAGGAAAAGTGTCCACACACTAGGAAGCCCCTTCGCGGGTGGAGACTTCGGGAGGCGGAGTGGGGGAGCTTGGGAGCCGCGGAGGAGAGCACAGCAACAGGGGTGCGGAGGGCAAAGTGGACAGATTCCAGCGCAGAGGATCGGGCCGACCGGCACTCACCAGCCGAGAGGCTTGTCTGCTCGCCCGCCGGGGCGGGTGGGACTGGGAGCTGAGGCTCCGGCTTTTGTCGGAGCGCCTGGAGAGGACTGGGGTTGGCGGCGTGAACACAGCCTGCAGGGCGTTGGTGCGCTGCAGCTGGCCGGGAGAGAGTCCGGGGAGGGGTCTGGACCTGCCGAAGAGGCAAGAGACTTTTACGTCCCTCTTTGTTTCCTGGTGCACGAGGAGAGGGGATTAAGAACGCTGCTTGAGAGAGCTCCAGGGACGGGCGCGAGCCGCGGCTAAGAGTGCGGAGCCCAGAGACGGACATGGGACGCTAAGGCCGCTGCTGCCGCCGCCAGGAGGCCTGTGTGCGAACACAGGTCACTAGCCACACGCCCTTCCGGGGAGCCTGTGCAGCCCGCCACTGCCAGGGTCCCGGGATCCAGGGACGGCTCCCCCGGGAGAGCGCACGGCGCGCCTCAGGCTGCAGCGTCACGCCGGCCTCTGCCGCTGCAGGCCCGCCCCGCACTCCGTGACCCTCCCTACCCCCCGGCCTGGGTGAGCCAGAGCCTCTGAATCAGCGGCTCCTTTAACCCCGTCCTGTCTGAGCAAAGAACAGACGCCCTCCGGCGACCTACACGCACAGGCGGGGCCAAATCCAAAGCTGAGCCCCTGGGAACTGTGAGAACAAAGAAGAGAAAGGGAAATCTCTCCCAGCAGCCTCAGAAGCAGCGGATTAAAGCTCTACAATCAACTTGATATACCCTGCATCTGTGGAATACCTGAATAGACAACGAATCATCCCAAATTAAGGAGCCCTGTGGATGAAAGGCTCTTGGTGCTGCAGCCAGGACTCAGTGCTGTGCCTCTGAGGTGGGAGAGCCAACTTCAGGACACTGGTCCACAAGAGGCCTCCCAGCTGCACATAATATCAAACAGCAAAAATCTCCGAGAGATCTCCATCTCAACGCCAGCACCCAGCTTCACTCAACGACCAGCAAACTACAGTGCTGGACATCCTATGCCAAACAACTAGCAAGACAGGAACACAACCCCACCCATTAGCAGAGAGGCTGCCCAAAATCATAATAAGTCTACAGACACCCCAAAACACACCACCAGACGTGGACCTGCCCACCAGAAAGACAAGATCCAGCCTCATCCACCAGAACACAGGCACTAGTACCCTCCACCAGGAAGCCTACACAACCCACTGAACCAACCTTAGCCACTGGGGACAGACACAAAAAAAAAACAGGAACTACGAACCTTCAGCCTGCAAAAAAAAAAAAAAGGAGACCCCAAACACAGTAAGATAAGCAAAATGAAAAGACAGAAAAACACACAGCAGATGAAGGAGCAAGATAAAAACCCACCAGACCTAACAAATGAAGAGGAAATAGGCAGTCTACCTGAAAAAGAATTCAGAATAATGATAGTAAGGTTGATCCGAAATCTTGGAGATAGAATGGACGATAGAATGGACAAATTGCAAGAATCAGTTAACAAGGACCTAGAAGAACTAAAGATGAAACAAGCAACGATGAACAACACAATAAATGAAATTAAAAGTACTCTAGATGGGATCAATAGCAGAATAACTGAGGCAGAAGAACGGATAAGTGACCTGGAAGATAAAATAGTGGAAATAACTACTGCAGAGCAGAATAAAGAAAAAAGAATGAAAAGAACTGAGGACAGTCTCAGAGACCTCTGGGACAACATTAAACGCACCAACATTCGAATTATAGGGGTTCCAGAAGAAGAAGAGAAAAAGAAAGGGACTGAGAAAATATTTGAAGAGATTATAGTTGAAAACTTCCCTAATATGGGAAAGGAAATAGTTAGTCAAGTCCAGGAAGCACAGAGAGTCCCATACAGGATAAATCCAAGGAGAAATACGCCAAGACACATATTAATCAAACTGTCAAAAATTAAATACAAAGAAAACATATTAAAAGCAGCAAGGGAAAAACAACAAATAACACACAAGGGAATCCCCATAAGGTTAACAGCTGATCTTTCAGCAGAAACTCTGCAAGCCAGAAGGGAGTAGCAGGACATATTGAAAGTGTTGAAGGAGAAAAACCTGCAACCAAGATTACTCTACCCAGCAAGGATCTCATTCAGATTTGATGGAGAAATTAAAACCTTTACAGACAAGCAAAAGCTGAGAGAGTTCAGCACCACCAAACCAGCTCTACAACAACTGCTAAATGAACTTCTCTAGGCAAGAAACACAAAAGAAGGAAAGGAACTACAATAACGAACCCAAAACAATTAAGAAAATGGGAATAGGAACACACATATCGATAATTACCTTAAATGTAAATGGACTAAATGCTCCCACCAAAAGACACAGATTGGCTGAATGGATACAAAAACAAGACCCATATATTTGCTGTCTACAAGAGACCCACTTCAGACCTAGAGACACATACAGACTGAAAGTAAGGGGATGGAAAAAGGTATTTCATGCAAATGGAAACCAAAAGAAAGCTGGAGTAGCAATTCTCATATCAGACAAAATAGACTTTAAAACAAAGACTATTAGAAGAGACAAAGAAGGACACTACATAATGATCAAGGGATCGATCCAAGAGGAAGATATAACAATTGTAAATATTTATGCACCCAACATAGGTGCACCTCAATACATAAGGCAAATACTGACAACCATAAAAGGGGAAATCGACAGTAACACATTCATAGTAGGGGACTTTAACACCCCACTTTCACCAATGGACAGATCATCCAAAATGAAAATAAATAAGGAAACACAAGCTTTAAATGATACATTAAACGAGATGGAGTTAATTGATATTTATAGGACATTCCATCCAAAAACAACAGAATACACATTTTTCTCAAGTGCTCATGGAACATTCTCCAGGATAGATCATATCTTGGGTCACAAATCAAGCCTTGGTAAATTTAAGAAAATTGAAATTGTATCAAGTATCTTTTCTGACCACAACGCCATGAGACTAGATATCAATTACAGTAAAAGATCTGTAAAAAATACAAACACATGGAGGCTAAACAATACACTACTTAATAATGAAGTGATCACTGAAGAAATCAAAGAGGAAATCAAAAAATACCTAGAGACAAATGACAATGGAGACACAACGACCCAAAACCTCTGGGATGCAGCAAAAGCAGTTCTAAGGGGGAAGTTTATAGCAATACAAGCCCACCTTAAGAAGCAGGAAACATCTCGAATAAACAACCTAACCTTGCACCTCAAGCAATTAGAGAAAGAAGAACAAAAAAACCCCAAAGCTAGCAGAAGGAAAGAAATCATAAAAATCAGATCAGAAATAAATGAAAAAGAAATGAAGGAAACAATAGCAAAGATCAATAAAACTAAAAGCTGGTTCTTTGAGAAGATAAACAAAATAGATAAACCACTAGCCAGACTCATCAAGAAAAAAAGGGAGAAGACTCAAATCAATAGAATTAGAAATGAAAAAGGAGAGGTAACAACTGACACTGCAGAAATAAAAGAGATCATGAGAGATTACTACAAGCAACTCTATGCCAATAAAATGGACAATCTGGAAGAAATGGACAAATTCTTAGAAATGCACAACCTGCCAAGACTGAATCAGGAAGAAATAGAAAATATGAACAGACCAATCACAAGCACTGAAATTGAAACTGTGATTAAAAATCTTCCAACAAACAAAAGCCCAGGACCAGATGGCTTCACAGGCGAATTCTATCAAACATTTAGAGAAGAGCTAACACCTATCCTTCTCAAACTCTTCCAAAATATAGCAGAGGGAGGAACACTCCCAAACTCCTTCTACGAGGCCACCATCACCTTGATACCAAAACCAGACAAGGATGTCACAAAGAAAGAAAACTACAGGCCAATATCACTGATGAACATAGATGCAAAAATCCTCAACAAAATCCTAGCAAACAGAATCCAACAGCACATTAAAAGGATCATACACCATGATCAAGTGGGGTTTATTCCAGGAATGCAAGGATTCTTCAATATACGCAAATCTATCAATGTGATAAACCATATTAACAAACTGAAGGAGAAAAACCATATGATCATCTCAATAGATGCAGAGAAAGCTTTTGACAAAATTCAACACCCATTTATGATAAAAACCCTGCAGAAAGTAGGCATAGAGGGAACTTTCCTCAACATAATAAAGGCCGTATATGACAAGCCCACAGCAAACATCATCCTCAATGGTGAAAAACTGAAAGCATTTCCACTAAGATCAGGAACAAGACAAGGTTGTCCACTCTCACCACTCTTATTCAACATAGTTTTGGAAGTTTTAGCCACAGCAATCAGAGAAGAAAAGGAAATAAAAGGAATCCAAATCGGAAAAGAAGAAGTAAAGCTGTCACTGTTTGCAGATGACATGATCCTATACATAGAGAACCCTAAAGATGCTACCAGAAAACTAGTAGAGCTAATCAATGAATTTGGTAAAGTGGCAGGATACAAAATTAATGCACAGAAATCTCTGGCATTCCTATATACTAATGATGAAAAATCTGAAAGTGAAATCAAGAAAACACTCCCATTTACCATTGCAACAAAAAGAATAAAATATCTAGGAATAAACCTACCTAAGGAGACAAAAGATCTGTATGCAGAAAATTATAAGACACTGATGAAAGAAATTAAAGATGATACAAATAGATGGAGAGATATACCATGTTCTTGGATTGGAAGAATCAACATTGTGAAAATGACTCTACTACCGAAAGCAATCTATAGATTCAATGCAATCCCTATCAAACTACCACTGGCATTTTTCACAGAACTAGAACAAAAAATTTTGCAATTTGTATGGAAACACAAAAGACCCCGAATAGCCAAAGCAATCTTGAGAACGAAAGAAGGAACTGGAGGAATCAGGCTCCCAGACTTCAGACTATACTACAAAGCTACAGTTATCAAGACGGTATGGTACTGGCACAAAAACAGAAAGATAGATCAATGGAACAGGATAGAAAGCCCAGAGATAAACCCACGCACATATGGTCACCTTATCTTTGACAAAGGAGGCAGAAATGTACAGTGGAGAAAGGACAGCCTATTCAATAAGTGGTGCTGGGAAAATTGGACAGCTACATGTAAAAGTATGAAATTAGATCACTCCCTAACACCATACACAAAAATAAGCTCAAAATGGATTAAAGACCTAAATGTAAGGCCAGAAACTATCAAACTCTTAGAGGAAAACATAGGCAGAACACTCTATGACATAAATCACAGCAAGGTCCTTTTTGACCCACCTCCTAGAGAAATGGAAATAAAAACAAGAGTAAACAAATGGGACCTAATGAAACTTAAAAGCTTTTGCGCAGCAAAGGAAACCATAAAGAAGACCAAAAGACAACCCTCAGAATGGGAGAAAATATTTGCAAATGAAGCAACTGACAAAGGATTGATCTCCAAAATTTATAAGCAGCTCATGCAGCTTAATAACAAAAAAACAAACAACCCAATCCACAAGTGGGCAGAAGACCTACATAGACATTTCTCCAAAGAAGATATACAGAGTGCCAACAAACACATGAAAGAATGCTCAACATCACTAATCATGAGAGAAATGCAAATCAAAACTACAATGAGATATCATCTCACACCAGTCAGAATGGCCATCATCAAAAAATCTAGAAACAATAAATGCTGGAGAGGGTGTGGAGAAAAGGGAACCCTCTTACACTGTTGGTGGGAATGTAAATTGATACAGCCACTGTGGAGAACAGTATGGAGGTTCCTTAAAAAGCTACAAATAGAACTACCATATGACCCAGCAATCCCACTACTGGGCATACCCTGAGAAAACCATAATTCAAAAAGAGTCATGTACCAAAATGTTCATTGCAGCTCTATTTACAATAGCCCAGAGATGGAAACAACCTAAGTGTCCATCATCGGATGAATGGATAAAGAAGATGTGGCACATATATACAATGGAATATTACTCAGCCATAAAAAGAGACGAAATTGAGCTATTTGT
Source organism: Delphinus delphis (assembly GCF_949987515.2). Classification (NCBI taxonomy): domain Eukaryota; kingdom Metazoa; phylum Chordata; class Mammalia; order Artiodactyla; family Delphinidae; genus Delphinus; species Delphinus delphis. Next base: position 54,840,382 of record NC_082689.1, read on the forward strand.
AATGAGGTGGATAGACCTAGAGTCTGTCATACAGAGTGAAGTAAGTCAGAAACTGAGAGACAAATACCGTATGCTAACACATATATATGGAATCTAAGAAAAAAAAATGTCATGAAAAACCTAGGGGTGAAACAGGAATAAAGACACAGACTTACTAGAGAATGGACTTGAGGCTATGGGGAGGGGGAAGGGTAAACGGTGACAAAGCAATAAAGAGGCATGGACATATATACACTACCAAACGTAAGGTAGATAGCTAGTGGGAAGCAGCCGCATAGCACAGGGAGATCAGCTCGGTGCTTTGTGACCGCCTGGAGGGGTGGGATAGGGAGGGTGGGAGGGAGGGAGACGCAAGCGGGAAGAGATATGGGAACATATGTATATATATAACTGATTCATTTTGTTGTGAAGCTGAAACTAACATACCATTGTAAAGCAATTATACTCCAATAAAGATGTTAAAAAAAATAAATAAATAAATAAAAAAATAAAACCACAAAAAAAAAAAAAAAAAAAAAAAAAACCACAACTTCCAACTCTTTCATCCATTTTCCCAGCTAGAAAGAAGGAGCTTCTCATCACATCTGGTACTTGGGTCAATTCTAACTAATGTGAGATTGTCCTGGTCTTTCTTGCTGCTTACACCTCTTATCTCCCCTAACAGACTGTGTTGACTCTGGAAACAGGGACCAGACCTTAGTTCCTTGCACAGCGTAAGTGTGAGAGTTAAAAAGTGAATTTTACAAGGTTTCTATTTATATGTACTTTGTAAAGGGTTTTGGCTGGTTCTAAGACTATAAATGATGTTTATATGGACATTCTGCGAAATTTTCAGAAGGACAACAACCATGATTATAAAGTCTGGTGCCTTCTATAACCTTCAGGGGGGCTGACCGCTCTGCATTAAAAATTACCGATCTATCAATACATGGTTCACATGTAATCAATCATCCCTGATAGTTACTGAAGCCAGAAATATGAGGAGTATTCATTTCAGTACAGCTTCAAAAACTTGACTAGGACAGAAAGATTTCTATTGTCGCATTCAAATTCCAAATTTCCAGGTGACTAATATATTAAGTTTTATTCAAAAACCAGGAAGTTAACCAAGTGGCAACTAAACTTTGTTTTAATTAGAAACTGTAAAAGACCTTGTTTTACCTTGCACATAAACTGCATACGGGGCAGAAGTCCAAAGGTGCTAAGCTTATAAAGTTCAAGTCTGATTATTCCTTGTGACAATACACATTGAAGATTAATTCTTTTTTTTTTTTTTTTTTTTTTTTTCCGGTACGCAGGCCTCTCACTGTCGTGGCCTCTCCCGTTGCGGAGCACAGGCTCCAGACGCGCAGGCTCAGCGGCCATGGCTCACGGGCCCAGCCGCTCCGCGGCACGCGGGATCTTCCCGGACTGGGGCACGAACCCCTGTCCCCCACAACGGCAGGCGGACTCCCAACCACTGGGCCACCAGGGAAGCCCTGAAGAGCAGACTTTTAACCTGGAAATCTATCTAATCTCATTAGTCCTATCATATATCACAGAGGTTAAAGGACATTTCAAACAGTGAGGAAATGTGTATGAAAATCAAGAGATGGGAAAGTGCAGACTGTAGTCACAGTACTCAGAGTTCAGGGTACAGAAAAGGACAGTGGGGGAAGAAAAGGCAGAGAGTAGGTTTGAAACAGCGTGGAAGGTCTCCAATGCTGGTGAAAGACCAGATTTTGCTGGGTGGGCTACAGAGAACAGGAGCGGAGTTTAGAGCAGGGGAGTCATGTGATCATGCTCCAGGGAGCCAGATCCTGGAGAACAAATTGCAGGAAAGAAAACCCAGATGCAAGAGAGGACCTCAGAAGCCACAGCAGCCAAAAAGGGAGGGGAGAACTACTGAGGAGAGTGGCCATTCACGAGGGACAAGTGAAGAACTTGTATCTGACAGAGCAGAATGTGATCCCATTTGCCCTCACATATTTCTTGGCTTAACAAAAATAATGGCAAATAAAGCACATCTGGAAACATAGCCAATATTTTATAACTATAAATGAAATATAACCTTTAAAAATTGTGAAGCGCTATGCTGTACACCTGAAACTTACATAATACTGTATGTCGACTACACCTCAATTAAAAAAAAGAAAAGAAAGCCCATTCATTTTCTCAGAAATGTGATTGAAGTATAACATAAGATATGGTCAACATGCTAATAAACTAAAATAATGTACTCAACACAAAACATATTTTTATCATTCTGTTACATATCTATGATCTAGGTCAATTTTTCCAGATTTTTTTTGGTTTGTATTTAACTTGGTTCCAATTGAGACATATTTCTCTGAGGGTAGGGAAATGTAATATTTCTGCAAATCCCAAAAGCTGAGCACAAGGAAAGACCTGGCATCTACTGAGCATTCAAAGAAAAAGAAATTCTTCCAAATTAAACAGTTCTGTTAAAACTGACAAAAATTCAGATGACTGATTATACAGTTAAGAATTCTGATTCTAGATTGCTTAAAGGAGTCTTCAGTTTCATTATTCCCCTGACTGTATCTGTTTTAGACCCAAAGAACAAATATTACAGAAACCACTCAATGGTTCTGTTATTCAGCTGAGTAAAATTTTCTTTAAAGTTTTATTTAAAAGAGAACTGTCTTAACTCTAAAGCACTATAAATATGCTTTGGACAATTCCTAATCTTCCAAAAGTAGTATGCTACAGAGAAAGAGTCAGCACTTTTCTCTGTGAAGGTCCAAATCAGTAAACATTTTAGGTTATGTGGGTCATGCACTGCACCACTTAATGCAACTACTCAACTCTGCCCTTGTAGCAGGAAAGCAGCCACAGATAATATGTAAATGATTAAGCATGGCTGTGTTCCAATAAAACTTTATTTACAAAAATGTGAGGGGTCACATTTGGCCCGTGGACTGTAGTCTGCTGACTCCAGTCTAGCAGATAGTCCAGCTGTGTCAACCTGGTGTGGCTTCATCGTTCTTTCCTCCTTGGTGTGCATAACTCTGATGAAGTAATAAAAAAATCACTGAGAAAATGGGCTCCAAGAAAAATCTCCACTGCTGGTGTACTGATAAAAGGGAAAATATAATGAAGATATTCTAAGGAAGGGATGAATTCAAGGAGACAAGAGAAGTTTTGGGTAAATTAAAATAAGAATGTAGAGTTTGATAATGTCTCAGATCACTGCTAAGAGAGTCCAACGTATATTCTAAGTGGAAATATGAAAATATGACTCATGAAACCATTTCAGGAAGTGCTCCAATTAATGCCAAAAATTCTTATTAATTGGGAGAAAACTTCAGGGAAAACTTAACCTATTAAATAAAATTATGTTTAAGAAATGCATGTATCTTGACAGAATACTCATGTGAGAAAAAGCCAAGGAATTTGGAAATTTATGAAAGTCTCAGATCATACTTTCTTCATGAATTCTGATGATCATACTATATTTACTTGATAGAGCAGGGGGGGAAATTAAGGAAATACTATCATCAAAGCTTACCAATCTATATTTAAATCTGTAAAACAGTTGTGACAAAAACTGTCTTAATTCAATCACATCAACTTAATGAGGCTACCACTAATTTACCATTGAAAGCGACTTACTAGCTCTGTGCCCTTGTGCAAATTACTTTACTTCTCTGTGCCTCGGGGTCCTCATGTGTAAAATGTAGCCCTTTCACAGAGGTATCTGAGGATCAGGCCAGTTAATGTATGCGGTGTTCAGAACAGGAAGCTCTCAAACGCTATAATGCTGCTGCTGCTCCCAAGTCTTGTCTCCGCAGCCAGCTTTACCGGATATTCCTCCTCTGCCCTTGTCTTCTCAGCCTGGGCTCTCCTGGGTGGCCCTGACCCACCCAGAGGGCTTCAACCTACCATTTGCTAGAGAACAGCTGAATCTCTCTCTATCCAATGCTAACTTCTTTTCCAGACTGCATTTCCAACTGTCTACCAGACATTTCCATTGGAATATATCATGGGCACCTGAAACTCAGTGGGTCTAAAAATCAAGCCCATAATCTTTCTGCTCTTGCCCCTTTCCTCTCCTTTAGTTTTTGTTAATGACATGACTATCTATCCTAAACCAAGCTAGAAACAACAGTTACTTTTAACTATATTATGTGCAACTTTCCCATTTAACTCAGCCCAGATCCTCTCACTTCCATCTCCTAAGTATCTTTCAGAGACATCGCTCTCTTTTTGTCATCTCAGCTAGATTTTTTATATCTGTCCCTGCGATCTCTCTGCTTCCAATCATTCTCTCCTCCCAGGCCATCTTTCATTGGCACCAGAGTCATCTTTCTTAAAACATATACTGGATCGTATTATTCTCTACTGCTTGCGGGGAAGGACTCTACAGACCTACAGGTGAGTTTCAGAGCACCTGGGAACCTTTTGAAATTGAATACAAAAATTTGTGAGCCCTTGATTTAAAAAAAGGTCACTGCCTGATAGGACAATTTTTAAACTGTTCATCAGGGTACAATCTGCAACCTTAAATTGCATCTTAGTCACTCTCTTCATGTTCCACCCTGTTTTAGATACAGTGAACATCATACTTTCCTTCAAACATGCACATCAAATGCCATTTCACCTCCTCAAGCCTTTTGCACGTGCTATTCCCTCTACCTGTGATGCTCTTCTCTGCCTGTTGAGCACTTGAGCATCCTTTAAGTCCTGGCTCAGGTCTCAAATGTCACCTCTGTGAAGCCTTGCTCACGTGCACAACACTGCATGGACAACAAACGAGATGCTAAATAGATTTCTGGTGTCTGTATATCATACACTGGTCTGAAATTTCTTAAATTCAAAGCTTCATACTATACAAAATAAATAGCCTTAAATATTTAGACACACATTATGTTTCCTTAAGTCTAGGGACATCCTTGGATTTTAATGAGGTCAAGAGTAAAGACGTTGGAACCCAAGTGCCTAGGTTCAAAATCCTGGCTCAATTACCAGTAATGGGGCCCCAGGCAAGTGACATAGCTTCTCAATGCCTCAGTTTCATGATCTGTAATGATGGAGAGAATAACAGTACCTACCCTTCAGGATTATTCTGAAGATTAAATGAGTCCATGTGTATAGTACTATGTAAGTGCTTGTTGTTGTTATAATTATTTTCTAAATCAACGGCCAGGACCAGTGGCTCTAAGAGATAATCAGAGAGCAAAACTAATGGACCTTGCCACATAAGCCTCAAGCTTTAGTCAACTGAGTTAATTAGCCAGAGAATACTAACAATAATGGCCCTTTTCACTAATGTTTTTATGAACTGAAGTGTTCCAAGTCTACCCGATAAAATTCAGATGTTTCTCCTTTTGCCTCCACTAGCTAAAATTATCAGCTCAGAATATTTCCAAGGCACACCACAAGTAGACTAAAATAATTCCTTTGAATAGGAAAAGAGAAAAACAGAGTTGCTGTTTCCTGGGCAGCAAACTAATGAGCCACCTCATTGCTTATGAAGTGCCCAATATGAAGGGAAAATGCTAAGTAGGAAATTGAGAAGAAAGATAAAGGAGCTTAATGACTCAGCTTTCAAACAAACCAGCTTACTTGCCAGACATATGGGGTATTAGGCATTTTAGCACCACCCACCTGGTCAAAAAAAAAAAAAAAGGTGTGAAATGTAAATCCTAACATCATTGAACCTAGGGAGGAATCAAAATAAGTGCATGCTGTAACGATGTAGCTGACTTTCATCTGAGTGATAGGATTATGTGACATATTTGGCACAGCCTCTGTGGAAAATTTTCAGCAAAAAAAAGCCATTTGACCCAGACACATACTGCAGTTGCATAACAGTAGTTTTTGTTCTCCAGCAAACTGCCGAAAGGATCATTGTACTCTTTATGAATAATCATACTTGATAATCAGACCTAAGATAAAACACTTGAGTTAATATCGGAAACTAAGGAAGGAGAGAATAAAGCCCAATTTCCTTATCCTAGTATTAAAGGTCCTCCATGATCTAACTCCAACCAACTTTCCAACTTCATCTTCCATGATAGGCTCCTTGAAATCTTCTACTAAACACAAATCCTTGCAGTTCCCCCAAACATACCCACTCTTTGCCTATTCTATGTGTTTCCTCTAAAGAAAATAGTTTTCCTTACATTTCCAAAGTCTAAAGTCCATCCTTCCTTTAAACCCTGTGTGGATGACATGAAGCCACTTCCTATGGCTCAGCTAGAAGCAATTCTCCAGGTTCTCAACTTTCATAATCCTTGCTCAGCACCTCCTGGACTTTCCTCAGTCCATCTTGATCAGAGTTTTTGACACACATGTCTTTCATTCCCCAGAATGGATGGCCTCTGCAGGCAACACCCACACCTGCTCCATCTCTGTAAGCACAACTGCACCTGGCACACCTGCATATGGCAGTGTGCCCATACTTTTCGCTAATGTATACCAGAAGTATGCTAAAGTGTGCTAAAGCTCACTGTGACTGATCATTGAAACCAGATGGACAGAACATGCATTCACACAAATTTTGCTGAAGAAAGGCTTCAGTTAAAAAGATATGCAATAAGATTTGTTTTCTTGTGAAGCAAGTTGAGATGAGAATTTTTTTTTTTCAGTCTTTATTGAGTTTTGTTACAATACTGCTTCTGTTTTATGTTTTGGTTTTTTGGCCATGTGGGATCTTAGGATGTGACTCCCCAACTAGGGATCGAACCCGCACCCCCTGCACTGGAAGGCGAAGTCTTAACCATTTGACCGCCAGGGTAGCCCCGGGAGATGAGAATTTTAATGTTGCTCCCAGGGCAAAGAAACCACCATTAACATTTACCAACTGGTGATTTGTCAACAACTACTAACAGTGGTGCTTAAAAAGCTTCCCTCCCATTTATATAAGTGATAATACACTTCCAAAGTTAGAGAAAGCATAAGATAGCTGGTCCTGTATTTCCCCTACTATAGACTCAAAACACTACTTGCCTCTGGGCTTTGGAAAAGAGCCCTAGAGACCTGTGTACATAGTGATAATTTCAATCATCACATCTAATGCGCCTTAAACTCTAAATATTCAAGGACCAAAATCAGAGAATCTGATAAATAACAGAACCCACAAGTGCCAAGAGAGGGAAAGATTAACAAAAGAACCCCTAAACCCTGGCAGTCTGATATAGCTTGGGCAGAAGTTCACTAGTCCTAATAGGTCACTTGAATGGTGCTAACTGAAACACTTATTTGGATCACAAAAGAGAGGCTGACTTCACTCTGGGGTGATGCTCCAGGGCTGTGCTGCTTGGTATGTTCTTGCCAGACCACTGAACAGCTGCCCACTGTCCTATATTCACAGACGACACTTCTCTGCCGACTCAGTTCACAAACTGTTACATACATGAGTTTTAATATGCACTCCTAAATATAAGTAATTTTCCAAAACCCCAAATCCTGAAAGAACAGATGACTTAAGTCCTAAACCCAGATGAAGAACATTTTTATAGGGACGTCTGGATTCAGAGTCATGCTAATAGGAAGTTTTCTGTTGAGTGTGCTCCCTGAGATGGTTTTCATATCAATGACGTTTGGAACATTCAGTCTCCAAGATCACATTGCTGGTGTCTCTCAGATTACTGGAATGGCAATTGAATCCTTCGGGCAGGTAGCAGGAGACTCTTTTTTAACTTAAGCACTTTTACAATAACTATAAAATCACTATATGTTCTTTTACAGTACAAATATGTCCACCACATACACACTGAGGTCAAAATAATATTAAAATCTGTTAACAAATTAGGTATACATTGTCAGTGGCATCACCATAAATTATACAGTGGTTCGAAATGATAAAATAGACCCTAAACAAGTGTAAGTTTTGTATATGTAATCTGTATTTTTTTCCATACACGGCTTAACTGAATCACCTTGGCCTAATTTCTCTTTGAGCCAGTCTCTTTTACCTCCTATGCTACTTTGATGGAATTACTTCAAGCTGCCCATTTCTTAGGCCTCTTGCTATATCAATTCATCTAGATTTCTGTTTGGTTTCCACAGCGACTTACTTGTTTGCTCATCAGACCACAAAAAACTTTGACAACTAAATCAGGCCTATTAACATTCTTATGACTAAAGCTTCCTGTATTTAGATAGATGATACTGGCAGTAAAAGCAGAATAAATTTTAAAATGCTGAGACAGTGAACAATGCCATCCATTACAATTCAAAATTGTTCTGGGAATTTGATTTGATGTCATAGATGGATTAAAAAAAATGGATGGAGAAAGCAGGGTAGACTATGATATCACATAAACAGCAATTTTCTTTGAAATTGAGTGCTTCCTTTGGGCTCAAGTGGAAATCTGTGGCATCATGGAAAGAGCACGGGGCTTGGAGTTAAACAGGCTTACTTTAAATGCCAGTTCTAACTATGATGTTTTTTAGCTATGAAACTGGGCAGGTTATTCAGCCTATCTGATCTTCAATTTCCTCATCTGAGAAATGGGGATTTGGGCTCAAACAAAACCTAGGTCGAGTTGCTTTGGGGATTACAGATGATATATATTCAGGATCTAGTACTGCACGTATCCTATGAGAGATGTCCAAATGTTAATTATGTAGAGATTTTTTAACTCATAAATTTTCAGACTTCAGATATTCTTTAGTTCTCGTGACATACACACATAATTTACATAAAAATACACAGACATTATTGAGTAGTATATTTGGCTGCCAGTTTACATACCTTCTGATTCAGATCTACTGATATTAGATTTAAAATTTTTCTTTTGAAAAATTGAGATCTATGGGGCTTCCCTGGTGGCACAGTGGTTGAGAGTCCGCCTGCCGATGCAGGGGACACGGGTTTGTGCCCCGGTCCGGGAAGATCCCACATGCCGTGGAGCGGCTGGGCCCGTAAGCCATGGCCGCTGAGCCTGCGCGTCCGGAGCCTGTGCTCCGCTAAGGGAGAGGCGAGAACAGTGAGAGGCCCATGTACCGCAAAAAAAAAAAAAAAAAAAATTGAGATCTATGGATTATTCTAATACCTCTATAGGTCATACAGTCATCCGTCCATATCTGTGGGGCGCTGGTTCCACTCCCTGCGAATACCAAAATCCTAAGATGCTCAAGTCCCTTATATAAAATGGTGTAGTATTTGCATATAACTTATGCACACTCTCCTATACAGTTTAAATCATCTCTAGATTCCTTATAATATCTAACACAATGTAAATGCTACATAAATACAAGCAGACTTCCCTCGTTTTACTGCTCTTCACTTTACTGCACTTCGAAGATGCTGCATTTTTTGCAAATTGAAGGTTTGTGTCAAGCAAGTCTATGGGTGCCATTTTTCCAACAACATTTGCTCACCTCGTGTCTCTGTGTCACATTTTGGTAATTCTCGCAATATTTCAAACATTTTCATTATTATTATAATATTTGTTACGGTGATCTGTGATTAGCAATCTTTGATGTTACTATTGCGAAAAAGATTGACTCACTGAAGGCTCAGGTGATGGTTATGAGTCTTTAGCAATAAAGGACTTTTAAATTAAGGTATGTACATCGTTTTTTAAAACATAATGCTGTTACACACTTAATAGACTACAGTAGTGTAAACATAATCTCTATATGCACTGGGAAGCCAAAAAAATTTGTATGACTCACTTTATTGCAGTGCTCTGGAACCAAATCCTCAATACCTCCAAGGTATGCCTGTAGTTGCCGGCACGCCACAAATTCAAGTTTTGCTTTTGAAACCTTCTGAAAAATTTTTTCCTTGAACATTTTCGATCTGTGGTTGGTCAAATCTGCAGATGCAGAACCTGCGGATATGAGGGCTGACTGTACTTTCTTCAGACTACAAATTTGCCATCCCAGTGAGAAATTACATGCAAAAGTCATTGAAATGTTCTTGTCAAATATCCAACTTCTATGAGGCTCTTAGAAATAAAGACTGAATTTAAGAGTTCAAAGAACCACAACTAATAGGTAACTGTCAGGCAGTAAGTGGCTAAGAGCCCAGTTTCTGGAACCATCTAGGTTCAAATTCCTCTCTGCCCCTCTCTAGCTGGGTGACCTTGGGAGAGTTATGTCTTTTCTCTGTTTTTTGGTTTCCTTATCTGTGAAATGGAGTGACTAAGAGTACGCATTTCATAGGGTTGAGGACTGAACAGGAATAGCTGGTACGTAGGAGCTGCCCGATGTCAGTTTTTTTTGTTTTGTTTTGTTTTTTCCGATGTCAGTTTTTATTATTAAAGCAGGTCTGTCCAACAGTCACACTACATATATATCCAGACTCAAATTTAACTCATGGTCATGCTTTGTGGTTTTCCTTGTTCATCCCCTTCCCCACAAAAAGAAAACAAGGGATCTTCCTTGATAAGAGAGACAAACTGAGGAATTTATTGGAAAGCATTCATGCTTAATTCCTGTCTTACTTGGTGCAGACCTGACCTGAGCCCACCCCCGACCTTGCTGCAGGGCCCTATCAGAGATTCCTCTCATGGTGCAGTCCACAACCTGTCCTAAGGAAGGAGTGTAGGGAAGCTCTGGTCATGAATCCATCCCGGCACCAGCCCCTGTGTTATTACGGGCCTTGCCCGACACTCTTAATTTTATTCAGCCGCAACAGAAGGACAAGAGTTCTTGGCATAGAGCAGACTCTCAATTAGGATTGTGGAATGAATGGCATCATGAAACTGACCAGGGATAAAGCTGGGAGCCTTGATAACTATAAAAGTCAGAATTAAATAATTGGTTGCCACAATGCTCTGCTGTTATATTTGTCTTCTTTCCTGAGCTATGGACATATCTCAGGACCCACTCAGATACTGACTGAATGCCTACATTGTGTGGCCATGAGGGTTCATAATCTGGAAATATAAGCAATACTAACATTGGGAAAAACTCATTCCCTCCCTCAAGTTAGAATGACCAGAGTCTTTATACGTTTTGAATACACTTTACTGAAACCTATAAAACAGTTCAGAATCTGTATTTAAATTCTCTTACATTGCCGGTGGGAATGTAAATTGATATGACCACTTCAGAAAAAATGTCTGCTAAAGGTAATAATACTCTGTGACACAGAAATTCCACTCACGGATATATGTTCAAGAGAAGTGAGTGCTTATGTCTATCAAAAGGCAAATCTGAGAATGTTCACAGCAGCTTTATTCATAATAGCCCCAAACTTGAAACCCAAGTGTCCATTAAGAACAATACACAGAAATGAAAAAAAATCAACTACAGATGAAAGCTATTGCAACTACTAAAGCAACAACATGGGTGAATCTCAGCCCAAAGAGAACCACTGTACGATTCCATCTCTATGAAGTTCAAGGACAGGCTGAATTAATGCACAGTGACAGCAGTCAGTACGGTGCTTACTGTTGGGTGGTACAGACTGGGAGAGGCATGAAAGAACCTTCCAGTGTGCCAAAAATGTTCTATATCTTCATCTGGAGATAGTTTTGCGCATAGCCATAGATACAGAAAATTAATTGAGTCTACTTTCAGAATCTGTATACTTTGCTATACATAAGTTAGAACCTTTTTAACAAATAAGCAAAAACACCACTCATTTGTTCATTCCAATGAACGCCTACCACGATGCCAAGCACTGCAAGCATGGTTCTCATTGTTACAGAGTTTGGATGCTACTGCAGAAAGTCTCTTCACTGGTAGTACTAATCATTTGGCAATAAATCATATACCAGCTTCTGACATCTCATCTGTACTTTTCTTCAGTTACTTGACATTTTATATTTTGCTTAGGTTTACAGCTAATCTAACTTAGTATGTAAATTCCTTGGTTGTTTTTTAATCTTGCTATGCTCTTGAATGACAAGCACAGTCTTATACAGCGCAAGTGTTTGATAATTTATTAGCCTATCACATCATAGAACCTCTCTGACTCAGGTTTCCTGCCAAATGTTCTTTTCTCCAGGTTTTCACTTTTTCCACCACCTATGAAGCCTGAAGAGCTGTAAAACACTTAAGAGAGTACTGTTTATACTTACATATACTATATCTACCAGTAGAGTGGAGGATAGGGCTTCTTTTATTCTAAGTTTTCTTTCATTGACCCTTTCAACCTATAATAGATTGAAATTCATCCTATATAATTTCATCCTATTATAGGATCTTATAATAAGAATATGTAAGAGGTAAAGTGGGAAAAGTACAGACATAATCAATAAACTCATGTCATTGGGGAGAAAATGATAAGCCTTGCCCTGATAGCTTGCGATGCACTGGCAAAAACAAAAATAGCCATGCCTCTCTCTAGCTTCCCCTTTCTAGAGTGTTCACGGCCCTGCCGATGCCATATCTACCAACGTACCCAGAAAATACCCTTGAGAATGACATGCTGATTCATTTCCCTAGGATCTTTTTCTAAAGGTGACTTTTCGAAGGATCACTAATTTAAAAGAGCCAGGAAAAAGCATGAGCCCCACAACTGAATGTAGTTAACAATAGTTATCATTGTTCTCACAAAAAGGGCAAGAACAGTGGATTACTTTAGTTTCATAGTTTTCTCCTCTGTGGTCTTGTTAAATATAGCAGGTCTCACATGATTCTTGAAGCTAACTGTTATCACCTGAAGTCACAAGACTGAGGGTTGCATCTAGAAGTCTCAGCCTCTCTCTGTGTGTTAAGGTTTCATGTTGACTTTCCTGCCGACCTGCAGCATCGCAGCGACTGAGCACCATCTGTCCCCCAACAAGAGCTATGCCCACTTGAGAGACGCAGCAAGGTGATCAACCCCCAGCTTCGTGGCTTCCATGGGGCTTCTGTGATGGAGCATGGTGACTTGAAAGAATCTGTTTCTGTTTGGTTCTTTCACTGCTATTCAAAGGGAGAAGCTCAAATGCTGCAGAGCTTTAAGGTCTGTCCTCTTCTAAGACACCTGCCCACTGTAAATCATGAGGTATGGTCCTGGGAACAATCATCACAAGTCACACTCCAGATTGTGATAGGTCGGTGTTATGTGCTGAATTGTGTCTCCCCTGCTCCCCTCTCCCCCAGTTCATACATTGAAGCTCTAACCCCCAGTGTAACTGTATTTGGAGATAGGGCCTTTAGGATGGTAAATAAGGTTAAATGAGGTCAAAGAGTGGGCTCTAATTTGATAGGACTAGTGTCCTTATAAGGAGAAGAGATACCAGAGATCAATCACCCCCACCCCAGCACACACAGAAGCCATGTAAGGATACAGTGAGAAGGTAGCTGTCTACAAGCTGGAAAGCGTCCTCACAAGAAAGCAGCCCTGATGGCACCTTGATCTTGAACTTGTAGCCTCCAGAACTGTGAGAACATAAATTTCTGTTGTTTAAGCCATCCAGTCTGTGGTATTCTGTTATGGCAGCCCTGGTAGCCTAATAGAAGCAGTAAAGAGCTGTGGGGTTAGCACTGTCCCGTGAAAATCAGAGAACATGTATACAGTGGTTCATTGGGCTCAATGTGGTCCTTGAATCGCTTGGGCATACAAAAGCATTTCATGTAAGACCCACTCTTAGGATTGAAACCAGAATTCTGAACAGGCAGGCCCTACAAACCTTGGTGTGATTTGCCCTTGCCTCATCCCACAGCATGTCTATCGCTCTTCCATTTAATTGTTTAAGCACATTCTGTTTTCTCTGCCTGGAAAACACATCTTTCCCTTTCTTTATCATCTAGTTAATCCCAAATCAGCCCAACTGTCAGCTCCCCAGGGAAGTGTTCTCTGATCCTGCAGGCAGGGCTGCCTCTCTCTGTCACAGTCTCACAGCACCCACATTTTTGCTTCAGCACTTTATCACAGTTTGCAATTAGAGATTTCTGTGATTTCTTTTGAAGCACATGTTTTAACCACTAATCTGTAAGCTTCCCAAGACTACACGGTGCTGAAGTATCTGCAGAACAAAGTGGGGAAGGAAGGGAAAAAAGAAGGGAGAGAGGGGAGGAAAAGAATAAAGGAGGGAAGAAGAGCAAGAGACAAAGAAAAGGGAAGAGAAAGGTTTGAGAATACAGAGCATCGTCCACGTCTGTCGGGCTGCTGTAACAAAATACCAGACTGCGGGTCTTGGACAAAAAACATTTATTCCTCGTGGTTCTTCTGAAGGCTGCAAAGGCCACGATCAAGGTGCGGGCAGATTCAGTGTCTGGTGAAACCCCCCCATCCTGATTCATGGACCACCATCTTCTCCCTGTGTCCTTACAAGGTCGAAGGGTGAGGGGCTCTCTGGGGTTCCTTTTATAAGGAAACTTAATCCCTTTCATGAGGGCTCTAAGCATTTCCCAGAGGCCCCACCTTCCAATCACCTTGGAGGTTAGGATTTCAACATGGATTTCGGGGGGGACACATGCAGTCTACTGCATACGTGCTTCAGTCCTGTCAGATTTAGGTCAATGGCAGGGGAAAGAATGCTGACCTAGGTCACACTAGCCACTAAAATGTTGCTATGCTTACAAAAGCTGGCCTAAATGTTCTAAGTCAAAGCCACCAGAAAAGAGTCCATGACCACTAATACAGCTGTGGGACAATTATTCAATCCTGGAACTTGAAAAACGGCATGAACTAAATTAAAGTGTCCTGTACAAACTTCGGGGGCTGTATTTAGTTATTTTACATATACACACACACTTTTTTAAAGGAAACAAATAATCAGTATAAAACTCTAAAAAGTAAAATATAAAACAAAAACAAAACACTGTGCCCCACTGATAACAGTCTTCACACTCCCTGGAGGTCTACACCAATGATTCCCAACCGAAGGCCCAGGGACCCCTTGGAGATTATGAGATTATTTCGGGGCGGGGAGGGCCTCACAAATGCACCTATGAGCAAGTATTGCCTGTAGACTGAATACATTAAACCCAATTATTACCATGTTGAAAGCCATGAAATTCTGTGTGTTTAAAGAGTCCTCAACATCCACATAGTTCAAAGTCACACAGTTCAGAAATTACGTAGAGTCGGTCCTGTTCCCCATGGCACTGATGGAAAAAGTACACCTGTGAAATGTGCCCTTATTACTCTGAGCCAAAACTGTTTCCAATCTCCTTACAGAATTCACAAGGCATGCAAGGAGGTATATGGTCAGTACTCACTAATCAACATTTGTGAATGGCTATAAGGTCTTAAAAGGAGATGATGTCCTATAAATCCACAGAGTTCATGTGATGGTCAGTTTGGACATTTACATGACAGAATGATCAAGTAATTTCAAGGACTTAATTTACTTTTTTTCATGTTTAGGGATTTTACTTTCCCCTGGTTAGATAATTACCAAAACTCAAGAATAACTGGAAGATCTTACGGAACAAAGCAACTGGCATTCATGAGTTAGAAGAGTACAAAAGTAGTTCCCTGGAGGTCCAGTGGTTAGGACTCGGCACTTTCACTGCCATGGCCTGGTTGAATCCGTGGTCGGAAAACTAAGATCCCACAAGCCATGCAGTGTGGCCAAAAAAAAAAAAAAAAAGAAGAGTGCATGAATTGTGTCCCAACACAACTGTTGGTCATAAGGAAAGGAGGCCCTGCACCTGTACCGGAGAGCTCCCTGAGCATCATGTTACCATGTCACAGTCCCCCTTTTTATCCTAAATATGGGCTTAGTGTGACTCTGGCCAGCAAAAGAGGTAAAAGCGCTTGCCAAAAGGCTACACTGTCAGAGGCTTCCTGATATCCTGAAGCCAAGTTTAAATTTATCATCATCATTTTAGAAGATACTGAGAATTTTCGGTGCCTCTTCTGAATAATGCATACACATATATATTTCAGTATCTCTGCAAGCCCTTAAGCTTTCCAACCAAGATGTGGAAGACAGAGAGAAAGACGCAATCACCAAGCATCCCAATACAGCTCAAAACACACTGACCAGGGATTGAATGTCTGGGTGCCTAGTCACAGCTCTGCTGCTTCAAAGTGTGTCACTCTGTGCAAGTCATTGAGAAGCATTGCTGAGGCTTGGTCTCTTTATTTATAAACTGAGGATGTGAGGCAACCAGATGATGGCAAAGCTCCTTCCAGCTCTGACAGACTATTCTATGTGTACTTTTGTCCAGGATCACACTAACACTTTGCTTTTGGAGAAACCCATTATAGAACTAGTTCTCATTTCATAACAGCTTTAAAAAAAAAAGGTTAAAAAATAAATATTATTTTTTAAATCCATTTCCATTTTAAGTTTGGAACTATATCTACAAAATACTGAATCTTGAACTTCTGATAAAACAAGGGATAATCAAGTACCAGGTGCTGGGTATATCGGGTGTTGTATGGGATGCAGACATACTTTCTCCAACTCCGAATTTCAGCTGTATTTGATTCACCACCTCTATTTTATATTTTCCCAATTCATTAATCCCAAGAAACAGTGAGAGATACAGAAACTCAAAAGTTCTAATTTCTTTGTACCACTTTTTCCACGAACTTTTAAAAATTAAGACTTTATTTTTTAGAGCAGTTTTAGGTTCGCAACAAAACTGAGGAAAAAATACAGAGATTTCCTATATACCCCCTGCAGCTGCACAGGCAGAGCCTCCCCATTAGCAACATCCGCCCCCCCGCCCCAGACTGGTACCTTTGTTACAACTCATGAACCTACGCTGACACTTCATAATCACCCGAAGTCCATAGTTTACATTATGGTTCACTCTTGCTGTCCATTCTATGGGTTTGGGCAAATGTATGACACGTATCCACCATTAGAGTATCTTACAGAGTATTTTCACTGCCCTAAAAATCCTCTGTGTCCACCCGTTCATTCCTCTTCACCTCCCAACTCTTGGCAACTACTGTTCTTTTTATTGTCATCATAATTTTGCTTTCTCCAGAATGTCATATGATTGGACTCATACAGTATGTAACCTTTTCAGATTGGCTTCTTTCACTTAATAATATGCATTTAAGGTTCCTCCACGTCTTTTCATGACTTGATAGCTCATTCTTTTTCAGTGCTGAGTGACATGCCATGGTCTGGATATACCAGTTTATTTATCCATTCACCTACTGAAGGACATCTTGGTTGCTTCCAGGCGTTCGCAATTATGAACAAAGCTGCTATAAACATCCCTGTGCAGGCTTTTGTGTGAACATATGTTTTCAAGTCCTTTGGGTAAATACTAAGGAGTGTGATTGCTGGATTGTATGGTAAGAGTATGTTTAGTTTTGTAAGAAACTGCCAATCTGTCTTCCAAAGTGGCAGATACCATTTCTGTATTCCCACCAGCAATGAATTAGAGTTCCTGTTGTTCTACATCCTCACCAGCATTTGGTGTTATCAGTGTTTTGGATTTTGGTCCCTCTAATTGGTGTGTAGAGGAATCTCATTGTTGTCTTAATTTGCATTCCCCTGAGGACATATGATGTGGAGCGTCTTTTTTTTTTTTTTTTTTTGTGGTACGCGGGTCTCTCACTGTTGTGGCCTCTCCCGTCGCGGAGCACAGGCTCTGGACGCACAGGCTCAGCGGCCATGGCTCATGGGCCCAGCCACTCCATGGTATGTGGGATCTTCCCGGACCGGGGCACGAACCCGTGTCCCCTGCATTGGCAGGCGGACTCTCAACCACTGCACCACCAGGGAAGCCCAATGGAGCATCTTTTTGTATCTTATTTGCCATCTGTATATCTTCTTTGGTGAGCTGTTATAGTCTTTGGCCCACTTGTTAATCAGGTTGTTTGTTTTCTTATTGCTGAGTTTGTAAAGTTCATCCATTTATCTATATTTCTATTTATTTATAATATGGTCCTGGTGGTCTTTGAGCCTGGTGGTCAAAGGAGCCAGAGGCATCTGTAAATTAGTCCTTCCTTGAGTTCACTGCTCTACTTATGAGCCTTCCCTATATAAATTCTTAAACATTTCTTCCCTAAAAGCTAAGAGTCATTCTGCCTTTTTAAAATTTTTTGGGTCTATGTTGGCCTTTTCTAACCTAAAACAGAGATAACTGAGTTAAAGAATTCAAAGAAAATTCCCTACAGAAGAAAAACACATTTGGATCTAATTCTACTACTGAGTCCTCACTGATTTCTTATAAATAAAATGAAATGAAAAGCAAGATCTGGATAGAGTAATTGAAACTATTTTGATCATTTCTCTTCTACTTAATTTGCAAAACTGAACCATTAAGTAATCTAATTATAAATGATGAGACAGGTAAATGACTTTCTGGATCTTACAATTATCAGTACTTGACTGTAAAAACTCAGCACAGCCTCAAAGGGAGTTTGATCAAGAGGGCGCCAAGAACATATAGGCAGGTACATTAGGAGAAATTAGTTGAGGACCTGAGGGGTGAGGATGCATGCCTTAGAAGCAAATGACTAAGTTAGCAAACTATTTCATGGTAAGCACCTGCTCCAACACCAACCCTCAGAACAGAATCAGCTGTCATTGAAGAGAATGATGGATCCTCCATATGTAAAGAAAAATTGTTCATGTCTATCATTCAGGGAATCATCTTTCTATAACTGTGAGATGAAGATATAGCTCCCATCTGAACCAACAGCACTGAACTCTAGGTCATGAGACTAGAGCTTCACAGCCATGATGCTGAACAAAAGAAGCCAGACTGAGAGATTCTACTCCTATGAAGAGTTCAAGAACAAGCAAACTAATATCAGGTGAAAAAAAAATCAAAACAGTGGTTACCTAAGATGGATGGGGAGTTGACTGAGAAGGGGCATGAAGGAACCTTCTGGGAGATGGAATTATCATAATAGGGCTGTAAATTACACAGGTATATCCATTTGTCAAAACTATACAGCTAATTGTTGAGGTTGGGTGATGGGTACATGGGGATTCACCATACTATTATTCTGTTTACTTTGTACATGTTTGAAACATTCCAATGTTTTTTTTAAAGACTACAGGTCTTTAAAAAAAAATTCGAACTTAAATCCCCTCTCCACTACTTAGTAGCTATTGGGTCTCTGGACCTTTTCTGAACCTCATTTTACACATCTATAAGCTGGAGATAACAAGCCCTGCACACCTCACTCAAAACAGCTCTGGGTTGTTGCTAAGTATCAAGCAAGGCAATGGATATAAAAGTAACTTCTAAACTGTAAGGTAATAAATAAATATAGAAAATTAATAATAATGAAGATTTGTAATTACTAACAGACCACATTCCATCCCGAATGTTTGAAGAGAACATTAACATATTTCTTTCAACAGAAACATGAGGTGTAGACACTCGTTTTTCAATAATTCCTGTCTGAAAAAAACAGTAATAGAACTGATAAGTCAAAAATATGCATAGCACAAATCCTATTTATATTTGGTTACAAAATATACTGTATGATTTATTTTGCATCATAATGCAAAAATTTAGGCCTTTAGGAAAAGTTTGAGTGTCTTGTGCCCATATTAACTTGATGGCTGAGAGAAGATGCCTAAAACCACACCGCAGAAGAAGATGGTTTAGGATTTTAAATGATGTCGATAATTCACAAATTCAAAATTGAGAATGAACCCTTATGAAATCCACTGAAGCCTGCCCATCCAGAACAATGCTCATTAGTTCATATAAAAAATCACAGCATTAGGAATAAGAAACATTAAATTCTTAATGCAAATTGATTATACTTAGAAAGCTAGATGTTAAACTTCTGGCTCTCCAATGTTAAGGCACATATATATTCAACTCAAGGAAGCCCAGTGGACATCTCGGCTTCATTTATTTATTTTTTTAAACCTGTCTATTAGGCTAACCTTACAACTAGTACAAAATAGAACTCAAAGAGAGGGGGCAGGGGAGAGAGGGAGTGTGTTTGTTTTCCTGGTGTGATTCTATTCTAACATCCCAGGCTAATCTCCAAGAGCCAAGATGTACCCTGAGAAGACAAACAGGCTGGCCTGGTGTGCTGCTGTAGGACCAAGTTTCAAAGTAAATAAGCATGTCAAAGCAATGTTTTAAATAAGCACATTCTCGTTCAAAATATATTTAAAAGAAAATCACTTAGATAAATTCTTTTGCATTAATCTTATCTTCAAATAATAGATGTATGTACCAAGTGCCTATTTGCAGTGTGCCACTGTCTTCTAAGATCTGGTTTAGGGGAACATGTTCCTTTCAGTTCAGCTCTCCATCATGGCCTTTAGTTCTGCATGAAGTGACCTGGTGAGCTCCTCAGGTGGCCTCAAACACCACAGCCGTTTTTTTCCATGACTTCCCTAAAAAGTGATGGCTAGGGACTTCCCTGGTGGTCCAGTGGTTAATTAAGACTTTACCTTCCAATGCAGGGGATGCAGGTTCAATCCCTGGTTGGGGAGCTAAGATCCCAAGTGCCTCGCCGCCAAAAACCAAAACATAAAACAGAAGCAATATTGTAACAAATTCAGTAAAGACTCTCAAAATTGGTCCACATCAAAAAAAATCTTAAAAAAAAAAAGTGCCTGTTAACCCTGCCAACCGCTGGATTTCAGGATGGCCCTAGGAAGACCCTCTGAACTGCTGCTGAATATGAAATTACTTAACAAAATCATGATTGAAACTGTCCACTTCTTATTCCTTTGTTATGGTAAAGAACATTGCACAACACCTCTGTTAAAGGGCTGGTCGATTCAAGAAAAACCAAGGCTTGAAGCTAAACCCCCGCCCCCTCCAGCTATCATCCTGTTAGCAAAACCTTCACATTCTAGTTAAAGTTAGGTTCTAAGTTTATATTTCCCCTTACAGTTTAACATCTCCTATCCATAGAAAGGATCTTTTCTCTAAGAGGCTATGCTGCTTTCTCTAAACACCAGCTCTTTGCTTTTTTTTTTTTTTTCTCTAAAACATCACAAGGCTGTACAGCTTTTCTGCCAAAGAGAAAAGCCTCCCAATGTCCATAAAACCATGTAACTGCCCGTGTGGTCCACCAAGTCAAGGAGCTTCGCTTCTCAACTGCTTACCCAATTCCTGATTGCCACCTCTTGTAGCAGAGAAACCAGACATCAAGGTCAAACCTCAGGATGATGTGAACACCAAGGCTTGAATAGATTCATCCCAAGGATTTTGGACCAGATGACTTCTTCAAAGGTCATTTTTAACAATTAAGTCCTATCATATAGGAGGAAACACTGACAAGTGGGAGGACAGAGGAATTTAGTGAGAACAGGGTGTTTGAAAAGGAAGCTCTACAGGACTTCAGACTGAACCATTCCTCTGTCATCCCCCTCCTCCAAATTAGTTCACTTTATCGAATCTGTCCCCACTTTTCCCCTAAACCCAGGCCCAGATCTCACACTGTGAATGAAGGAAATGAAGGTGAGGGGCTGAGTAATTTGGTAAGTAAGCCTCAAGACAACCTCCGTAGTGCTAACTACCCAATCGATGGAACAAAACTCTGTATTACAGAGTCTCAGCCAGTGGAAAGTAATGGTGTCCAGACCAGAGAGTTACCTCCTTGAAAACTTCTGTTTCAGAGAACACCAGCGAGTGCACATTACAAAACAGCAGGCCCCAAAGCTTTGCACAATCACCTGGGGACACTGTTTAGAAATACTAATACCTGAACCCCAACCCCCGAACCCCAGTCCTACTGATTCAGACTCTCTGGTATGGGCCTGGAAATTAGAATTTTTAGTAAGCTCTCCAGGTGGGTGCTAGGATTTGCAAGCTAGCCAATTCTGATAGCCATCATGGCTAGTCTTTCTCAATTTTCATCTTGTGTTCTCTCAGTAGAGTTGCCAAATAAAATACAGGACATCTAGTTAAATCTGAATGTCAAACATGGAATCGTATAGTATAAGTATGTCTCAAATACTGCATTTAATACTACAATTTTATACTAAAAAATGATCCCTTGTTTGTCTGAAGTTCAAATTTAACTTGGTATCCTATATTTTTATTTGCTAAATATGGCAACTGGTAGCCCCACCTCCACTACAATGATGGATAAAATAAACATGCACATGGGCTTCCCTGGCGGCGCAGTGGTTGAGAGTCCGCGGGCCGATGCAGAGGACATGGGTTCGTGCCCCGGTCCGGGAAGATCCCACATGACGCGGAGCGGCTGGGCCCGTGAGCCATGGCCACTGAGCCTGCGCGTCCGGAGCCTGTGCTCCGCAACGGGAGAGGCCACAACAGTGAGAGGCCCGCGTACAGAAAAATAAATAAATAAATAAATAAACATGCACATAAAAAAAACAACACAAACTGTTATATCCACTTCTGATTTGCTAGCTCTGAATTTATCCCTTCAGAATATATAGCATGTAGATAATACAGCAAAATAAGAAAATGAGCATGGTGATATTAATCAAATAGCCTCAATTTCCCCAACTGTGAAAGAGTTGGACCAGATCTAAAATTCCTTTAAACCACTGAATTATTAACAAACCTTTACTCATATCAAATTTTGTCATCAATGTCTGAAATTCTCATGAATCCTGGAAGAAGTTTCTTTACAAAAGCAAATAACCAACCAACTCAATTTGTCATCCATTTCTACTTCTCCCTCAAAAGCAATTCCTGAAACCTATTTTTGCACAACTCATCAGTGGTGACAACTTCTCTTTTTCGGTGTTTTGAATGTTCTCTAATATGTGCTACCTTCTACAGATTCTGTCTACAGTCCCTATATCAGAAATGCTCAGGACTTACAGAGAAACTAGTGCTCCCTCATACTGATCTCACCAGGGGCCATGATTACACATGGTAATCCCTGATGTACTGTTTACCAAAAGCTCATATTATTTTAGCAAAGATCAAAAATTATTCTAAGATAGAGTTGTGCCATGAATTCATCAGGTCAGGAAGGAATGAATAGTAGACATCTAATTCATGCTGACTAAACACAGTCTACAGTATTAGCACTAATCATAAGGAATGGGGTAGGAACTATGCCTCTCTGCATATCTAAATTAGAAGTTCTATTCAAATGGTCTCAAGTAACCAATGTTTATCTGTGACGCAGATGGCATCTAACTTGGTCATAGTTAACAAAGACTCCCGAGCTCCTCTCTAAAATCTGAGTTTAGGCACTGACCATATGAGAGCAAGTCTCCTATTTTTTGTTTCACTCAAATCATCTCCCCTGCTTTAACTGTTTTGGTTTGGGCAATCATGCTAATTATGTCAACACACTATGGTCCATGGGTCAAATCTTGCCCTCTGCTTATTTTGTAATAAAAGTTTTATTGGCCTACAGCCATGCCCATTTACTTGTGTAGTGTCTATGGCTGCTTTCACACTACAAAGGCAGAGTTGAGTGGTTGGCAACAGACTGTATGGCTCATGAAACTCCTAATATTTACTATCTGGCCCTGCTGTAAATTTTGCCAATCCCTGTTGCAGATGACTAACGTTAACCCCATATTTAAAAAGGAGAAATGAAGTGGTAACATTCAAGGCTCTACACCTTTTGGGCAACAATTTTCTAAAAATGCATGGTAGCTTTCCAGTGCACGAGTTATTTCCAATGCAATCAAGAACTCAGTCTTTGCAATCTCTCAAGTGTCCAGCGAACATTTTTGGTGTTAGTAGCTCATATGGTTAAGTGCAGTTTCAACAGAACACTGCTCTTTGGTCTCAGATATTCTTAAGAATCCAAAGGATAAACGTGCAGGCGCGGAAATATGAGAAAGCACATTTCTTTCTGCTCAGAGTCCAGCATTTCAAAGGGTGAGATTACACAATGACAACCACATGTGTAGGATGGCTGCTGCCACCATTATTTGTAGTCTGATGAGGGAAATGCGGTAGAACAGGAATACAGAAATCGTCTCCATGTGGCGCCAGTGCCTACGAGGGGACTGTCATTAAATTTAGAATTTAAATCAACACAGTTCTTCTGTGGCTTCACCGCTTTAGGCAGGAAGAGCGCGTGATCAGAAAAAACTGCCTTCAAAACCGAAACTACTGCGAGCCTTAAAAGGTCCCCACACAGGTGCCTTGTAGGACAGACTGGATTGCCAGAAGGACATACTATGGTTTCTGAACGCCCCCTCCTCCGCATTAATCAACCCTGAAGGCCCCTTGTAACCTCCTTTCTGCTCCCACGGCAAGCCCTTGTAAGCAGACACGGCACACCCACAGTTAATGAAATTTTATGCCACAGAAAATTAAACACAGATATTCCAATAGTTGAGAGGAGCAGGAAGAAGAAGAAAAGAAACCCATAGTAACTGTTGCTAAGTTCAGCTTTACAATATTGACAGAGTAGAGGGCTTACCAAATAAAAACTTTAAGAACCGGTTCTAATTCAATCCTTCAACCCCTATGAGGGATCACAATGGGCTCTCCCACTGGGACAGAAGCAGAGCTGTGGCTCTTTCTACCCTCCTTTGATTCTTACTCCCCCACTATGGACCATCTTTCACTCCCTGAGCCCACCACTCCCTTGTTTGCCTAAACGTGAGTCCCAGGCCTTCAGTCCTTGGGCTCCGCCTGGACAAACAGAGAATCAAATACACATCCTCACCCCTGTACGGAGAAAGAGACATCTCAGCTCATCTCCCTTCCAGGCACAGCCTGGAAGGAGCTCAATATATTTATACTTTCTTTTTTCACTCAAATATTTGTTGAATGTCTCCTATCTGCCAGAGATTGTACTTAGGGTTGAGGTTAAAAGGTGAACAAAATAGACACAGCCCCAGCCTTCTCAGGGCACTGACAGGTGGGGCGGCACAGGGAGGAAGGTATCAGATAAATAATTCCTCAGAGTCCAAGATTATATTATAAATGAGTCTAAGTCTAAGATTATGAGTCTATAAATCGTATTCGGTACGTGAGGGTGAGGAGGAGAAGTCTGAGAACATAAGGGAGAATCCTCATTTATATCAGGGGCCTGAGAAGGCTTCTGCTCAGTGGAAGTACATTTAAAATGAATTCAGAGGGGCTTCCCTGGTGGCGCAGTGGTTGAGAGTCCGCCTGCCGATGCAGGGGACACGGGTTCATGCCCCGGTCTGGGAAGATCCCACATGCCGCGGAGCGGCTGGGCCTGTGAGTCATGGCCGCTGAGCCTGCATGTCTGGAGCCTGTGCTCCGCAACGGGAGAGGCCACAACAGTGAGAGGCCCGCGTACCGCAAAATAATAATAATAATAATAAATAATAAATAAAATGAAATCAGAAAAAGGAACGGGAGTTGTTCGGGTGAAGAAAGGAGCTGAGGGGTATTTCAGACAGAAGGAATAGCCAAGTACAGAAGCCCTAAGGAAGAGAAGGTGTGGCCTGGTCAAGGGAGATGTGAGTGAGGCTGGGAAGAGAAGCAGCACCTTCTAAAACAGAGCGGTGATTTTTATTCATTCTAAATACAATGGGAGGCTATGAACAGGGCAGTGAAGGATTAGATCTGCATTTGTAAAAGACCATCCGGTGTGTGAGGACGAGCCCTGAGGGGGTAAGAGCAGAGGCATGGGCTAGGAGTTGTTGAGGCAGGAGATGACAGTGGCCTGCTTTGGGGGGGTTGCAGCAGGTGTGCAGAACAGTGGCATTATTCAAGATATATTTGGAAGGTAGGATCAACAGGGGATACTGACAAAGGAGGGAGAAACAGGTACCAAGGATGTCTCCCAATTTGCTAGTCTGAGCTCCTAAGTAGCGCACCATTTCCCAAGATAACAAATACTTTGGGAAGACACTACAGGGTGAAGTTCATCAAGAACTCCATTTTGTAAACCACACAGCATTATCTGTGAAGAGCACAGTAAGATTTACTAGCTTCTATGTAAGCTTCTGTGCCTCTGTTTTCATCATCTGTAAAATGGGAATTATGGTACCACCTATATGGCTGTTGGGATAAAATAAACTAATGCATGTAAAGTGAAACACTTAGCATGGCACACAATAATCTCAATAAAATATTAGCAGCTATAGTTATTATTTTGCACTTGAAGTTTGAAATGTCTTATCGGTGACCTTAGTGAAATGTCCAACAGGCAGTTAGAAAACTCGGCTCTGTAGTCCAGAACTCTCCTGCTGGGAGATAGTGGGGAGTATCATGCATGTTCAGGGTTAGAGTATGCTGCTGTCAGATTATGAATCAAACATCTAGTTAGAGCTTTTATAATAGCAATTGAAGATTTACTTATAAATTGGCTACAAGGTCAGTGTCTGGGTGTCAACAGCATAGAGATGGCACCCGAAGTTGTAGAAAATAGAATAATTTGATGTAGAGTAAGCCCGGAGGAAGAAAAACTGAGGGTCAAGGAATGAGCCTGCAGGGGGTTCCTTAAACTCAAACACAAAACAAAGACTGAAAAGTTGAAGCAAAGGAAACAGACGTAAAAAGGTTCTGTACATTTCATTCTATTTCTCCAAACCAAAAAAGGACAATCAATCTTACCAGGAGAATCAGTAACTCCTTACATATCAGAAGTGTTTACAAAGATACATTTGCAAGAACACTCACTATAATGCTGTAACAGCAAAAATGACCTAAAGCAACCGAAATCAACAATAGCAGACTGATTAGGTAAAGTATGGCACATCTATGTAAGGGACTAAATGTATAGCTATTAAACATCATGTCATAGATGATTTATTGGAAAAATGTTCACATTTTATTGGTACATCAAAAAAGTAGGCTACAAACTAGCACGCACAATATAGTATTTTATTTTTTTAAAAAATACACAATAAAACAAAACAAAACAAAAAAACTACCAGCAGGGCAAACAATACCAGAAAATTAACAAAAGTGAATTCCGGATAATAAGATTTTAGGTGATTTTTTTAGTACTCCTTTATTTTTCAAATATCAGCATAAGTAAATGTTACTCATATAGAGAGAAAATGAAACAAGCCAGAGAATTCTCATCTCTTCCTCGAAAATACCCAACACTCTTAGTCCTCAAATCCCCAAACCAAAGCGCAGGAGAAACACTGAGACTGAAGACATGACACAAACGTCTCCATCCTCCTCCTTGCAGTGAAAGGAACCAGACGCTGTTGCAGGCACAGACAGCAGTATTTCCTGATCCTTCCTTAACGAAGTAGAACCATGTTTTCCACCAGTGGCTGTCCTTTTCTAACCCTAACACAACTGACATCAGGGTCCCAAACTGGACCTCATTCTTTGTTGATCTTCAACAATATGCACTGAGAGAAAATGACAGAAAAAATTTCATTTCGTTGCAAAAAGAGAAAGTCACACAAACTTTCAGTTTGTACACATTTACATACCCTCACACCCCCAACCAAACCTGAAATTTCTTTTAGAGAAACACTAAACACTTTCAGAGGACCTTCACTTCCCCATAGCACTCTTAAAATTTATCAAGAAAGTTTACAATGACCCTCTGCCAAACCATAAATAAGCTTCACAACAGGAGATTAAATGTTTTCTGATGTAAGGGAAAGAAGAAGGTCCCCTTTTCTCCCAGTACATAGTATCTGTGCAATCTTGGCCAAGTCATTTAGCGTTTCTTACGTTTTCTCATCTAAAAGTGGGGAGAATATAACTTTCCTTGCAGGAACTTTCAGGTTTGGAGGACAATGACAGCTGCACGGACCCAAATCACTCTACACATCCTCCCCCAAAGACCACAAAATCAACAAGAGGGCAAATACGATCACGAGACCCAAGCCATTCAGCATTATCAGGGACAGAGAATACCACAGACTTCAAATTGCCTGTGCGTGGAGAAATAAACACCAATTTCCAGTGCAGCTCCTGCTACTGCTTTGATGCTGCTGGAAACCAGTGAGCACGAAGAGTGGGGAAGCTCTGCGAAAAGGAGAACAGGGGCACGGAGATGAAGTACAAACAAAATTACCCGCAAAGGGGGAAGAAGCTCCGGCACCAAGAGCTCACATACCGCACACAGGCCTGAGAGCTGGTAGTTCTCAGTACCAGCTACATGTCAAGAAAGGCCTTGGATGTGAGAGAGAGACCCAGGCCTCAGAGAAGTACCGCTTCTGGATGAGAAAGAAATAAAGGAAGGAGTAGTGCCATCACAGTGAGGGACCTTAGAAGGAGCAATTAAGGATACTGCAACACCTCAGACCCTCACGGTCCATCACCACCACCATCATCATCCCTTAAAGAAACTGCCCCTCTGACAGAAATGAGAGTTCCTGAACCAGGAAACACACCCACGAAACGCCTAGCGATAGAAAACTTTCAGCCTAAGATCAAACAGCTGCTGAAAATTCTCCCCACCAAAAACCATGAAGCAGAAGAAAACCGTTAACACCACATTCCAAACTGAATTAAATATCCTCACACAAGCACTTGGAGAATTTTTTTAAAAAATCACCTAGAATCAGAAATACAAAAATTAACAACAGAAATAGACAAGAACAAAAAAGGAAGAGATGCAATGAAAGCTGACTGAATTCAACAAAGAAATGAAGAAAAAGACCAAAGGATGCTTTCTTCAGAACTGAAAAATAATTTATAAGGTGCCCAAGAGAAAACAGGTTTGAGTTGAAATTTAATAAGGGACACAGAAGTATAAAACCAACAAAAGCAGGAAACAGTTAAGAACTGGAGATGTTTGGGAAATGGTGAGAAGTCGGGTACACAACAGCATGGGGGCAGGTCACAGGGAGGTAAAGTTGACACGCGAGATTGGAACCAGATTTATTCACTCAACAAATATTTTTGAGTGTTTACTGCATTCAGGGCCCAATTGCTAGTCACTGTGAATGGAATTGGCTCTTGCCCTCTAGGGAAGACAAATGGGAGTCAGGGACCTTTAATCAGGAGAGTGATATAATGAGACTAAACTCAGAGGAAGGTAACTGTAGAAGTGGAATGGAAGACTTTCTGGAGTGGGGTGAGACTGAAAGGGAGGCTAATTAGGAGGCCAACATAAATAATTCTAAGAGAAAAGCATCAAGGTTTCCTGATGACCCCATATGAAGATGACACCAAGGCTTCTATTTTGGGAAACTGGAGAATGATTCCATAATAGATGGAAAGAACTTCTGTTCCATTTTGGGCACAGTGTGATATCATATGTAGAGATCAGAACCTTGGGAGAGCACAGGAACTGGTGGCCATCTTTTGGTGACAAGGTAGCCACTGGACATGAAGAGATGGCCATGGATAATTCAGTTCTCATGCCTCAGAAGACCATGGAACTCTAGAGGTGTCAATACTTAAGGGGTAGAGTGGAGGTAGAGCACTGGAAGACAGAGCAGCAGCAGGAATGAAGCCAAAAGAGAAGGTGCCCAGAATCCAACCCGCAAGCCGAGACATTCAAGAAATGATGGCTGGTCCACAGAGGCAGGTTGCATGGAGACCAAGGAGAGGAAGGGCCAAGATGGGAACTCAGACACCACTGGGGATCTTACTGATAAGTAAGTTTCAGGTTGAGGGGTGAATTGCATTCATACAGGAGATTCAGGAAATGCTCTCGCGGTGAAGGGAAGAAGGGAGACAGAGGATGGTGACATGAAAGGGAAGTTGGATCAAGGGGAAAACTGGGAGCAGAGAGACAGGAGAGAACCAGTGGTAAGGTCAGAAGTGCAGAAACACCAAAAAGAGGATAGAACTGATGGAGCAAGAAAGGAAGGGGCCAGCATCTGGTTGGAGGCTAAGAGGTCAGCTTTCAGGGTCTCTTCCAAAACCATGACAGCAAGGAGTGCAGGGGCTGTGTAGGGTGCCCCAAGCCACCACCCCAACGGCACATGAACATCCTCCCCTTCTTTGAATTCCTATAGCATGTACTATGGAGTTTTAGGCTGGGAGCTTAAAGTCTAAGACACAGGTCTGTGTGCCAGTTCTGCCACTTACCACTTATATACCCATGAACACGTCGTAAGTCATCCGAAGCTCAGTTTTGTCATCAGTAAATTAGGTAGAACAGTAACAGTCACACACGCTCCCACCTACTTCATAGGGTTGCTTTGAGGCCCCAAAACACAGTGTATATGTGGATGCACCTTGAAGACAGAACACCCCTGTGCATAAATCATTGGCTCTAGTTATTCCACGTACACTTGTTTCCCACTAGAGGAGGATCAGTTCAATCCGTGTGCATTCCACACAGGGTCTAACAGTATTTTGTACCCAGGTGTTTACCACGCACCAACTTGGACTAAGAACCAGCCTCCTCTTCATGAAAGCGTGAGGCTGCACTGTTTTCTATGTCCCACACCACTACACAGGGACACCACCATACTTAAACCTGGTTCCCAACCTGAGTTTTTAGTAAGACTCCTAGCAAACAACAGAAAATGCTTTGTAACAGCATTTTCAAATTAGCAGAAGTGCAATTATGAAAAGGTTTCCATATATTACAGTCAGTGACTTTTTTAAATTAAGCAGAAAACGGTAAGCAATCATACTCCAAGCATACTCAGCCACTGGATCTAGAAAAGGCATCTAGAGAAAAATCAACCACCACATCCCAGCTGAGCAAGGAGAAAGGCACTCCCCACACAGCCCTCCTGCGGTAGAAACCCACTGGAAGCGGAAGACACACTGCCGAATCACCAAGTAAGAAGTTGCTGCAGTCAAATCCATCATGTCATTTCATATTTGCATCCCCGTTACCCCTGAAACAAAGCATACTCTGGAAAAGTACGTTTTAATTATGGCTGCTAGAGCCTTACCTACTAGTCAATCAAAATCTTCTTATTACAGAGATAATACCGGATCTGTTACTTGGCACTTTGTAGGGGGAAAAAATAACACACGTGGAGAAAATACATTTTTTTCACGACCAAAGCAGCAAATTACTTTTGCTGTTCTACACAGTACAGTAAGGCTCATACATTTTAATTAATTTATTTATTTTTGCTGTGTTGCGTCTTTGTTTCTGTGCGAGGGTTTTCTCTAGTTGTGGCAAATGGGGGCCACTCTTCATCGCGATGCGCGGGCCTCTCACTATCGCGGCCTCTCTTGTTGCGGAGCACAGGCTCCAGACGTGCAGACTCAGTAGTTGTGGCTCACGGGCCTAGTTGCTCCGCGGCATGTGGGATCCTCCCAGACCAGGGCTCGAACCCGTGTCTCCTGCATTAGCAGGCAGATTCTCAACCACTGCGCCACCAGGGCAGCCCAAGGCTCATACATTTTAAACAACCTAGATAAAATTCTTTTTTTGCATTCGAGGCAAATCTCAGTAGTGATTTAAAATTAAATTGTTAACCAAGCGTCAGGAACCATGAAATAAGCATAAGCGGTAGTCTCCCTCTGAATAGAAACACCAGGATATTCAGGATCACGTGAAACTCTAAAAGCACAGAGAGTAGTAGCACCAGCTATTGAATACCTTCAATTCAAGACAGCCATCTACTTACTACCTTTAACACTACGGGGGAAATGTTAGGAATGTGATATTATTATTATTCTCTTTTTATAAAAGATATTCATTTGTTCACTCATGCAGTATATTATGACTCTTTTATGTGGCAGACAGTGCTAGGAATTGGGGATATGGTGTTACACCAAACAGACCTGCCCTTGCTCTCCTGGACTTATGGTCTGATGGGAAAGACAGATTAAAAAATTAAACAGCTAAGCATATGATTACAAATATTAAATGCTAGAAGGAAAGATACGGTACTATGGGGAAAAATAATAACAGGGACCGAGTTTAACTTGAGAGTAGGAGAAGGCTTCTCAGAGGAATCAGCATTTAAGCTAAAAACTGAAGGTCAAAGTGGGAGGAGAAACTCCAGCCAGAAGGAACAGCATGTGCAAAGGTTCTGAGGCAAGGAAGAGCTGGGCATACTATGGACCTGAAAAGAGACCCATGGAGTTTAAGCAGAGTGAGCAAGGGGAGGAAGGAGTGAAATGAAGTGATGCTTGTAGGTCAGAACCAAATAACTCAGCGCCAAATAAAGGATTTGAATTTGCTTTGTTGTTTTTGTTTCCTAGTGCAATGGGAGGTGGTGAAAGGCTTCAAACAGGGTACAGACAGAATGGGACTTGTAGTTTTAAAAGAATGAATGGAGGAGGACAAGAAATGAGGAAGCTATGGCAATGGAAATGAGAGAAGAGGATGTGTCTGGGATATATTTTGGAGATGACTGGATAGGATTGTTCAATATGGGGGGAGAGCAGTGAGTGAAGAGAGGCATCAAACGAGATCCCAGGTTTCTGGCTGGAGCAACTAACTGAATGAGGAGATATCTCACACAAAGACAGGAGGCACAGGCTTAGTTGGTAAGTAGGGGATGATCTAAAGGTTGGTTTTGACCAAAATGTTAAATAGTTAAAGATACCTGTGAGATCTCCATGTGGAAATGTTAAGTAAATGCTGGGATTAAATGAAACAGAAATGTAATGCATGTGCCACTTCACTCTTATGATCTAGATTAGTAGCTCAACCAGGTAAAGGTTGTCCAGTCTTCTTTGAAGCAGTCACTCCCACCCTCTCACTCACCTCCAGATACAGTTCATTCCCTGCCAAGGAGCAGGCCAATGAGAGGGGAACACAGGTCCTCTCGAAGAACTGTGAACAGTGCTCAGTCTCAAGCAGAGCAATTTATATCCTGAGAAAGTAGTCTTTGTAATATACCAGCTACATGGGGTTATAGATTTTATAAATTTTTATATAGGTTAACAATTTTATATAGCTTATAAATTATATACTTATATAAATATATTAATAAAATATATGAAATATAATTTAAATAATATTATATAAATAAATTTTATATCTGAAAATACAAGGACATTTTTGAAGGCTTTATGCGTACATATATTTATATATTGTTTCGCAGCTGTATTATAAAAAAAACAAAATGATAGTTTTTTAATGTTTAAGACAGGGCTTAGATGATTAAGTGAGCTCATCGGACATTTCTTTGATAAAAACTTAAGGCATTACTATCCTACTCCCATTTTGGCCAGCTAGTAGCATTTTGCAAAGCACCACAGGATGGTATGAAATCAATGATCGGCACCCATCACTGATTCATGGTTTCAGGTTACAGGAACTCCTAACCCATATCTGATCCCTGGGTTGCTTTTTGGTTTTTTAACCAAATTTCCATGATTCAAATGCTCTGTTCATTCAAAATTTCCACCAATTTAAATAAGAGCAAAAACTGCTGAAGCACGCTTGCCACACTTGACTTCTGGCAGAGCGATGATTAACACCGGCCCGACTGCCAAACGAAAAGATGATGTCATCTACAGCTGCTGATTCACGGAGAGGGAGGAAATAGGAGGAGGAGACAGTGAAGCCGAGAGAGATGTGGGAACTGTGACTACGTTTTACTGGAATGTGGCTGCTGAGGTAGACAACTGCTCAAAACGGTTACCGGTAGCCAGTGAGGAAAGAAAGAAAAGGCAGGTACTTTGTCAAATGAGATAGGAAGACTCAAATACTGGTTAAGCAGGCAAGTAAAACACAGAGTTTTAGCTGTGAAAGATTAAGACTGAAGTGTTCCCTTTTCTTCTTCTGAGTGCACAATTTCCATATCTAACCTACTTAAAAACATAGCTTCTCACTCTTTCACAAGATATATGTTAAAATCATCTTAAAGCCACCCTTGTCCAAGGCAATCATGTTAATTTGGCATAACTTTATAAGACACCTTTTTTAAAGTCACAAAATAAAACTTTTTAAATGACCAATACACAATATGAAGCAACATAATTTCTGGAGTAAAAAAGTCTATCTGTGCTATATGTGCTTAACTGCCTTAAATATAAACTTCTGCCATGAGTATGTAACCGTGCAGAATGCCATTAGTACATTTAAGGTATCAGATCAAAATAAACATTTAATCATAAGCCATGCCCATGGTCATAGAACTAAGTCCCTCAAGTTAAAAAAAAAAAAAAAGGAAGAAGTGATTGTAATCCATTGTTGTCACATCATTTATTCAATAATTGTTTCTTAAGTGCCTACTATGTATTATAAGGAACTATGTGATTAATTATTGAACCAATGGGCAAGGTGATCAATTACTGAATCAAAATTAGGACACTGAGAAGTATGAATGGGCCTGTGGAAACAATTAGCAAGGACAGTGGTACAGAAATAATAATAGCAATTATTAACATTAACTTTTATTAAGTGATTATTATATGACTGGTTCTCAGTTGAGCACTTTTTAAATTATTGTTTTTGATTGTGGTAAAATACACATAACATAAAATTTACCATCTAAACTATTTTTAAGTGTACAGTGGCATTCAGGACATTTACACTGTTGTGCAACCATCTACCTCTAGGCTCTTTTCATGTTGCAAAACTGAAACTCTGTACCTCTTAAATAGTAACCCCCATTCCCTCCTCCCCAGCACCTGACAACCATTCTACTTAAGAATTACAATTTCACAAGCATAGCTAAAAATATACTTCTTCTATTTGAATTCACGTGTGTTTGTAGGGTACCTTTTTCAACTAAAACACTAAAATCAAGAATCAAAATAAACTGTACTCAATACAGGGTATTAAATCCAGATTTTAAAAAATGAAGCATATTAAATTATTGATAATATTTTAGAGAGAACAAAAATTTTACTGTTAAAATTTTAAGTACTAATTTCATTTTCCTTTATCTTTGTAAAATTTCTACTTCCTATGTTTTATAACAATACCACCATATACATAATATTTATTAATAAATATCATGTTTTGGATATAACATGCACAAAACTTTTTACTGTTGTGGTATACAACTAAAAACGTTTGAGAACCATTGAAATAAAGGACTGTGAGCCCATTAACAGGAATCAATGAAAGAAGGGAAGGGAAGGAGTTTGTTTTTAAATATGTAAAAACATATTGTGTTTCATGTGTCATATAGAAGATCAAGTAGAGATAGTCAAAAGGCAAAAGGACACATAAGCCTAGAGTTCAGCTGAGATGGAATCTATATTTAGATGTCATCTATACAGCAATGACCAGAAGAGAAATGGGAAGGCATGAGAACTGGAAAAGGACACAGCTGAGGGCTACACAGAGGACAGTGCCCATATTTACAAAGTATAGGAGAAAGGAGATCTAAAGGAAACAGGGAGATAGGAGTAGATACAAAAGAATACATAAGATAGATACCACAGAAATGAGGCTGCAGTGTCAAAAGTTGCAAAAAATTAAGGAACTGAGAAAAGGCGACTCACTGGATTTGGCTGCCAGAAGGGCACTTTGGTCCTCTCAGAATATTTGCCATAATGGGTGGTGTCAGAAGCCTGATTCACGACTGACTGAATGGTGAGGAAAGGGAGATAAGGAGTGTGAGTAAGCCACAAGGGAAACTTGGTGATAATGGAAATTAAAAGAAAAGGAGAATGGTAATGGATGGAATGGTGTGGTTGGAGGAAGACTTTCTAAGGTAGTGGTTCTCAGCTGGGGGCAATTTTGTCCCTCAAGGGGCATTTGGCAACCTCTGGAATCATTGTCGGTTGTCACAACTCCAGAGTACTACCGGCATCTGGTGAGTAAAGCATTGTTGTTAAACATCTTGCAATACACAGCACAGACCCTACGACGCAAGGTTGATACTGCCCAAGTATCAATATGTCTATAGTTCAGAAATCCTATTCTAAAGAACAAGAAAGATACAAACATTTTCATATGGTGAGGAGTTACCAAATTTAAGTTACAAAAAAGGAAGGAGATAATGACAAAATAGGGTCCCACAAGAATGGGACGGTATATGATTAAGGGTAGAAGCAGGTGGCTGAGAACTGGAAAAGACCTTTCAAGTTGTTTGAAACAGGAGGAATAGAAGCAAGACAAAAAATTCAGAGAACTGGAGATCAAAATGAAAGTTGGGGGAACTCATATCTGATGACGTTGATCTCCTTAGAAAAGTAAGCAGCAAGAATTCTGCAGAGATATGGGGATGGAACTAGGGTCTTGAGAGAAGAAAACACCTGGAACAGCCCATGTGGAAGTGGAATCAATTAGAGGGTGAAATGAAAGGTTTACCAAGTATCCATGAGGGCCCAGCAGGAGGAAAAAAAAAAAATCAACTCAGTTCCCTGAATATCTACAACAAAAAAAGTTATTTATCCTAGGAGCCAAAGATAAGAGAATGACAGAGCTTTCTCAAGGTCAGGATTGGCCAGGTGGATCAGTGAAGGACAAGAGGTAAGAAAAACTAGGCAGTCCTGCTGAGTCAGCTTACGTGATGTCTAAGCTATGGAAATGATGCCAAGACCAGATGAACTGAGAAGACACAAAGGAGGCTGCGTTCCATAGGAGGGACAGATACTATGTTGGGTAGGAGGAAGAATGAGGGGAGAAAAAGTGATAGGAAGCCAAGGTCAAAGACAGTAACTCTTTGGGGTCTCAAATGTTAGAGGATAAATTGTTTCAAATTATGATGAGGTCCAAGACAAAGCCATGGCTGTAGACTAATTCTAACATTCATTGCGGGGGTGGGGGGGGGGACTCCATCCTAGACTGCACCATCCTTAATATATTCCTACCAGCATCAGTCTTTAGAGATCACTTACTTACCAATATGCCTCTGTTTAGGTACACCAATCACACTATCACTAGATCTTGTATATCCCACAGCACACATCAGTGACATGGCCATCTGAAGTTAGTCGAGATTGTGTCACCAGGGCTAGCTAGCCCACGTGGAACTCGAACCTCTCTGACATCAAACTCTCCTGAGAGTTGCACATGTAGAAAGATGGTATCATGATAGAATAGCACATAATATTCCTTATTACAGGATGGACATCATGACCCACAGCTATCGCTATTCTCTACTGTGGTAATGAGTGGATCCAACTTTACAAACAAGACAAAATTAGCTCTCCTTTCTTGCCTTTTGGACTCTAACCGATTGTACTGTCTGAAGACACAAACAACATTAAGCACTATTCCCTAAATGTATCATTTTCTTCCAAGGTGAAGATATAAGAAACACAGTTTTATTGCATCATAATTTTAGCTGCGATCTTTTAGCACAAGGCCTGTTCCAGCATGCCCTATCATCTTAAAGGCACAATTTAATTTTTAAGGGACTGCAGCAGCTAGAAACATGGATTGAACAGAGCAAATGACTCAGGAGAAAACAAAAAATGAGAATTTAATTTGTAAAAATAAATAAATTTTAAAAAGTAGTCTAACTAGTTCAAACAAATGATATAAAATTTAGACATTCTAAAATCGGCATTTTAATAATATTCTGATTACGTTCCAAAATCAAATAAAACATCCAGATATGAAACTGTCATTTTTCAGAGGGCTATTAAAGACATGCAAGGAATTCTTTATGCATGTCTTTATATTCTTTATTTTAAAAATACTTTAAATTTTTTAAAAGAGCAATCAAACATCTAAATATTAGATTGTTAAGCCACAGGAAAACTGATATTCATCAAGTGCTGTAAATTCTCCAAATACAGATTCCATGAAATTATCTGCTCCAATAAAGGGAAGAAGAGGTACAAGTATTAGACCAAAAAAGATACAAATAACCCCAAGACTATATAATGTATATTTACATATATTTTATATAACTAAACACCCTCCCCCCAAATATTATGTAATTAAGTAATTTCAAGCATCAGGACCAATGTCTAGGCTTTCTGACAATCTATAAATAATAATTAGGATGGTTTTTATTCTACTACATCTTATATATAGGGGTCCAGAAAAGTAACATCTAACCAATAATCTATTTATTAAGACCTTCTACGTACAGTAGCAGAAAGTATCCAGCAACACAGCTATTCCAGAGCTCATCAGAGGTTGTATAGAAGTTATCTACACATATTTGATAATACAAGGGGCAGAAATGAATGGGACAACCCATAGACAAAGAAGAGCAAGAAGGAAAAAACCCAAAGCCAAACTGTGAATCAGTGGTTCTCAGGTTTTAAGAAGCTTCTTAAATTAAACAGTCTACCAGACTCCATCCCTGAGAATCTGATTCAGAATATTTGGGGTGGGGCCCAAGCAAATGGGCTTTGTAACAAGCACTTCAGATGATTCCAAAGCAGGTGCTGTGTGGACCAGCTTTTGAGAAACATGACCCAGTAATAAAAAAAAAGGAAAGGTTGATACATTGGACCTTACCAAAATTAAAAATGTTTGCTCTATGAAAGACCCCATGAAGAGGATGAAAAGACAAGCTATAGACTGAAAAAAGTATCTGCATGTCTGAATAAACTCTGTGGATTGTACCAATGTCAATTTTCTGGTTTTGCCTTATACTATAGTCATGTAAGATGGTCCCTTTGGGGAAAACTGAGTGAAGGGTACATGGGACCTCCCCGTACATTTTTTGGCAATGTCCTGTAAGTCCACAATCAACTCAAAACAAAAAATTTTTTAAAAAATGACTACCTGTCTGTCTAGCTATCTATCACACTGATAACAAGTTGGTGGGTTATATTACAGCCGGAAATGTTATTTATTTTAAAGAACTGTAGTCCAGCAAAGCTTGTAATTTACAACTGTGAAATCTTCAACAATGTTAACCTGAATGGCACAGGCATTCTCTCCTTATTAATTCAGATATAAGCGCAAAAGTTATTATTGCTGTTGTCATTATTATTAACATTTCACTTTCTGAAGTAGTGTTATAACATGTACCATAGAAACTGAGTAAATTATATGACTTCAGATGTACGTGGTAATTAACATGAAGAACTGTTATGAAAATATTCTTATTTTCTCCTATTAATGTAATACTGAGTGAACATTAGTTTTTAAGACTTTATGATTTTAAGACTTTATGATTAGTATTATAATCTATAATCTATAATACTATAATCTGGCACTAGAGAACTGTTACTGTCTCAATATATAAAACTGTGTCAGCAAGAGTATTTTCAGTGTCTCTAGAATTCAGTGTCTCTATTATTGTAAATAATAATACTAACTAATTACTAGTAATCATAAGGGAATTACTATGTGCCAGATACTGTGCTACTAATCTCATCACAAGTGGATCATCTTTCTTAATACACACAACAACCCATGAGGTAGGTACTGTTATGAAAGATGGGTAAAGAGAGAGATTAAATAGCTTGCCCATGGCCAGATCTCCCATGATGTTAGAACTCATGCTACAACTACTGAACATCCACCTGAAATCCCCGTCACTGCCCCCACCACGTCATCACCACCCTACATTCCCAGAGGATGAGGGATCCCCCCCCAGGTCTGCTCTGAAAATGTCAGAGAAATTAAGGGCTCTGGCTTCTGATAAGGTTTTAATTTGACACCAAATATTTTAACAACCAACTAGAGTAAATAATAATGTCAACAGTAATTCCAGTTACTGTGAGTGGATTAACAGTGAAAACAGAATTGCCAGACATGAAGGTGTCCTGCTTGCAGCCCACTGAGAAGCCTCGACCTATGCAGAGGAAGCAGCCATGATAAAATAAGGCCAAGCAAACCCGACAGGCCAAGCTTCAGGAGAGCAAGGCCATTTAACAGGAATTAGAAATTCATCAACGAAGTGGCTGTTATCTGATTTCTAATTTCACTTTTACTGCGTATTTTGTTTCTGAAGCCGATTCAAGGATTCCCGTTGAGTATTTTCTCAATTTTTTTTTTCTGAAAGGCGAGGCCCTGATTCCAAACTTAAAGACTGAAGAAGTAAACCTTGCTACTCTTACACTCAGAATATTAAACATGTTTCTTCAATCAGCTGTTTTGAAAGTGCTTGAAGAATTGTAAGATGTGAAAAATATTAATTTACAGTTCCCAATATTATGAAAACGAATACATTCCAGGCAGCACACCATGGACAGTTTCTAGTCAAGCCATTAGGAAATCTTTTTTATATAATGATTTGTTATCCAATGTCAGTAGCAATTTCAAATTATCTGATCGTTAAAAAAAAATCAGATGTGGTGAGTCACTGTGAAATGTTTCTCACAGCAGTTAAACAAGAAGACCTGAGGCCCAGGAGGAGGTCCTACCACCACTACACTGAATGGAAAGGTTCTAAGGAAGGGTATTGCTGGGGCTATTTTTGCAAGACCAGTTTGGAGCTGTTAATCCAGAAAAATGTATTGGGCTGAATGGAAACTCAGTGTTCTGGAAATAAAGAACAATACCTCATGTGATTTTAAGACAATAGAAAAAAGGCAGATGTAACATGCTATTCAAACCCTGAGAGTAACGAGCTAGGTAACTCAGTTTCCTCCTCTATAAGAAAATCATAAGAGTGGCTAATAATTAGTTAGTGAGCTGAGGCAAGGGTACTACTAACCTTCATACTTAACCATGACAACCGCCTTATAACATAGGTACTATATCCCATTTTACATATGAGGAAACTGAAGCTCTGATAGGTTCAGTAACTTCCAAGATCATACAGCTGGGAGTGCCAAATCTAGAATTCAAATCCAAGCACTTTGAATCCAGAGCCTTCCCCTCCCTTAGCCATAGTGCCCTATGCCTCTTGGATTAGAGGTGTCCGAACTTACCTCTTTCAAGTGAAGGCACTCGTGAGAAAGCACCATAAATTACTGATTTTGTAAATTTAAACGTAATAGATATCTTTATGTGATATCAAGTTATCTTAGGTAGATTTTAGAATAGGCAAACAGCAAAACATGGTAAACATTTAAGGAAAACATACAAGAAAAACTTCAAATAGAGGAAAGCTATACTGTAATTTATTTTGTCTGTGAAGTGAGAAAAGTTACTATTGTTTTACCCAGTTTATGGCTCTGAACCCCAGAACAACTGTGTCCAGTCATAGGTGGTGGGAGCACAGTTCAAGAAACCTTAAAATGGATGTCAAAGACGTAAATTTGAACAAAGATTAACCTCTTATTTGTTTAAATTTATTAATATGTTTAATCGATTTGCAGGGATTTAAGAGGATGTTATAGATGGTGAGGATGTGGGCAAAGGACCACTCATGAATTGTTGTGGGTGGAAATGTACATAGATATTCACTGTGGTGCTAATTATAAAACAAAGTAGAAGCAATGGAAATATCCCCACAACAGGAACTGATTAACTTACAGGATGCTATGTAGTCTTTAACAATGCAGATCTATATTACTGACATGAAATGTATTTGTGCTGTAAGTTAGACAGGAAAGGCAGACTACAAAAGAGCAAGAAAGTATAATTTCATTAAAAAATATTTATAGTCTAGGTAGTAGACATATCAAAGTGTTAATGGCAATTATCTATGTAGAATGGAATTGGGACAGTTATATACTCATTCTTTGAACAATCTTACCTAAGGCTAAGTCCTGCCTTCCACAAATGTGCCACACAAAGCCTTCTTCACTTCAAAGGAGGATGGTCAGGGCTGATCTTAGTAACTCGAATTCACTCTGGCACCTTTCAAGTTTACACATATTTCATAACATCTTTAATACTTCCTTAGGCATTATATGATTCCATATTTCATCTATTCGACTTTTCCAAGGAACCCAATATGCCAATGAAATACTAAAACCAAGCCTAAGCCATAGGTTGCAAACTAAATCAAACTGCACCCATCTTTTGTGGTGAGA
Source organism: Delphinus delphis (assembly GCF_949987515.2). NCBI lineage: Eukaryota > Metazoa > Chordata > Mammalia > Artiodactyla > Delphinidae > Delphinus > Delphinus delphis. The sequence continues at coordinate 54,881,638 of NC_082689.1, forward strand.
TTGCAAATTGTCCTCAGTGTCCATTCTCTCCTTCTTCCTTTCAGGAACAGAACTTCCTCCACCACCCCACCGCCACAAATTTTAGCTTGGCACAGGTTCAGCCAGCCAGTCTACAGTGCCCAGCCTCCCTTGCAGCTAGGTATGGCCACTCAGCTCTCTCTACTCAATGGGATCTGAGCAGAAGGATGTGTGCAATTCAGCCTTTAAAAAAGGAAATTGCTTGCCCACTATACTCCTCTCTCCCCAGCTCTCAATCTTCCTACAGGTAGGATGCAAAAGTGGTCCTAATCAGCTAGCTTCTACTCTGTAGATGAAGTCAATACTACAAGTGATTGGAGAGCAACAAGGTAATAGACAGTTGTCTCTGAATGGCCTCTATATCTGTGGTTTTCAAACTTCAGTGTATACTACAATCACCTGCATGACTTGTTAAACCCAGAGTGTTGGGCCCATCTCCAATTTCTGACTTACACTTTGCATTTCTATCAAGTCCAAGGTGATATTAAGGCTCCCAATCTGGTGGGAGATGCTGGGGGAGCACATCTTGCTAACTAATGAACTAGAACTGCTCTTTCATTAGGATGGCCACTAGCCACATGTGGTTACCGAGCCCTTGAAAGATGGCTAGTGAGACTGAGGAACTGAATCTTTAATATTATTTAATATTAATTATCTTAAATACCAATGCTTGATTCAGTTAATGGAAAACTTTTAACTGTGTTTAGAACATCTTGGGTATGTGAAACTACTTTTTCAACTGTATATTTTATGAACTCTCAGATCAAGTACTTCTGATGAAAATTTAGTGTCTGAGTTGATATGTGCTATAAGTATAAAATACATATAAGACTTTGAAGACTTACTAAAATGAAAATATAAAATATTTCATTAATAATTTCTATATTGATTATGTGCTGGAATATTTGATTATATTGAGCTAAGTAAAATATATTATTAAAATTAATTTCACTTTTTTCTTTTTTAATGTGGCTACCAGGAAATTTAATATTGTAACATAAGTGGCTCACATTATATTTTTATTCAATGGCGATGATCTAAATTATTATGTGAATGAGGGAGAGAAAGTGAGAGAGAGACCTTCTATCTTGTATGAACAGTTAGTTTTGTTTGCAGTCTCTTTGTAATAGTTACTTAGCCTGAAGCCTGTTATCCTCCTATGAAAAATATACAATTTCCAAATTTCTGGTGGTAAATGTGCTCTGCTACTGTTCCCTTTCTACTCATCCTAATCCTTTTTCTTGTTTTATTCAACCTCAATTGCACAGAATTGGGTTAATCACCATCTTTGATATGAACACATTCACATCCCTGGGCCACACATGCTGCCCTCATTCACTCATTCTTCATATCTAATATTGTAATATGCAACCATGAACAATAACTGTGACAATAACTTATCTACCCAAATAGCCCTCCCAGTCTCATCCTCCTGGTTCCCACTACTTGAGGTAACAACCATCCTGAATCCCGCACTCAATATTCTACTGCTTTCCTTCCTATACATTATCATCTCATCTACATGTATTCCTAAAAACTATGGTTATGATTTTAGTTGCTTTTAAATTTCGAGAAAAGAGCACTATATGTAATATTTTTAGAATTTTTTCATTTTATATTGTTAAAACATCTATGCTGCAACTCTTTCATTATACTTTATTTTGACTGGCATATCTCCCACTGGGTGAATATACAACAGTTTACTCATCCACTCTCTTGCCCACAGACATCGGGGGTTTCCCAGGTTTCTGATGTTGTGTTCAGTGCTACCATAAATATTTCTGTACATATGTGCAAGAATTTCTTTTACATATATACTGGGAAGCAAAATGTTGGAAATGTGGTAAACTTTATGAGATAATGCCAGAACCATTTTCTAAGGTAGCTGTACCAATTTATTAGCAGGGTATGAGATGCTCCAGATCCCCATCCACCCTAGCACTTGATATTAACACACCTTTCAATTTTTCCAATTGAATGGGTATAAAATGGTACCTCATTGTGGCCCTGAGTTGTATTTCCCTCCAAATCACAAACGATATTGAACATATTGGGACTATTTCTTGGCCATATGTACTTCCTTGTCTGTATCTATAAAATACCCATTCATATCCTTTGTCCATTTTTCTAGTGGGCTATTCATGCCTTTCTCCTTGACTGGTTGGACTTCTTTGTATATTCTACTAATCCTTTCATCTTTTGTGTGTCTAGTATAATGAACCCCATGTACCCATCACCCAATTTCAAAAATGATCAATTCATGGTCAGTCTTGTTTCATCTATACCCCTATTTCCCCTCCGTTCCAACAAATTATATTGAAGCAAATAACAGGCATCGTATAATTTCAATAATGCTTGTTTAGATTTTAAAAACTCTTAATTTTAATATAGTCCAATTTGTCAATCTTTCTTTTATAGTAAATGTTTTTTGTGTCTGAAGAAATCTCCTTTGAAGACTAAAAGTCTAAAAAAAATACAACCTTAGGAAATCCCTTCCTATGACCAAGTTTAAAGTCTTAATGTTTTGTGGGGTTTTTTCTGGCATTTAAGACTTTGATCCTTCTGGAGTTTATTTATTTATTTATTTATTGGTATAGGGTATGAAGTAAGGATCTGTTTTCATCTTTTCTCCTAAGGATAACCATTTATTCTCTGCTCTATTTACTGAATAGTCCTTCCTTTTCCTACTGATCTGAAATATACCAAAGTTCTAAACCTGTGTGTAGGCATGTGTTATGGTCTGAACTGTGTTCTCTCAAAATTCATATGTTGACGCACTAACCCGCAACGTGACTGTAATTAGACATACAGCCTTTAAGGAGGTAAAATTAAATGAGGTCATAAGGGTGTGGCCCTAATCCAATAGGACTGGTGTCCTTATAAGAAGAAGAAAAGACACCAGGGGAGTACATGCACAGAGAAAAAGCCATGTGAGGACACAGCATGAAGGCAGTCATCTGCAAGCCAAGGACACAGTCCTCGCCAGAAACCAACCCCGGCATTACCTCGATCTTGAACTTCCAGCCTCCACATCTGTGAGAAAATAAATTTCTAATGTTTAAGCAACTCAGTCTGTGGTGTTCTGTATGGCAGCCCTAACAGACTAATACAGCATGTTTCTGGGCTTTTTATTTTATTCCACCGGTCAATTACCTGTCCTAGTGCCAGTACCACATTAAATTTCTATAACTTCAGGGCTTCCCTGGTGGCGCAGTGGTTGAGAGTCCGCCTGCCGATGCAGGGGACGGGGGTTCGTGCCCCGGTTCAGGAGGATCCCACGTGCCGCAGAGCGGCTGGGCCCGTGGGCCATGGCCGCTGAGCCTGCGCATGCGGAGCCTGTGCTCCGCGACGGGAGGGGCCACAGCAGTGGGGGGCCCGCATACCGCAAAAAAAAAAAAAAAAAAAAAAAAAAATTTCTATAACTTCATAACAGGTCTTGATATATGGTAGGGCAAGTTCATTCTCCTTCCTCTAACCTTATACATATTTTTAAGGTCCAACTCAGAATTAACTTAGTCTACAACAGAGTATCACTGATCCCTCTTCTCTTTAAACCTTTTGCATTTGACTGGCACCACCACGCTCAAGCCTCATTGAGTTTTAGATTGTTCCCCATACATGTTCTATGGGTAATGGTCTCATACCTAGTATAAGGATCAGTAAACGTGTTGGTCACACAGGAGATGCTCAATGAAACTGTTATTTTACGGTTCACAATGAGAGCAGAAGTATTTCTACTGCGACCACTAACAATGCCAGAGCTTCAGCTGGTAGGGAGCTGAGATTCCTGAATTCTTCCTACTTTTCACGGAAAAAGAATAGTGCAGAAGACCCAGCACTGGAGAAAGAGGATTAACTGTTTAACTATGAAAAACACTATAGAAGGGCTTCCCTGGTGGCGCAGTGGTTGGGAGTCCACCTGACGATGCAGGGGACACGGGTTCGTGCCCCAGTCTGGGAAGATCCCACATGCCGCGGGGCAGCTGGGCCCATGAGCCATGGCCGCCGAGCCTGCGCATCCGGAGCCTGTGCTCCGCAACGGGAGAGGCCACAACAGTGAGAGGCCCGCGTACCGCAAAAAAAACAAAAAAACAACAACAACAAAACACTATAGAAGTCAAATTTATCTTGAAAGAGGCTAGGAGCAGTCATTCCATCATTTACTCAAGACATAATTCCCTACTACAGGCCAGACACCTGGCTAGATGCTAGGGAGACCAAGACAAATGAAAGGAAGTTCATAATCCAAAGGACCTGAAGTTTAGAGGGGGAGAGACGCGCCTAAAGAAATGACAGCAATTGTAGAATATGCACTAGACTGGATGTAGCACAAACAAGGGAGTAGTCAACTGGGAAAATCATAAGACTGATTGGTGTTCCTGTTCTACTGCCAGTTCCTACAAATGGCATTCTTTCATAAATAACTTCTCTTCTAAATGCTTACGCTCTCAAAGGGTAAAAGAGATCCTTAGAGAACAGAGGAAAGTTGCACACCATACTAGTTCTTCTCCATTTGCCACCCACTTCCAGAACCATTATCCAACCTTCTCTTGCCCTTCCCTGTGCTCCAGGAAGCTGACCTCTACAGACTGCATCACCCAAGATCCCTTACCTCTAGCTTCCAGATGGATGTGGCTAACAGAAGACACCAGCAGGAGATCAGAGAAGAGAGGAGAGGAGAGGAGAGTCAAGGTATTTACACTCATCCCCATCTCCCTGCCTGTTTCTGTCCTGGCTATAGCTGTTTCTACACTTACAGCTCCATGGCCAGAGCTTTCACTCACTAGGTCCCAGGAACAATGCTTCCTTCCTTCCTTGTTCCTTCTGACCTAGAGACAGTCAACAGTTTCCACAGTTGCTAGCTCCAGGGTACTTGGGGGTTCTCTGGATCCTGTCTTTACCTCTTTCAATCATTCCTTCACTAAATGCTCCTCAGTTAAACCTTTAGAATATGCCATCCTTTACCCGCCAGTTCTCTGACTGAAACCATGATTACCTGCAACTGCAAAATCCAATCTCTAGAAAATATCTGAGCAAAGCTTAAGTTTTCCAAGGGCCTGAAATCTGGACAACACTGTCACTGTCCAACACTGACTGAAGGACTACCTTGGACAGCACATTTTATCAAGTGTTAAATGTGCCAGTTTCAACTGGAGTAAAATTTGCATCTCTCTTGCACCTGGTTTGAGATCTGAAAAAGGGGGGCTCTTAAGAGCAGTTCTGGGTATCTCAGGAGTGAGTCACAGACTTTTTTTTTAATAGGACGAATTAAGCACCTGACTGAGGGTTCTGAGAGTAGAGAATGGTCAGCTCACTGGTATCCCCAGCTAGGCTTTCTTCCCAGGATCACGCAATGCCTTTCTACCTGAGCCTGCGTTCCGCTTATTTGAGCAGCTAAAACACTGCTTCCTGTCATAATAACCATCCTGGAATATTGTAGATGTTTTGTTTAAAAAAAAAAAAAGGACTTTAACCACACTAGTTTCAAATCTGTAATGGTTTTGATTCATGAAAGTAACGAGTAAAAGTGTGTCCTATGATTTTGAGTGGCGTCATTCTGATTCCAGAAAAATCATTCATGATTTATTCAGGCTACAATGGAGAGTACTGGAAAGAAAACAACATTAGTTCCTTAAAGCAGAGTTGATCAAATACATCATATACACAAGTCTGTTTCAGTGAAAAAAATATTTTTATTGTATACTTCTCAGAAGTCTCCACTATTCTTTTTTTAATTAAAAAAAATTTTTTTTTTGGCTGCATTGGGTCTTCGTTGCTGCACGCAGGCTTTCTCAAGTTGCGGCAAGCGGGGGCTACTCTTTGTCGCTGCGTGCGGGCTTCTCATTGTGGTGGCTTCTCTTGTTGCGGAGCACGGGCTCTAGGTGCGCGGGCTTCAGTAGTTGTGGCACACAGGCCCAGTAGTTGTGGCTCGTGGGCTCTAGAGTGCAGGCTCAGTAGTTGTGGCACACGGGCTTAGTTGCTCCACGGCATGTGGGATCTTCCTGGACCAGGGCTCGAATCCCTGCCCCCTGCATTGGCAGGCAGATTCTTAACCACCGGCGCCACCAGGGAAGTCCCTCCACTATTCTTTTTGTCTCCCCAGATATTCATTTATTGACCACAGATCGTCTTCCTAAGCATAACTTTTCAGTCTTCATTCTCAATGCCTTTCTGCTCACTCTGGGCTATAGTGTTTTCTTATGCATGAACCATTTGCTCGTATTTATTATTTGATTTCTACCACTGACTTCAATGCAACCTTCTCCTTCCAGCCTCTCTTCTTCCCTGTTCTCTTGATTCCCTTTTTTCTTTCCTTCATTCTCTCCCTTCCCTGAGTTCATCATCAGATCATAGCATAAACCTCACCTGCCCTCAATGTTAGTAGAGTGTCCTAAAACAGACAAATGTACTTCTGTTGCTACTCTAAGGACAGAGTTCCTCCCTTCAGATGTGGCATTCCCACTGGGACTTGGGGCGTTCAATTAGAAGCAAGTGAGGTTACCCAGGCAACCGCTCCAAATTGTCCTAGGATGCCTGGCAAGCATGTTTTACGCAGCCCGATATGAAGGTCACACTAGCCAACCCTGTGACAGTTAAAGGCTCAGTCTCTGTGCAGTCAGCCAAGGGCTCAGGGAGCATCCATCAAGATAATCTCATAACATTTGCATAATCGTAAAACTGTCAGGCTCCCAAAGCCACAAGGACCCACGCAAACAGACTATTTCGAAGAGCCAAAGATATTAGCTTAGAGAAGGAACACAATAGGTGAGTGTGCTAAAATCATGAAAAAGAACACTTTACAAACCAACCAGATGGAATCCAATCACTCAGCTGGTGAAAACACTTTACTCAGTTTCTCAAATGATTCAGGAAGAGTTCTACCCCGAGGCAAGGCAATAAATGGAAGGGCCTGGAAAAAGTCACTCTGTATCCTTTTACTTTTCATAATTCCCTTAGATCAGAAGTGTTTAAAACATTATTCTCAAATAGCAAGACTCAACATTGAAAAACATGCTCATACCCACCAAATTAATGTTATACTTGACTAAGTCTCAATCAAAATTCCAATTTAGTAGGGAAAATACCTACAATGCAGAGAAGAAATCCATGTCCCTCACACATGAAGTGCTCTCACAAAACAGCAGCCAAGACAGGAATATTCCTATAGAAAAATGGGAAAAGCGAACTAGCCAATTGACCACAAAATTCAAATGGCCAATACAATACAGAGAAATGCTCAGTCTGAAAAACAAAGATGCAATTTAAAACAATGAGAAACCACCTTTCACGTAACAGATGAATAAGGAATCAGAATAAACTTTTGGGAAAGCACTCTAGTAACAAGTCTCCTAAGCCTTCAACATAGGCTCTGCTTTGATCTAATAAATTCTATATTTAAGAGTTTATCTTAAGTGTATAATCAGGCAAGTGCCCAATCATGTGTACAAAGATGTTGATCGCAGTATTGCTTATTATAGCAAAAATAAGGACACAACCAGCACAGGCTTCACAGCCATTCTAAGTGATGATGTAAATATAGTCACCAATATGGAACAGTAGTTCAAATACTTTCTCTGGTTGCAGCAAGGGGTAAGGAAAGGGAGAGGTTTATAAAGTAGCATGTGTCCATTTTTTTAGAAAATAAGTAAATGATATATAGGAAAATAAATCCTAGGGAAGAAAATATGGGTATTTAACACCAAATGTTATCTGGGTATTTAACACCAAATCTGGAGAGTGGGATTATGAGTGATTTTTATTTCCTGGGGGAGGTTCTATCTTAATTTTTTTTTCTGGCATGAAAAATACTACCTCTCATAACATTTAGTTTGAAGTGTTAAAAAGAAATTGTAACTACCTTTCATGCATACCAAGACTGTTTTATTTTTTTCAACAAATTTGCTTTAGGTCAGCATTATTAAACCTCTTCGTAAAATGTGAGTCTCTACGAATTAGAATATAGAAGGTCCTTAAACATCTATGGATTTTAGGTAGATGGATGGACAAGAGACTAAAATGACATCACCAGCATCAATTCCTAGAAGCCAAGATGGTACCTGAGAAAGCTGCAGCCTAGGGTTGCTCCCTGACATAACCACAGAATCAGAACTTCATGGGGTTAGAAGGGAACATGCTACAAACCATCACTGGTTACAGGCTCCATAAGGGTGATTTTCTTAGCAAATGTCTTCCTTCCTTCCCCTGCAATCCCAATGCACACCACAGAAAAACAGAAAAAAGCCAACATTGTAACAGAGAACGTGGGATCTGCAAGTGGGATCTAACAGAGGATTTTTCAACCAGGGCCCCGTGGAGGTTTACTCTAGTGGGGACAGTTTAAATGCTGTGCCTATGAGGGGTCACTTGACAGTATAGATCTGGGCTCAGGAAAGCAAAACCATTCATTTTCACCTGTTCTGCCAAGTAAAATTATCTCAAGTTTGCTACTTCATGCATCATCAATTGTGAGACCAGCTCCCTTCCACCCCCCCAAAACATGGCTGGCTGACTGAATCAATCATCCTATGAGTATCACTCACTAATCAAAGCCACACCTTTGCAAACTCAACCCACGTCTCTGTAAGAATACACTGTACTTGACTGATAGACAGTATTAACTTTTATCCTTAAACTGAAGATCAACTGATGTCATTACGGGGCTATTTAGAAGTTTATTACTTGGAAAAGGAGAGTGAAAATTTTATAACACACACACACACACACACACACACACACACACACACCCCCAACAAACAGGTTTAGGACTAAACCATCTTAGAATTTACATTTCCAAGAAAGCACACTCATAGCTTCATCTACCCTTGCAGGGTAGATGCAGGGTGCATCCTTCAATAATGACAGACTCATTTATTAACAGGCTATGTATTCAGTTTACAATGCATTCCTTCAAATAGTACTGTGTGCTTATTAGGTATTCCCTAGTGATGCTTCTACCCCACACTAAGATAGCTGACAATACTCCATGCCCATCCAAATTGAACCGATGCCCCTCAAATTCTTTATTTTTATTCAGGTTTATGTTTCTTCTTTTCTTTTTCTTTTCTCTCTTGTTTTCTTAGGCATTTGCTAAGTGGCAATCTCTCAGCTGTGCATAATCGGGACTTCCAAAGGCCTGTTGTGTGGTGGTTAGAATTTACAGTCAATGTGAATAGTCTAGTTGAAATAGCCAAGCCCCAGAATGGAGGGGAGACAAAGAGGTTCTTTACCACAGGGATTCCTTGCGCTGCCTCCGTGGGCTGAAGAGTCAATTACCGCTGATCTAAACCCATAAGGGAGCCAGCATTCTGGGGCAGAACCTGGCTTAATGGATACAGTCCAGTTATCCCACAAGAGCAATTTTTTTTTTCAGATGCTTTCACTGCTCAGCCACACACTCTCAACTTCCTGTAACTGCATTTTCCCATGGAGTGTCTCAGCAGCATGCAAAAATCCAAAATCAACAGGAAAATCCCACCTCAGGAGATAATCCTAATGTCAGCAAAAGAAGCAGAACCACAAGCGACAGTAAGGCTATGTATACAACGCAACTGATGATGCTTCTGCAGCATCACATTTTACTTCTAAAAAGATGTTTTAATTTCTTCATTTTTCTCTATAAAATAGAAGAAGAATATGAAATATATTTTATAAACAAAGGTATCAAATTCCAGTTAGAAGTTTGCTCATTTTTCAACTTAAATACTTCCCATTAATCCAAGATAGTCAATTAGCACAACAGAACTTCGTTTCTTGGCCAAGTCTTGGCCAAGCCTGTTCATCCAAGCTTTCGGTTATGTGTACACCCAGATTTCATCGGCACACGGCAGTCATTCTATTGGAGCTGCGTGGGAGCAGTGTCCCCATGATCAGCTCGTAGACCATATCGCGTGACTTCATCCTCTGCCAATGTCTCTGTCCCCTTTCCTAGGCACTCAAAATCTGAAAACTTTCAGAATTAACTATATTCCCACATTTCTGAAATCTTCATAATACTAGTTAGGAGAATGTCCTGCATTTGCGCCTTGGAATAGCATTGCTCAGATGGCACTAGGGTGATGGTGGAGGTAGTTATTTAAATCCATCCATCCTGCTAGGATTTATTGTCCACAGTTCGGCATATTGAAGATGACATGTCACAAGGTCACTAATTGCTCGTGACATGTGAGGTTTACCGCTGGAACCTCTGAATATGAAATGGGTCTTGGATTTAATAGTGCATAATTAGTTCCTGTTCCACTCCAAACGGAGAATCTTGCGGAAAGGGGTCCGATGGGATGGCTTTCAGCAGCAACATGTGCTCATTATAGATAACTACTCACTAAGAACCAGCCATTCAGATGCTGACATAAAACTCAGCTTTCCCTCCCCCCACTACTAGTGTAATAAGCAATACGAGACTCATTATCTGTGGCTCCCTACTGATACTCATCTAAATGTCACCCTTGGACCCTAAGGCACTATCTGTAGAATCTAATTGTTAATGGAACTAACACCCATGGGCTTTATAGTAGGACTGAAACACCACAAGTTTAGAAATTCACCTTGGATTTTGAAACTTGGCTTTGCCACTTACCATTTTTGATTTTAGGTAAATTGTTCAACTTCTGTGCTTCAACTTCCTATTCTGTAATATGGAGATTAAAAACACCTGCTCCAAAACACTGTGAGGATTCAATGTGACTATGGATTCAGGCCATGTATTCCTTGCAAGAAGACCACTGAAATGATGCTGTGCTCTTTTCAGTACATCACATCAGGAGGCACAGGATGTCGGATCACCCCAACACTGACGGTGTTAACCTTGACCACCTGGACAACTATGTGTCTGCCAGTCTTCACCATTTCCTTCTTTGTAATTAATGAGTATTTTGTGGAAAATACTATGAGACTATGCCAATATCTGTTCTTCATCAAACCTCCACCCATCCATTGACAATTCCTGCCTTCATCAATCATCACTGTGATGTTTTTTGCCAAATGATGATTTTCCTGTTTTCTACCCATCTACATATATTGGTTGGCATTCTCCTGTAAGTAAGAGCTTACCCTCCCCCATTCCCATTCGTTTACTGATCAATATAGATTCATTAAATCTTATTTCAGTTCATGGTTTATAATATATTACCACATTATTTATTTTAATGCTCCAATTTTTCCAGATTTGATCCGTGACAGCCCCTTGCACTTGCCTTTTTGGAAAGCAGATTTAGTGAATACAATTTCACATACCCAGAGGTATGTTCAGTGCCAAAAAAACTCTGCTTTTTCAATTTGATTTGGGAGGTGTAAGACAACACAGAAATCATTCATGAATGTTAGCTTTTTTTTCTTTTCCAATATCTACTAGCTGACATTCATCTTTAATTATAGGGTTTCCCTGGTGGCGCAGTGGTTGAGAGTCCGCCTGCCAATGCAGCGGACACAGCTTCGTGCCCCGGTCTGGGAGGATCCCACGTGCCGCGGAGCGGCTGGGCCCGTGAGCCATGGCCGCTGAGCCTGTGCATCTGGAGCCTGTGCTCCGCAACGGGAGAGGCCACAACAGTGAGAAGCCCACGTACCGCAAAAAAAAAAAAAAAATTATAAGCAGACCTCTTAGAATCCACTGTCAGGTAACTTTCAAAATGGAGTACCTATATTATCCTCTATAAAAAGATAGAAGACCTAAAAAAGAATCTTAGACACCAAGCATCTTCTTCAAACATCTTCCTTTGTTCAGGACACTCCTTAGGTGATCTCATACAGGCTAGAAGTCACACTGGCATCTCAACTGACATGAGATAATGGGTGTAACTCACCAGACCTAGTACAGAAGCTCAGTCGGTGGCAGGTGTTACCTTTCATCTTTTTACCTGCCTCAGCACTAAATATCCATTCCTCCTCTGGTACCATCCACCCCCATTACTCATCTTGTCATAGCCCCCATCTTTAGAGCAATAAACCTCAACGTCACCTTCAAATCTTCTCTCTCCCTCACTCAGTTGATAAACACTGCTAGTGCTAGAATCTAGCTTCTAGTTTAGACTCCTGCCCTTAACATTCTCTCCTTCCCTCACTTCCACACCAGATTCCTCTACCTAAATAATATGAACGTGCCCCTCCTCAACAGAGAGGATCCAGCCAAATAAAGATGGATCCCCAAGCTTGGCACTCAGGGCACTTCACACACTGGCACCAAACCACATCTACATAGCATTCCATACTGCAACCCCACTGAACTCCAGGCCTGCAATTATTTGATTACCTATTTGTCTACTTAAATCCACTACAAGGCTTCAACATATAAGGCGGTATTGTGCCTCTTCTTGTATCTCCACTGCCCAGCTCTGTGCTCAGTAAATGTTGGCTGTGTTAATAAATAAAAAGTCACCTGAGAAGACACAGTTGTCCACCTGTTAGAACACTACACACAAAAGAGCCAATTTTCCTAGAATTTTATTATTGATTCACACTTGAGGTAGTAACAAATTTGTTTTGGATAGTAGAGTAATGAGGTTATTTGGAATACTTCAGCAGAACAGGTAAAAATCTCTTTAAAATAGGCATTATTTCCATAGCAAATAAGAAGCCCACTGAATAAATATTTAATTACCATTCTCCATCCCAGAAGTGTCAAGTTTGGTGGGGTTTTTTGTTTTTTAAGTTAATTATGTTTTTAAACTGGTGCTTTGCATCAAAGTTTTCTTTGATGGTCAACTTTATGTGTCAAGTTGGCTACAGGCTACAGTTTCCAGTTATTCAATTTAATCTAGGTGTTGCTCTGAAGGTATTTTGTAGATGTAATTGAAGTCCATAATCAGCTGACGTTAAGTATGGAAGATATCCTAAATAATCTGGGTGGTCCTGCTTCAATCACTTGAAAGGCCTGAAGAGTGGAGCTGGGGCTTCCCTGAAGAAGAAATTCTGCTTGTGAACAGCAGCCTTCCTGTGCCCCATGCCCAAGAATTCCAGCCTGCCCTTCCTGACCTCCTGCCTTACGGATGTCGCACTTGCCTAGCTGGCCCCTTCAATCACGAGAAGGCTGATTCCTGCAATAAATCTCTTCTCTCCTACTGGTTCTGTTTCTCTGGTAGAACCCTGACAGATACAATCTACTTCTAGAATAGAGGGCGACAGAGTGCAACAGCTGAACAGTTAACAAGATCTAAATAAGGCTTTCACAGTATTGCTTCATTATGGAGTGGGAAGTGTTCAAGTCCTAGAACATCAGATACCCCATATTCAAACCTAAGTGCAAATACACATAACATATGCCACAGCTTCTGTCCAACCGTATTCATTATACATTCATTTGACAAATATTTGTAACGAGAGGCACTGGGGAGTGAATGGTGAGCCAGACAGGCATGGTCCCTGCTCTCAGGGAGTTTACAGGCTAGTAGGAGAATCAGGCATCAAAACAGTAATTATACAAATGCTCATTCAATTATAATTATGATGAGTGCTAGGAAGTACAGGATACTGTTGGCATATTTAGTAGCGGAATCTAATCAGTTGGGGAGGGCTTTTGGAAATGTCGCTGAGGAATGACACTGCAGCTAAGACTAGAAGGGTAGGTAGGCAGTAGCCAGGCAGAGCATAAGAGGAAGTGCATCCCAGGTCCAGGGAACTATCTGTACAAAGGCCTTGTGCAGGGAAGGACCTAGATGATTTCAAGCACCTGAAAGATGGCCAGTGAGTCTGAGCTGTCGTGAATTAGGGATAAGAGCATACAAGATCAAATGGCCTGAGGGCTTGCCTGGTGGCGCAGTGGTTGAGAGTCCGCCTGCCGATGAGTCCGCAGAACCTGATGAGGTCAAATAGGGAAGGAGTACAGGGAGGGAAGAAGACCTAAGACAGGGCCCTGGGAGCACAGACATTTTAAGTGGGTGGAAGAAAATCCTGAAGAGGAGCAGTCGAGAAGACCCACGTTCACAGAGTGCACATTCACTTACACAAGAAACTTTTCCAGGAGCCATTTTAGTTCAGCCTCCACATTCAAAAAGGTGTACATTGGGCTGCGCTGGTGGCGCAGTGGTTGAGAGTCCGCCTGCCGATGCAGGGGACACGGGTTCGTGCTCCGGTCCGGGAAGATCCCACATGCCGCGGAGCGGCTGGGCCCGTGAGCCATGGCCGCTGAGCCTATGCGTCCGGAGCCTGTGCTCCGCAACGGGAGAAGCCACAGCAGTGAGAGGCCTGCGTACCGCCAAAAAAAAAAGGTGTACATTTTTCACTGAAGAGGAAATAGTAACCAAGGGAGGAGATATGGGGATATATGTATATGTATAGCTGATTCACTTTGTTATAAAGCAGAAACTAACACACCATTGTAAAGCAATTATACTCCAATAAAGATGTTAAAATAATAATAAAATAAAATTTTTAAAAATATGGTAACAACTTAGGGAAAACCTAATTTGAACGGACATGAATAATTTCCAGCTAAGGTGTTTTCTACAATGGATATCACCTCACTGATTACTGTTTGCAATAGTTATTCAGTCTTTGGGTCAAACTGTACTTTCCGAACTCACTTCTTATTAACACTAACGACTTGGTCCTTTATGTATAATTAGTTGAGGCAATTAGTTGCAAGGCTCACATTAGAACACATTGCTTTAATCTTTTGAAAATCACTATGGGCCACATAATTCTAAGAGTGCCTCACGTGAAAGAAAACATTGAACCAATAGGAAGTACTAATTTTATAAGGCTCTAAGAAGAGTGCCCCAGCCCCCAAAAGAATCACACGAATTAGTGCAGGCTCAGTGACTAAAAGAACTTAGGCTCCAGGAAAGGATGCATTTAAATTAAAATTGCACTTTCTCAGACTAGGAATCCTCCCCATTAGTACAATACAAGATATGTCAGAGAAAGCTCTACAGTGCTGAGGTTCAGAGGGCAATCTGTAAGGTGCCTTATTGTGGCTTAGAAAAACAGGCCCAGCGGGGAGGCCCACAGATCCAGCAGTTACAACAGCAGGATGCACAGCGGGAACTTAATGAATATTTGATGATGACATTTTTCCTCCTTTGCATGCTGTTACAAGGCAGCCCCCATCTTACCAATGGGAACTTGTGCCGAGTCTACTACCCATTTTTCCTTAAAAACCCATTTTTCCTTAAAAGTTGTGTTATAAATGGTGGAGCCCAGGCCATATGCTAAACCGTAAGAGTTTAACTAGAGCTGCTGACCACCATTTATAACAAGGCTTTTGTGAATTAAATACATTGGGCACAACTTAGTATTCCAAAGGTGTATCTTTCCTCGTCAGCAGTCCCAGAGTGGCCAAAGATGCCACTCCCACTAGCAGCAGGAAAAGGACTCACCTGGCTCCAGGCTGGGAATGTGGGCAGAGGGGTAATGATGGGGCGGCAGTTGGGAGTCGGGGCCAGTGGCTACCACGTGACAGATCCAAACCCCAAGATAAGGATGTGGGGGACACATCAGAGGGGGGTAGAGCAAAGACTCAGCCCTAGCAGGGCTGTAGGGATAGAGAAGGGTTAGGGATTCCCTACCAAAGATGACGAGAGGCCGTGGTCAGAAGTAAGCAGCAAGCGCTGGAAGCAACCATGTTCTGGCAGGAGCCCTGAGGGAAAAGGTGGTTCTGAGGCCAGCAACAACCTGAGAGGCAAGGTCAGATATCAGTCGAAGACTGCGAGCCCTTGGCCCTTCAGGACATACTATTATCCAAAGTCTCTGGAACCACATCAAAAGCCATGCAGCTACTCCCCTATTTGTACACAGACAGGTTCTCTGCCTGAACTTCCCAGGATTTTCCAGGTGGCTCAGGACCTCCCTGGCTTTATCTCGGGGGCTATCCATGTAGTCACCCCATCTGGACTTGGCAGCTTGGCTTCAGATGACCACCTTCACCCCAGTCCTTGTCTGGGCCTCTGCTCCATCCCAGGAGAGAGTGGTCATTTATATGTCCAGTGTACAAGACTACATTAGTCTTCCAAAATTGATATCCAAACCTGAAAAGCCATCAAGGCACAATATTCAAAGGATGGCCATCAAATAGGTTGAATCATCTAATGGTAAAGTACCTGGTCTATCCTAATTGCAAAGGAAGATGAATTTTAGAGTCTTTGTTGACTTAAAAACAATTTTAATGTAGCTACAGCTTTTATGTTTAATATAGTCTTATTTTTTTCAGAATATATAGCAATAATATGGACAAAAGAGGAAAAGACATTTTCTTAAAAAGCCTTTTAAGTTACTTAGTAGGTAAGAAAAATGGCAGCCAGGCCTGTAGCCTTCAGGGAGACGCTTGGGAGATTGTTCTCTGTGAAATCTTTCCTAACCAATGGAAAAAAAAACCTAAAGATATTGTTGTGGCAATGAGGGTGGACCTCCTCATGGAACTGGCTCTGTCTGTGAAGTCCTCAGCTTAGAAGCCCCCTTGCGTGCTGGGAGCTTCCCAATCAGCTCCCTGGTGCCTCACTCTTAAATAGAAGTAAACAATCAAGGATCACCAGATATCTAAGGAAAAGCTCTAACATGAAAGACAGACCAAAACAAGCAAACATAAGGGAAGCAACATGGAGGAAACAGAGGTTATACAGGAAACAGAAAACATTAATATCCTTAAAGGAGTAGGAGAAGACACTGTATCCATAAAACAAGAAAGAAATGTTTAAAAAAAAAAGGAAATTCAGACATGAAAAAATCAAGAGAAGGGCTGGAAAATAAGGCTTAAGGAAATTTCTCAGAAAGTAGGGGAAGAAGATTAAAAATGAAGAAATACAAGAAGAGATAAGAAAATTAGAGAACTAGTGAATCCTGGAAGTCTAATATTCAAATAAGAAGATTCCAGAAAAAAGAATACAGTAAGAGGAGAAAATCATCAACAAAACTAAAGATGTTTCAGATCTTAAGGACCTGAATTTTCCAGACTGAACTGGCCCAAGTTCCTAGAAAAATTTGGATTTAAAAAGAGAAAATAATATTAACTACCAGACAGGCCAAACCTGACCCACTGCCACTGTTTTGTAACAGAGTTTTTCTGGAACACTGCCACATCCATTCATTTACATGTTACCTATGGCTGCTTCACTACTATAACAGCAGAGTTGAGTGGCTTCAACAGAGACATTATGGCCTGCAAAGCCTAAAGTAATTACCATCCAGCTCTTTATATAAGAAGCTTGCCAAACCCTGACATACAATTAAGGGTATAGACACTGAGTTCAAATCCTGTAATACACTACTAACTGTGTGCCCATGTGCAAGTTACTTAACTTCTCAGTACCTCAGTTTCTTTACAGATGAGTCTGTAAGGAGATCATTATTGATCTCCTAGAGTTATTATGAATTTTTAAATGTAAATAAATAAATAAAAGAAAGTACAATACATGTAAAGTTAATTAATAATATAAAAAGTGCTTAGAACGAAGCCCGCACATTTTTTAAAGAGTGTGGTAAAAACAAAAAGGTTTAAGACCAAATGGTGAGCAATAATAGTGAAAGTATTCTATTGGACAATGCTTCATTTCTAATAAAACCTTACTAATCATCACTTTGGTATACAAGTTCTCCAAAATCAATCTCCACAATTTGGTTAATATTTGTTAATCATCAAATAGCTGAGAAGGAAAAACATTTTCTCAATATTAGCTGAAAGTCACTACCTCTTAGACTTTCTCAAACCATTTACTACTTAGCTTTAGAAAGGCCTCTGAACGTTTGATATTTTCCTCAAGATTCTTTCACAATACTCACTCCACCTCCATCTCTCCCCCTCCTCACACACCCAGGAGCTGGAACTCCAGCCCAACACACCCGGGGTTCTTACAGGTGACTTTCCCTGCATGCTCATGGCATCCAGATGTTCACTAATGTACCTCTGCAGGCATCTCCTGATGGCAGGTGTACTCACAGCTGGAAAAACCAACTGTGGTAGGCTGAAAAATGACCCCCCAAAGATATATTCACTTCCTAATCCCCAGAACTTGTGAATATTACCTTTATTATGGCCAAGGAAAAACGATTGCCTTATATGGCAAAAATATATAAATATAGATGATTAAGTTAAGGATATTAAGAAGAAGTGCTTATCCTGGATTATCTAGGTGGGCCCTAAATGCAATTATGTGTATCCTTATAAGAGAGCGGCTGAGGGAGTTTTGAAACAAACAGAAAAGACAGACAGAGAAGAGAGGGCAATGTAGAGATGAAATAGAGATTTGGAGAGATGAGGCCACAAGCCAAGGAACACCAAAGAATGCTGGCAGACTGGAAGCTGGAAGAGACAAGGAATGGATTCTCCCCTGGGGCCTCTGGAGGAGCAGTTGCCCTACTGACCGCATGATTTCAGCCCAGACTGCTGGTCTTCAGAACTATAAGAGAATAAATTTGTGTTGTTTTCAGCCACCAAGTTTGTGGTAATTTGTTATAGCAGCCATGGGAAACTAATATACCACCTCACTACACCCACACACACAGAGGCACTCACTCAGCACCACCTTTTTAAGCAGGGACCCACCAGTTAGAAGACTTTCTCATTTAAAAAACCCAATTCTTACAAAGGAGAGTTGGTAAAGAGTTTACTAAAGCCTTTGATAACTGAATTAAATCCTTCTGAGAGTGATTCAACATGAATCAAAATTTCTAACTCTCTCCTCACCTTGAAAACCAGAGGAGAAATAATAATATCACTAAGTATATAGGTTATACTACTGTGGCCTCATGGTTTTGTGTTCTGACTTTGTGTCCCATTGGTCTACTGTAAAACTGTTAAGCAGTGACACTGACTTTCACATGCAGCTGTGGACTCAGTCTCATTGCTACGTCTTACTTGGTAATCCCTGACCACAAAATATTACATAATCTGTGAGTTCTCACATTCCTTTGTGTTGACATAATGTGCAATAGCCTTTTAACCCAAACAAGAATCCAAGAATCCTATTTCGTCTCATTCTACCTATTGGAAAACTCTTTAATTCTTCATACAAGACAAAAAATAGATGCCAACTTTCTTAAAATAGCCAATAAGATAAACCCTAATCACATGGCCTTCATATATTACATTGTGGAAAAATTAGATGCATAATCTGATTAACCAGCATACCGAACAGGCTTGAATAGTTGAAGGTTATATACTGACTCAGGTGTGACTAGTTTTAACAGTTTGAAATGTAACCTTAAAAGATGGCAGAATTAATACTTCTCTGCCCAGCCTTGATACTTCCATAGTCAAGAGCCAAATGCTTCTAAAGTGTGACAAATGATCATTCTAATTAAAACTGGTCAAACACTTAGCTGTGCTGCTTAGTAGTATAATGCCCTTAAGAGGATTAGACAAATAATTCTGGAAATATACAAAGCCATGGTGTTTGTTAATGAATTTCTGATAGAAAGAATAAAACATTTTAGTGTTTCAATAAATGAGTAAATGGAACTTCTCATTTGTCCAAGTGACTGACCTAAAAAGGATTTGGATATATGAACTGAAAATATCTTCTACTCTATTGCTTGCTTTTTTGCTCTCTGTCAGTGTTTTTGATGAAAAGAACTTTAATACAGTGTTTTCTTTATGGTGAGTATTCTTTACATCTTGTTTAAAAAATCTTTGCTTACTTTTTCTAGAATATTTCTGTTTTACCTTTCTCAGGTCTATAATCTATCTGGAACTATTATTAGAGGTCCAGGATTAACTAGAAGATCAGGTAAAATTCTGGGGACCTTCCTTCTCCCACCTCACTGTCATTGTCATCATCCAGGACTAAGTACATGCTCCCTTATTTCTTTAAGGCCATTACAGCCATTGTGAACACAATGGAGACCTTAAGGCCTCTGCAACTTTTCTTCTTCCCATACATCAGCCTTCATCTTTGACCCCCTCCTTTCCTGATCTAGTTAATCATAAGCTGTCCCTTCCACCTCTCCCTTTCTAGCACTCTCAACTCCCCACTCACTCAGCACAAATCTCAATCTTGGCAAGAAGAAAGTACTATGGACCAACTGGTTCTGAAGGTCCAAGGATCTGGGTTTGAAATAGGATTATACAATTTATAAGCTGCAGGACTTCAGCACTCACTTGACAATCCTACTTCCCCTTCTAATATTGAGAAGGGCTGGGGCTGAGGTTAGGGTAGAGAAGGATTATCAATAACAATACCTTTTGGACCTATTGTAGGGGTGAGAAATAATGTATGTCAAGACCTTGGCACAGAATAGGCACTTAACAAACAAACAAACAGTATCTAAAAAAGAACAATAAATAATAAATCAATAAAACCACTAGCCAACTCACTCAGTTGCTTTGAACACTGCTGAAGAAACTCTTACCACCTCAGCTAGGCTTTCCTATTCACCACATTGACCATGTAAACTTCTACCACAACCCCTGAAGTTCTCTATTTTACTCCTTTGTCAGTCTCCTCACTTGCAACAGATCCCAGGAAAACTTCCACTCCTAGCCAAGATAAAATAACAAGGACAGGATTTACCTTCCTATCTGAAACAACCATAAAGTGGACAAACACACGAAGAAACAGTTTTCAAGACATTATCAGACAACAAAAATAGTGAACTGAAAGATGGGAAAGTGAGGTGAGTCCCCAAGTTGTACCAGCCTATGCCTTGAGAGTTTCCAGCTGTGGCAAAGGGAAGGGAATCCAGGAAGGGATCAGCAGACTTACTGAGTTGAGAGTCTGAGAAGACCAAGGCAGCTATAGTTCGAAGGAAAGGACAGAGCTTCACAGGGTGAGAATTCTGGAGATGTGCAGAGAGTCCCCCTCAAGAATGCAGTTGATTCCTTCTCACAGCTGTAAGGAAACTAAAGTAGCTGGAGAAAGAACCAGCAGAAAGGCTCAGAGGTCACAGCGTAGTGCCTGAAGTCATGCAGAATCAAAAACAGTATCTGGTCCCATCTCCCAGACTGGAAAACCTCATGATTCAGAGGACACTGGACAGAGTAAACACAAGTGTCTTGTCCAGTCCTGTGGAATACTTAGCCCTAAATTAAGCACTGTTTTAGTCCCATCTAAAAAACCTTAAAGCAAGACCTAAAAGAATCAAACTATTTCCAAGTAAATTAACTGCATTACAGAGTAAAGTTCAAGAATATTTACAGAAATTCAAAAATATCCAGTACCCAACAAGGTAAAATTCACAATATTTGGCATCCAATAAAAAATTACCAGGTACACAAAGAAGCAGGAAAATATGACTCATAATGAGGAGAGAAATCAATCAATCCCCTCAACTCAGAGCTGATTCAAATATTAGAATTAGCAGACAAGGACTTTAAAACAGCTATAATAACTGTATGCTCAAAAAGTTAAATAGAGAGACGGAAGACATTTCATCTCCACTTCTAGAGATGAAAACAACAAAATCTGAGATGAAAAATACACTGGATGGGATTAATGTTTTAGACACTGCCAAAGAAAAGATTACTAAATGTGAAGACATAGCAGTAGTAACTATCCAAAGTAAGATAGCAAGAAAAGAGAAATTTTTTAATTGAACAGAGTATCAGTGAGCTGTAAGACAACTTCAAATGGTCTAATATACAGGCAAATACAGTACCTCAAAAGAAGGGAAAGTGAAGAAGGAATAGAAAAAAACTTTTGAATAATGGCAGAAAATTTTCAAACTTTCTTGAAAATGAAAACCCCACAGATCTAAGAAGCTCAATGAATCCCAAGCACAAGATACATGAAGAAAACCACATCAGTGCACATCATAATCAGATTGCTCAAAACCCTAATGATAAAGAAAATCTCTAAAACAGCCAAAGGGGAAAAAAAGATACCATGTGTACCAAAATATGGATAACAACAGATTTTCCATTAGAAACTCTTCAAGTGGGAAGCAACATCTTTAAAGTACTGAAAGAAAATAATACTGCCTACTCAGATTTTCATATTCAGTGAAAATAACTTTCAAAACAGAAGGCAAAGTAAAGATATTTTCAGAAACACAAAAGCTAAAAGAATTAATCACCATCAGACACAAGAAATGTTAAAGGAAGTCCTTTGAGCTGAAGGCAACTGATTCCAGATAAAAATATGGGTCTACAAAAAGGCATGAAAGGAACATAAATGGTAAATACATGGTTAGGCATATAAGATTTTTTTAAATTATTATTTAATTAGTTGCAGCATGCGGGCCCTAGAGCGTGCAGGCTTCAGTAGTTACAGAGCGTGGGCTTGGCAGTTGTGGCTCATGGGCTCTAGAGTGCAGGCTCAGTAGTTGTGGCGCACAGGCTTAGTTGCTCCACGGCATGTGGGATCTTCCCAGACCAGGGCTCGAACTCTTGTCCCCTGCATTGGCAGGCGGATTCTTAACCACTGCGCCACCAGGGAAGTGCCTTGCTTCTGTTTTTAATGTCTTAGGTTTTGGAGGGCAAGGCATGTGGGATCCTAGCTCCCCGACCGGGGATCAAACCCACACCCCTTGCATTGGAAGGCGAAGTCTTAACCACTGGACTGCTAGGGAAGTCACCTAAAGCAATTTTAGATGTAATATTATCATCTGAGTTGCACATTTAAACTAAAACCTAGGAGCAGATATACGAGCTAATTTGTCAGGGATAACATTCTACCATCACCCTCAAAAAGAGATTACTAATTTCCTGTTTTAAGTACAGTCATCACACCTATGCCAGCAGAGGAGAAATGAAGAAAGTTACCTTATGATTTGTGGGTAGCTGTTAAAGTGTCTGAAGAAACAGAACCTTGCTTGTGTTTAATTCATAAGTTATTGCTTTGCAGAGAAATGTCAAATGGTCTGTTTTAAACCAAAAAGAATCAACTAAAAATCTCTAGTATCTCCAACTTAAAGAAATTCATTTTAGCCTTTGTTTACTTTATTCCTGGCTTTGAAAAATGTAATCCCTAAACCTCGTTATTTCATTATGTGACCTGCTCATAAAGAATAATTAGGCATTCTTCTCAAGATATTTTTTAAAAATATTTCTTCTACAGGGAAACAAATAATTGTCGGTTAACTACCCTATAATGGACATTTAAGAATAGAAGTACAGCAGTGCTTTATCCAAATACGTGTTGTGTTTCCTTTTAAAGTTTAAAGGAAAAACTACAGGTTTTTTCTTCAGTTCTCCGGAAGATTAGAGTGTAAATACAAACTAAACAAACCTATAATTAGCATTTATAATAGCAAACAATGTACAGTGTAATTTTATATGAATCAATTAACAAAAATTACATATTCAACAACTTACTGAATGCCCACTACGTATAAGGCTCTATGACGTGGGAGTTAAAAAGATAAACAGAAAGCGCCTTCTAGTTCTATTGAAAGCCCTTTAATAGCATTAGTTTGGGGGATTTAACAAGTGAAAATAAAAAACAACCCTTGACAGTTATCAGTCCCACTGAGGTTCCCATGACATCTGAACAGTCACTCAAAGGCAGCTAAAGGTTGAAGACTCGATAGCTCTGCAACCCAGGGAACCATAGGATGGAGCCCCAAACCTAGGCAGTAAAATCAGTCCGTCCTCTAAAAAGACCCAGAAAAACTTAGCAGCAAATATGCAAGCATCCTCAGGAGCAAATTAACAGAAATATTAAGTGTGTGGAAGGGGTAATGGTTGGGGCTTGGGGGAAATAGCAGAGAGAAGGGAAAAGAATGTTGATTTGTATTTGTTTAAAGCAGAATTTCCACAGTAAAGTCAAAAACTGAAATGCTGCCTTTACATACTGACACATGGAAGCTCTCATTTGAATTTAGAAAACTGGATTTTAAGTTTATATTTCTTTTAATCACCAATTGGGATTAATAATTTTAGTCCTATTTTACTATGTGCCAGATAGTATTTATACACTGAAGTCAGCAAAACCAGAGTTAAGAATACAAAGTGTCCAATACATATATGATACAGCCAATTTCCTCTCAGAAAAGAAAAAAATTCGTAAGCTCTCATTAAATAATAGTCACTAAACACCAATGACGTACTAAATGTTGAGTGAGTTAGATAAAGTTGAATTTGAGGGAAACTTTCTGTTTGAATATTTATTCATTAACTGAAAAACTAAGAGCTAATAAATTCTCTATGGTCATTTTAGTTGTCATGTCTTTGATGCTACCACTTCTATAACAGTGATGATTCCCTAACACTACTGGTGATAACTGGTTAGTTTTTACTGGTGATAATGGGCCAGAGGAGCACAGAACACTCAACACAACATAACGACTCAAGACTTAGGTCCCAATAGTAATCCCATGATTACAGTTAAGGAAATTACTTGGCCAAATTACTTAACCTTTTGTGCCTCAGTTTTCTCATCTCTAAAATGGAGCTGATAACAGCAGTAATCAATAGCATTACTGTGACTATTAAATGAGTTAATTCAAATAAAGTGCTTAAAACAATGTCTGACACATAGTAAACTGCATATATATCAGCTATTATTAGTGTGTCTACGTTTTCACCATGCTTGAACAATTTTTTTTACTAAGCCCTCTCATACATTCTTAGCAAAAAATGTTTTTTTTAAAAAATCTGGAGGCCTAGACTGCTAGAGGATATGTAACGAAGGCCTTAAAATGTTCACATCCCTTAATCCTTAATCTAGCCATTCTAAGGAATAACCAGAGTTGTACACAAAGATCTTTACACAAGGCCATTTATCAGGTTACTTATAATGCCGAAAAGCTACCTAACTGCCTAACTAGAATTAAGTATGGTATGTGCATAAAATGCAATATTCTGCATGTATTAAAAATTAAATTTAGCTATGGAGATAGTAAAAAGATGAGTGGTTGCCAGGGGCTGTGGGGAGGGAGGGATGAACAGGCAGAGCACAGATGATTTTTAAGGCAGTGAAACTACTTTGTATGATACTATAATGGTGGACACATGTCATTATATATTTGTCAAAACCCATGGAATGTACACCATGGGCAAACCATAATGTAAATTATGGACTTTGGGTAATAATGATGTGGCAATGTAGGTTTGCCGATTGTGACAAATGTACCGCTCTGGAGTGGGGTATTGATAGGGGAGGCTGGGCTTGTTTGGGGGAAGTGGGCATTTGGGAAATCTCTGTACTTTCTGCTCAGTTTTGCTGTGAAGCTAAAATTGCTCTAAAAAAGAAATTCTATTTTAAAAATGAAGTTTAGGAGAATAATGAATGACACAAGAAATACTCATGATACATTGTTGAGTAACAGAAAGCAATTTGTAAAGAATTAAAGGAACATACCCAAATACTACAATTCAGCTTCTAGAAGCAATATTATAGCTGATTTTAAAATATACTTTTCTGGATTTCCCTGGTGGCGCAGAGGTTAAGAAGCCACCTGCCAATACAGGGGACACGGGTTCGAGCCCTGGTCCGGGAAGATCCCACGTGCCGCAGAGCAACTAAGCCCGTGCGCCACAACTACTGTGCCCGTGTGCCACAACCACTGAAGCCCACGCACCTAGAACCCATGCTCCGCAACAAGAAAAGCCACCACAATGAGAAGCCCGCGCACCACAACAAAGAGTAGCCCCTGCTCACTGCAACTAGAGAAAAGCCCAGGCACAGCAACGAAGACCCAATGCAGCCATATATAAATAAATAAATTTTAAAAATAAATAAATAAAATATACTTCTCTCAGTTTGCAAATTTTACTACAATGAACTTGTATCACTTTCAATACATAAGGAATTTTTAGGACTTTCCTTTAAAATATCATGCAGTTTTCAATTCAAAGTTATTGAAAAAAGGCATGTACGGTTAAATAAGAAAGAAATAATCAGAGATGAACTGATACTTCTAACATTTCCTTCAACCAAAAAATCTCACCAAGTTCTTAAAATCCAATAGCTCTGAGATATTATGCATTCATTCATTCCACAAATATTTACTGAAATACGAACTAGGTCCTGGGAATAAAGCAGCACCTAAGCTAGACATTGAATATTGGGAGGCAAACAACAACAAATAAACACCTAAGGAGGTGAGGGTGTGATGAAAAGGGAACCCTCTTGCACTGTTGGTAGGAATGTAAATTGATACAGCCACTATGGAGAACAGTATGGAGACTGCTTACAAAACTAAAAATAGAACTACCATATGACCCAGCAACCCCACTACTGGGCATGTACCCTGAGAAAACCATAATTCAAAAAGAGTCATGTACCACAATGTTCATTGCAGCACTATTTACAATAGCCAGGACATGGAAGCAACCTAAGTGTCCATCGACACACGAACGGATAAAGAAGATGTGGCACATATATATACAATGGAATATTACTCAGCCCTACAAAGAAACTAAATTGAGTTATTTGTAATGAGGTGGATGAACCTAGAGTCTGCCACACAGAGTGAAGTAAGTCAGAAAGAGAAAAACAAATACCATATGCTAACACATATATATGGAATCTAAAAAAAAAAAAAGGTTCTGAAGAACCTAGGGGCAGGACAGGAATAAAGATGCAGACGTAGAGAATGGACCTGAGGACACTGGGAGGGGGAAGGGTAAGCTGGGGAGAAGTGAGAGAGTGGCATGGACATATATACACTACCAAATGTGAAATAGATAGCTAGTGGGAAGCAGCAGCATAGCACAGGGAGATCAGCTCGGTGCTTTGTGACCACCTAGAGGGGTGGGGTAGGGAGTGGGGGAGGAAGATGCAAGAGGGAGGGGATACGGGGATATATGTATAAGTATAGCTGATCCACTTTGTTATATGGCAGAAACTAACACAACAATGTAAAGCAATTATACTCCAATAAAGATGTTTAAAAAAAAAAAACACCTAAGGAGGGAGCTGTTCTCAGGTTGGGATGCACCAGTTGTGATGGATGGACTTCAGTGGGGTGCTGGGGAAGCCCCTCTGCCATTCAAGCTGACACATGAAAGCTGAGGAGGAGCCCATCAGGCAAAGCTGGGGGGAAAGAGTCCTAAAGAAAGAAAAGAACAAGTGCCAAGGCCCTGAAGTGGGAATAATCCAGGTTTATTTAAAGAACAGCAAGGAGGCCAGTGTGGCTGGTCATCAGTAAATGTTGGTCTTAACAGCTCTCCCTCTAAAATGCCTGAGGTTACTAAACAATTATTATCTAACAGACAGGCTGGGTTCGATTCCAGCTTGTTCACTTATTATAGATGCAAGGATTGAGAGCTGGTCACCTCCCCTCTGGACCATGGCCTCCATATCTGTAAAATGGAAGTAACAATATCTACTGCAAAAGCAGCTGCAAGGCTTTACGTGAGAGGATGATCATCGCAAATGTTTAGGACAATGTATGGCAGACAAAAACAAAAAAATGCTAAACGAATGGTAGGTAGTCTTAAAAGTGCTCTGTGAGGAATTTAAAAACAAAACCAAACAGAAACATCCTAGAAATTTCACTGTGTTTGAATCACATCAGTATAAACAGACTCTACCTTAACTGACCTGATGCTTTTTCAGTTATATGTCATGTCCCAGAAATTCTGCTACTACATGCTATTTTGTCAAGAAAAGCCAATGAATCCCCAACAAAGTCTCTCTGGCCCAAAGGAAGATGAGGAGGGAATGTTTTTCATGGTCTTTTTTCGATCCTTACTCCCCTTACATTTTCTATAGTCTTTGTGATAGCCCATTTCTCTTCCTAGAAATTCCTTCCTCTCTTGACTTGGGGACAAGACGCTCAGTCTTTTGCCTATTTATCTAACTGTTCCTTCTCTACCTCAGATCTCTCCTATTCTTCCTATTCCTCAAAAATGTCATCAGTTCCTACATTTTTACCCATGCCCCTCTTACCCACAAAACCTTCTCAGATGCTTCCCAACCTCCAGAGATACTTGCACCACGAAATCACATTTCTTGGCATGACACTTACCTCATTACACTTCGTGTTATACTAAATTATGTCTTATCTGCCCTATTGGGTAGGCAGGTTCTTAAAAGCACGATCAACAGCTTAATCATCTTTCCTTCTCCCTTACGACCTAACAAAGTCTCTTGAACATAGTCATTGCTATAAGTAAATGAGTAAGCGTATAAAATACTTTTAACAGATTATTAACATTAAAACAGAGCCTTGCAAATTCTGTTGACACGTTTCTTATCTCAAATTAGCTTTTGATTTGTAAGAAGGCATAAGAGACATTGACTATATTTACATTTTACATAATAAGTTTTCCAACTAATGAATATTAATATGTCTAATTTTCAATTAACATGCTAAAAATAATAACAGCTAGCACTTACTATCTGCCCTTTCCAGGAAATATATACGCATCAACTCACTGTATCCTCCCAACAATGCTTTGAGTTAGGTATTAATTTTATATTTCCCTTTTTACAAACGAGTTAACTAGGGCAGAATGACTTATTCAAGGTCACACATCTGCAGGAAGCAAAGTCAGGATTTGAACCCAGACAGCCTTGGCTCCAGTCTGGTCTTGTAATCCTAAACCCTACCTAAATAGTCATTCACCATAAAAATCTAGTTTTACATAAGCATTTTTTAACTCACAACTTTTTATAGAAACTTGTTATCCGTAAGTAATATATTTTCTCTGTAATATAAACAAATATATCTGTATTAATGACACCAGGCTTCTGGCTAAATGTACACGTATACTATGTACTACTGCATATTTCATAATGTCAACTTTGCATTAAATATTACAATGTTTTAAGTTACTTTATCCTACTTCTGAATGCTTAACGGTATTGCCAGTCTAATGTGGCATCTTCTTGACTATCTTAGGAAATTTTTATTTCCATATAGATTTTTCTAGATTCTTATCTATTTTTAAATTCAAAAAAACTAAGATTTTTTCATAAATATGTAACAAAAATCACACTAATGCTACTTTGCATAGGTGTCACATAGGACAACAATAAAGTTACAATCTTGTTGAAAAATGACACTTTAATATATGACGTCAGGTTTTTAAAGAGTATACTTAGCCTTAATTAATTTCCTACCACTAGAAAATAATCTTCACTATTACAAAGTCTGCTTAATTCTCGGTTGTTGTTATATTTAAAGCTTTTAGGTAAATAAACCCAAATACAGTGATGGAGAATTCTACTATTAAAATGCAAACTGAACTTCTAATCAACAAAATTCTTAATATGTGATTAGCTACTGCTGGAAGGCCTGATTTCTCAGCATTTAATGTTTTAAAGAAAAATTTTTTCGGTCTTTGCCTGACCAAAAGCAAAAAGTGTTCAAGAGTGCTCAAAAGTAAAATTCCTTTGTCTTAAAAGTAACCTGCCTGAACCAGACATATTTTTGCCCCTTTTAAGAGTGTAAAACCTAAGGTACATACGTTCCACTCCAACAGGCTCACTCTCCAGGTCCTTGAACTTGCTGTTCCCTCTGCCGGGAAAGGATCTGCTCCCAGACTTTTTTCACAACCTGCCCCTTCCCATCATTCAGGCTCAGCTTAAATGTCTTTACCTAGCAAGGTCTTGCCTGGTCAGTCCACCCAAAGAAGCCCACTGCAATGGGCTGAATCATGTTCCCAAAAAAGATATGTTGAAATCCTAACCCCCAATACCTAAGACTGTGACCTTAGATGGAAATAGGGTTGTTGCAATGTAGTTAGTTAAGATGAGGTCATACTGGTGTAGCGGTGGCCCTTAATCCATTATGACTGGTGTCCTTATATAAAGGAGAGACAGAGACAGAGACACAGGGAAGAAGGCCATGTGAAGAAGGAGGCTTAAAAGCTTTAAGTATAAACACAAGCGAAGAAATTCCTGGGGCTGCCAGAAGGTGGAAGAGACAAGGAAGGATCCATCTTGATTTTGGACTTCTGGCCTCCAGCGCTCTGAGAATGTGTCTCTATTGTTTTAAGCCACCCAGTTCATGGTACTGTGTTTTGGCAGCCCTAGGAAAGTAATACTCCCACCACCAACAACAACTGCTGTTGCCCCATCAGTCACTTTTATTGTCCTTATAGTTCTCAATAGAATTTAAAAGAGCAATGTACTTTTACTGACTGTCTCCCTTCATTATCATGTCAGTTTCAGGAGAGCAGGGGCCTTTTCTGACTTCTAAGCACAAATATTTTGTCAAATAAATTAATGATCCTGTTAGGAACATGATAGGATTAGAGAATGTCAGAATGATAATTCATTGCCAATATTCAGAGAAACTATAAACCCTCCCATAATCTAATAACAAAGTCTAATACCAGATCTATCTAGCACTGAGAGAGACTTCATACCATCTTAACTATCATGTAGTATCTGGAAAATGAACCTCTGGGCTAAAGAAAAACAGCTTCAGAAAAATGAGGGGTAAGAAGTATTCCTTACTTACTACTTCAAAGATGTGGCTGAAGAAGAATTACTTCAGTACTTCCTGTATGTCATCTTGTGGAAGGGCAGCATGCACAGGTGTCAGAAGGCTGACTGCTAATGGAAGGAGAAAGCAAAAAAATCTTCCGGGGGAAGAAAAAAGTCAGTTGAAAGTCAAAGGAGAAGAATTCTAGGGTTATTTGGTAAAGGAGCAATTCGTGCTGCCCCACAACCGAAGTCCTCTGTATTACAGGCGTGAACAAAAATGGACACTCTTAGTCTAGAGTTACTAGCGTCACTTTAACGGGCTCTGTTGTTGCATTCTCTATGTGCAATTTTTTTTATCTGAAGCATATAAAACATTCTAGAGAGACTTCTATTTTTTTTTAAAGGTTTAAAATTAAGGGGAGGGGGATGTTCATGTTTAATGGAGGTGTCACTTTTGGGAAACACTTCTTTTACTGATGATGTCAGAAAAATGAAGAGTCGCAGAGCAGGGAAGCGTGCTCAGAGGGAAGCAACCAAATGTCCCAGAGAGTGGACATCTAAGGAGCTTGAAAGACAGAAAGGAATGGTAACGAGACCTGGTCCTAAAAAAAAGGAGCCCCCTTCTGCTTGGGAAAGCAAAACATACAAGGAGGCAACCAAAGGAAGTCGCACAGTGGAACAGGGGGAATGGAGAAGCCGCAGGGCTGCAGGGAATAGTGACTGCCCAGGGGTTTCAGGAAAAATGAGTTAAGGGGTGGCTGGCATGACGTAAGGGGAAAGAGAGCCCCGGGCGTGGAAAGGGAACTGAGGCTGCGAGGGGACAAAAAGCTGCTGGTGGAGTGGGGGAAGGGCAGCACCCTTGGAAGGAGCCAGAGGTGGACTGACCTTCGTGACTGATGCCTGCTTTCCCCAAAACTGGTCAGAAATTGGGATTTTCTACTTTGATTTCCCACATATAATCAACTAATTTTCAAAGAACCAGACTGCTGACCACTTAAAAAACAAACAAAACTACTGAATGTAATTGTAATTGGTATTTGATTTCCAAGTAACTTCTGAGTTTATAGTGCCACTGGGCAGTTTAGCATTAAATCAGTTGTCACTGGACAAGTCTACAGAAAAAATGTAGTTATTTTGGTTTTCTGGTTATCTGGATTCTAGGTAAATGGGAATTTAAGGTACTGATTAATAACTGCACTTTCATAGGACTTAATAGTTCTCTAAGTGTTTTCACATGCTAATTGGAAATGTGGTCACTCCAACAACCACAGATTTACCCTCAGATGAGGCTCCCGGAGGTTACTGGCCCAGGGTCAGGTGCGTAACGAGAGGAGAAGCTGGGAACAGAACCTGGGTAGCCGTGATACCTGCTCCAGAGCTCTTCCTGTCAAAAACATACTGCTTCTCCAAAGTGCGTATTGTGATAAAAAGCACCACAAGATAGCAGGCTATTTTCAAAGAGGGATATAGTGAAAAAAAAGAAGCTAATGCCTGGCAAGAAGAAGCAGTTTAGCACAATACCATGTTCACATGTATTTAACATATGCTACCGAATCTCTTAAAGAAATATACATGTTCATTCATGTCAGATTAAACCTACCCCTAAAATTCCATTAGGAATTAAGACACATTAGATACACCGATTAAGGATCAAATGCATCCTGAAATTTCAACAGCCCTGGAAAGTTATGGAAAGGGTCTCCTAGATACTGGCACACATGACCCACAGGGCCTGCCAGTGCTTCCTCTTCTGTGATAAAGAGCTTCTCTGACCTCTCCCCATCCACCTCTATCATTCTTTGCTCTTCAAATCATCCCACTTTCACACCCAAAGCTTCCCATGGTATGCCACTATGAGGCTGCTGCTTATTCCTCCTAGTTTCTAAACAAACTTAAAAAGAACATAGCTACTCCTGTGGTTTATCCACAAGCACCCCAGGGACCGGGTTGCAGGCCATCCCTGGGCAGCCAAATACTGCTCTAGTGTTTCACTCCTCCTATATTCTCTCTCAAGTATGAGTCAGAACAAGACAATTCTCAGATCCCTTGCTTCTGTGAGTGAGGCTGAGGCACTCTGTCAGGGCACCACATATAGCTTGATGTCCCTGAAGAGGTAATTGACCAAATGGGACCTAAAAATCCTAAAGTAATGGGAGAATTATTTACTTTTATCATGTTTATGTAAGCACTTTGTTTCCGAGAAGTTTACTCATTTTGGCTTATGATGAATAGTTTGCGTCTTTATAAAAGCTAAATATGTAAAATGGGCACATTTTAGTATTACAGGTAGTGTGGGTATCCTGACAATGCTTAAGTTTAGAGAATGGAGATCTTCGGAAATCAAAATCCAGGTCACCTTGTCGGTCTGTGCCTTTCACCTACTGACTGCCCATCGGACTTGCCTGAAGCTGGGATGCTGAGAAATCATCAGTGGAAAATCGGGCAAATGCCTTGTCAGGACACTTTGAAGAAATGGCTTTACTGGTAATTAACAGGGCTATCAGGCACCCACATAATATATTTCACTTTCTGTATCATTTTAAATTAAAATTAAAAATTTCATCAAGAAAAAAAAGAACATACCTACTATAATATCAGAGCTTCCACAGAGAAAAGGAATATATTATTTACTTGATTCATTTATTAGGATACATACTTAATCCTAACTTCATGTCTAGAGGTTAAAAGAAAGAGACTGATGTAACATTTCCCCACTGTGTAACTGGTGAGTGTCCTTCCTGATTTAAAGTGACCAATTCCAAATGAAGGCCATGTCTATTAACTTTGCATAAATATATATTAATGATGATAATTAAACTATTTTTATTTCTTTTTAGGAAAATTATTTTGCAGTACAATACCTTTCATTGTTACCAAGTTTTTCCTTTTCTTCAGTATAACTCATAACTATTCATATTATTGCTTTTAAAATTCATATCAGCACATACTTCCCAAAGCTATGACCCACTAACCATTCAGTTGTTTCCTCAGCTTTCTCCTTCTTACTATTCTGTAGCTTAGTATTAGATATCCTTTTGTGGGCTCTAGGAGGGCAAAGGCATGATGAAACTATCACTCTATGAGTGTATGCATTTAAGAGCAGAATATATAAATGGTTTCAGAACTAATTAGAAAAATACTCCATGGAATGGATATTTCAAGGGATGAAGGAGATCATCTTAGCTACAAAACAAGGAGGGTGAAAGAGATAGTGTGATTCCCAGAACGGGCAGATTCCTAGACACCATACCAAACCTCAGGGGCAGCAGAGGACCTCAAGACCGTGGCCCATAAAATAACATTTCTCTCTATTTTAGCACTGTAAGCTGCCTCTGTTGGAGTCGGGGTAGCAATTACTACCATCTCGCTCTCTGTGCTCTCCCAGCCTCAGGCTTCTGCCACCACCTTCTTCGATGTCTGTTCTCCCTGAACTGTCATCTGTACCCTGGTCCTAATCAACTCCCTTGAGTCTCCTTTCCAGTAAAACCAGTTAGCTGGGGGCACAGTGGCAAAGGCAGGGCAACTGCAGAGAAGCAATGTGCGCCAACACTGTCCCAAAGGGCAACCGCTTCCAGCTTCCCTCCTCTTTGAACTTTAGCCTGTCAGGGTAGTAATGAGGGTGAGTCTTTATGGCAACTACCACATTCTTTTATCAACACAGAATGGGACCGAAAGTTGCAAAGGAATGCTACTGGTTACAACTACTCAACATTCTTGATCAATACAAGTGATCCTCAAGAAATTTTAAAATTATATTGGTTTGAATACATAATATGTTCAGGTATTTAAGAATTCAAATAGTAGTAAAAGGTGCACTAGATTAGTGTGCTAAATAAGTGTCCTTCCCATTCTCATCCCAAACCCAGCTCTCTTCCCCAGAGCCAGTCACTGTTACCAGTTTATTGGGTCACCTTCAAGAGACAGTCTCCACAGTCACAAGCATAAACATATTTATAAACTCATATTTAACATCAATGGCCACCTACTTCTCTACACCTTGATCTGTTCCCTTCTTACATCTGAAAGATCATGCCACAACAGCAAATATAGAATGATCTCATTCTTTTTAACAGCTGCCTAGTTTCGTTTCTGCTCCTTATTTAACCAGTCCCATATTGATGGATCTTTAGCTCGCTCTAAATCTTTGTCATTACAGACAATGCCATGGTGGATGTCTTGATGCAAACTCATTTTGCGATGTACAAATATATATCTGTGGCAAAATTTCTTAGATTTCCTGGCATGAAAAGGCAGGTGGATTTTTCATTTTGGCCATATTGCCAAATTGCTATCCATAGATGCTGTGCTCCACCAACAATGCATGAGCCTGTCAGTTTCCCCAAAGCCTTGCCACCCCAAGGAATTAACAAACGTTAAGATCTTTGCCAATTTAACAGGTTAAAATAGTTTAAAACTGCATTTCTCTTATAAGTTGAGCATAATTTCATATTTGTAAGTGCCACTAGTAATTCCTTTTCTGTGAACTGTTTGTTCATTTCCTCTGCCCCTTTTTCTGTTAGATTAACAGTCATTTTTTCTCATTGATACATAGGAGTACTTTGGATATTAAGAAGTTACCAGTGGTCTACAACGTGTTATAAACAGTTTCTTCCTGGTGTGATGTTTATCTCCTGTCTGTTACACATACTATCTTTTCTTAAATGAAGTTTAATTTATCAATCTTTTATCTTATGCCTTCTGTATTCTTTAAGATGTTAAAAGGTTTTTTTAAGTGTAGAAATAGACATCTTCTATAATATCTGATCTCCAAAAGCCTTTAGATTCACACTTTTATTTCCTCTGTTGGCCCTTTTTGAAATAAAACTGGAAAACAAGCTGGGATATATCCATCTACTTCCTTCCCTGACCTTCCTGTTCCATCATTCTGAGTTCCTGTGGATTTTGATCTCTTCCTTTCCCTTGCTATCTTCCTGAAGTTTCACATGGATCCTACATTCGCTTGGCCTACCTTGGAGATCACACTCTTTTTATAGTTCTTGCTTCAACTGGAGGTTTACTGAGATCAAAAAGAATTTCATTGATGTCTTTTCATAATCAACATGCCATTCAAATTGTGCTACTTTTTCTATTCTAGGGAAATTATACAACAAAAACTGTTCAGATTGTTGCCTGATGGGGTGCGAATATGCAAAAGCTTGTCTAGCTGCTACAGTCAAACAGAAAGCAAAAATGTTATCTTAATTTAAAATAGAATCAGACTTTCCACTTTATCTATAGAAATGACATGTAACAAAAAAATTTTTTAATTGTAAGGTTCTTTTAGATACTTTATTCTTTAACCTTTAGTAGTTGATCACAGTATGTTACTTGTAGCAACATTGTATTATGTCTAAAAAACATTAAGGTAACTTCTTCAAATTTATGGTAAAACTTAAGCACTGGTTTAGGAGCTGTGAAATAAAGCTATTGCTGGAAATTGAGGCCAGGTTTATTTTAGATTTGACTTTTGAAAAAAAGATTCTGAAAATATACTGCTGTGTTCTCCCTTCTACTTCCACACTCTTTTCAAAAGGTGGATAGGTCTGTCTCAAGAGCTACAGTGAGAATTGCCTCAATAAGATGCAAGATAAAAAAATAAAAGTTGATGTTCTATTCCTGACTCAATTCCCTCTACACTTTGATTTTGTCTCATATTAGCTTATGGAAAGAGAATGACAAAGGAAAAGAAGCACAGGATAATTTAATTTTCTCTATCCTTTCCCGTCCATTGAGTTAAAAGACAAAGCTATGGGTATCAAAATAGCAAACATGAAAAAATTTTAAATAATCATATTTGTAGCATTTATTCCTCTCATCATACCCTCAAAAACAAAGCCTTCTCTCTAAAGATCTAAGAAAATTTTAAAAGATATGCTTGACTTCACTTCCTACACCAACCACTCAAAGAGAATGACAGAAAGGAAGCTTAAAATCCACTGCAGAGGTTGCTATTGGTTCATCTTCTTATTCATATACTCATAATTTAGGAAAGAGCTTTATTTCCTGTTACCACCAGAAGAAGTAAATTATTTGACACATTATCTGCTAATGGTGCTAGCACCTCACTGGGCAAGTCTCTGGGCCTCAGTTTTTCCACCTGGGAAATGGGAGAGGTGGGAATTGGAATAAAAGATTTTTTAAAGTCCTTTCACCTCTAACACCTCATGAATCTAATATAAAGGTCATTCAAGCATCAGCACATCAAGCAAATATAAGTATCTCCAGTGTCTGGGTCCTTTCTTCATATATTTTACAAACTGACATCTAGCTTTTCTTGAACAGAAAAATATATAATCCATCATCTCTAAGGAGAAGGTAACTTTTGTGTATTAATCATGAATTCTTTGTACTCAGTCTCATAACACTGGTGAAACATATTAAATGATACTCTGGCAATATTTTACTTAAATGTTTTTTACCTATTTAAACTTATTGTTATGTACTTAAGCTTATTTATTTATTTACTTACTTAAGCTTATTTTCAGAGTGAAGTTACATACTTAATGCTCCCTCTAACCCAGTTATCCCTTAGACAGTCCTGGCTATCAGACTACTTGGAGTGACCTCCTTTCAAGCTCTGCCTTTTGTCAGCTTACTATATAGATTTTCTGAGACACTGGCCCCAGCAGATGGAATTCCCTCACACGGGGTAGTTTTTACTTTCAAGTAACCTGCCAAACCACTGTAAGAAAGAGTCCTTGGACGTTTCTGCTTCCCATAATTCACCACTCTATTAACATAATCCTTTTACAAATATTTAACATTTGCATTATGATGTATTTTAATATAAAAACTACATTCATACATACACAAAGTAAGTGAATACAAACTTTCAAGAAAATGGGTTCATATAACCCACCAGGAAATTCGTCTTGAGACCATCGTGACTCAATATACTCAGTTCCCTGTAATACCCAAGTTGGATCTCTTAATAACCATTCATCTTTGTCTATTTTCTATTTTTCCCTTTAAAAATCAATTCGATACTAAGTCATGGTCCATTCCCAGCAAATCTGAATTCACCTATCCAGATATCTCTTCCCTGACCTCTGTCTTTCTCCTATTTGATAACATGACGAAAGGACTTACCATGAGTAAGTCCTTCTAAAGCTTCTGCTTTTAAAAAGCCAATAAAATAAAACTATATTTAAGCACTCCCAACTCAAGGAGGTCTAAACATAAATCTGGAAAAAGTTTAGGGAACAAAAGAAAAAATAGATACTTCATGCAAATTCTAAAACCAAAGCCAGATCCACCCCACACACACGTATACATATTCAACAGTGATTTGTTTTTGGTAGAGTCTGTTTTGGGTAGATCCTTGAGGGCAGACATGTTTATGACCCAGCACCTAATATGGTGTTTGACACATACCAGGTGTTCAATAAACGCCGGCTGAATGAAGAAGAATGACACTCAATGTGCCCATGTCACTGCCACATGAGACCCACAGAAGTGACCGGACAAGGGGTTGGTGATCGAATGGATGGACGGAGAACTGCCTCCAAAGTTCATGGAAACTCAGAACCACTAGAAAAGCAGACTACTAAGTTCAGTAACTGAGAAGGACATCATGTCAGTTACCCCTAAAATTAATTTTAGTTCATTTTCTTGATCAAAACTACTAAGTTCACTCTGGATTTCAAATCATATAAACACACATCTCTGCAGGGGATGTAAGGAATGTATAGCTGAAGCAAGGGATGTAGATAATCATCCTTGAATAACAGAGGCTTTATTATTAATAATAATAATAAAAAAGAGAGTCCTTTACTTTCTTATGAGCTTTTTTGATAAATTCTGACTTTATTGGTAAGCAACAAGCTTTTTTCCTGGGGAGGTCTTTTTTTTTTTTTTTGTATTAAAGATGCTGCCACATTGTCATTCAACTGCTTTTGGAATTACCAGCAATGTGTTCTCCAAATCACTATGCCAAGGGAAGGCAATCCGACACACACGCACACACGCACACACTTATGCTTGTTTGTATTTGATTATTCATGTTTGCTTGTTTCCCTGGCTTGTGTAAATTAGTACAATTTTAGAAAATAATTTGGCAATATCTATCAGTTGCATATTCACACATCCTACACAATCAACAATTCTATACCTTGGTATTTACCCAAGAGAAACACTTGCCCATGTGCCCCAGGAAACATGAATGATCAAAGCATCACTCTTTGCAATCTTCTTAAAAATGAGGAAAAAAAAAAAAGGCCATTGGTAAGAGAGCAGGGAAACATATTGTGTTACAGACAAATGATGGAATATTGTACAGCAGTGTAAGTCAGTGAACTACAGCTGCATACAATACGGACGAATCTTAGTGACATAACGTTGAGTGGGAAAAAAAAAGTCTCAGACATCAACAGATAGTATGAGACCTTTTTTTCAAAATTAAAAACAAACTTTAAAAAGTATTAGAATTATTACTTAACCTTTGAAGTAAAAAAAGAAAAAAAAGTCCCTATTTTGAGAATTCATGTCTTATCCTTCCAAACAAGACAACAAACTCTTGAGGACAGAGGGGCATCTTTTCACTCTTATTTGTATCTCCCACATGCCTAGACCAATGTCCTAAACAGACAGGTGCTCAATAAGTTAAGTATCCACTGAATGATTACTGCATGTTACTTAACCAAGACATTTTAATAAAAATTATACCTTCTCCCTAGTCCAACAGTTTTATGAGTAAAGTCACATAAAACTTTTATCTAGGACTTCCCTGGTGGCATAGTGGTTAAGAATCCATCTGCCTGCCAATGCAGGGGACACGGGTTGGATCCCTGGTCCGGGAGGATCCCACATGCCGCGGAGCAACTAAGCCCATGCACCACAACTACTGAGCCTGCGCTCTAGAGCCCGCGAGCCACAACTGCTGAGCCCACGTGCCACAACTACTGAAGCCCGCGTGCCTAGAGACCGTGCTCTGCATCGAGAGAAGCCACCGCGATGAGAAGCCCGCACATCGCAATGAAGAGTAGCCCCCGCTCGCTGCAACCAGAAAGCCCGCGCGCAGCAACGAAGACCCAACGCAGCCAAAAATAATTTTTAAAAACAATTTTATCTCCTTAGGCATTAACGTAATTCTACTTCTGCAGTGATGCTACAGATCTCCAAAAATAAATATTTCTTCTTGAAAGGACTTTACCTTTTTTCTTGGAATAAAGTTAACTAACGTAAAGTTAAAGCCAGCTAAGGACAAGAAAACTTAAATATATTAAGTGATCCTGTAAAAGTCTAACAGAATCACATTATATTATAACCAAGAGACATCTGATAAACCATCATAATTTGAAACTGAGATACCCCAAAAGGAATCCATCCGCTGAATGTAAAATGGAGTTATCAACATGAAAACTGAAAATATGAGCAAACCCTGGATTTTTAGGCTTTCTAAAAGCAAAGATTTTAATTTCAAAATATTGTGTTTCTACTTGGAGAAAAAAAAATAGTTTTAGGGGGAAACACACGAAATCCAGGGGTAAAATAATAATAGGAATAATATTCCACCAATCAGGGCTTTCCTTATAACCCAAGGAGGGCTATGCATATTCTCTGTAGGTGATTATAGCCCGGTTACACTGCAGCTTCCCTTCGACCTTGGGAACCCTGATCACTCTGAGTTACTGTGAGGTCTTCTGTTTCATTTATTATTAGTCTTTGTATCTGCAATGCTGTAGCATTGGATAGGAATATCAACTTTGTGAGCTCCCAGTACCTAAAACTGTAGAAATGCTTCCAAAAAACAAAAAGGGGAGGAGGGAGGGAGAAAAAATACAACCAAGAGGAAAACAAAGTTAATGATATTGAGCAGGAATATTAAAAATTTTTACCTCTGGAGAAAGACCACATATACTAATCAGCTCTATGATATACAACTATCCATTAGCATGCAATTTTTAAATT
The DNA here is from genome assembly GCF_949987515.2 of Delphinus delphis. Taxonomy (NCBI): domain Eukaryota; kingdom Metazoa; phylum Chordata; class Mammalia; order Artiodactyla; family Delphinidae; genus Delphinus; species Delphinus delphis. The sequence continues at coordinate 54,921,744 of NC_082689.1, forward strand.
TAAGAAAAGATAGTCAAGAAAAATTATTTTGTTATTTGGGGAAAAAAAGCACAGTTTGCTAAAACTAATCCAGCGATTTAAAAATGGAAATTCTTATAGAGAAAAAGCCTACAGGACTTTGCATCCAGGAGGAAGAAATAATCTGGCAACCCAATGGGTTCACTTAGTTTCGTGTCAATTGCTTCACGTCCATTATGTAATGCTTTCCCCAGCTTTAGGTCTCTGTTTAAGCTACCTTCAGGTATATAACAGATTGCCACAAAATCAGTATCTGGTCATAACTTTCAAAAACAGCTTTAAAGATGTCATGCACATGTGTCTGTATACAGCAGAGGCTTTTTTAAAAAATGTGCTGGTGTCATTACTTCTTCCCGGCTTCCTCCCTAGGTCTCCCATCCCCTCCTCGCCCAGCATCCCCGGCCCCACATTTTGCAGGCAGCTCCCGCTGGATGCAGGGGAAGCACGTCTTGACTGCAATGAAAACCCTGTCCCGGTCTGAACCGGAGAAGGCAGGCTCGGCCCTGGCCGGGGGTGTGGACGAAGGCTGCAGGAAAGGCTGCAGGGGCGCCAGCAGCTTGTGGGCAGGGGTGCCCCGAGAGGGCAGTCCGCAGTGCACGCGCACAATAAAACCCAATGCACAACTTCCCCAGCCGCTCCTCTCCGCTCCCCAGCTTCCCTGAAAGGTGAGGCGTAGGCGTTAGCTGGAGAGGGCGCGGGCGCGCCGGTCGGGTTCTCCGCAGACAATTATATCAGTCCCTGTCCCTGTCCCTGCCCCAGCTTCCATCCCAGCAGCCGGGGCGCGGGGCTGGGCGGGGGGGATGCAGGAACTAGAGCCGGGCGGCCGGAATTCCCCACTACGAGGGGGAGGGGAGGGCGGCGAGCGCGGACCGGGACCCAGACGCCCCCTCCCACCTCGGCCGCGGGGAGGGACTGGCACCGCCGCCCCGGGCTCTCTGGCCAGGGGAACCCCCGGAGGGCTCGATGCCTCAGAGGCCCAAGCCGGGCTGCCCGGCCGTGCGTCCCTCAGGGTCCTCGGCCCTCCGGCCGCGCACAATGCCCGCGGGCCGGGGTGCGGGCACCGTCGCGCCGCTCCAGAGGTCCCCTCCGCAGCTAGGACACCTACCTGGAAGACGAGCAGCGGCGCCGCCGACCTTGCGGCGGCAGCGGCGGCAGCGGCGGGAGGCTGCAGACGGCCCCGGCGGTCGGGAGGGCGCGAGGGCCGGCCGGGGAGCGGAGGCGCGGGCGCCGCCTGCGTGGATCCGCGGTCTCCGGCGCCCACAGCTGCGGTGACGGCGGTGCTGCGCCTCCAGTGGTCCGCGGCGCCGCAGCCCCTCCTCTCCCACGGGCGGGGCGCGCTGGAGGGGCGGTGCTTCGGACTCCCCGCCCCCGGCTGCCGCTGGCTGGCTGGCTGGCTGGGCTGGAGTAGAACGGCGGCGGTCGGAGCTCCAGCTGCGTGCGGGACCTGCTGGACACCCTCGCCGCGCTGCCCGGAGAGCCACGGACTGGGCGCGCCGAGCCTCCGAGGCGCGGGGTCTCACTGCCTGGGCTCACTCCCGGCCCGGCCCCCGTGGGAACACCCCTGGTGCCCAGAGATCACAGCTGTGGAGCCCCTGACCGGACATCCCTGGGCCTGAGCGCCGTAGAAACGACCCAGTTCGCCCTAGCTCCAGCCGTCGGAGGTGGGCCAGCCCTGGTTCGCACGGGGTGGCCCCAGATGGTCTCAGCGCTCGGGGCCTGGAGCGCAGCCGCTCCCAGCACCGTTGGAGAGCGGATTCAGAAGGGAACAGCAGCCCGGCCACCTCCCTGGAGGCGCCGCCCGGCCCCTGTCTCAGGCCGTCGCTCAGGCTGATCAATAAACAAACGGGACTGTGTGTGCCTGCTCCCCGCCGGCCCTGACGCTCCCCAGCAAAAACTTCCCCGGCCCAGAGACACACCTCACTACGACCCTTCCCAGCCTCTTAAACTCTTCTACCCTTAAACCGTTCCCAGCCTATACCCAAGGGCAGATTAATCTAAAGGCAAATTTGCTGGGAAAGACGGGGTAATTTTGCACAGACGTTTCTTCTGTAAAGGGATGATTGGGGAAATGTCGGAAGTATCTCAAGACATTTCTGTCATCACCACCTTCAGGAGAAAAAAATCCAGAGAGCACGGATAGTAACAGGAACTACTAGAGAAACAGCGCTGGAGTGCTTTGTGGGCTCTCTAGGGGTCCAGGTTGGATGAGTCGGGGGGTAGGTGCCCTCAAAATTTGAAGATATTGGTACCCACAGAGGCAACTGTGATGGCATTTCACTGTTCTCTGTACTGGTAAAAACCCTGCTTCGCTATGAAACATAGTCATTCCCACACACAATTTCTCTTGAATCTCCAGTCTCACTTTTTGGATTAGCTACTTCCACCCTCACTAACAACGTTCTCATATCGTCCTGTCATAAAATAATAGATGCTGAACCCTGTGACATGTCACAGTTTCACCTTAACTCCTTCCCTGTGGAGAAAGTCTCCTCAAGGGAACGACTGGGGCTCTGACCTTCACTTGACTATCACCATCTTTTCACCCCTTCCATCTGGGTTCCACTGAGAGAAACTCTACTGAAACTGCTCTCTCTGTCCAAAAAGAAAGAAAAAAAATCCAAATCCCATATACAAGAAAATACGAGTGTGAAAGGAGATGAGAGAGCACACACAGAGTCTTTAACCTAAAGAATTGTTTCTCAAAATTTTTCACTAAACCTCTAATAGCAGAGAACCATAAATTAGTAGAGAGGGGAAAGGAACTATCACAACCTAAATCTCATGCTTTACCTTAAGAATGCTTGTATGCTTTCCCTCTATTCCATAGTATCTCTGTCTGTTTTATTATTTTATTTTTGTAATTAATTAACTAATTTGGGGGGGGGGGGCGGGGTGTGGCACGCTGCATGGCTTGCGGGATCTTAGTTCCCCGACCAGGGATTGAACCTGGGCCCTCAGCAATGAAAGCGCCGAGTCCTAATCACAAGACTACCAGGGAATTCCCTGTTTTATTATTTTAAAAATAGGTTCTAAAGATCAGGGGGAAGTCTCCTACATGTCTCATTGATTAATGATCATAGAAGATGTGATGGCACTACACCCATCCATTTGAGGAAATGGGTGGAATAAAGTGAGCTGACATGGAACATCAAGGCAGTTTTTCTACTCTGTATATCACAATATTTTGAAAACAGACTGGCGTACATATGTAAAATGAATAACAGGCTTTTCACTGCTTTTTGAGCTATGGCAGGGTTATTGCTCAGAGGTTGCCAGAAAGCAATGTTTTCATTAAGTGTATTCTTGCTGAGAGTTTAGGTCACAAGTCATATGTTGGCTAAAAGTATCTCTGCTTCCTGATTCAGTCCTTCAGTTTGTCTCAGAAATACTTGTTCATAGGCCTTTTCAGTGAAGGAAGATAATGATATTCTTAAATACTACTACTAATGCTATAACTTTATCATATGGAAATAAACTGAGCCTCACAGGAATCATAGCTCTCACCATCAATTCTTTTCATATAACTCTCACACTTCATTTTCATTGCAATTTTTCTATGGGTACAATTTTAGCTGGGATTTCTTAGGAAGGCTGAAATGCTAATGCTTCGTTGAATGATGCAGTCTCAGGGCATCAAGAGTGAGGAAAAAAGACGTGCAACAGGGAAGAATGGGAAGCAAATGCATGGCAATATATTACCAACCTGGTCTTTGCTTCATGACCCTGAGGAGACGCAGCCAATTGCTTGGCCATGTGCCGTGTCTATGGACAGGCTCTATAGAAAACATGCCCAGCAACAGTCTATTAAAGCGAGGACCAAAGAAGAAATTTACCTGCAAGCTCCCTCCCATCTCGTATCTCCCACTGGTCAAAATTTACCGCACTGGTGGTTAACTCCCCCAACTTCCAGGTTCAGTCATCTGATCCCTCTGGCAAAGAGAAACAAACCCCATACCCTGCAGACATGGTATTGTTCTATAGGCAACTTGGTTATGTTGGAAACTATGTTTTCCAGAATCCCCTTTCTTATATGCTTAAAGGTCTGTATTTGTCTGGGTGGATAAAAGTGAGGTTACCTGAGATTTGAGTTTCATTTCAACAAAAATGAAGCAGCAGCCATTAAACTCTGAAGGTCATCATTGGTTAGATGTGGCAAGAGACAAATGTCTGGATGTAAGAGAGTTCTTGTTCTCACTCTTCTCTGCCCTGCGTTCCCCCGGTTGAATAACTGTGACCACAGTCAGGCTAACAGACTCTTCACAGAGTCTCAGAGGTAGTAGTCACAAAGAGCCCACCACCTTCCATAGGCATCTCCACCAGCCCTCCTTGTGGTGCCACAACAGCAGCTGGATGTGCCTAGCTTCCAGATTTCCCTGCAAGCTTGGACTCCTTCACTTATGTCAGGACTGGCCTCTGATCTTTCAACAACTACTTTTTGGACTCAATTCCCCAGCTCCTCCAGCAAATGTGGAAGTCTAATTCCTTTAATAAGTTCCTTGTTTAACATACTCAGAATGCTTCTCCTTCCCTGACTGAACCTCACTGGCCAGGGGCATAAGCTTGCGGTTGATCTGCTCCAGGAGGCCTGCACTGGGTCAGTCACCTGTAGAGCAATTGAGGCAGGGTAAGCAGCTCAGAGACCAAGAGAAACGTGAGGCCAAGAGAAGCGGAGGAGGTACTGTAGCTGTGTCCTATACAAGCAAGAAAAATATTCATAATTTGCTTAGTATTTTTTCATTAAGAGTCTTCAGGCTTGAAAATATTTTTATTATTACTTAATTATTCACTACTTTATTACTAAATTAACCTACTTTAGTGAATCACTCCCATATTATCAAAATGAACAATGGCTCATTTTACCTTTGTTGAAACATCATTTTGGCTCCTTGCGTGGAAAACAATAAATCAAATCTCAGCTGGAAAATTATAACTAGTATCTTTCCCTAGCTACAGAAACATCCTATCCGCGTTTCTCATTTTGTTGTAAAGTTGAGTATAAAGATGAGCATTCCCTTTGTAATTTACTTTTTGTAGAGTAAGGGGTTTTTGTTTGTTTGTTTCTTTGTTTTTGTTTTTTACAAATTTACCATTTTCACAATACCAAAGGAACACAGGGAGAAAATCAAAAGGCAAACTCTTTGAAACAATGAGTCCTTGCAGGAAGGGTACAATATTACCTAGTGCTTCTAGGGTGAGGGGTCTTGATCTATCCTTATCTGCAGCTTGTTTGTCTGTCAGACTTGGTGCTGTTTTTGAATGTGTGCATACATACCCCCCATAATTCCTACAATGTTTCATAAAAATCACACATATTTTTGAATCTTTTCTTACCAAGAATATTGCCATCAAGAACTCCTGTGTGGGAAAAAAATAAAAAAGAACTCCTGTGTGGAAAATAGTCAATATTTTATAATAACTACGAATGCACAATAACATTTAAAAATTGTGAATCACTCTATTGTACATCTGTAACTTATGTATTATTGTACATCAACTGTACTTCAATTAAAAAAAAATGTGTAAACACCTGACAAATTCAGAAGCCTAACCTCCATGTCCCAAACTCCATTTAGTCCCATGCGCTTATTCCCCACATTGTCATGATCTGCTCAGATGACTTGCTGATCCAGCCCACAGAATATTATCTCCGTTTCAGAGTGAACCTTTCATTCGGAATGCTTATCAGAGTGCCTAAAAGGATTGAGAATTAGGATTCTGTTGAGGTTATAAGTTGTGGAAGTTGAGGTGGTTTGGGTACCTGCTTCGTTCATTTGATTCAATAAATATTTATTGAGCCTTAGGCATTATTGTGTTAGGCATTATTCTGGGTGATTGAAATAGGAGTGAGCAAAACATAGAGTCTGCCCTCGTAAAGCTTACATTCCAGCAGGGGGAGACAGACAATCCACAATAAACCTAACAGGTAAGTAAATTACACGGTATATTAGAAAGTCGTAAGTGATATGAGCACATTAAGTTGAGCACATTAAGATAAATGGAAGTGGGTAGCCAAGCTGCAATACAGTAAGTCCTCTACATACGAACCTTCAAGTGCGAACTTTCCAAGATGCAAAGGTGCTTTCCATCAATGTCAGGCATGAGTGAAATTGCAGCTTGCCCTCCGTCTCCTATTGCTGACGATCCTTCAGCTCTACCATCTCCCACCTCCTCTCCCTCCTCCAGTCAGTAGGTCTTCTTGCCTGTTCACTCGATGCCAGCCCCTGTATGCCAGCTGTTGTACTGTACTACTGCACTTTTCAAGGTACTGTACTGTAAGATTAAAAATGTTCTCTTTATTTTTTGTGTTTGTTTTTTATGTATTATTTGTGTGAAAAGTATTACAAACCTATTACAGTACAGTACTATATAGCCAACTGTATTATTTGGGTACCTAGGCTAACTTTGTTGGACTTACGAACAAATTGGGCTTACGAACACGCTCTCAGAATGAAACTTGTTTGTGTGTAGGGGACTTACTGTATTAAATAAAGCGGTCAAGCTGGGCCTCGTTGAGCAGATGACATTTGAGGAAAGACTTGAAGGGGATGAGGAAGTTAGTCAAGCAGATGTATGGGGATGGGAGATTCCCATCCCAGTCAGAGAGACCAGTCACTGCAAAACCTTGGGAGTGAGCATGACTGGTGTCTTCCAGGAAGGGCAAAGGAGACCAGAGTGCCTGGAATAGAATGAGCTCAGAAGGGAGTATGAGGAGAGAGAGGGAATGGGGCCCAAATCATGTACGGTCTGTAGGCCATTGTGAGGACTTTGGTTTTATTCTGAGTGAGATGGGCGTCAATCACAGGTCTATGCAGTGGAGTGAAATGATCTGACTTGTTTTAAAAGAGCTACTCTGGCTGCTGTGTTAAGAATAGGCTACAGAGGGTCAAGGGTGGAAGCAGGTAAGAGGCTGGGCCATCGTTCAGGTGTGTGATAAAGCTGGATCAGGCCAGAAGGTAAGCAACTGTTGAATTTAATCTGTGTTTTAAAGGTAGAGCCAACTGGATTTTTGATGTACTCAGCGATAAGTGTTTGCTTGAGTTATGATTGAGACTTATTTCCATTGTACACTCACTTGCTGCTAAGGTTGTGGGAGGGGACATGGGCCTTGCTGCCTCCGGACATCCAGGCATTAGGGTTTCGGATCCTAAGGCCTGAGGGTGACCGTCACCATGCTCATACCATTTGCTGACCAGCAACTCAACCGTGCTCCATTCTCTGGGTTTTTATAAGACACACAGAAACACACACACTCAAACACAGGATTAGCCCACATGGAAAAACAGACTCTTTGGGCACAGACACGACCAGCCCCGTAGTTCCACAAAAATTGAAAATGAAGTCTCCCCCAAAAATTGTTGAATAAAATCAGCAAAACCGAATGCACTCTGTGCTTCATAGCCTAGGGCCTAATTTGAAAAACAACTTTCCTGTAAGTGAACTCAGACCCAGAACATACCTTCTCAGCCTACAGGCCCTTTGGGAGGACTAGATCCTTAAAGTGCCCTTGTTATTACTTGAGTCCTCCGTGTACAGGCCTCCCTCCAGAGGGGCTGAGGGAACAAACTCAACTTTCCTGATGGACAAAGATGCTAAGGGAGTTGAAAGCTCTTCAAGGATAATTAGCATAATGATGGATGCTGCTGAACTGGGGCACTTGATATCTTTCTTCCAATTCTCTGAAAGGGTCATTTCTCTCTGTTTATCTCTAGACTTTCTTCTACTACAAAGAATAGGGCATGTAACAAAAGTGTGGTGAGATGATTTAGGTGGTGCCCAGACATGTATTTTAAAGCCATTGAATTACAGAGTTAGTCTTTTCAGATTTTTCTTTCTTTTCCTTTTTTTTTTTTTTTTTTGGTTTTGATTTACCTCAAGAAGCAAGGCTCAATTTGGTGCTTATATGTTTTTAATATCTCCCTTTAACACTTGAAAATGTCCCATTTTAACGAAGAGCAAGCAGACCCCAGGCTCAGAGCCTTTGATCCTAGTAGGATGGTTCCAGAATTTAACGACATTCTATGTTTGTTGGTTTTCACTACACTTAGTTTTATTTTGTTTCTAGCTTGTGGTATAAATTTGTTTATAAAATGCATTCATTTAAGAATATTTTTTAAAAAAGAGAGTCTATTTAAAAACATACAAGGTAAAAAATACTGTAGATGGTACATAGATATCCCCCTCCCAAAAGTCAGAAAAGTAGTAAGAAAACAACTGAAAATTGAGAAAAAACCAGTAAATTGGAAAGAGAAAAGTCAGAAAGACAGCTTATAAGCTCAACCTTTCCTAGCTGTTTGACTTTGAATGTGTTTCTGAACCTCTGTCTGAGCCCCAGGCTCTTTTTTTTTTTTTTTTTTTAATTTCCCAAACCTAGTAAGGTTGTTGTAAGGATTATTACAGTAACATGTTACAAGAGTCTCCTATGTAGACGCCTCGAGACAAATATTACTTGGGTTACCTCTGCTTTCCAAAAATCTTCCTTGGAGATGAAACACGAATGTCATGATTTTCATGAAACTTTTGCTGATCTGTTCCAGATTTGAATATGACTGTAACTCCCACAGACTGCTTCCTGTATTTTTCCTAGATCCTGTTGGACTTGCCTTGTTCCCTGTTTGATTATAAGCTTCAATCTGCTGACAACCACTAGGAGGCCTTGGACTCATCAACACATGGTCTGAGAATCTGTACACACAGAAGGTACCGCCCTAAACAGAATCACCACCTCACACGTAATACGACCTACGCTTTTGCAAATGTACATGGATGCTCTTGTGATTAATAAAGTACAATTCATTTAAAAGTATGACTAAGATCATAGTAGGTTTTAGTTATGATTTTCTTCTCAGGGAATTCTCTTATGAATTAGCCCACTATTTACTTGTTGGTTTGCTTTTAATATTATGAGTCTTTACACTGAAAGTGGCTAGGAAACACTAGATGAAATGGTCCTCAAAAGCATTATAAATAAATAAATAAATAAATAAGCATTCTATTGCTCTTGGCTTATGCTCTCAAAGCTGGTGTCAGGATAGGTTTAGGTTGGTAAGATTCTTAAGATTGTACCATAATATCAAACTAGCTCATGAGATGTAAGTATGTCTTAATGTGATATACAATATAGAAAAGAAGAGCTAGGTACTAGTGTTAGGTGTATGGGCAATACCAAAAGCAGCAGCAGTATGTATTGCTACACAAATTACATGACATTATTTAGATATAACATTTCAAGTTCATTTTCTCATTTTATCACGTGGCCACTTTGTGAAATACACAGGTAAGATTTTCATTTGACATAAGAGGAAGCTGAGGCACTGATTGTGACTTGCCCACCGTCACATAGATTCATGGAAGCTCTAGAACTCTGTTCTCGGCCTCAAGCACCTTCCCATTCCCTGGACAAGGTACATTGCCCTGGAGACCAGGGCAGGTATACAGATGGAGGCCCACACACCATATGTATAAATAATCAAAAGTTGTAAATCAAACAAACAGTTTAATGAAATATTTTCTAGTCTACCTTGACAATTGTTTCTTTGTAATGACCTGGAATGTATTCAGAATATTCAAATTCCTTGTAGTCTAACCGGATGACTTGGCAGTGCAGGAAGATACGCCCAGGCTCACGCCTGTGTCCTACATCTCTTCTCTCCCCGCTTCCAGCTCTCACCCATCCCAGGAGGGTCTTCGTGCTCACACAGGAGGACAATCCAGCCCCCACATCTAAGCTCCATCCATACTTTTCTCAAACAGCTGCCCCTTGGCACCAGGGTCCTTGGTGTAGAAGAGGAGCAAAGGCTCTGGTGGGCATACCAGCTGGGTCCTGCACATCTATGCCTGAAGAAGAGTGCATGGCTGGAGGAGGACCACAAAGGACCTCTGAAGCACAAGGTCCAGAGCTATGGCTCCCTCATCTAACACAAGGACAGTTTTGATCTTTACATATATTTACCTTTTTAACATCAGCATTTCCTGGTGAAAACAATCTGTCAAACCAGTCGCCTCATAGATATGAAACCTCGCAATCGTCTTTATTATTAAGCTCCATTCCATAATCACAGAACTGTAGAAATATTCAAGTCACTGTATATGTCTCAACTTTCAAAACAAACAAACAAAAGCTGTTGTTTTAAATTACTTTGGAGATGTTAATAAACAGTGGTAGTCAAATTCATCAACATAATATACAGAGAGGAAATTGCCAAAAGTAATTCATAAGATCTAGATTTCTTTTTTCTTTTTTCAAAACCTAATTCACAAACTAAACAGATGGAGACCAATGTCCCTAAAGGGATGTGAGCCTTGACAGAGGAAGGCTAAATGTATATAGATGAATGAAAAAATATACCCTACCCTCCGAGCTTTTATTAAAGGGTAGGTCCAGAATTAAGTGTCAAGATGGGGGGGGCGCTGGATCTGTCTCACTGAGACACTTCTTTAGGTGTCCTCATTTGGATTCTCCTAACCCATCCACACCTGACTCCCAGGAATTCTGGCCCAAACACAAAGTTCTTTTCTTTGGTTCCATTTAGCAGAGCTGATACCCACTGACATTTCCAAAGTATGTTCACTCAACAGTAAAGGCAAAGTAAATAACTAGACAAAAATACAAGTAACTTTATGGCTTTATTTCTAAGATGAGGTATCTGGTTCTGAATTAATTAACTACATTTTAACACCATGGGTTCTAATTTTCCAGGTAGCCTTCCCCAAGGGCTTCCTGCCTCTCTCTTGGCTAGCGGCGGGGGTGGGGTTGTGGGTGGAGGTTCTGCCTACCATCTCATCTTCCCAGCTCACCAGGAATAATTTAATCATCCATTTGGCTCTGTCCTGTGGATGAGCAACACATACCCAGATGCATATTCACAGATTCCTTTTTATCCCCTCCCAGAGGCCCTGTTTTCAGTTGGAAAGAAAAGTTTCTGGAAAAACTGAGGCTTCTGTTGATTTATAAATAGATAAACTTCAGTGTTCAGCTCTCTCCACAGCTGAAGAACTCAGAAGAGACCTTTCTCCCTTCCGCAATAACAGGGCGATGAACTCATCCATTATCAGCCCCCGTGGGGATATATTGACCACAGAACCATGTACAAGCATCAGCGTAACCATAATGTAGCCCAAATGAGTGTTGGCTTAAAATAGTAGAAAAGGAAATTCTCTCAATCGCTGTAGCTGTTCAATAATATTATGAAGAAAATGTAATAACCCTCTCTTTTTTGACCAATCAAAACAGGTACAAGTATGCTCCAGAACTAGACTGCTCTTGATGAAGCACCCAGAATTTGATTCAGTGTAAGAAACAGGAGAGTATATATTTTCTTTTCTTAAATAATGAAATCACGAATTATACAGAGACATACACAAACACAATTAATTTTGAAGGCTCACCTACTCCCACCCCATGACTTAGCAAGTTTTTTTTTTGTTTTTGCGGTACGCGGCCCTCTCACTGTTGTGGCCTCTCCCGTTGCAGAGCACAGGCTCGGGACGCGGCTCTGGACGCGCTCACGGGCCTAGCCGCTCCGTGGCATGTGGGATCTTCCCGGACCGGGGCACAAACCCGTGTCCCCTGCATCGGCAGGCGGACTCTCAACCACTGCGCCACCAGGGAAGCCCGACTTAGCAAGTTTTATAACATATTTCGAATGTTCATGTGACTTCCACTCCTCCACCCTCAATTATAAGTAGAATTCAGCAAAATCATTTTAGGCCTATGGTGAAGTGAAAATACAAAGTTCAGTTTACAGTGGCCTAGCTGCCAAAGGGAGATAAGCAGAGTTTAAGAGAAGAAAAAAAATAAATGTGTGCCCAACTGCTGGCGAAGGATCCTCGCCAACAAAGCCAACACAAGCTACCAGTTCCATCCATCCCACAACTTTCTCACTATCCATTAGTGCTCTACTGTTCTTCATAACCCTTTTTGTCCAGTTTTGATTCCAGGGTCCACCACTATAATTCTCCAATAAAATAACTTTCATTTCTGCACTGCTTTCTCTGATCGGCTAAATTCCAAACCTGTAGAAACCCAGTTACCCCACCTTCCCTTGTCCTACATCTGAGCAGCTGAACATTGATGGAGAATATGACACATTGGCTTAAACTCTACCTTTGGAATCTTAATCCTCAAAAGTGCCCTTTCAACAACACAGCCATCACACTACTTTCCCAATAGCTTTCTTTTTTCAGCTCTCGAAAATACTATTTCATGCTTTCTTCTCCATCCTCAAATCTGCTACCTTATGCCACTTCGAAACTCTCAGCTGAAAATCTTGCAAGAGTCTTTGCTGAGAAAATAGACACCATCAAACAGGAACCTGTGCTTTCCATTATTACCCATCTACAAATGTTGATTCCCCCTCCTATCAGAGCCAATGCCCCAACATGTGCTCTGGATCCCAGCTGCTCTAGTGACCTCAAGGACTTTGCTCCTTGAGTTATCCCCTCCCTCTCCTGAGTTAGCCCCTCCACTCCTTCTCCCTGGAATCATTTCCAACAATATAAAAACATGCCCTAGTGTTGTCCATTCTAAAACGCCTCCCTTGATCTTATCGTCATCTCTCCAGCTACTGTACATTTCTCTGTTCCATTTTCTAGCAAAATTTCTCCAACTCCTCACTTCCTCTTCCCTCCACAGGACTCTTCAATCTGGCTTCAGCCCTACAGTCCACTAAAACTGCTCTTATTAAGTACCATAGGTTGTTCTTAGTGACCTCCATGTGGTGAAATCCAATGCACACCTTTCTATCCACATCTTACTGGACCTTTTAGCTGCATCTCTATCAGTTTCTTCATGGATCCCCTTCTACCAACTTCTAAATGCTGGGGTTTTTGGAGCTGTCATCCGGGCCTCAAATGCTTCTCTTCTCTAGGTAATTCCTCCAGTCCAAACCTATGCTCTGAGTTATGGACATTGTTTTCCAACTTGCTACTAAACATTTCCATTTAATGGTTCACAGGCATTTCAAGCTTAACATGTATAAGACTGAAGTCAATGATTTTGGTCCTACCAAACCTCTAGGGTTTCCCATCTTGGTGAATGATACCACATTTCACTTAATTGCTCAAGTCAGAAACCTCACTTCTCATATCTAATCAATCATCAAGTCCTGTTTGTTTTAGCTTTGAAATACATGTAAGATGTCAGTGTGAAGATGCCATTTCTCTCTTCTCTCACTGGAAATCATACAAAAGCAACAAGAAGAAAGAAAAGGAAAGGAAGAAAGAAAGAAAGGAAGGAAGGAAGAAAGAAAGAAAGGAAGGAAGGAAGAAAAAGAAAGATAGAAAAAAGAAAGAAAGAAAGAAAGGAAGGAAGAAAGGGAGGGAGGGAGGAAGGAAGGAAGAGAAAGAAAAAGAAAGAAAGAAAAAAGGAAGAAAGAAAGAAGGGAGAGAGAGAGGGGAAAGAAGGGAAAAGGAAGAAGAAGAAAAACGGAAGGCCAGAAAAAACTCACAAGCCATATTTTCCATTATACTAAGGAAACAGCTGAAATCCCAAACCACAAGAAAAGTGGAATAGTTCCCCCAAAGCATGGGAGATCATGCAGGGGTGCACTTATAGAAAGCAGAGAGAGGGTTCATGGATGTAAATCTTAGAGGCAGCAAAGAACGCCTCTTACCACAGGGTATCAACATTTTATTCCGCAGCGTTTTTACTAAATGCCTTATTGTTCAGTTTTATAATTTTACCTTTACACTTGTGATTAACTTTGAGCTAACATTTGTACAGGTATGAAGTTTAAATGGAATTTTTCCCCCATTGTGAACATGTTATTAATTACTACCAGTTTTTGAAAATCCTTCGTTCATTGAATTGCCTTGGTACCTTAATCAAAAATCTGTTGGAAGTACAGTGACCCTTGAACAGTACAGGGAGTTAGGGATGTTGACTCCTGAGTAGTCAAAAATCCACATATAACTTAACGTTGGCCTTCCATATCCATGGATCTACATGCTTGGATTCAACCAATTTCTGACCTCGTAGTACTGTGGTAGTGTTTTTTGGAAAACATGCACATATAAGTGAATCCACACAGCTTAAACCCGTGTTGTTCAAGGGTTAACTGTATTCCTTTAGGGCTGTTTCTGGTTTCCTCATTCTGTTCTATTGGTCTGTGTGTCTGTCGCTCGACTAATCCCATACAGTCTTGATTACTGTCACTGTATTATAAATCTTGTTATCATGTGGAGTGATTCCAACCACTTCAGTATTGTTCAGATATATCAGCTCTTCTATTTCTTTTGCCTTTCCATATTCATTTTAGAAAAATCTTGTTTGCATCTTCAAAAATTTTGATTGGAAATGCATTAAACCTCTATGTCAATTTGAAAAAAAAAGAAAATCTCTTAAAGGAGACAGGTACACCTTTATTTCCCAAATTGAAATCCCTTGTTTATAACAGTAGGGACAAGGTACACATGCTGGCCACGGGAGTAACCAGGACCTGTTTGGTTCTGAGTAGTAGGGAAAGAGGATCTGAACGAGGAAATATAGCGACAAGCTACATCTACAGGAAGCAGTCTGTCTCTATGGCACAGCAGGAAAATGCATCGTGAAAATCCACTGCCTGAGACCACTGGCTGAGGAGAAGTAAAAGCTAAACAAATTACACAAAATCGAGGTTATAAAAACATTTAAGCTAGCCTATGACTGGCCCTACTCTTTCCACTACATGAACCTCTTGCAAATAGTGGTATAGGAAAAACTCAGCTACTTCAGAGATAAGTAATCGAAAAGGAATATGCACAGTATCCATACATAGGTGCTACACAGAGAAAAGGAAAAAAAAAACAAAGGATTAATAAAGCACACTTACCAGAAAAATGTTTCCATAGAGCTGCTGAAAATTATGATCAAACATTTTACCATGAATCTTAAGAACAGAATGAATGAATCTCCTTTATGAGGAAAAACCATAAAGCAGAGATAGAAGAGCTCATGTAACAGATGTTAACACAACAGGAAGAAACAAGATGTGAACTGATAGAGCACATGGAAGAGTGGAAGAAAGAAGTAACCACCGGGAAAGCAAAATGGGAAGAATATGTGGGCCAATAGGTCCTGCTGAAAATGCAAAAAGAGACATATTGGATGGAAATGAGGAAGTGAGCAACATGAAATGGAAATGAAGAAAAATTTTAAAGGATAGAAAGTAATGATAGATATAAAAGGCAAGCAAAGGAGAGCCAAATGCATCATTGAAGTGTGAGGAAAACACAAAAATAATGAAATAATACTTAACAATATCATTACAGAATTTTTTCCTCAAATGGAAGAATACTTGAACCTACATCTTGAAAGGGCCCAATATGACCAAGGAGAAAGTCACCCAGATGTAGCCTACTAAAGTTGCTGAATTTCAAAGATAAGGAAAAAACAGAGCTAGCTACAGACTTCTCCATAGCAATATTCAACACTAGAAAATCTTTAAGAAAAAAAAAGATGTAAACCAAAGATGCTATCTAATTATTGCTCAAGTGTAAATGCATAAAACAATGTTTTGAGCATGCATATCATTCCCTTGAGCCTACTTAATGATTCATTCAGATGACAAACAGGCTAAACAAGAGATGACCTGAGAAACTGCTACAGAAGACTGGCAGGGAACAATGAATATATTTATCTAATAATAAAACAATTACAGGAATCAGGGTGACAGAACAAAATGTAAATCTTATATGCTTGGCAATGCAAAAATGAAAAACTAACAAGGGTTACCAGGCGCAAGGGGAAAGACAGTAAATTGCACATAAATATGTTAATTTCCTTATTTTTAATAGCTAGAAGTCAATGAATAAATATAATTTTAAAAGTATGTGGTAGAAAAGAAGTAGGAGGTAAAAGACAAAATATTAATTTAATCAATGCTTATGGTAGGAAAATAGAAATGTCTGAAAAATAGAGGATTGGGGCATTCTATAAAGTTGTAATTGCAAAGAGACCAACTAGAATAATATAAGACTTCCTATTTAGCATAAGGAATACACAAGGAAGCAAATCAAAGGAAACTACTAGTGATATCATTTATAAAATATAAAACAAGTATAAAATAACATGAAAAAATTGAAACCAAATATGTCTGTCCAATCAATGAATAGAAGGGGGCTAAACTCTCCTATTTTTTAAAAAGTATATTTTGCTTGTATCACAAAGTGAATTCAGTGCTGAATTCGAGAGATATACCTAAAACAAAGTAATTCAGTAGGGGTAAAAATAAAAAGATGAGCCAAAGTAAGTTGGGCAAATGCAAAGAAAAAGCAGAGATTGTAATCTTATACCACACAAGGTTGGATTCTATTTTCAAGCCAAAAACTATTAAATGAAAAGAGTAGGGCCCTTTATAGCATTCAAGAGTACAAGTCACTAGAAAATATGAATAATTTATATCTATTATTAAATAAAATAGCATTAACATTCATAAAGCAAAAATACAAGGTGGTGCAATAAGAAATAGAAAGACATCAATGGTGGGAGATTAATCACTTCAGCCCACAATAGATCATGATGACAAAAAATAAGTAAAATTATAATAAATAATATAGTGAATAAGATAGTCCTTATTGTTAAAACAGAGAATGTATCTTCAAGTGTCCAAAGGAAATTTATAAAAATTGACCATGGAGAGGGAGACGCAAGAGGGAAGAGATATGGGAACATATGTATATGTATAACTGATTCACTTTGTTATAAAGCAGAAACTAACACACCATTGTAAAACAATTATACCCCAATAAAGATGTTAAAAAAAAATTGACCATGGATTAAGCCATAAAGAAAATATCGACAAATTGAAGAAAGGAAAAAGGTAGGCAATATTCTCCGATCACAATGCAGTAAGAGTAGAAATTAGTAGCAAAACCAGATTACACCAAGCTTCTACCATTATTACCTAGAAATTTGAAAAGTAGGCACTCTCTTAACTCTTGGGTGATGCATGAGATTCAACTAAAATTGGAGACTATAATAGGAAATAAGAACAATGAAAAACTATATCAGAACTAATGAGATACAGGTAAAGTACTGCACAGAGGTAACTTGTAGCACTTCTACTAATAAAAAGAATAAAAATATGTGAGTTAATAAGTTATAAAATAAATCACAAATTACTCTTAAGAGAAGAAAAGAGTTAATAGAGATAAATCAGAAATGAATAATTTAGAAAATTTAAAAATAGTGAAACTAATAAATATATGTAAAAACTACTTTTTAAGAAAAACACAGTAACAATATAATATAAACTTAAGTAATCACAACAGCAAAGAGATAAAGCACAAATGCACAGAATAAGAAACAAAAAGGGAGAAATAATCACTTATGCCAAAGAAGTCAAAGGAATCATGAGACTCTGCTTAACTCTGTCATAGATAATTATATCTATGAAAATAAAGTTGGAAACAGGGATGCAGAGATGAATGGACACTTGAAAATAGCTATAGTCCTTGTTTTAACAATACCTTATTTATGATACCATTTAGATGTACTATAAGGAGGTAAATATAATTTGCCCAAAATTGACTGCAGAAGAGACAGAAAATCTGAATAGATCTACTGCCACAGAAGAAACAATGCCGTGAAAAACCTAATCCCTTTTCCCTTCTCTTGATAAAAAACATCAGGCCCAGAGGTTTCACAGAAAATCCATAGGGGAACAGATAATTCTAATGCTATTTAAAGTGCTTCAGAGCATATTAAAGAAGAAAACCCCTTAAATTATTTTAATGAAACCCAATGACAGCATTAAAAAAAATGTGCAAATCAAATTCACTTATGACTATGGGTGTAAAATTCCTTAAAAAAAATTGTAAGCAGAATTCAGTAGCACACTAAGATTACAGTATACCAGACCAAGTAAAGTTTATTTTAAAAATACAAGAATAATTCAATATTAGGAATTCTAATATAGAATAATTGATTGTATCAGTAGATCTAATGAGAAAATAATAAAATAATTTGTATATATGCCATTAAGTTATTTGATAATGTTCAATATCTATTATTGGTTTAAGAAAATAAACCTCCCAACAAAACAGGAATAGGAGGAAACTTCCTTGATGTGATAAGATGTTGTTACCTAAACCCTAAAATCTAGCCTTATGCTGAATAGATAAATACTAGAAACATCCTTGTTAAAGTCAGGAACAAGTCAAGGATGTTCTAGAAGTTAAAACTAAACATAATATTTAACACTATTTTTGAGGTCCTAGCTAATACATTGAAAAAAAGGAGATAAAACGGGGTACAATTATTATAATTTGCAGATGATTGTATATTTGAAAAATCCAAGGAAACTGGAAAAGATGATGTGATTGTATATTTGGAAGCTCCAAGAAAATCTTACAAAAACAGTAAGAGAATACAATAAAGTTGTTAGTTACAAAATTAGTATACAGCAATGAATATATAAATCACTCTCCCTACACCAATCAGAGTGGCAAAGGGATGGAGTTACACTGATTGTCATGGGCCAATCAGGTCCAAAGACCTGGGGTTAGGGGTGAGATAAATCACATTCAAACAGCAAGGAGTAGTTTTCCCCCAAAGAAAATCTAAATGCTGTTTGAACGGAGAAGGAGGAATGGATGTTGGGTAACCAATAAACAAATGTTTACCCAACCAAAGAAGGATTAGATATTTTAGTTCTTAACATTAGTAGCTGCTGATAATCTCCTCTCATAAGATGGGACAATAACAAATAATATCGTGGTTACTAAACAAAGATGTTTAATGAGAACCTAGCAAAAATGGTAATAGTACTGGGTATTTTATTTTCTCCAGCAATATTTAAAATGAGGTAGTGGTGTCTCAAATCTTGATAAATCATAAAATGCTGTGTTACCACTTACATCTTCTTGCTTTCCCTCTCCTGTTCTTTATTTTCTTTTTTGGCACATAAAATTATCCAGATGAGTTGTCTAAGAAGGGGACATTAATTCATCTGGTCATACGTGTATTAAGGGCTTCTGGTACATGCTGTTATATAAAGAATGCTGGATATCTGTATACTGTAATCTATGTATGAGTTCAACAAGTTTTTAAATATACATCACTTGGTTTATTGTAGATTATTGGGTCCCAAATGCCTTACTCATTAACGGAATACTCATATATTTCAATTACTCTCATTTTCCTTGGATAGTTTAAAAGAATTTTTTTATGCCTAAGCTACCTCTTGTCTTTTCATCCCAGATGGCTTGCACAATAACGATAATTATATTGAATTGGGTATATATTCATGACTTTTAAATATAAAAATGTCACTATTGCCTTTAGAAGTATACTTTGGAGAAGACTTAAAAAAAAAGTTACTTTGGGTATCTGAGAGATGATTGGGGATTTCTTTTTCAGAATGGATTATTCTTCACTAGACTAAATTTCAATAACTGTTTAAGTTAGATAAAAAATAGAACATTCATGATCCACAACCAACTTGACTGAATTACAGTAATACGGCAGTGGAAAGATGACAGGTATCGTTTGTGTGTGGGAAGAGCATGGCAGCATGTTTTGATGGATTTTATTGTGACATTTGTCTTTAGCAAGTATTACTAGAGTTGGGATGAGAATCTTAAAGTTCTCCCCTGCCCACCCCCTAATTTAGCTTTATTGAGATATACTGGACATATAATATTGTGTAAGTTTAAGGTGTCTGATGTTACAATTTCGTATATATATGTAAATGATTACCACAATAAGGTTAGTTAACACATCTATCACCTCACACAGTTACAATTTGTGTGTGTATGCTCACTTTTAAGATCTACTCTCTTGGTAGTTTTCAAATATATGATACAGTATTGTTGACTACAGTTACTATTTAGATGTTCTATTAAGCATTTTTTAAAGATAAAAGGGCTAAAAGAAATCTTGCATTTATAATAATTAGGGAAATGAAATAAACACATTAAGAATTTGTGAAAGCATATAACTGTTGCTTGCATTTTAATGACTCAAACTGTAAACTACAAATATGTAAGTTTCATAGAAAAATGCATTTGTATCATATATTTATAATGTAGCTAATGCACATACCAATTTAATAATTAAAATTATTATAATACTATTTCAAATGCAGAATATAAGAAATCTTGCATACCATAACACATACTGATATGACTCAAACTCAGATTAAATAGCTGGAGACCCAGGTAAGAGCTAATGCTGTAGTTTTAGTCCAAAGGCCATCAGGCTGAAGACTAGGGCTGCTAAGCTGCATTTCAAGTCCAAAAGCCATCTACTGGTAAAATTCCTTCTTATATGAGGGAGAGCAGTCTTTTGTTCCATTCAGGTCTTGAGTGATTGGATGAGGTTCACCCACATTAGGGAGGACAATCTGCTTTTTCTAAGTCCACTGATTTAATGTTAATCTTATCCAAAGACACGATCAAAGAAACATCCAGAATAATGTTTAACCAAATACCTGGGCACTATGGTCCAGGCAAACTGACATATAAAATGAACTATCCCAGTTCCTTAATGATGGCTATTTAGTTTGTTTATAATTCTTGGCTAATATAATATGTGTCCTAATATATAAATCATTTCATAGACATGCAAGTATATCTATAAAATAAATTCCCGTAGTGGAATTGCTGTCTATGGGTGCATGATATAGTTTTTAAATTTATTTCATTTATTTATTTATTTGGCTGGGTCAGGTCTTAGTTGCAGCATGAGGGGTCTTCATTGAGGCACGTGGGATTTTTCGTTGTGGCGCACGGGCTTCTCTCTAGTTGTGGCGTGGGGGTTTTCTCTCTCTAGTTGAGGCACGCGAACTCAGTAGTTGTGGTGCGCGGGCTTAGTTGCCCCTCGGCGTGTGGGATCTTTGTTCTCTGACCAGGGATCAAACCCGCATCCCCCACATTGGAAGGCGGATTCTTTATCACTGGACCACCAGGGAAGTCCCTATGGGTGCATGCTTTTAAAATTTTGATAAATATTACCAAATTGTCTTCCAAAGTATTTGTACCAATTTGTATTTACAAAGGATGAGAGTGTTTGTTTCCCCAACACTTTACAACACAATGTGTTAGGAAACTTTTTGATTTTTGCTATTTGGATGGATGCGATATGAGTCAGATAACTAATGAGAAGGTATTGCATGCATGTTAGTGAGAACAGCATTCCCCATCACGTACACAGATTCAGGATGGACATGGTAGTGTTATCACAATAATGATAGAATGGAACGTAGAATACAATTTATCTGAGTACTAGAATTAATGCTGAGGTTAGAAATGAACCTTAATCCTGCATTTATTATTAAGACTCTGATGGGGCACTTAAAAATTTCAGTTATACGTTACAGGGGAATTTACCTACTCGAGGAGTACTTATAAATTTGGAGATTCAGTAAAGTTCTCAGAATATTATGTCCTGTTTTAACATCAAAGATTCAAGATTAAAATTGAAAGAGGTGGGCTTCCCTGGTGGCGCAGTGGTTGAGAGTCCGCCTGCCGATGCAGGGGACACGAGTTCGTGCCCCGGTCCGGGAAGATCCCACATGCCGCGGAGCGGCTGGGCCCGTGAGCCATGGCCGCTGAGCCTGCGCGTCCGGAGCCTGTGCTCCGCAACGGGACAGGCCACGGCAGTGAGAGGCCCGCATACCAAAAAAAAAAAAAAAAAAAAAAGAAAAATTGAAAGAGGTTTGATAGGCATTTGGAAAGTAAATTCAATAGTGAATGATCAGATCTGGAGGTGATGGGGGTAGGAATTGAGAACGGTGCCCTCCATTCTCTCACTTTTCTGGCTTTGAAGATCCGTGAGAATCCAATATATGAAGGAGTCATTTCAAAGAAAGACCAAGCTGTGGACAGATTTAGACTCCTCAGACTGTCCTGTCAGTAGTTACTTACACTGTTGTCTTCAGTGGAGATGCAGAGACTAGGAGGTCCCAGTAGCAGAATCACGGTGCTTTCTGGTGTCCAGTCCTCTAGAACTCCCCTTTCCCCTGCCTCTGCCTTAAGGGACTCTGATGCTCGTCTTTAATCAATGACATTAGACCCACAATGAAAGTGAAAACAAAAAGTTTAAAATCTTCTCCGCTCCAACCTTTCCCTCCCCACTTGTCTTTCTGTCCTCTCTTCCCATCTTTTTCACTCCTTTTTTCTTTTTCTTATTGTTATTTTCATTCTTCCCTTCATTCAACACACATTTACTGAGGGCCTTCATAAGCCAAGTCCTGACCATACTGAGATGAATAAGATACAAAAGTCACAGTTCTTTGAGGAACTGAGAGTTTCCAAAACAAAGTGTAAATTGATCATTTCTCAACTCCTTTCACTTTCATTACGTACTTTGTTATAGCTGCTGAAATATTTTATTTTAGTAGTCTAAATTTGTTTTTGAAATATAGAAGTATAAATCATAAACACAATGAACATAGTTGCAATAACAACAACCACAAATGCTCAAAGCTGGCCCTACCACTAATCAATTATTTTATTACATATTATTTTAGACATTTCAACCCAATTTCACCAGAGGTCTGGTTTGTTATTAATACAGTATCTTAAGCAAAGCATATGACAGTTACGAAATTTATTATTTCAATGATCATTCGTAATGTATTTATAATTAAATAATAAATGTTGATTACTATACTGATTGTTTATCATCCTAAATTAGTTATCTTTCCTTTATCTGGGAAAGCATTGTTATATTATTATGCTGTCCTATAGTTTAATATATTGCTCATTTAAAATCTCATGTTAATTTTGCTTAATATTTAGAGGAAGTACAATTTCTAACAATACTATAACCAAACTGATCCAGAGCAGAATGGAGACATCAAGAAAATCTGACTTTATTCTCCTGTTCCATTATTGGTACTCTGTGAGACACTGGAGTAGATTTTTTTCCGGTACCTCTTTTCACACAAGTTAATTTAGATGAATCATTATCACTGTTTCATGGCTTTGAAGGTCTAGGGCCTCAGAATCAGGAGTTAAATAATTTTATGTATTTCAAAAAAAGAATTTTAAAAAGTTTATTTCTGATATATAGAAAAGTATTAACATCAAATTATTTTTTAAATTACGATAGTGGGGGCTCCCCTGGTGGCACAGTGGTTGAGAGTCCGCCTGCCGATGCAGGGGACACGAGTTCGTGCCCCAGTCTGGGAAGATCCCACATGCCGCGGAGCGGCTAGGCCCGTGAACCATGGCCGCTGAGCCTGTGCGTCCGGAGCCTGTGCTCCGCAACCGGAGAGGCCACAACAGTGAGAGGCCCGCGTACCGCAAAAAAATAAATAAATAAATTATGATAGTGGTTAACAAGATAATAGAAATTTCCTTGACATAAAATTAAATTTGGTTTCATTTTTTAAGGAAGTAAAATATATTAATGCGTTAAACTTAGATATAACTTTTATAGAGCAATAGCAATAGATGAACCTCCATTTCATTTAACAGTAAATTATATAACTTGGTTTCTTACCATAGTGGTTTAATATCATGATACTTAAAAAACATAGTTTCATTTTCTTAGTTACAAAAAAGCTCTGTTCATCAGAAAACACACTTTTTGTTCACAGAAACAGATGGTATGTAATAGCTGAACTTCTCAGAGATGATAGAATTGAAAAGTACATGAACAAGAGTATAAACATGAGTTTTGAAATGCTGCAGGTGAATATATAATTCCTAGTTAAAAACTCTCAATATAGAATACACCTCTCATCAAATACTAGGCTTTGTCTTTAGACAATGAAACTGAAAGAAGATAGGTAGCTTGGAATGAAGGAAATCATTCATCAGAGTAGTCTGCTTCTCTTTCATATCTCTTTTGCTAAAGAGGAGAAACATAAGACAGCAGGGAATGAAGAATTCAAACTCTAGTAGTCAAGGCTTCTTTGTGTAATAGACACATATTGGGTTGGCTACCCAGCTCACAATGATTCTCGAAATGGCCATAATTGCCCCAGTCATGCCATCCCTCATCTGGGGAAGTTGTTCATCCTCTCTGTGCTCTGAATGGGAGGTGCCATCTAGTTACAGAGTAACCCGCACCTCCCAAAATGTTATGCATATGGCTCAAGAAGAGTTAATCATACTACACCCCTTTGGCCATTGTGATTGGTCCAAGGGATGAGTGTATGATTTAGTCTATGCCAGTCAGTGTCCTTCCCTGAGATTTTCCAAGTTGAGGTTAAAAGGAAGCACTATTTCTGTTTGGTTAAGCTATGAGGCTGAGCTTGGATCCATCAGAGATCATGTTTCTAGTCTTATGTGGATAGCAGGCCCCAAATCATAAAGCTAATGATCAAAGAGAAGCAGATTCAAGATGTGGAGTGAGGAAGAGAGGAAGAGGGAGACAGAGAAAAAAAATTTATCACCTCACACCCATCAGGATTGCTACCATAAAAAACAAACAAGAGGGCTTCCCTGGTGGCGCAGTGGTTGAGAGTCCGCCTGCCGATGCAGGGGACACGGGTTCGTGCTCCGGTCCGGGAAGATCCCACATGCCGCGGAGCGGCTAGGCCCGTGAGCCATGGCCGCTGAGCCTGCGCGTCCGGAGCCTGTGCTCAGCAACGGGAGAGGCCACAGCAGTGAGAGGCCCGCGTACCGCAAAAAAAAAAATTAAAAAAATAAAAAAATAAATAAGGGCACTAATGGAAAAACTGAAAAATGACCAACAAAGGGCCAATTTAAAAATTAGAAAAGACATAATTGGACAATCACAAATCAACAAGTTTAATGTCTCTGTTTAGACAGTACCTTGAAGAATTAAGTAGCGACATTCAAATAATATTTTATCTTAGTAAAGAAAAAATGGAAACAAGGGTATTTGGTAAAACAGATAGCATGCCACATTTATTTAACTTGAATGGTTTAAAAAATATTTAGAGATATCTCAAACTACCTAATTTGGCAGAATGTTAAATCTCACAGCTCTAAACATCGATTGTTTTCTTAACCTAAACATTGACTTGTATTTCTCATGGTCTACTAAAAATAGATGTTAACAAATGAAATAGAGCTAATTTATGTCTCTAAGAATTAAACCTCATTCTGTTTCTGCAAAAAATGGTTTAATCTGCTAATGCTTGTGGTAAAGAATTTATAGCAATTTTTCAAATAGGAGTGGCTCCAACTATTTTTCCCAAGATATTTCCCCAAGGACTTGTTATATGAAGACTTCAGTTGATGTGTAAATGGAGAAGAGGATTGCCTGTGTGAATGATTCAGTAGGGTACCAAAAACATCCATCTTACTAATGCCAACAGATCAGTTACCTTCCTGCTGCCATTCTGTGGGAAGTGCTCTGAGCCATAGTAAGCCTCAAGAAACAATAGGTTCTTTCAAACTCTTTAAGGAGCATGACACATTAAGTCCTAACACGTCAGTGAGAATGAGTTAGTGTTTTGAGAAAGGAGGAGCCATGTGATAGGAATATACTGGACACAGATCCCTGGGAGGCCAGGGTTGAAAGGGAAAGAAAACAGCAAAGAAAAGGGAGGTAGAGGCAAAAACAAACTTGTCCTACATCTCAATCTTGCCTTCCCAAGACAGATTGTGGCTTCTGTGTATGTTCTTTCTGTTCACATCCTTAGTCCCCGTATCTCATTTTATGCCAGCTGATCAAGAAACAGAGAGTGGATAAGGCAAGAGGGCAAGTCATAAGATTTTAATGTTAAAAAATATAGCCTTGTTTAATAGTTAAAAAATTGAAAAGTAATGATTCTTCTTGGCTCCAGAGAGAAATCATTGAGAGAGGATGTCACAGGTTAGCTTCCCTGAGAAGCAGACTCTGAGCAGGAGATGAGCAGGCAGGAGGTTCATGAAGAGCATTCTAGGGATCATCACCTATGTAAGGGAAGGCAAGGGAAGGGAAGAGGACTGGCAGAGGGGGAAGCTGGGCTGTGATGGGTTCTCAATGAAAACCCTAGCCCTTTGGGACCCTCTTTAGATGAGATGACCCTTTGGAGATGCTTGAATTGGGGTGAGAGGGCCAGGCCTTTATACCACTCCATTGGCCAGTGATTGGATGCAAAGCACCCTGGGAAGGGCATGTGACCTTAGGTAAGGAAACTCTGCAGTTAAAGCAATCCCTGCACGGGGGCTAACAGCTGAGGGCTGTCTTGTCCACACCACTCCTAGCAGGTGGGGGAATAAGGCCTTCAGTCCTGAAGGGGGATTTTGGTAGTGTATCACAGTGTCCACCAAAGAGGAAATTAGTACCTACCACGGAGCTTGATATGTGTAGTCACTCAACAAACATTTGTTGAATAGATGAATATTCTTGTTTTGTCTTTCAGTTGCTCACCCCTTCCCAACAGAAAAACAAATGTGACATTATCAAAGCTTTTACAGACAAAAAATTGCCTTCAGATAACTAGTTTTTGTCATGCAGAACAGGGGTCCCCTTTTTGGCACCAGGGACTGGTTTCGTGGAAGACAATTTTTCCACAGATGGGGGGATGGGGATATGACGTTTCAGGCGGTAATGCGAGCGACGGGGAGCGGCAGGTGGAGTTTCCCTCACTTGCCCGCTGCTCACCTCCTGCTGTGCGGCCCGGTTCCTAATAGGCTGCGGGCTGATACAGGTCCATGGCCCGGGGGTTGGGGACCCCTGATGTAGAAAGCTTGGCAAGAAATCTTTGTAATAAAGAATGTGACAGATATCTGTGAGTATGTGCTGTAACTTAATGTGCATTTTTGTAAAAAACTTTTCATTTTGAATCAATGTCAAACATACAGAATGCTTGCAAAGAGAGTAGTAAGAACTTTTGTTATTTGAACAATTTGGGAGTAAGTTTGTGACCTAACTTCCCATTACCCCTCAATACTTTTGTGTGTATTTCCTATGTATAAGGACATTCTCCTATCTCACCATAATACAACCAGTCAAGATCAGGAAACTAGCATTGATACATTACTACCATCTAATCCTTAGACCCTGTTAAAGTTTTGCCAAATGTTCCAATGCCATTTATACCGAAAGGATCTAGTCGAGAATTAAGTGTTGTGGTAACTTCCATGTCCCTTTAGAAGTCTTCAGTCTGGAACAGTTCCTCAGTCTTCCCTTGATTTTCATGACTGACACTTTTGAAGATTATAGGTAATTAATTTTTAGAGTGTTCCCATTTTAGCTCTAATGTCACCTTAGAAGGTTATGCCCCTTTGTCAGGAATCTCATAGAAATGATAAAGTGTTATTACCTTCTACTGGGGGAAGGGATGTTCCACATTTTCAATTTGTCCAATTACTGGTGTATTGACTTTGATCATTTGATTAAAATGATGTCTTCCAGGCTCCTTTATTATAAAGTAACCCAATTTTCCCTTTTAATCCTTAAGTATTTTGTAGGTGGGTGCTTTGAGGCTATGTAAATATCTCCTTCTCATCGAACTTACAACTTCTTCATTTATTTATTTATATCAGTATGGACTCGTGGATTCATATTTCACTCAATGAGTTATAACTTATTATAATTATTAGTTATTTTGATGCTCAAATTGTTCCAGATTTATCTAGCGGCATTCACTTCAAGCTGATTTCTATGTCCTTTTGACATGGTCCCCTTCATCATTTTGAAGGGCATTTCCTATTTTCAAGCACAAAAAGATGTTCCGGGTTTACTTTGTATTTCCTGTGTCCTAACCCTGTAATCAGCCATTTTTCTGAGCCTCTACTTAAGACCACCTCTCCATTAGTGCTCTGGACCCATCACAAGCATGTGCAAGAAATGCTAAAGAGGAATTTATGGAAACTATGTAATGGATTACTTCTTGCTCTTTGAATTTGAAATATACATGCTCTGTGCTTGAAATCCTAAGCTCCAAACGTACAGGTTTCATAAGAGTTTATTGTAATATCTTCACTGTACAGATATGTATCTTTAGCATATCTACGAAGTAATATAGTTAATAATACTTTGCATAGCATAGTGCATTTATATAATCCAGGTCTGTGAAAGGTGATAAAACCTATTTAAAACTGCTCTATGGTAAGATTTGTGACTGCCACTTCAGCGGCATGGTTGGTAGACTTTAAGCAGACAACATGGGTTTGCGTCTCAGTGGAATCATTTAGTATGAAAATAATCTCTACCCCACTAGGTTGCTGTAAATATTAAATGAGATAGCTCCTGTAAAATTGTCATGTAAATTGTAAAAAGCTATTCTAATATAAAATGTTACATAGATTTCTATGTAAATGCTAATAATCACTTACCTATTATTAAACCTTTTAAAAGTGAACTCCTTGGTCTCAAGAAAAGAAAAACCAGTGTGGCAAAAAAACTAACACTCTTAGCCTTTTAAGAATGTGAGATCGTCTTTATATGCCATATTTTTACATAGGACGTTTAAAGTCTGTAGCTCTTTCAAAGGTAAGAAAATGGCTTGTTAAACTGTGGGTGGGCCTGAATAATGAGTTAGGAAGAAAAAGAAATATTAAAGAATTACCACTTGTTATTCAGTGAGAGTTTTGTGGAAGAGATAAAACTAATGAATTACTAATTTTTTAGTGTAAGAGTGGTATTGTTTGTTAGAGTCCTTATCTTTTATAACACATACTGACATATATATATATATATATATATATATATATTTTTTTTTTTTTTTTTTTTTTTTTTGCGGTACGCAGGCCTCTCACTGTTGTGACCTCTCCCGTTGTGGAGCACAGGCTCCGGACGCGCAGGCTCAGTGGCCATGGCTCACGGGCCCAGCCGCTCCGCGGCACGTGGGATCTTCCCAGACCGGGGCACGAACCCGTGTCCCCTGCATTGGCAGGTGGACTCTCAACCACTGCGCCACCAGGGAAGCTCTGACATATTTTAAAATGAAATGCGAAAAATATTTTTACTGAGGGAAGTGGATGAGAGTACAGTTCAGGGGTCAGCAAACTTTTTTTTTTTTTGTAAATTGCTAGATAATAAATATTTTAGGCTCTGCAGGCCATACAATCTCTGCTGTAACTACTCATCTCTGCTATTGTAGCATGAAAGCAGGCATAGACAACATGTACACAAAAGAGCATGGCTGTGTTCTAATAAAACTTTACTCATAAGAATAGCTGGTAAGCTGGATTTAATATGTAGGTCATAGTTTCCCAACCCCTGCTATAAATGAAACAAGATTTACCATGATTAATAATTATGAAGCTCAGTTATGGGTACATACAGATTATTATACTATTCTGTATATATTATATATTTGAAATTTTCCATAATGTTCTACATAATAAAAAGTCAAAAAACAAGAGAGGAAAGTTTGGATAAGAGGAGAATGGGATTACCAGGTTGTGATAAAATATATTAATACTTAATATATACATTTGAAAGTAGTTTGTTTTAATAATCAGAGTTATTGGCAAGAATAGAGGACTATTTTCTACCTTTGTTTTGTATAATTTGCCTGATCATTTTTTTAAATGTACTGAATTTGAATATTTATGTCTATCTTTCAAGAAACTGGTTATTTTTTTTGTAATGTACTAAATTTAGGCATACTTAAGTTCCAAGAGGTGTTAAAACAAATTTTACGTTTAAAGACCACCACAGAAAATAAAAGAGAACCTTCATATATGATTCTAGGGCTTTGGGTAGCAATGTTGTTTAAAGTTCAAGGTTCAAGATATCCCCCTGCTCTAAATCCACGGCTATGATACATATGAAAGAAAAACAAACGAACAAACACAAGCTTAGAAAAGAAAAAGACACAACTTTGTTCAGTAAGACAAACATTTCTGTGAACCAAGAAAAGAAAAGAAATGCAATTAAGAAAGTAGGAGGGGGGCTTCCCTGGTGGCGCAGTGGTTGAGAGTCCGCCTGCTGATGCAGGGAACACGGGTTCGTGCCCCGGTCCGGGAAGATCCCACATGCCGCGGACCGGCTGGGCCCGTGAGCCATGGCCGCTGGGCCTGCGTTTCCGGAGCCAGTGCTCCACAGTGGGAGAGGCCACAGCAGTGAGAGGCCCGCGTACCACAAAAAAAAAAAAGAAAAGAAAGAAAGTAGGAGGTATTGTCATGGGCTTGCTGGCCCCTGGGTGGTGAAGTAGGTAGAAGCAGTTGAGAGTCCATATCCTATTGGGGAATAGAGAATAAAAGTGCCCTAGATGAGAATGGAGATTAGCGACTAGATTAGATTTAGGTTCACTGCCTAAATCTAGGTGCTGGGCTGGTGACCCTCACTTACCCCGACCCCCTCAAGAGAAATCTTTAAAAAGCTGCTACTGAGGGCTTCCCTGGTGGCGCAGGGGTTGAGAGTCCGCCTGCCGATGCAGGGAACACGGGTTCGTGCCCCGGTCCGGGAAGATCCCACATGCCGTGCAGCAGCTGGGCCCGTGAGCCATGGCCGCTGAGCCTGCGCGTCCGGAGCCTGTGCTCCGCAACGGGAGAGGCCACAACAGTGAGAGGCCCGCGTACCGCAAAAAAAAAAAAAAAAAAAAAAAAAAAGCTGCTGTTGAGTACGGCTTGGCACTACAGCTTTAGGAGAAACTGCATGTTTCTCAAAGCAGGACAGAAGTGCAGCCTGGCAACCAGTATTTCACATATTACCATGAAGGATGTGAGAAGTTATCAGCCTCAATACTTCTCCCCTCCCCGTATCCACATCTTGTACTATTCTAGCTTTGAAGTTCTTTACAAAAAAAAGGCAGCATAATTTTCCACGCTTTGACTCTGGGCTCAGCTATGGGGCTTGCTTTGGCCAGGGGGACCTTAGTAGATGTGATGAAAGCAGGGGCTTGAGATATGTTTGTCTAATGGGGTTACCCACTTGTACTTCTGTCACCTCAGTGAAAAGAGTTTTCCCCAGAGTAGCCACTACCCTTCAACCTGGGCCCCAGTGTGGATATTTGAGGAGCAGAACTGCTCTACTTGCCCACAGACCTGTGATGTGGTACAGAGCTGTTTCAGTCATTGCTACCTGAAGCTGCTCTAGCTGACCTGCAGACCCACGAGAGAATTAAAAGCTTATTGTTATGTGTCACTGAGATTTTGTGGTTGTTTGTTATGCAGCAATAGCTAGCTGGTAGGGAAAATCTAATCCTGGGATGCTACTGTAACAAGAACCTAAAATACATGGTATTAACTAGGGAACAGGTGGCAGATGGCAAGGAAACCATTACAGAAGCTGGAAAGATGTCAACCTGTATTTGGTAAAACTGCTGCCTGTAGTAACATGAAAATAGTAGAATGGTTTCTAGGCTTATGTTGAAAGCATGAGCAGTTACTTTTATTTCCATTTTATAAGGTGCTATGAGAGATAAATTCAGAAAAAAAACTGCCAGCTTGCAAGAAGAATTTAGAGGGATTTAAACAGCACAGAACTTGCTTATTTGGAAAATAAAACCCTTTATTTCCAGCCACTAAGAGTCTGATTCAGCTTGGGGGAAAATGTAATTAAGGGCATAGCTATAACTTCCTTTACTAAGACATCTGAAAGAAGGTGATGCCTGGAAGTTTCTCTCAGCTGGACAAAGGGGTTTCTAGAAAGCTTAAGGGTAGGGTCCCTCAGAAGCCTAATGGGTGGAAGTTCCTCATAATATAGTATGAGAGGCATGTCCCCAAAAGAATTGTGGGTATGGTTTTGTCAAATAGAGTTTACTGAAATCAAATACATGGAAAATCCATGTTTTTGAGAGAGCTGTATTGGCAAACAAACTACCAGCTAGGACTAAAAGGGGATGAGACTGAGATATAAAAAGACCTTTGAGCCAACAACACTTTACAGGCAGGAAGTGGCTGAGAAAGCTTCTTAGCATGAAAAGGGGCATATTCTCCAATGTGCTCTCTGGAAGTGACCAAGGAGGATGGCAGAAATCTAGTCTTTCCGGGAGGGTGAAACCAAGAGCAGGGGAGAACAACAGACTGGACTACCAGGGAGCAGAATTACAGTCTAACCAAGGAAAATTCCTTACTCTCAGAGTAGGGGGACCTGGCAACATTGTCCCTAGGGTATTTCAGAAATGAATGCTAATGCCTTCGGATCTTCCCGTTTTTGATTAGGAGTGTTAAATACAGCTAACATACCCTTGTTCCATCATTCCATGTTGGGTAAGGCGGGGGGTGGGAGGAAGATTACACACACTCACACACACTTTAGTTCATAGTTTTCCAGATCAAGGAGAATCACATTCAAATCTGATGTATATCATAAGATTTTGGATTTTGATCCTGAGGCCATGATTGGATGAAGCTGTTGGGGATCTTGGGATAAGGGTGAGTCTGTTTTGCTGTGCAGCAGATATAAACTGTCTTGTAACTTTGAACTTCCTCCCACGAAAGGCAGAGTATGCTTACCAGCTCCTTGATTTGGGGCTCAACTATGGAACTTGCTTTGGCCAATGAGATATTTGTAGATGTTATATAAGCAGGGGCTTGAAATGCTTGCACAATGGGTCTTGCCCTGTCGTGCTCTTGCCTTTATCATGAGATGAGCTTCCCCTAGAGGGCTGCTTCTCCCTCAGCCTGGGCTCAACAATGAACACTCCTGGAACTGCCCCAGCTGACCACAGACCTGCAGTTTGAACGAGAGCTACCCCACAGACTTGTGAGCAAAAGAAATGCTTATTGCTGTGTACAACTGAGATTTTGAGGTTATGTTGGTAGTAACTAATGAAAACAGGGGAGAAATCTCAAATTGTCAGTGTAAGATCTGGTTTGAGATTGGAGAACCTTGGAGCTTGTTGGACAAGTGCAAAATCCTTAGATAGGGAGATGTGGGTAACAAAACCACCCCTTCCCACTCAAAACGAACACAAAAATCAAAGTTCCAAACCATATGAAGAAATCTACCATTAAGAAGCACTGTCACATAATCAAAAATTAGAACAATGATTTGCTCCAGATTAAACTGAAATAAGAGGACAAGAAAAAAAAGTTTCATATCCTCAAAGAGATGAAGCAATACATACATTAAAAAAATTATTTATTTTGGCTGTGCCAGATCTTAGTTGCAGCACGCAGGATGTCCATTGTGGCATGTGAACGCTTAGTTGCGGCATGCATGTGGGATCTAGTTCCCCGATCAGGTATCGAACCCAGGCCCCCTGCATTGCGAGTGCAGAGTCTTACCCACTAGATCACCAGGGAAGTCCCAATAAATACATTTTTTAAAAAGAATAAGACATTATGAAACAAAATCAGACATGTTCAATAATAGGTAGAAAGAGTAAAAAAATTAGAAAAACATACCTATTGAAATAAAAAACTTAATGGTCATTCTAGACTGTATACTATCAGAAAGAATTACTATAATAGAAGGCATTACAGAAAAATTACTCCAAAATGCAACAGAAAGAGATTTTTAAAAATAAGAATGAGAGGGCTTCCCTGGTGGTGCAGTGGTTGGGAGTCCGCCTGCCGATGCAGGGGACACGGGTTCGTGCCCCTGTCCGGGAGAATCCCACATGCCGCGGAGCGGCTGCGCCCGTGAGCCATGGCCGCTGAGCCTGCGCGTCTGGAGCCTGTGCTCCGCAACGGGAGAGGCCACAACAGTGAGAGGCCCGCGTACCGCAAAAAAAAAAAAAAAAAAAAAAAAAAAAAAGAGTGAGAAAATTAGTGACACAGATTGAGAGACTCTAACTATCTAGTGGAACTTCCAAAAGAAGGAAATAGAGAAATTACAAAGAAGCAATATTTGAAGAGATTCAATTTCCAAAATCGAAGAATAACCCCTTAGATTAAAGGTACACTCTGTACCAAGCAGGATAAATATAAATTCCTACCTAGACACATCATGGTAAATTTCAGGATATCAAAAATAAAGCAAATCAAACCATCATGCAGGACATATTAAACTTACATGGTGATGTATGCCAATTTTTTCTCAATAAAACTGGGAAAATATAGAGAAAAATCTTAAAAGTAGTTAGTAAAGAGGAAAAAAATAATTCTACACCCAACCAAAAGCTATTATCCAAAGAGTAAAAGCAAAAATAAAGACATTTGCAGACAAAAACAAAACCAAACCCCTTATCACATCTCATGGAATAACCACTAAAGGTTGCAAGAAAAGTAAATCCAAGGGAAAGAAGTTAGAGGCACGAAACAATGGTGACTTTATAGTATGTGAATTATAGCTCAATAAAATTGTTACAAAAAAATGGTGAGCACAAAATACTTTGGCATATTTGAATATATTTTTTTTTAATTTAGGATAAGAAAGTTGATGCTAAGTTCTTAGACAACAATAAAAGTGAAGACAAAAATCTGCTAATGGGTAAATAAAATGAACTAATGTTTCCTGTTTGGAAAAAAGATAGAAATACTGAATAACTTTAAACTTTGGTTAAAATTTTATAGATGTATATGTAGAAAACTTAAGGGTGGCCACTAAGGTAGAGAAATATAACTTCCAAATAAGGAAAACATAAAGGGGTAGGGAAATAGAGAAAATCTTCTCAATCTAGCAGAAGACCAGAACTAAAGACGCTTACGGAAATAGTGGTAAACAGAATGCAAAATGGTAAAAATTAAGTCCAAATGTCATTAATCACAATAAATGTAATCGGATTAAACTGACATACTGCATAGCAAACAGAATCAGATTCCCTAAAAAAAAAAATCTAGCTACATGTTGCTTATAAGAGACACATCCAAAGTAAAATGACACAGAAGTTTTGAAATAGAGGGATAAAGATAGACTAGGCAGAGTTCTCCTAGAAATGGTAGGGAAGCTCTTATCAGACTAAGTGTCCTGTAATAATTATAAACTCTGGGCAACATATTAAAAAAACAACTATTTGAAGGCACTGGAGAATGACCAAAAGCAGGCAGAAACTGAGGGGAGTAAACATTTTGAAGGGAGGAAACCATAGATTTGTTTTGTTTTGTTTTTTTGCGGAACGTGGGCCTCTCACTGTTGTGGCCTCTCCCATTGCGAAGCACAGGCTCTGGACACGCAGGCCCAGTGGCCATGGCTCACGGGCCCAGCCGCTCTGCAGCATGTGGGATCTTCCTGGACCGGGGCACGAACCTGTGTCCCCTGCATTGGCAGGCGGACTCTCAACCACTGCACCACCAGGGAAGCCCCATAGATTTGTTTATAAAGCTTTTTGCCTGAGGGTACTCTCATGTCCTCCTGAGTGCAGGGATGCTAGTACTCAGAAAAGGGCAGTCCTACTGGCTTGAAGCATCAATGGGCAGAGTTTAAGGATGACCAAGCAACTTTGAAGTGAGGGAAGACACCCAAGAAAGGAAACAGCTACAAAACAGAGAGTCTCAAAATCCGTGATAAACCTCACCCAAATTTTTGGCTGACTCCTTTGGCTATGCTTGTGCAGGGGAGACCATAACGTGCCTGGTGGGAAACAACAGCTGGAAGGCTGAAAGCTGTGACAGAAACATCAGCTGCTGTCCACTGCAAAAGAGCTGGAAATTTGAGCCTAGACAAATTCAGTGCCTGTTATAACAAAAACAAACACTCTTCAGAAGAAGATAATAGAATTCAGAGTCTCTACAATGACTTATTCTTAATGTCCTGTATACAAGAAAATGTTCCTAAATATGTGAATGTTTACAACAAATTTATTCTCCAAACTGAAAACAACCCAAATACCCATTGACAGGAGAATGGATAAATTGAGGGCTAGTCTTATAATGGAAAGCTACTTGGCCATGAAAAGGAATGAATCACTGATATACACAAAAGCATGGATGAATCTCACAGATGTTATGCTGAGTGAAGCAGATAAACACAAAAGCAGATATATTATGATTCCATGAACGTGATGCTCCAGAAAAGGCAAAACTATCTATTGTGGTAACAATCAGAAAGAGGATCACCTCTTGTGAGACTGATTGGAAAGTGGCATGTGGGAAAATGCTGCTCCAATGGAAACGAGCTGTATTTTGGAGGAGTGTGGTTGTTAAGAACTCTGAAGGGTCTGAGGTTTTACCCTGTCTGCAAGATAACAAGTTAACCTGCCACAGACTCACAGATGTTGGCAAAAACACAAAGATCCTGGGTTACAGGCAAAGGACTTAATTATCCCCAGCACAATAAGCAGTCTGAGCTCCATGTCTGCACTGGTTCCTCTTGCCTCCTAAGCCTTACAGGGGGTGACAATGAGGGGCCCAGAGGGATGCTGTACACATAGTTAAGTTTCTGACAGAACTGAGGAACCTCAAGCTTAGGGAACCTAAATCTTTTATAAAGGGCAATAAGTCTGCCTGTCCCTTGCCCTGGAAGGAGACATTATCTTTACTAGACCAGACAGTAAACAAACCTGCCTTCTGCTCTAGGAGACACTGTCTTCCAAGCCTGTTCACTATATAAACATTCCTGAAAAGAGAGACTGTATCTCTGCTTGCAAGAAATGGAAACTTGTAGGGGACCCATGGAAACAGTCTCTAACAGTGGGTTATAAGAATGTATGCATTTGTCAAAATTTATTGAATCTTACATTTATGATTTGTGCACTACACTGTAATTTTAACCTCCAAAACTAAACAAACTGATCCAGTAAAACAAACAAAAAAAAAAAGAATTAAGTGTGGACAAATTAAGGGGGAGAGAAAAGGCGCATTCTGTTGTTCTGGCAAATCCTTTGAAAGTGGTAGGTTTGGAAGGAACCAGCCTGCCTTTCCCAAATGGCAGCTGACCCCACGTTACATCACTTTTTCAAAATACATCATAATTAGACTGAGCTACATAAGTGCAAGGAAACTTTCTTCTTCTCCTCACCATTGTGTCCCTTGACATTCATCAGTATATATTACTCAATATATTTTAAGATAAACTTATACAACCAAGGTGAAAAAGGAACAAAGTCTTTGACCCCCAAACCACTGAGTCATTCTCTTTATCCTACTATCTCTAATCCTTTACTCTCTTGCTTTCTTCATGTCTGTTAAGCTTTTCTCTTTTTTTTCCACCCCACTCTCTCAAGGGGTCATTCAATGGAATAAATTTCTCTATTACATGCTCTATTTATATGATAAAAATTTTATACTTCGTTCTTAAACAAAGAACAGTGGTTGAATAAAGTAGTATGTAAACTTAAATGAGACCATGGAGTTGTACTTCCTGAGTGTGAATCCCAGCTCCATTATTTACTTGCTGTGTGCTGGCAGAAGTCATTTAACCTCCCTATGCCTCACAGTATTAATTTTATAGAATTGTTATGATATTTAAATGTGAAAATGTTTACAGTGCTTAGAACAGTAGTGATGTAGAGTTCAATATATGCTAACTATTATTTTTCAATACCACTGAGATTTGTACGTAGACTATGATTTAGTCTTTAACAGGATTGTAAAAAACAACAAAAACATAAAATTGAAATTAAAATTAGCAGAACCTTTTAAAATGAGCCTAATAGGTAGGACTCCAGTTTGTAAAGAGGCATCTGAACAATTGATTAGAATATTTATAGAGAATAGGGACTTGTTTACAGAATCTCTGTAGTAGGAGACATACACAGGAATCCTTTATGTTGTATTCCAGCTGGATAAAAATTTTGTGCCCATTATGTCTAAAGAGGATAGCTGGGTTTGATGTTACAAAGATAGAGATTTGCTTACAAAAGCTTATGATCTTATAGGGGATACAGTACAGTATACGTTTTAGATTAAAAAAAGGGGGGCAATAGTGAAAAGCAAACATACACGTTGGGTTCTTTTCAAACTCATTCTAGCTAAAAAAAATTTTAAACCGCACTATATATACAATTTTGTTTCCTGCTGCTTTCACTAAATAGTAAGCATTATTCCCATGCTCTCCCATAGTTTTGGAAGGATTTGCTGTTGCTGCATAATATTCAATTTGTGTGTGTGGTAGTTTCTGAATTCTTTGTTATAGCCATTGATACTTAAGTGTAGAGGTTAAGAGCATGGGTTTCAATTATGACTGTTTGTATATGAAGCCCAGCTTCCCCACTTGCTGGCTCTGTGTTCTTGGGCAAGTTACTTCATCTCTTTGAATGTACTCTAGCTTCCTTTCTGTAAAACAGGAATAATAGTACCTACTTCACAGGTTTTGAGATGTGTGTAAAACAATTAACCTGGAAAACAGTAAGGGCTCAATAAATTTAGCTGTTTTTCTAAGAAACAGTCTTAGACATTTTCATTGCTTCACCAATATCCATTCTGTGCCGCCCCATTATACAGGAATCATGTAGTTAGGGGTGAGGGTTAGGCACAGATTTATTTAAATAATTCAGGCTAATCCCACGCCTCCAGCCAGTGACTGTTTCAAGTAAACCATGCGTACTCTAAAATCTATGGCATTTGTATGATCACAAGAACGGACAAGCAGCCAATTGATCAAACAGATCTCATTATGGCCCTGTTAAAATGTGTATTATAGTAACAGTTTTTTCTTAATGTGAGCTACTTTTTCATCAAAGGATAAACCCTACTTGGCAATGGTGAATTGTTCTTTGGACATATTATTTGTACTTTCTAAAATTTTTAGGTTTGCATCCATATTCCTGGGCGAACTCAGCATCTACAGCTTTGATATTAAACTGTCTTTAAGTTTTGGTGTCAGGGTAAGGTTAATCCTATCTTTATGTTACTTTTGTTTCTAGTGCTGCATGTTTCATTCATTCATTCTCTCTATGCAATGGCTATCCTTTTTCAGCATTGCTTTAAACACATCATCTCTATTTTTGCCATTTTGTTTTCACTGTATTTTACTGGCTTTTTCTTGACCAAAAAAAAGCTGCTTAGAATAGCTTTTAAAAATTATTTTCCAGGTAATTGTGCTTTTATCATTTTCTGGGTTTATTATCTTGTGGTCAAAGAACAAGACCTGTATAACGTCTGCTCTTTAACACGCACTTCAGGGGAATTTTCAGGCTCCAAGGATTGCTTTCAGCTTTTACACTCCACTCATGCTGATGTAAAGTCCAGCATGTGGGCACCAAATGCGGACCCATTTCATTCCTCCAGGAAATTCAAGTTAGTTTAAAGGATCTAGGCTTAGGGCAGAAAAGGGTAAGTGATTTCCTTGCAGTTTATCTTTAGGACAAAGAGGCTGAAAAGAACAAGTTTGAGGATTTCTTCCTGTTTTGTTTTTAATCCTGCTGCCTTTGTCATTCAATATCACTATCTGATCGAATTGTAAACTATTTGAGAAAAAGTTAGATTCTCTTTTCCATACATATTAATTTTGCTTTTTTTCTCTGCCTCACTTTTTAAGGGTAATTTCTCCCTTCTATTTGATTCATGTTACAATTCACAGACCATTGCGCTAAAGCCTTCAGCACAAATCTCTACACCATTTTAAAGGCCTTTGTACTTCTAAATTTTAATCCTATATTATCCTGCATATAAACGTTAAGGTTTGTTGTCTTCACTACTGATCCTAATTTTATTAGTGAATGTGCTACTGTTATATAGCCTTATACTTTCTCCCGTAAATCGCACTGAGATACTTTTTGTGTTAAGTGTGTGACAGAATTTGATTTAAAGGTAAGTCTCTTGGAAGAGGCTAATTATTTCATTTTGTTTTTAGAATTTAAACAAGCTAAACAGTTTTAATCTTAAGTGCTTTCCCTTTTTCTTTTGACTTTCATATACAGTTTCACTTATGTCTTTTTCAAGGATTTGGACAGGAGACATTCTGTTATTAATTTTATTGTTATCCACCTTGACAGATTTCACAAGATTGTTAAACTTACACTTAACTTTCCAAGTAAAAAACAGTTTTAATTTTTCTTTACAAAAGATAAGAATTTTACTTTTCACTTCATCCCCCCAAAAAGAAATTGCCATCCCTTCTTAGCCTTCATTAACTTAATCTGAGGTAATAAACCTCACTTAAAGATTTTGAGATAATTTAATAAATCTCTTGCTTTAAGCATTACATTTACAATAATTATCTGTATTACTCTAACAGTTGCACTGATTTCAATACTCACCGACTGGTCTTTCTTTCCTCATTCTTCTACTCTGAATTTTGATTCATTCTGGTAGCGTACTGATTATATTCAAGTAGTTTTTTTCTGTAAAGGGAAAATGAGTAGTACGCTGCACATCACAGAATCCTTTTCTGTTACCTTCACAACTGGATGAGTAGAGAAATCCTGAACTACACAACTCTGTAGACACTGCTCCATTCTAGCTGGCATCTAATGTACAGAAGAGGATCTTCAGACTTGAGCACTTTTTAAAATCAAGGTTTCTTCTATTAAAGCTATTTATTGTTTAATTTGTCTTGTCATCTTCTTTGGGAACATCTATTATTCAAAGGATGAACCTTCATAGTCAGCCTTTTAAATCTCCACCTTTTCTCTCACTATATTCATCTGAGGGTGCTTTTGATTCATTGTAACTTATTTAAGTTGCAGAATCCCTTAAAGGAGAGCTTATTAAGCACAGTAGATAACACTGATGAAGGTAGCTTTAATTCTGGTTGATGAACAAGTTGGGGGAACCCTTCTGTCTTCTCTTTGTTGGTTCATGAGAGCCCATGGCGCTCTGAAAGCAGTTTGATATTCATCGTTCTTCATTATGGGTTAGATTTTCTTTAATCTGTGACTATTTGCTGTTTCTGACACAACTTTTAATTTAGCTCCTCTCTTTCCTTTCCTCTCTTACTCTTCTCATGTCCTTGTCCTTGTCATGCCCTGTTGTACCAGAGCAGGAGCTGAAGCAGATATTTTCTAATACTTCCTTGCTTTAAATGAATTGGATGCATACAGAAAGCCCTTCCTTTTAAATGCCTTAGGATATTGCTCTTCTCTCACACTGCAGGAGTGTCTGTCCCATTAGCCTCATGTTGATACTGCTTAATGCGTTAAGAAACCAAAACTTTAAATGACTTATAAGACAAATACAAAAAAATGCATAAACTATAGAAAGCACAATTCAAAAAGTTATCACCACACTGGTCAGGAAAGACAAGATTACCAGTACATCATAAGCCCCCTTCATCCCTTTGTGACTCTTCCCCATTCAATTCTGCCTAGGTTTTGTTTCTGAACCCTTTCATAAGTGGGAATCATACAGCATTGTCTTTTGTTGGCTGGTCTGTCAACACAGTTATGATATTCATCCAAATTGTTACATGTAGCAAGAGTTAGCTCATTTCCTGTACTTCACTGTATCCATTCTGTTGATGGACACTGGGGTTGTTTCCACTTTGAGGCTATTACCAGTAATGCTTGTATGTTTTTTTTTGTACACATACTTTCTTATTTCTTTTGGATACATGCTTAGAAGTGGAACTGCTGAGCTGAGCGTAGACGCACGTTTTAACATTAACAGGTATTTGTCAAATACTTCCAAAGCAGTTTATGAGAGATCCTGTTGCTCCACACTCTCACCAACACCTGGTATTGTTGATATCTTAATTTTTGCTGTTTTTAGCAGTGTAAGGGTATCTTACTGTAGTTTTAATGTGCATTTCCTTGATGACTAATATTATTGAGCATTTAACAGATTTTAAAAAGATTCTTCAACTTACATTAACAGTCAAAGTAAAAAACATGTTTTAATGTTTCTTTATAAAAGCTAAGGAATTTACCCAATCCTCTCTTCCTCTGCCAAAAGAAAAAAAAGAAAAAAGAAAGGAAAAAAAAAAGAAATTGCAATCGCTTCTTGGCCTTCTTTTGTGAAGTGCCAGGAGGTCAAATCTCTTGCCCATTTCTCAACGAGGACAGATTTAGCTAGGCTGATTTCAGAATTGGCAGACTCTGAGGATCGCTTTCAGCTCTTTTACAGTCCACTCAAGTGCTGATATAATATCAAGCACATGGTCAGAAATGTCAGACACATTTCATTCCTCCAGGAAATCCGAGGACGTCCATCAGATCTAGCCTTAGGGTGGAAGAGGGTAAGGGATTTCCTGGCAATAAGACCAAAGTTCTTAGGGCAGAGGCTGGAAAGAATACTTAAAAACAATCCTGCTGTAAGTATTCTTAATCTGCCGATGGGCAGGAGCTAAAAGATCTTTTTGGGTTGCTAATGCTGCCTTTGTCATTCAGCATTTCTCTTGTGGTCATAGGTGGGATCTCTTTTATGACCCTCCCCACCCCACGGTGAATGCCAGTTGTGGTTCTCTTGGAACTACAACTCCAAGATAGTGCAGTTTCAGTGTCACTAGTTAAGAAATGCAGAATGAAAGCCTTTTCTGATGGGACTCTCAACAGCTGTCTCAAATTATTAGTCCAGCCTTCTTATACATACGTTAATTGTGTTAAAAGGGGGGAAGCTAAGGTATCATCTTGTTTTACATGACAAGTTGTTTCCATGTGGAATTTGAGTCAGCCATTTTAAAAAAAATCCACACCTTACTGCTTTATTTAGTAAAAATTTTTTCTAGTATCGACTATTCTTATCTAAGTTTCTATGAATGATACCAATTTTTTTTTTTTACTTAAATGTTTTCATGGGTATTTTTACAGAAAACTGGGAGAAGGGGGTTGCAAGTGTTTGTTTACACAGGCTTTATTATCTTCTACTTTCTAGATGAGAAAACAGGTCCAAAAAGGCAATGTTGATACCATATGTGAAATATGCTCTTAGGAGAACTGAAGAATAACAATATTAACAAGACCTAGAAGACGTGATACATTCCTACATTACAAGTAACTGAAAGCTATTAAAGAGAAGCTGGGTATTGCAGGCACACTACTAATCTTGCAGGATGATGGAAGATCTACTTCCATTCTTTTTTATGAAATACTTTGAGTTACTGCAGTGAAATAAGACTGGGCTGGTGAAAGATGGGACTACATTACAGTGCTTACAGTTCCCAGATTTAGGGTAAAAGTGGTAGAAAATGAGCCCTGCTAGGAGTTTCTGATGAAGGGATTAAGCCAAGATGGTAGTAATGGGAGATGAACCCACACAGGAGTTTGTGATGGTAAAGAAAAGGTGGGTGCTCTCTCCAAGTGTACTTTTTCTTTGCCATTGTTGGTCCAATTTTGACACTGCCGAAGCAGGTCAGTCCGTCCCAGCGCTCTCATCAACTACTATAGACTCTTCCTAAAGTCAGTCCTACAAGTAACAAACTGCGAGCCTTTCTGTACCTTCCCCCAATGTCACACGGACACTTAAATTTCTTAAGTTACTAATGTACTAATGGGGAAAAGGAAGAAAGTTTTTTGTGCTAATGGATCAATAATAAAAGAATGCAAAAACTAACTGCTAGGGCCCAAAACCAATACAACAGACAGATTTGTCGATGATGAAAGGAAAATTATGTACTTTTATATATCAGATCTTCCAGTAAATCAGTAGATAACTTTAATTAGATGACTTTAAATCTCTTCTTTTAGAGTTAAAAAACCCCACAAAAATAACAGAAGAAACAAAATCCCTAAGAACTCTGTGCTAATGAATGCTGTGACCTGTGTATTACTGACATTGGAAAATGATAATATATGAGCAAGAAAATTAGTAGTACCACCATTTACCTACAAAATCAGAAACGGAAAGGTAGGACAACTCAGAATGTAGATTCATAGGAGTATCTGTGAGTAAGCACTTTGATTATCCTACTGTGCTCAATATTTTCCCAATGTTTGTGGAAAACAGTACTTGCCTTTTCACACATTCCTGATTTTTGTATCTCCAATACAAATAACTTTGCTTAAACAGCCTCCTGAGGCCTTCCTTCTACCACTTCTGCAGCAGTGTGGTCAGAAAGGCAGTCTCTAGGGTGCCACAGTAGTTGTAGTCTTGGTCAGCTAGCTCACATGGACCTGGACGTCTAGATACTGGCTGCAATTCATATACGACAGTCATTGGACTCCCTTTCCTGTGATAACCACTCAAATGGATTTTCGCAGGGCCTGGTAACTTTCTCAAACTTTAGTGGGAACTGCATATTCTCCTGAGGACAAGTCTCTTCTAATTAAATAAAGCATGTTCATTGTAATGAATGAACTGCAATTTCATATTTTAACTAAATATTTCTGTTTGACCCCCTAGCAATACCATACCTTTGGTTCCCAGGATCCATTGTTCTTGAGTTACTGTTTCTAGAAAAGGAAATAATGCAATCCATTTATTAGAATTCAGATATTAAAATGGAACTTCTTATCTAATAAGGATGACCTTTATGTTTTCTCTCTTTACTGAAATCGTATGTAAAAATTAACTGCCACGATTTTTAATAGAGCTTACCATCCACATACAGAAGAAATAAAACTTGCATGTGGCTGTACTGCTGGGTGAAAAGGCTACATAAACATTTCATTTGTTTTTGCCTTTACTGATTTTTAGTTTTACTCATTCATAACAAGTACTGACAGGTAAACTGCACTTACAAATCAACAGAATTTTTGGGTGCACCAAAAAAGCATTCATTTTATAAGAAGAGTCACTTTAGGACTGCAAGAATACTCACTTACACATACAAGATTTCTGTACCCTTGTGAATATTCCATTTCAGTTTTTTAGACACTGATGATAATTATATCACCTTCATGCTCTTTTGTCATTTAAAAAGAATGACATGTACCTATGCACTTCTTTAGAGACAAAATCTGAAAACTTATTAACATAATTCACTTCAAAATAAATGTAAATAAAAAATAAAATTAGGTAGGAGCTTTGAATGGCATAAAGCAAATAATTACCATCCTTTATAAACATCAAAAAACATTTGCCAACACGAAAAAGTTGGCCTGACATTTTGCTATTTGTAAGACTGCTTGTGTTTTTCAATTTCTTATTGTAATTAATACCTACTGATATTAAATTGAGGGAAAGCAG
The DNA here is from genome assembly GCF_949987515.2 of Delphinus delphis. Classification (NCBI taxonomy): domain Eukaryota; kingdom Metazoa; phylum Chordata; class Mammalia; order Artiodactyla; family Delphinidae; genus Delphinus; species Delphinus delphis. The sequence continues at coordinate 54,966,369 of NC_082689.1, forward strand.
ATGCTTAATTCTATTAAATAATGCTCAAGGTAAACGACTTGGAAACTTCTCAGTGTCTTACTTTTACAACAGTCCAACCTAAGGTCCAACACACAGAATCTCTTTAGGTCAGTGAACCACAAAGTCAATGCCAATGACTACCATATTAGAATCACTTAGGGAGCTTGTTGAAAAACTCACCCCAAACCTATAGAATCAGTGCATTTCAAACAAACACCTGAGGTGACTCTTATAGACACTGAAGTTTAAGAACCACTGCTCTAGACAATACAAATTCTATCATTTCAGGCTCAGTGCCTTAGATAACATTGGAATGTTGCACTTTGTTTTTGAGTGGCAATGTTTATCACCACCTAGTGGTAAAGTCTCTTATTTCTATTCTCTGTCCATTAATACTGAGTAGGTTGAGAACTAATTTCTGAGAAAGCTACAATTTTAGAGTAATAATTTCCTTAGTATTTTGCATTAACTTTTTATCAAGGGAGGGATAAAAAAGTTAAAAAAAAAACTAAACTTGTAGGGCTTCCCTGGTGGCGCAGTGGTTGAGAGTCCACCTGCCAATGCAGGGGACACGGGTTTGTGCCCCGGTCCGGGAAGATCCCACGTGCCGCAGAGCGGCTGGGCCCGTGAGCCATGGCTGCTGAGCCTGCACGTCCGGAGCCTGTGCTCCGCAACGGGAGAGGCCACAACAGAAAAAAAACAACTTGTAAATAAAACTGCACCATACCATATGAATAAAAAACAGTCTATATTTCAGAAGGATCTTTCCTAAAATCTACTCCTTGTAACACTAGTGCCTCTAAAAACATACTTATTTCACAGTGCAAACTATGGTCCTCTTTTAGAGATACAGGGATGGGGTACATTAGCATATTAAAGGCCCCGGAAGCTTCATGGTCAAAAAACCTGTGAACTAATAAATAACTGAACATTTCCTAAATATACTGGACCATGAAAATTTCTTTCCTAAAGAATATGTATTGACTTCTCTCAAGAGAACACTATTTCAAGGAACATAGTTTGGGACATGGTGCTCTAGAAGAGCAAATCTGACAGCTGCTTTCAGCATCTGTGATCTACTGTAAAAGACCTGACAATAAATTTACAAGCAAGTTTGATTGGGCTTTATTTTAAATGTTAGTTATTATGCGAACCACTTATTTGAAAGAGAATTTTATTGATCTGTATTGCTTAGCATTTTCTTTTAAGTAAAAAAAACCCATACCTAATAAAAACCCCACTATATTGGCAATTTTATTAACTGACGTATGCATGGTATCGAAATATCTATACATTATATTCATATACCAAAAGTGCATTTGAGAAGTAAACATTTAGGTGAAGACATAAGCACTAGATTATTAAATGCTATTTCTTAGGTTCTAGAATTTCCTCATTTTAAGAAAAATGTGAGATTCTGGCTTTTAAAGTTTTAGGGATCAACTGCAAGCAAGAGACAGGAAAGCAGGAATAAGGCTAAACGATTAAGATTAAGTGCAACACTGAAGCCAAAGTAACCATTATTTACTGAGGCATGCAATTGGGAGAGAAAACACAAGAGAAACTCACACTGTAAAAGCCAAGAACTGTTTTGTAGACAGAGTATACATGTATACATGTTTTTTTCAGAATTTATATGAAGGATTCAAGGAAATAAACATAGACAAGGCACTTCACTGAAACCACGACGGTTTGCTGCAACTGGCTACCTGAACTTAAATGCAGAATAGAAAATTTGGGGTCATTTTAATCTGCACTAGAAAATCAGTGGATGGCAGGAGGGCATATGACAGCTATCATGTGAAATAGCTAACGTCAACAGGGTCCAGTGAAAAACTTTAAGACTAACAAGTAAAATAGCAGGGAATCAGGTTTTATGTCAATTATGGGGATTAACCAAAGATGTAATGGACTTAGGCAGGTAGTAGGGAGCTTCCCATTTTTACATGTTTAGATTAACCACCTGGCGGGAATATTTTCGGGGGAATTCAAGCATTACTTGAGTGTTAGAGCCAGATAACCTACAAGGGACAATTTAATTCCAATCTGTGAAAATGGAACTATGTGTGCAGTAAATGAGTTTGGGATGAATAAATCTATCTATTGGTAATTAATCCTCAACTCTCCTCAGTTAAGTTTTTCATTTCTAAAGACCCATTTGCTTCCTTTTTAAAATATGGCCTTTGGCTCACAGAAAGATACTTGGTTCAATCCTTGTTCAGTAAGTCTTGCCTGGGAAGATAAGACAGGATATTTTCTTATCTAAATTTATTAAAATTACTGATTCAAAAAAAAAAGGATTTTAATTTTTCAGCAGAGAAATGTCCAAGCATGAAATATGCTATTATGCTCAGTGAATTTAATCTTTTCACTATTTTTAATTTAACTCAGGATGTGAAAGGCATAATGCGGAGGTAATTAAGTGATGTTTTAACAACTGCATGCCATTTAATGTCTATTTTTTTTAAGGTGCCAAACTCTTGACTTAGATATACCTTTTCTGATATATATCATTCACCTCAAGAGCAGATAAAATTTTTTTTCTTGGATTTTCAAAATACAAGCAGAGTAGGCTCCTCATTTTTAATCTTTTATGAAATGACTATTCTTCCTATCATAGTCTGTTCTGAAAATTGCTTATATATCATATTTTTGGAGTGGCCATTATGTTCTGTACTTATAAAGGGAAAATGTCCACCTACCAAAGCCATTGATATTTATTTAAACATATTATCAGTGATAACTTAAATTTTTTTTCCCTTAGCACCACTGCTCTAAAATCTTGAAAGGGACTTCCCTGGAGGCATAGTGGTTAAGAATCTGCCTGCCAATGCAGGGGACATGGGTACGAGCCCTGGTCTGGGAAGATCCTACATGCCGTGGAGCAACTAAGCCCGTGCACCACAACTACTGAGCCTGCGCTCTAGAGCCCACGAGCCACAACTACTGAAGCCCGCACCTAGCGCCCCTGCTCCACAACAAGAGAAGCCACCACAATGAGAAGCCTGCGCACTGCAATGAAGAATAGCCTCTGCTCGCCGCAACTAGAGAATGCCCGCTTGCAGCAGCGAAGATCCACAGCAGCCAAAAATTTAAAAAAAAAAAAAATCTTGAACGATCTGTACAAGATTACCAACAAACTGTTGTATCTTGGTATAAAAAAATCATTTCTAATGATATGTCTTTTGGCTCTTGCTTTAGAGTAAGTGTAAGGAGCCAATCTATATGTGTAGGTTGAGTAGCAATTATATTTTATTGAATCTAAGATGCAACTGATTGAAAACAGCATCTTTATGTTCCACTAAGAAAGAAAAAAAGAGGTTGTCAATTACAGTAATGGATATCAAAATATTTCTAATGTCAGAAGTGTAAAAATGTGCATCTCAAAATCAATGAAATATGTCATTTAGTCAAATTCTAAACACTGACTTCCAAGTTTTTTCATTTCTGATCTTTTACATAAATAAGGCATGATTTAGTTAAGCAAAGAAAACTTTATTTCTGCCACACATAACAACATATTGCTCTAAGAAACAACTACTATATTAGTTTTAGCATTAACGTGTGGTTTAAAAATACATGTCAACAATCCCTGCTCCCCAAGACAAAACAATGCTGTGCAGAGACTATCAGGTATGTGAAAAAAAAAAGCCGTCAACTGTCCACAAGGAGTGCGTCCAGTCACATTTTCAGTCAGTCAGCTGAGGATTATGTCATTAGTCTTTGTTCTGTAGAAAGAACACAACACAAGTATGAAAATCATCACCTGAAAGGAAATAGCTGTTGTATATAGTATACCTAAAAATGTTAGGAGTTATTCCTTTATTTCGTATACCCAATGTTACCTGCTTACTTAATCATAGATGCCCCCAAATAAGCAAAACTTAACTTACTCAGAAGGATGATGCAAGCGGGTACTGAATTTCTGGAGGGAAAATATTGTAAATTAATACAAAAATCATGCATGTGAGGATGACAGCTTTGGGTTTTATCCCTACACACCAGGCTGATGAGTGGGTGTTCGTAACTGTCTTCTTAACCATGAGTCCAACTAGAGCATGTACGCTGAAATATTTTGTTCTTTTGGGTAGCTAAACTCAACTAACCATAATTGTTCAATCATAATTGAGGGACAAGGATAAAATTCAGAGGGATTTCCTCAAAACAATATGTCAAGATAGAAAACATAGGAAGTGAAAAAAGTGACAGTTGTACAAACCGTTTTATGTGATTAAAAAAGAAGGAAATGGACCTATAAAAACACACACACACACAAATCAGGATGTTCTAAAATACTAAAATTTGTTTTCCTCAAATAGAAGAAGAAACATATTTTGCACATCAGATCCACCTCAAAATAGAACTCAGCTATTTTCAAAGTGATATTCTTAGACCAGTTTCTTCTCCTATTTCCTAGTCATGACTCAGTTAATCCTAGGCTTACTCCTCAGAGACAAAAGGAACTAGCCTTCATGAGTAGTGTTCGTGTTCTCTTAAAATTAAAGAAACAAATGAAAAAGTGGCCCCCATCTCCCCTAAAATCTTCAATGGTTACAATCATGTAAAACTTAGAAAAGTCTTTCATACTATCTTATTGAACCTTAAAATAATATATTATTTAACGTACCAACAAAAGAGGTGAATCTCATTATGAAGTCCATGGTAAATGGGGATTCGAAGCAAAAATAAAAAAAGCCGTGCTGCAACTAGAAGACATTCAAAACCAATATAGCTCATTATGTCCTACCATTTTCAACTAATCTGACCCTACTTTACCTTTGCCCTGAATATGTATAACAGCTCACTCAATAAAGGGAAAAAGGATAGATTTATATTTCATGACTAGTCATGCTGAAGAATATGCACTTCCTCTAATGTAGGGAATTGGATGAATGCCTATCACTTAAATGTGATATTATAAAGCTTCATTCTCACACACTTGCTGGCCAGAAGGTAGTTTTGTATCATTAATCTTAGTTTCTCATTGTTTTGATGAGATGACATAAAGGTTTCACTGAAGTCATCAATGCACGAGTTTAGCTCACACTTTCAAAGCAAATTAAAATTTTATTTTATAAGGAATTTTGCTGACTCATTTTTTCTCAATAACCCTATGGAAAAACTCGGCCTCAGAAAGGTGAAAAGATCTGCCAAATCATAGTTAAGTGTCAGAGCTGGAACTCCAACTCAGATCTTCCGATTTTAAGTCTAATATTTTCTATACTATATAAATAATTATTTTAAAAAAGGCTCAATCACAGGAGTAATTTATATATTTTCCCCTTACTAAGAAGTTAGTATTATTGTCCTTTTTTAAGGACAAAGATTCTTCGAGTAAGAGTAAGAATTGTTATCTATATTTTGAAAGACTCACAGACATGAATAAGCAGTTTTGTATGCTATTTTAGAAGACAGCTTGTGTAAAGAGAATTCAGTTCTTAACGTTTTATTTGCAAACACAAAAAACTGCTTTGTTATAAGAAAGACTTGCTAATTCTTTTTCACTGGCAAATTTAATATTTCTGAATTGTATGAAGTAACGGGAGTGGATTTTGTAATTAAATAAAACATTTGAAAACATTTCTAAATTGAGATTATTCATAATGGGCCCAAAAGGCACTTCGTATTGACAACTGCCTTCTGTAAGGAGGAACTAATCACTTGACTTGCTCTATCAGAGGAAAGGTCATCAGCAGTTAGAATTCAGACAATTCATTTTGATACTTCCTAGTTCTCATAATTGGTCAGAAAGAAAACCTGGTGAAAAGAAGATTGCTTTCAAGTAAGTAACTTCAAACTGACTCTAAAGTACTTGCCAACTGCTATTATTTGACCAGCAGTGGACTTGGGAAGCTGGTGTGTGTGTGGGAACGGGGAAGCTCTCAGCTTCCCCTGAAACTCAGGATTCATTTCCAGAATGAAAAAGTGAAAGAATCAAACATTTCTAACTTTCAATAATGTTTCTCCAAACCGTGGAGATGTGAGCTGTCCTAGATATAGAAATTTAGGTTTGATTTCTTAAAACTAAAAGAAAAAGGAATTCATAAGGCTGTATGTAGCATTATTTATAATTGACAAGAGTTTCTGGAAATTGTCAAGGTTATTTTTGAAAATATATATATGCACGAGAGTATTTTCTGAACGTGCAGTTTAAATGTACAAACTCACAAATATGAGTGCAGAAAAACACCAACGTTTAGGTTCAAAAGGTTCAAAAAGATGCATTACAATTGACCCTTGAACAATGTGGGGGTTAGGGGTGGCTACCCTCCACCCAGTTGAAAATCTGAGGATCACTTATCATGGGCCCTCCATACACGCAGATACTCCTTACCCACGGTTCTGCATCCACAGATTCAATCAACCTCGGACCCAAACAACCTCAGATCATGTGGTACTGCAGTATTTACTACTGAAAAACATCCACATGTCCACAGTGGACCCATGCAGCTCAAACTTGTGCTGTTCAAGGGTTAACTGTATTTGGTATTGCTTTTTAGGCATTTCACTAGTGAATGTCAAGACATTCTTTATAAAGACGGTCATAAATTACCTCAATTCATAACTCAAAACATTAACTGTTCAAGTTAAAAATCTTTAGAAGTATTCCAATTTTAAAGTTTATGTAACCATATAGTAAAGTCCAATTCTTTTTTTTTTTTTTAAGTCCAATTCTTAATAGCAAAGACATTCACACACACACAGACACACACACAAATACCATTTAATTTTCTAAACTGAAATCTGATTTTATTTTATAGGATAGACATTCTCCCAGTAAACATCAAAAACATTTTTTAAGTTTAAAAAGTTCAAGTTTAGGGCTTCCCTGGTGGCGCAGTGGTTGAGAGTCTGCCTGCCAATGCAGGGGACATGGGTTCGTGCCCCGGTCTGGGAAGATCCCACATGCCGTGGAGCGGCTAGGCCCATGAGCCATGGCCGCTGAGCCTGCGCGTCCAGAGCCTGTGCTCTGCAACGGGAGAGGCCACAACAGTGAGAGGCCCGCATGCCCAAAAAAAAAAAAAAAAGTTCAAGTTTAAAAAATATACTGTAAAATTATCAGCACAGTGCTTTTAAGCCACAGTGCTTTTAACCAACAACTTGTAAATCCTTAAAAAGAAACTCTATACATATTCCTTTCGTTACACTATTTAGCCAATGTGTTTCAGAATTTAGATTAAAAAGAGCATACCTCAAGAATCAGTAAGTTCTTTGTCGTTTGTTAGATTCTTCTCTTGGGGAGTCTGCCAGCATAACTTTAAGTCTGACTCCATTCAGGATCTTTCCATGTAAAGTAGTAATGGCATCATTAGCACTTACTCTATCTGCATACTTGGCATACCCCACATTTTTTCCTGACACAAGGTAAACTTCGATCAGGTTACCAAAACGACTGAAACAAAGTAAAAAAAAAAAGATAAACTGAAATTGATAAGTAAAGATGCTCAGGTCTAAAAGTTGGGGTCCATTCTGGACTCCTTTTTTCACTCCTTTTCCCACATCCAATCTCTAATAATGTCAATCTTCCTTCTTAAACATTTCCTCTATCAGTCAATTTCTCCTCATTATCACTCAGATCTCTTTCCTCATTCTGACCATCATTATCTTTTTCTTAGTTTACTCTAATACCTTCTTCACTAGTTTACCTGCCCCCTGGGTTTATCCTTCTCCAATCTATTCTCTATCCTGTCTTCTGAGTGATCTTTCTAAAACACAAATATGATCATTTCCTCCCTAAGAGTCCCTTCAGCTGCTCTTCATGCGTCCAGGGTAAGGACAAGCTCCCTAATATAGCTTGTGGGGCTTTCTTGACTTGGGTCCTTGTCCTCTGCAGCTTCATCTTCCCTCAGTCTCTCAAATCCCATATTCCAACAACCTCCTTCCACGTTCTCTCCCGCAGGTATAACCACCCACACGCCCAGCTTTCTTCCCTGGTTAAATTATTTGTATCCTCCAGGCCTCCACTATACCTTGCTTCTTTCAATAAGTCTTCTCTGAGTTTCTAAGGCAGGTGCCCCTCCTATGTATTTCACAGACTGAATATTCCTTTTCACCACACAACCTCTCTAGGTTGTAATTTCCTATTCACTTATCTGTCTCCTACATGTGATTAGTTCTAAGAGGACAAGAACTATTACATCTTGTTTACGTAATCTAATGTTTGTTTACACAATGTCTCTGGCACTTAGCACAGTGACTGCCTGGTACAGAGGAGAGGTTAAAAAAATAAACGAAATAAATTGGTTAAATAAAAATCAAAATACTTGAACCACATCACTGATATTTTGTGAAGTTCTTTAACAAGCTTTCTATCTTTTAAATAAATTCGCTAACATTGTAAGGCAAATAGGAAAAAGACCAAAAAGAAAAAGTTAAGGTTAAAGAAGTTACATTAAAAACAAACAAGAGTCTTCCCCCTTTTTACACTTATTTTATATACGTATGTACACACACACACACACACACACATACACACACTCTTCCCTACAATCAAGTAATTGTTTACTCAATGTAGTTATATAATCTTTAAGGGTCCAATAGAGTGCTGACAAAATAGAAGATGCTTAATAAGCACTGTTCAGCTGAATTCTAGAGGACAGGTCTATACAGATGTATCTTCTATTAAGAAACAAATGATTTGTTCATTCTATGTATGCAACTTTTCAAAACAATACTCCATGTTTTATGTCTTCAAAATAAAATAAAAGGAAATTCTGTGTGGAGACTTATGACATGTAAGTAACAAAGAAGAGAAGGAAATAATTATATATTTTAAAAGGTGATATAAATAAGAACTTTTTTAAACCACAGAACGAATCAGCTGTACCTGAAAAGTACCACACACAGGAAGCTTCAAGAGTGCAAGGCTGCTTAAATGACTGGTTTAAATATATTATTTAAAAATGTAACTCTGTGGAATTGAAATCTTACCAGAATATATCCTCTAGTACATCTAAAGGTAAAGGATGTGGATTAAACACGATAAAAAGTCTTTCTTTCACCGGAGTTTCAGGAGGGGCTTTTTTTTTGCATGACGGAAGTACAACATCTGTCTGGATTTGAGGCAGCTGTGATCCAGAACTTCCTCCAAATTGCTGTTGAAGAATTAGGTTCAAAACAAAAAAGAAGAAAAACTGCACTTTAGGGATTCTTAAGTCAAGAGCTAAAGAGATGCGTATCATGGCACCTATGTGGTCTTTTACTATATCTCTGAAAATTTTCTTACACAGGTAATAAACAAAGGCCACATTTATTTTATACTACTGTGAAGGTTAAATTCCTACCTACTTACCAGAAATTGCTGCTGACTTGGGTTATTCCACACCATTGATGCAAGCTGTGCAGCTACCATCTGCGTTGCCATTTTTCTAAGGAGACTGGAGATAAGAACTGGTAATACACAGAAAACTAGAAATATTCAATCTCTAAACAGTAACTTCTTTTGTGTGACTTCCTCACCTGAGAGGTCAATTCTATTTTTATTCTCCAAGTCATATCACGTATATCCAAAGCTTGGCTTTAGGCTAGCTCCTGGAATGGTACTTACTCTGATGCATTACTCCCATCATCAATGAAGGAAACACCTATCCGATTCCCAGGAGGATACTGAAATCCATGTAACTTGTATTTTGCATAAATAGCAGATGCTACATTAAAATACTGAACCACTCCATGACCTAAAATAAAGCAGAGAATATACGGGAATTAGAAAAAAAGCAGATTCAGTAACTAAAGTTTGTGTTGCCATAAGAATGAAACAATAGAGAAAAACACTAATATCACACAATTAGTAAATATATAATCAAATGTGTCAGAAAACCAAGTTCTGTTATACATGTGTTCAATAGCTGTGTTCCTATAAAGCAAAGTATAAACCAGATGTTGGTAAAAAATATGAACATGATATTTTAAAAAAAAATGGTATCATTAGCTTAAGTTCTGTCCAATGAATTTAATTTTAAGATCTTGGCTTTTCTTATATGACAGAGAAACAGCTAAAAGCCAACCAGTTTTTCTGAAAATTTTCATTCTTTGAAATATACTTTGAAATTCTAAAATTTTCCCTATCATAGTAAGAAATGAAATGAGAAGTGATATATGAAAAGAATATATAGTCATCTTGGCTAGCTGAAGTGGTAGACAGAGAAAAAGTGATATATGTAGTAAAACCAAAAAGCAGGGTAACAGAGGGTTTCGGATCAAAAGTCACATATTTCACATTTCTTTGAAGAGCTTTTAGCTGAGGGGGTAGATTTCAATTCAGGAAGGTGATGCTACAGGGGGGGAAAATTTTATACAGGAGCCCTTACATGGCAAGCCCAGGAGCTTGTAACACAACCAAAAGGTTTTCACAATACGTTTGTACTATAACTCACTTTGGGAAAAACAACGTTTTAATTTAATGTTCCTCTCTAAATCTAAGCATCTCAACATTTTAATGAAATTGAAACTCAGGAGCAAATGAACATATAAAACTAATTCAAATAGGATTCTAACTATATAATACCTCTATTAATAAAAAGGTGTTCCAATGATACACATATTTATCAGACACATCCAACCAGAGAAACAATAGAGAAGGTAAAGGAACAAATACATTTCAAAGTACCAGATAAAAAGGAAAGAAAATACAAAACAAATAGAATTACATATGAATATAATAACAGATATGCCAAAACCCACAAAATGTGCGCCTTAGAGTCACAAAAAAGAATGACAGCAGGGACTTCCCTAGTGGCCCAGTGGGTAAGGCTCTGAGCTCCCAATGCAGGGGGCCCGGGTTCGATCCCTGGTCTGGGAACCAGATCCTGCATGCATGCTACAGCTAAGAGTCTGCATGCCACAACTAAGAAGTCCACAAGCTGCAACTAAAAAGGATCCTGCATGCCGCAATTAAAAAAGATCCCACATGCTGCAACAAAGATCCTGCATGGGGCTTCCCTGGTGGCGCAGTGGTTGAGAGTCCGCCTGCCGATGCAGGGGACACGGGTTCGTGCCCCGGTCTGGGAAGATTCCACATGCTGCGGAGCGGCTGGGCCCGTGAGCCATGGCCACTGAGCCTGCGCGTCCGGAGCCTGTGCTCTGCAACGGGAGAGGCCACAACAGTGAGAGGCCTGCGTACTGCAAAAAAAAAAAAGATACTGCATGCCACAACTAAGACCCAGAGCAGGCAAAATAAAAATAAATAAATTAATAGTAAAAAAAAAAAAAAAAAAAGACTGATAGCATAAGACTGGGTTAAAGTTGGAGATGGTACAAAGTAGGTCAATGACTTTTTAGTAGGTCCTGCTAAAAGACCAGTGCTGGGTAGAGTAATATTGATTATGTGGGAGTGTCTGTATGAAGGGTGTGGACACTCTAGGTCAGTCAGTCTATATAATCTGACTCATCTATTTCCCCTCAACATCCATAAAAAGACACCCTAAAATGACTAAATCAAGTATATCTATAGTACTGGAAGAGATGCCAAGTATGATTTCTCTATACCACCCCTCACCTCCAATTCTTTAAAAACCAACAAACTGAGTGCCTATTATGTGCCAGGACTTGCAGTAGATATCTTATATATATTATTTCTGATTCTTATCTAACCCTGGCATAGAAGGTACTAATAATCCCATTTTACAGATGAGGAAAGAGAGACTAGATAGAATAAGCAATCTGCTAAGGTCTTACAACTACGTGTCATTGTTGGGATTTGCACCTGAGTTGGCTGCAAAATGGAATGCCAACCTTTTCCCATTACACCACTAGGGCATTTTAAAAAAGCCTTAAAAAAATCAAAAGGCTTACAAGAATACAAAGATGGATTAACCTAACACTAGATAATAGGTTTAATCAATGAACCAGTTACCAAGTTCAAATGGCTGACATTAGAGTCTTGCTTCTATTAAGAGTGGGGAGAAGCAGAGAGAGAAGTAGGGCAATTAAAATGCTTGAAATGGAAAAAATGCTTGAAAAGGGAAGGAGCTCCATTTTGAGGTATAAAGTTTAAGAAAAAGAGACTTAGGGAAGAGGAGAAAACTTTAAGGGTTTTATCACTTTGCCTAGCATTAATGAGAAGTACAGAAAGAGACCCTATTCTAAAGTATTTTTGTTGTACAACTGGAAACAGAGAATGCTCTATTTTATGGGCGTTAAAACAGTTTTAAAAAAATACATGACTATAAAGTAGATGTATTCCCAGGGATTTGTTTATTGAGGTATCACTATATTTGAAAGTTTAAGGTAGAGAAAAAAGAAACAAAAAACTGTCATACAAACAGTATCTGACATGAAAAGTGCCATCGGAACAAACGAACTTATTTACAAAACAGAAGTAGAGTCACAGATGTAGAAAACAAACTTATGGTTGCCAGGGGGAAAAGGTGGGGGGAGGGATAAATTGGGAGATTGGGATTGACATATATACACTGCTATCTATAAAAAAGATAACTGATAAGGACCTACTGTATAGCACAGGGAACTGTACTCAATACTCTGTAACGACGTATATGGGAAAAGAATCTAGGAAAGAGTGGATATATGTATATATATAACTGATTCATTTTACTGTACAGCAGAGAGTAACACAACATTGTAAATCAACTATACTCCAATAAAAATTAAAAAGAAAAAGTGCCACTGGAGGAAAGCCAGTTTAACAAAACACAGTATATTAAAAAATAATACAGACATTATTTTTACCATAATTAGAATACGGATCTCGTTGAACTTCACAGTATTCCAACCCTGGTACTATATCAAAAATGCTGAAAAGCTGCTCTTCAGTGAAAGGAACTCTTGATACAACTGACAGGCGTTTGGAGATGGATTCCTGGCCTCTGTTGTCATTCTTGTCAAAACTTGAAAATTCAGATTGTTGTTCTCCAACGATATATAAAAAAAAAGCAAATCTTTAAATTTCTATACATTCAGAGATTCATTTAACATTTTAGATACTAGAAAATAAAATGAAGTGTCATTAAGTCCTCTGCATTGAACAAAGGCACTGTCTTTTGTAATATGCTCTTGGTCATCAGCACTATCAGGAGAGACAAGGACAAGAAAACAGACAACTCTCCCCATTTCCCTGCCTTGATACAGAAATATAAGCAGAAATGTGTAGTGTAATTTCACAGGAATACGTTTACTATGCAAAACTGCAAAATATGGCAAGTGTTTCACCTAAAGGGAAGTTTATGCCGAATAACATTTACAGGTCTTACTTTCATCACTCATTTTCCCCCTTTTCTAACTTCTACTTTTGTCATTCCTCTCCTTTCTCTAGCCCTAATTTTAAAGCAGCAGTAATTTAGGGATAAAATTTTAGGATTCATACTGAGGGGATAACTGTATATGTCTTTCATATTTCTTGGTCAGCTGCCTACAAGCAGCAGCTCACCCCCCCAAAATGGCAGTGTAACACTGCCACTGACAGTGACAGAGTGTAACACTTAGATAATCCATAACTAACCACAAAAAACTATAATTGGAAATAAGTTAAACAAAATAAGCATTAAATAATGACATTAGGTGTCATGACCAACTTCTCGAAAGAAAAAAAAAACCTATAAATTCTTTTATTCACTACGTGAACTTCAGACTGCTGATAAAAGAGTATTAAAAAAAACCCCTCCAAATCAGATTGCATACACTACTTATGCCATCAAAGTAAAGATAGCCCACTTACCAAATGGAAACATATTCACTCTAGGTTCATGTCCCAAAGTCTCCTGCCTCATATTACTATAATAATCTTGTTCTGAGGATTCAGATGCTTTATTTTTAGGTTCAGCCAAGATTGCCCTAAAACCTGAAAAAGAGAATCCATAAATTTCAAACTTTATAGCAAATTTAACACACCTACAAATATACTTGATTGCTAGTGCTTGACTTAGTTTTATAATTGTATAAAACAAAATCTACACAAACAACCACCTCCACCAGACCTACTTCTTTGCTTTTTGAAAGATGGCAAGGAGTAAATGAGAAACAGCAAGAATCCCAAATTATGGGTCAATGTAGACATGAAAGATCAGCAATTCTATTCTATCCTTTCCAGTCTCCCTCTACGACAGATGACATCATCATTCATTCTCTCAGGCTTTCCAACATCAAAATCCAATAGTGCTTCTTCACACCCAACTGTCATCAAGATTCTTCCTTTGAAATATACTTAGATGTTATCTTTCACTCCAACTTCCCTGCCTCTGTTTTAAAATTAGATTCTCGTCAATTAATTACAACCCTTCAACTGATAGCTTTGCCTCTGGATCAAGAGTTTTAACTATGTACACCAGCAACGATGAGCTTCAAAAGGTGGGAAGGTTCATGAACCCTCTGAAACTTTAAACATAATGCTTATTCATATGTGCACATGGGCATATTTCAAGGGAGAAGGTTCACAGCTTTCATCATATTATTCAGTGGTTCCAAAAAGGATAAAATGAGCCTCTTTGAATTCTTCCTCTGTAAATCCACTCTTGATACTGTGGTTAGATCAACTGTGCTGAAACAGTTTTTGTTATTTTTCTCCTTTTAAAACAATCTACAAGGAATTTTCTAATGTGGACTAAGCTTGAACTCTTCATCACCTCCCGTGTACGGTTCCAATGTACCTAGATTACTCTGTCCCTGTTTCTCAACAGGAACACCAAGCTTTATTCAGATTGTTGCCTTCATGCTATTAAGCAAAGACGTTTATTTCTAGCTCTGTGTCTTTACTAACATTGCTCTCATCTTCTGCCCTGCCTACTCTACACCAGTTGCAAATCCTACCTCCAGATGTATTCCCATGCTCATTTGGTGCACTTGTTTTTCACCATTGATAGGCTATATCACATAGTTCTGAACATTTGCTCATTTGGCAAATTTTTATTGAGTCTACTATAAATGGCAGTATCTTTGCTAGAGATCTCAATAAATCTTAATTGAGTACTACTCAACTGAGTACACTACTATATCGAGTACTACTAACAGCAGTACTAGGTACTTGGGGTGACAGCAACAGATAAATAAGACACAGAGCTTTAAAAAATCTATTATTCCTTAACTATTTTTTGCCTATTAGATCTCGGCTACCCAATATAGCTGTCAATTCCTTAAATGCCAGCGTTGCTATATATTCCATTTGTATCCCTCTACTTATATTGGTGAGTATACCATAGGTACTCAGTTAATGTTGGTTGACTGAGAAATTTAGAAGGATCTGAGAGAAAATTTTGGTGTATACCTTAGGGTTATCTAAGAGTTCTACTGATTAACAATAATCATTTTCAGTATGTATCTATTTTTATAATATCCTGAAACCCACTAATTGAATTATTCTACATGTCATTTCTAAGGGTCAATATAACTAGAAGTATGACAACAAAGAATATTTTCCTTGGCCTCTTTAGAATTCTTATTCTTCAGAATGTACACCAGCAACAGCAGAAGATCCGAATAATGTCACTCTACCTTGAAATTAACCCAATGTGTATTTACTTCACAATGCTAGCAAACCTTAAAAATCCTATCCTTATTATTTATATGTTTATTAGTATACCTAACTCTATTTAGGGTTTAGGTCAAATATAAACAAATATTACAGAATACTTGAATTTCTTTAAAATATAAAGAATAAATATTAAAAAAAACCCCAACCTGAAAGGGTTGGTAAATTTTTTAATACTTAAAATTCTAAATAATTTAATAAACCCCAAAAACCTGTAGAAATAATAACCAAAGTAGGACAACAGCATTTTCACTGAGTTAATGCAGTTGCTCATATTTTTTAAGATAGTGCCTCAATGAAAGCCTAATCACAGCCCCCAAATTATTTTCATCCTAGGACTATATATATTTAAACTCCCATTGCTGAGATTAAATTAGCAGGTATGGCTATTAGCACAAACCAGTATTAGATTATAATTAGAATAATTCGAATTTTTTCAAATGTCTATTACAATGATAAATGAACACATCCTTACTTCGATCACAGTTTTCTATTGCTTGGGCAGCCTGTGATGGTTTTAAGTATCGAACATAGCCCAAGCCTTTACTTTCTCCAGTTACTTTATTCTTAATAATGCTGCAATACTCGATATCTCCATACACCTATGAGAGTTAAAAGAAATGATCTTAGAGGAGTCAAAATTAATAACTGAACAGATTTCAGAACTAACTTAAAATTTACTTGTTCTTCTTGCTTACAAAAAAAGAAATCAGAATTTATAGCTACTTTTAATAATGGAATAAAAATGTCACAAACTAATGAGGCACTAGAAAAATAACCATAATGATGATAAAACCAAATAATAACATAACCAAAATAAAGATACTTTTGATTTACTGAGCATTTGCTTTACATATATCACTTTATTGTTATAACAGCACTTCAAGGATATATATATATCATACTGCTTATTTCACAGACCAGGAAGCTGGGCCTTAGAGAAATCAAATAACTTGCCAAAGTCATGGAGGGAGAGCAAAAACTTGTACATGGTCTGGAAAGCTCCAAAGTCTTGCTCAGTGTTGGTTAAGAGCAGAGGCTCTGGAATTGAACCTTCTTTATTTTAATCTTGGTTCAGCCACTTATTAACTGGGCAGTTGCCTATCTCCTTAGCTGTTAAATGGGGCTAATAGCTGTACCTACCTCATAGGGTTATTTTAAGGGTTAAAAGAGCAAGTACACCTAAAGCGCATATAGAGGGTCTGGGACATAGTCAGCCCTCAGTAAATATTAGCTATAATTATTTATCTGCCTTCTAACACGAACATAAATGATAGTGTATACTTTTGAAGGAGTGCCTCTTGAAGTACATTTTAAAAATACATTGGTTCACGCAGAAAGTTAATACTCCATGTGAGAAATACGTGGTAAATGTTTACTTTTAATGTTGGAAGAAATACGGGATATAAATTCTTACTGTTTATTATTAATTTAAAAAATTTTCATGTAACCGTTAGTAACTTAACTACTATATATGTATTTAAAAATGCCACATTTGTTCACTCAGAGAAAGATAAAAGTTTATAAGTATATAAGGTAAAAACTTTATTCTTACTATTGGAGGAAGTATGGAATATATATATATTTGGTATTTGTTATTTTTGAAGTATTTTATTCAATCCTCGGTTGGGGTAGGATAGAGGAAGTTTGAAAATTACTTTTTACTACTTGTTTTCTTTCTTGCTTGTTGTCCACATGATTCAGTACTGGGAAGATTAGTAGAAAAAGAATAAAAAATTACAACTCAAGACAATTTAAAAATTGCTTTTTAATAGCTTTTGTGAAAGTGTGTCACTGCTTATAAAAGTCAATGGCTAAAAAGAAATTTTAAATTGTCTCCAAATTTCATTGACTACAATCTAGCTATAGTTCAGAGTTGTAGGTAGTTTTTTTTTTTTTTTCTTTAAATATAATTCCTTCAGAGGTCTAATTTTAAAACAAAAACTACAGAGGATAAGTCTTTCTGTGAACAAGTTCATCAACATGCCACAGACTTGTAACAAATGTGAGATAATACAGTTCACACACTCAGGCTTACCTGCCCCACCTCTCCATGAGAGGCAATAGAGAGGAGTGCTAAGAGGGTGCTTTGAAAATTTCAAGACCAAGAGCAGGCTCTGGATTCAGACACCCTGGGCATAAATCTTGGCTCCATCACCTACTAGGTATGAGACCTTACTTAAAACTCTGAGCTTTATACTTCATTTTCCTGAATCTGTATTTTCATTAAATGGGGGGAAAAACACCATCATCAATATTTTCCAGGTTTTATATATTTTTAAAAAGTTAACTTATTTTAGTTTTAATATTTAATAACTAGATTGAAATAGATGACTTAAAAATAGTTATTTAATTCTCCACCACCAAGCTAATGATCTAACTCAAACAAAACAAGATTTAGTAATTGTACAACCAATGTAAGACTGTAAGTTATCAAGAACCCTAGCTGATTAGAAAATGTTAAGTACCTTAAATTTTTCCCGTAGATCTTCTTCTGTGTAGGACTTTGGTATCATAACAAATATTCTTGTAAGTTCTTCATCTTCAACATCTCGGTGACTTCCAGATGATCTGGACTGAGCAATGAAAACCTAAGAAACAAACAAAACCCAAAGAATAATGCGTAAATATCAGTCAACTGTTTTCCTACTCCTTAAGAATACTTACTTCATTATTAGTATGGGATTCATGTTAGGTTAAATGCAATGTAATAGCGTCTTATCAAAAAACATTTTGCTAAAGCAATCTTTATTGCAATGACTTTTTATGAGATAACACTGATCTTTGCACTTTTTTTCCGAATTCTTTTTTCCTTTGTATTTTTTTTACCAAGAGCAATAGTCAGTGCACTGAAAGAGAGCAACAGTCAGTGCAATAATCAGTGCACTGAAAGAGGACGTGTACTCTGCGCTTGTTGGGTAGTGTTCAATAAATGTCAATTATATAGTTGATTAATAGTGTTATTAACATGTCATATCCTTACTGATTTTGTCTATTTTTTCTGTCAGAGACTAAGAGGAGTGTAAAAATCTGAATATGAATTTCTCTCTCCTTTTAGTTCTATTAATAATGCTTCATGTATTTTGAAGCTCTATTATTGGTTACATAAACATCTGGAATTGTTATGTACTTTTTGATTGATATTTTTATTTTTAGGAAATTATTCTCTGTTAATACCCTTCCTGTTGAAGAGCATTTTGTCTGATATCACACCAGCTTTTTCTATCCTTTTACTTTCAACCGCTTTGTATCTTTATACTTAAAAGTGCATCTCTTGCAAACAGCATTTAGTTTGGCCTTTTAAAAAAAAATCCTGACAATCCCTGCTTTTTAATAGGAGTGTTTAGCCAATTTATGTTTAATTTAATATTGATACAGTTGGGTTTAAGTCTAGATGGTCATATTTTTAATTGTTTGCTTTCTAATATTAATCCTTAAAAAAAGGTAACATGACCATATTCTGGATCATCTCAGTTACCACCTGAATGACTTATGTGAGCAAGAAAATGCACAGAATGGACTGAGGCTCTATTTTTCTATTAGTAATTTAGTTTTATTGAAATATTATCTGTGACACTAGATTATTACCTGGAATTTAATTTGCTTTGTGGTATTGCTTTAATTTAATTCATAAAATTGCTTTGGTTTTATATTATTCCAGAGGAATGTAAAATCTTTAACTATGATTCTGGATTTGTTTCAAGAGCTACAAGCATAAGAATTTTAATGGCTACTCTTATTTTTTATAACTTGTAGAAATGTAATAAAAATAATGTAAATCACCAGACAGGGCCCTTGAGTATTTTTTTCCTTTCTTCTTCTTCTTTGTCTTTAAAGGGGGGCGGTATACCATTCAGTATGAGAAAACGTGAACCTATGGAATTCCAGAGGAGAAGGGAGCAACTAAAAGGACAAAGAATTTATAGAGCCACGGGATTTTAGAAATATTGAAAAATAGGGTCATTATGTTTGCTTGGAAAACAGGTGTCACAGAGGTGTAGAACCTTGCTTACAAGATACAGCTGGAGATACACCCCTAGATAGCATCTACTTCCAGTTATTCCTTTGATAAACTTATACCACATGCCAAGCACTGTATAAGGTATTAGTAGTAGAGTATTAAGTAACACAGAAATGGCCCACTAGAAAGTTAGTCCAGTGCATGTATCAGTAATGGATGGTCAATAGGGAAATACAAATAGGGAACCTTTAAGTACAGGAAGACACTAGGAGAAAAAAAGAGTTTCAAGTAAGACTTGTGATTGGAGGTGCCATCAGATCACAAATTTTTAAATTTTAGAAGATTGGAGCATTTCAAATTTCTGATAAAGATGACAATATCTAAGTAGAAAACATGTATAATAATCAACCACCTACTGGATGATTTCTCCTGAGACTTTACGTTCACAGACTATGGCTCTAAATTCTCGCAAAGCTAAGAACTAAGATTTTTCTCTTGTTTTCTAGGTTTACCCTTTTCCTCAAGATAATGTAGCTGATCACTCACAGAATGAGTTTCATTTGGACAATCTTTTCTGGCTGTAGGCCTGGTATTAAAATTTTCTTATTTGTCTTGTAGGGCCTTTGGAACTTTGCAAAAGCAAAGTACATGAGAAACACTGAAGGTGAATTAATTTAACTGGAAATACTGAAAAACAAAACAAAAAACCCCACTACATTCCAGCAGAAGACAGCCCAAGTTGAAGCTGCTGAAGAATGAATTTAGACTGTCTAGCTAAGGCACTAGTGCAACAACCCTCTGGCTGAAACTGAGTGGACAAAAATGTGAAAAACAAAACTTAAGCTTTAATTATCTTTGGGAATCATTTAATTTCTCTGTGGTGAAAAGGGGGGGATACATTTTAGTACTGGAACTTTTACTTCTCTTGTAGGAATTTAATGAAGGCAAGGGGGGGGTCTATAGGTTTCAAATTTGGGGCATTTTGGGGAGTTTCCAAGAAGATCTCTGTGGTTATACTATATTCAAAGTAAAAAAATCCTCCCTGCTAAGATCATAATTGGAAGGAGATGAAAATTATCAACCTAGTGCAGGAGTCAACAAACTTCAGCTTCCTGTTTTTCTACAGCCCATGATCTAAGAATTGCTTTTACATTTTTAGAGGGTTGTTAAAAAACAAAAAGAATGTGTGACAGACTGTGCATGACTCACAAAGCCTAAAATATTTACTGACCCTTTACAGACAAAGCTTGCCACCCCCTGATCTAGTATATACTGTGGCCTTACACTTAATTTCATTGATGATCTGTCCTGACTCAGAGGGTCTGGGAGATGGGAGGAGAGGGAATGTCTATTGTCTAATGTGTTGTTGGTGTATTCCTAGGCTCCTCTCTTTTTTGCAAGAAAGGCCTACAGAGACTGCTACTATGGACAAAAAGATGTACTGAGGGTTCACCTTGTACTGGCTCTGTGCTAAAAGGAAAGATTAAGTCAAATACCCTCAAAATCACCCTTCCTGCCCTGTGTCAGTATATTAATTTTACAGAGAAGTTAAGTGTGGAAACTTAATATAAATACCACCATTGTTAATTAAGAGTATTCAAAGAGGCATTTAATATTAATACAATTACACTGCCATCACAATGATTTGCCTCTTTTTTTTTTTAAATTATATACATGCACGGCTTCCCTGGTGGTGCAGTGGTTGAGAATCCGCCTGCCAATGCAGGGGACACGGGTTCGAGCTCTGATCTGGGAAGATCCCACATGCCTCGGAGCAACTAGGCCCGTGCGCCACAACTACTGAGCCTGCGCGTCTGGAGCCTGTGCTCCGCAACAAGAGAGGCCGCGACAGTGAGAGGCCCGCGCACCGCGATGAAGAGTGGCCCCGCTCGCCGCACCTAGAGAAAGCCCTCGCACAGAAACGAAGACCCAACACAGCCAAAAATAAATAAATAAATAAATATATAAAAAAATTATATACATGCATACTTTGGTACTGGGAAAATGGCTAACGGGAGGCCCACAGTTACATGTACTTTTATCAAGTCTTTAAGCACCTTACCTACCTGAGGAAAAGCAAAGTTACTTGTTTTTAATACACGGTAAACCGCGAGGTCTGAGGAGGATCAGAGAAGTCCTCAAAGTAGGTCAGGGTCGGAGCTGGGCGGTGGATTAGCGACGGCGGGGGCGCGGGGCTGTCCGGGCACCGCAGCTCTGCAGCCGGAGTAGCCGCAGACGCCTGGTCCGACCCGGGAGCGGACGTTCTCTCTGCATCCCCCATCCCCCCGCACCCCAGTGCAGCCCTGCCGGCAGGGGGTCCGCAAGAACACTCTCTGCAACGCCGTCCTCCCCTCCCCGACCCCCACCCCGGAATGCCAGGTGCTGCCCAGTCCGCCCCCGCGAGCGGATGTACCACCCCTACCGCAGCCTGACACCGCCCCCGGGGGCACCCCGACCCGGCCCCCGCACCTTGATGGGCTTGGTGTCGCTGGGGCTGAGGCACTGGCCGTGCATCTCCTCCATGGCCCTGCAGGCCTGCGAGCTGCGGGCAAACTTGACGAATGCAATGCCCTTGGACTCTTTGGTGTGCTTGTCCCGCACCACCCAGATGTCTTGGATCTCCCCGAAGGGCGAGAAGCGCTCCCTCAGCACCGACTCGGGCGTGTACTTGCTGATCACCAAGAAGATGCGGCTGTTGGGCGGCTCGTCCAGGCTGTCCACGCCCGGGCGGAAGCCTCCGCCGCTCGCACAGCTCCCAGCTTCGTCCATGGTGCTCCACTCCGGCGCGGGAGCCAGGCCCGCACCCCTTTACTCCTCCTCGCTCCCGCCGTGCCCGCCACTGCAGTAGCTGCCCACCCAGTCGCAGCCAGCCTCGCGTCCGCTTCCGGAAGACGGAAGGGTCTGGGGCCCGGCGCAGGCCGGCCTCGCAGGGTGCCGGCTTTGGGGTCGCGGAGCTGCTGCGCCCCTAGCGGCCCGGGGGAGCCTGACGCAGTCTACGGCGCCAATCCCGCGGAGCCAAGGCCCACGCACCAGGTGTGTGATCCTGGTTCCCTGTTGCTGTAAGTCTCTGGTGCGCGGGCTTTCCCGTCGCTGGCTCTGCCCCACTCCCAAAGCCCATGGTGTCTTCCCCCAACCTTGCCACCTTGGTCGTAAGCTCACTAGAACAGCTCTATAGGACTGAGTTAAAACGTTCAGCCTTAGAGCTGATCAACCAACTCCAGCCTCATTGTTGAGAAAACTGAGATGAGGAATTGGGGCCCATGGAGTAGCAAAAGGTAATAGAAAAACAAACAACAGAGCCCAAACCAGAAACAACTCCATCTTCTGATCTACTCAACTCCCAGAAGCAACCGTGGGAGGTTTAAGGGCAGAAAGAATGCAGCGCACAGCTGTGGAACTAGGAGAAATCCTAAGGTGCAAGCAAAGTGGGAAATCTACTGACTTCTAAGGCTTGTTGTTAATGGGCCTTGAGGAGAGGTCAGCATAAAACTGGCAGAAATCCAGAAACAAGGCAGTGGCACTGGAATGAACTGAAAGGAACAAACCAGAAAATGGTTCAGGAGCAGAGCTTCTTAAATGTTCAAGTCCAGGGTTACTATGAATGAAAATAGGTAAATACTGTTCATCGGGTGCCAACCGTAAGCCAGGCTCTGTGCAAGGAGATAGACATACAATGCAGAAATGGAAGAACATGATGCCTGCCCTAAGAGAGCTTTTTTTCTATTGTGGAATTCTTACATGAAAATATATAATGCAAAGTAATATCAGATTGTGTTAAATGCTTTTGTCACTGAATTGTGTGAGCTTGGACAAATTACCTCATGCTTCCAGCTTCAGTTTCCTCAACTGTAAAGTAGAAATAATATTACCTACTAAATAGCATAGTTGTCAAGCTTAATTAATTCATCCATTCTATTAAGCCAGAAATGTTTTTGACTGTCTAGTATGTGTTGGGAACTGTGCAATACCCAAGTGATATGTCTTAAACAAAATGATCACTCTCCTTGCCTCATGAAGTTAATAGATTGGGCTTGTCTAGTTAGGATTATTTGAGATAATATATATGGAGCTAATAGCTTAGTGATCAAATAAGATAATATGCGAACAATGCACGATGGAGATTTTCTTATTCCATTTCACTATGGTGTCCACTCCCCCACTCTTGATATTGTACCGTTGTATGATGGCAACCGAAAGTTAGGGATTCTGGGTTCCCACTCAGGCTTTAGCACAAAATTGTGACAATTTCTCCTTGTATTACAGTCCACATCTGTAAAATGAGGGCTCTGTTTACCCTGGAGCTTAGCAAGTTAAGTATCTTATCTTAACTTTCCACTTCTCTTTATCTTACCCAGACCAATCAAAGTGAATGAAAACAATGTGGTAATGTAATAATTTTATTGATGTGATGAAAGTGTGGATTCTAGCAACACTATTTTCCACCAGTGCCATCTAGTGGAAAATGTATAATTTTCTTAAACTGCACTTACTGGGAAATTTCTATTAGTAGAACAAGATTACTGATTGGTATACTGAAAATTTTAGAGCAGTTAATTTTATTTTAGAAGGGATAAAAGATTGGATAAAACAAAACCAGAATGAGAAATATTGGGTAATGCTGAGAAAGCAAAATTTCTTTACCATTTAATCATGTGAAATACCACATATTCAATGAAAATAAGAAATTTACTTATGTTACTAAATTATAGTAAATATATCTTTCTTTGACTTGTCTGTTTATTTTAAACAGATTTATTGAGATATAATTCAAATATCACACAATTCACCCATTTAAAGTGTTCACTTAAATGGTTTTTAGTATTCACAGAGTTGTGCAACCATCACCACAATTGTAGAACATTTTCATCACTCAATAATGACAGATTTGTCATGTTTCAAATCATATAAAATCACATTTGAACATGAATCACATGTAACTAAAACAGCTGAAAATTCTGAGATTTGAAAGGATGATTATTAATTTGTCTTATATTAGAGAAAAGATATGCTGGGCCTTTGCAGATTAAATTAAATAAAACACATAGCCTGTAATGCACAATTATTAGAATAATAAACACATTAGAATGATAGACACTGAATTTCACATGAAATTCAGATTTCCCTTGAAATTTTTTCTTCTGAAGTTCTCACTAATTTTTTTTTAAAAATGAGAGATTATATTGTAACTTATTTTTGAAATGCAAGGATAAAATAGTAAATTCTTGTCATTGTTTTACAAAATTTCTCCAAACTATGATCTATTTACAATGAGGCTTATTGGTTATTGAGATTAGTCATCATACATTATATTTAAGTAAAAATGTTTTGCCTGATTTGCACATTTTTACTAGATTTTACCACTGATATTTGTTGGTGATCAATTAGTAACTTTGAGATTGTTCTGTAGGAATATGGTCCAGAGTATCCATTTTTTTCCCATCCTGTAAGGCTACTGGCTACTGATAATATATGCAAGCACATAGCCTGGCTTGTGGTAGCTACTCAATAAATAATAGTCTCCTTTTATTTCTTGAGTTTGAATGCTTTGTTTGAGTTTGAGAATAATATTTAACACCAGATTTTTTTCCCCCTTTTGATTCAATTTGATGAAATACATCTTTTAAATATGTAGCTCACAGGACAGAACACATAGGTATCACTTGGAGTAGTTTCATTCAACCATCTGGTAATTGTGGCTATTAAAATTAATTAAAATAAAAAAAAATCAGTCGCATTAGTCACACCTCAAGGGCTCAAAGTTACTTGCGGCTAGTAGACAGTGTCCACGCTGAATATTTCCATCATGGCAGAAAGTTGTATTGGACAGAGCTCCAGAGAACAAGAATATGGGTAAATCTCACACTTACCTATTACACAAAATTTAATAAATTATTTTAATATTCCTATTTCTCTGCTACAGCCTTACCACTCACATCTCACTGAATTAATTATGTAACCACAGGTAAACTACTTTTCCTTCTCACGTTTTCCTAAACACGACTTTGACTTTCTTACGTTTCTGCCTTCAATACCCTCGTCTTCTTATAGCTTTCCCAGTCCTCTCCTTTATATCTTCCTCCCTCGCTCATTCTCTCTCTGTTTCTATTCATACTCTATTCTGCTCTTTTGGCGATTAACGAGCAGCTTGCAACCTCGCTGTCCGTTCTTGTATTATTGCACTTTTTATGTAGCTCATTTATAATGATTTAACTTTTAATGTACTTAAATCTTGCCCCAGCTGGATTATAACTCATAGAAAATTGGCGCTTCAGGTCAGTGTTTGTCCTTACGAGTTGCTTGGCACCGTGTCTTGCCCACAGAATAAGTAGTTGCCTTATTCATTTATTGACGTGATTTGACTCCCGCAATCAAATACTAACGGACCATTCATAAAACATTGGATTCCTACTTCAAGCAAGAGCTGGTACATATTGTGAATATACATAGATAATTTAACTCTTCAGTTAGGTAAAAGTGAAACAAACAAAGCCGGACCCTTACTCTGTCACGTTTACACTCAGTCACTGACGGCTCGGCAGCGCGAAGCTTTAGGCCCCTGCGAGAATTGCGATTCCGTGGGATTTGGGAGCCAATCAGCAGTGCCGATGGAGCCCCGCCTACCACTGGCTGGCGTCCACCAGAAGCACATGCAGGCCCGGCGTTTCAGTGCGGCTTTACCAGGCGCTGCAGCCGCCGGGCAGCCAGACTTGAACTTGGGGCGCACGCTTTGGCCGAGCCGCCGCCGCACAGTTGGCGTTAAAGGTTCTCTGGGGAAGCGGAGGACGGAGCAGCTGGCCCTGTGGTAAGTATGGGACTAGGTAGGAGGGGGTGGGCCGGGCCCTCATGTGATCTGAGCACTGGTTATGGGCCATGATGCAATTTGGGCCTGGGTTCACTCAGAGAGGAGGATCCAACCGTTTGGTTAGTAAGAAGCTCGCCTTAGCCCCAGCGAGGTGGGGCCTGGGTACCCCTGAAAGTGCTACAGAAGACAGTATCTAGAGAGGGACCTCTCTGCAGCAGCCTTTCTTTCTTTCTTTTTTTTTTTTTTTTGCGATACGCGGGCCTCTCACAGCTGTGGCCTCTCCCGTTGCGGAGCACAGGCTCCAGACGCGCAGGCTCAGCGGCCATGGCTCACGGGCCCAGCCGCTCCGCGGCATGTGGGATCTTCCCGGGCCCGGGCACGAGCCCGTGTCCCCTGCATCGGCAGGCGGACTCCCAACCACTGCACCACCAGAGAAGCCCCTCGGTTGAGTTTTGAAGGTAAAAATGTGCTTAGAACTGTACTGTCAAGAATTAGGTATTTTAGTTATTTATGTAACAGTAACCCTTATGTGGAATCCATTCCCATTCCCACCTCCCCCGCAACCATTCTTTAAAGAATACAAACTGCAGGAAAACAAAACCCAGGTACTGCATTTTAAACTAAATTTTTTTCAATAAGTTAAAATTATTTTGGTTTTTGTATCATTTTGGATGGAAGAGGCATTTATTTAGGTACATAACAGAGTTTTTGGCAGTCTTTTTTTTTTTGCGATACGTGGGCCTCTCACAGCTGTGGCCTCTCCCGTTGCGCAGCATAGGCTCCAGACGCGCAGGCTCAGCGGACATGGCTCACGGGCCCAGCTGCTCCGCGGCATGCGGGATCTTCCCGGACCGGGGCATGAACCCGTTTCTCCTGCATCAGCAGGCGGATTCTCAACCACTGCGCCACCAGGGAAGCCCTGGCAGTCTCTTTTTAAAATTGTTTTTTATTATTTGTAAGAATTCTTTATTTTATTTATTTATTTATTTAAATTTATTTTTGGCCGCATTGGGTCTTCATTGCTGTGCGTGGGCTTTCTCCAGTTGCAGCGAGTGGGGTCTACTCCTCGTTGTGGTACTAGGGCGTCTCTTTGTGGTGGCTTCCCTTGTTGCGGATCCTGGGCTCTAGGCGCGTGGGCTTCAGTAGTTGTGGCGTGTGGGCTCAGTAGTTGAGGCACGCAGGCTCCAGGGCACACAGGCTTCAGTTGTTGTGGTGTGCGTGCTCAGTAGTTGTGGCTCGCAGGCTCTAGAGTGCGGTCTCAGTAGTTGTGGTGCACGGACTTAGTTGCTTCGCAGCATGTGGGATCTTCCGGACCAGGAATCAAACCTGTGTCCCCTGCGTTGGCAGGCGGATTCTTAACCACTGTGCCACCAGGGAAACCCCGAGTTTTTGGCAGTCTTACCGAAATATCTTTAGGCAGAATTTATTGTGTATGTCTATCACTGTGTAACAAACCCCTCCTTACTTAGAACTGTATATTTTCTACTACATGTACTAATGCTGACTGAACTCAGTAATGTTTGATTGTTTTTAGGTAGTGCTTGATTTAGTCTGGTAGATTTGTTTACAGCTGAGAGTGTAAGGTAAATAGGAAATTATGTATTACATGTAGCTTGCTGTGGCCTCATTTCTATATGGTTTTTTATAGTTTTGTCTATTATTGCAGGCATGTAAATAATCATAATAAATATCATATTTAATCACCTTTCCAATTTGTTATGTGATTATTTTTAAGTAAGGGAATACCAATTTAGACATATATGCTTCACGTCATTGTTTGCACCTCTACTTTTTGGAAGTGAAAAGAAAAATAGAATATTGTTGTCTTAGGTAAATTACTGTAATTGTTTGAAGGCTGAAGGAAAACCAGGCTTATACCAACAGCAATTTCTGAAGTAGCAATGGCTAGAAATTCAAAATAAACCTGATAAGTGAGATGATTCTTTATAAAATTGGATGCTATGTTTGTGTTTTTGAGCACTCAGAATTTAAAGCATGTCTGCTTTAAATTATATTTTGGTTTAATATCATTAGTATTCACTTCAGTCAAAGTGATGAAATTCCTTTTTATCCAGCCTTGCAAATCAGATATTTTCTTTGGTTTGTGGTTTAATGTTTCATTGCAGAACAAAATGGCAAATGCTGAGGCAGGCAAGAAGATCTTTGTTCAAAAATATGCTCAGTGCCACACAGTGGAAAAAGGTGGAAAACACAAAACTGGTCCAAACCTCTGGGGCGTTTTTGGCAGAAAAACAGGACAAGCACCAGGATTTTCTTATACCGTTGCAAACAAAAACAAAGGTAAAAACTAGGCAGTTGTTGGAGAGAACCAGAAACTTTGTAGCAAAGAAGAAGCCACAGGATTTGATATAATAATTTCCCAATTTGCAGAATTAAAAATGAAATCCACATGTTTATATCATGGAAATATTGATTTATGTCATAAGATCTGTGTTTGGATAACTGGTCATCTTTATGATCAGAGAAATTAGTAATCCTCTGTGGCATAAGTTTTTTTGCCTATACAGGGAACTTCATTTTATGCAATACATATATCTTGAAAAAGCATGAGCTAAATTAAAAAAAATCAAATTATGTTTTAATGGCATAATGGCAATTTTTTATTTGTAGTAGTGATTCTTAGCAGGGTGTGGGGAATGTTATATAGTTTGAAAAAGTATATTCAATCATTTCTTTGTTGGTAGAAAGCGTGTAGATGACAGTTAATTTTAGGATTGAAATTCAAAATGGTTGCAAAAGACTAATATCTTTGCAAAGCAATTTATTACTCTTGGAGATATCTATATCTCTATATACTTACGTATATAATTAGCATTCACTTAAAAATAGGGTACAACTCTAGTTTTTAAGCTGTTCTTGGTGTACAGAATGGACTTGAGGACAAGGTGGGTGGGGAAGGGGAAGCTGGGATGAAGTGAGAGAGTGGCATGGACATATAGATACACTACCAAATGTAAAATAGATAGCTAATGGGAAGCAGCTGCATAGCACAGGGAGATCAGCTCGGTGCTTTGTGACCACCTAGAGGGGTGGGATAGGGAGGGTGGGAGGGAGACGCAAGAGGGAGGAGATATGGGAATATATGCATACATATAGCTGATTCACTTTGTTGTACAGCAGTAACTAGCACAACATTGTAAAGCAATTATACTCCAATAAAGATGTAAAATTAAAAAAAATTTGTTCTTGGTATCTCACCATTTCTTACAGGCCCAAATTTCAGATCACTACTACACCACTGTTTGGAAAGGTTTTTATTTTATTTTGTTTTGTGTTATTTTACTTTATTTATTTTTCTTTCTATTTTTCTAATTGAGATGAAATTCACATAACATACAATTAGCCATTTTAAAGTGTAAAATTCAGTAACATTTACTGTATTCACAGTGTTGTACAATCACCACCTCTCTTTAGTTTCAAAACTTTTTCATTATCCCAGAAGTATCCCTGTACCCATTAACTAATCACTTTCCATATCCCCCTACCCCCATCCTTTGGTAACCACTTATCTGCTGTCTCTATGGATTTGTCTACTCCAGATATTTCATATAAAAGGAATCATGTAATACATGATCTTTTATGTCTAGCTTCTTTTGCTTAGAATATTTTCAAGATTCATTGAAGTTGAAGCATGTATCAATATTTCATTCTTTTTTTATGGCTGAATACTATTCCATTGTATGTATATATCACAATTTGTTTATCCATTCATCAGTTGATAGACATTTGGATTGTTTCCACCTTTTACCTGTTGTGAATAGTGCTACTATGAACATTTGTGAAAAAGTGTTTAAGTCCCTGTTTTCAGTTACTTTAGATCTATACCTAGGAGTGGAATTGCTGAGTCAGTTAACTACGTTTAACTTTTTGAGGAAAGGTCAGATTGTTTTCCACAGTGGCTGTACCATTTTACTTTTCCATCAGCAGTGTAGGAGGATTCTTATTTCTCTGTATAGTCACCAACACTTGTTCTTTTCTTTTCTTTTCTTTCTTTTTCTTTTTTAATTGCCGTCCTAGTGGGTATGAAGTGGTGCCTGGTGAGTTTGCTTTGTATTTCCTTAATGATCCATAATACTGAGCATTGTTTCATGTGCTTGTTGGCCATTTGTATACTTTCTTTGGAAAAATGTCTGTTTATATTCTCTCCCCATTTTTTATTTGGGTTGTTTGCCTCTGTTGTCGAGTTATAAGATTTTTTATGTATTCTGGACACTAAACCCTTATCCAATAAGTGACTTGTAAATATTTTCTCTTATTCTGTAGATTGTCTTCATTTTTTAAAATAATATCTTTTGATGAACAGTGATTTTTAATTTGTATGAATGCCATTTATCTATTTTTGTTGTTGATGTTGCTTGTGTTTGGGTGTAAAATCTGAGAATCTATCATGAAATCTAAGGTCATAAAGATTTACCCTATGTTTTCTTCTAATAGTTTTATAGTTTTATCTCATATTGATATTTAGGTTACTGACCTACTTTTAATTAACCAAAATTAATTATCATTAATTTTTTATATAGAGTGAGGTAGTGGTCCAACTTCATTCTTTTGCATGTGGTTATCTAGTGTTCCTAGCACCATTTGTTGAAGAGATTCTTTTACGGTTGAATTGTTAAAAATCATTTTACAGCCTTGTTGAAAATCAGTTGGCCATATATGTTAGGGTTTACTTCTGGACTTTCAATTCTCTTTCATTTGTCTGTACATCTTTTCTTATACTAGTGCTACACTGTTTTGATTACTGTAGCTTTGTAGTAAATTTTGAAATTGGGAAGGGTGAGCCCTCCAACTGTGTTTTTATTTTTCAGTATTGTTTTGGCTATTCAGGGCCCTTTGCAATTCCATGAGTTTGAAGATCACCTTTTCCATTTCTGCAAAAAAGGCCTATGGAATTTTGATAGAGCTTGTATTGTATCTGAAGATTGCTTTGGGGAGTATTGCCATTTTAACACTATTAATGTTACATTCTGTGAACGTGGGATGCCTTTCCTATTATTTAGGTCTTCTTAAATTTAGCAGTATTTCGTAATTTGCAGTGTGCAAGTCTTTCACCTTCTTGATTAAATTTATTTCTACCTATTTTATTCTTTTAGGTACTATTATTAATAGAATTGTTTTTAAAATTTCCTTTTCAGATTGTTCACTGCTTGTGTGTAGAAACAGCTGATCTTTGTATGTTGATCTTGTGCTGTGCAACTTTGCTAAATTCATTTATTAGCTCTAGTAGATTTTCTGTGGATTCTTTACAATTTTCTATATAGAGAATTATGTCACCTGTGAATAGAGATAGTTTTAGTTCTTCCTTTCCAATCTGAGTAGCTTTTATTTCTTATTCTTCCCTAATTGCTTTGGCTAGGACTTACGGTAGAATTCTGAATAGCTCTGGGGAGAGTGAGCATCTTTGTTTTGTCTTGTTTGTTTTTTGGTTTCTTTTTAAATTAATTTATTTATTTTTGGCTGCGTTCAGTCTTTGTTGCTGTGCATGGGCTTTCTCTAGTTGAGGCAAGCGGGGGTTACTCTTTGTTGCGGTGTGTGGGCTTCTTGTTGCAGTAGCTTCTCGTGTTGTGGAGCATGGGCTCTAGGCATGTGGGCTTCATTAGTTGTGGCACATGGGCTCAGTAGTTGTGGCCTACAGGCTGTAGAGCGCAGGCTCAGTAATTGTGGTGCATGGACTTAGTTGCTCTGCGGCACATGGGATCTTCCCGGACCAGGGATCAAACCCGTGTCCCCTGCATTGTCAGGCGGATTCTTAACCACTGTGCCACCAGGGAAGTCCTTTGTCTTGTTCTTGATCTTAGGGGGAGAGCTTTCAGTTTTTTACCTTGAATAAGGTGCTAGCTGTGGGTTTTCCATAAATCCTGTTTATCATGTTAAGCAAGGTCCCTTCTATTGCTGGATGTTTTTATCATGAATAGGTGTTGGATTTTGTTAAATGCTTTTTCTGCATCTGTTGAGATAATCATGTGTTTTTTTTTTCCTTTTGCTCTGTTAATGTGGTATATTATGTTGATTTTCTTATGTTGAACCATTCTTGCATTCCTGGGATAAATATCACTTGGTCATAGTGTGTTATTCTTTTAACAGTGCAGTTGGATTTAGCTTGCCAGTATTTTGTTGAGGATTTTTGCATTAGAGATATTGGTTTTTTAATTTTCTTGTGATGTCTTTATCTGGGTTTGGTGTTTGGAGAAGTTTTAAATATAAATTATTGGCAGCTGTAAGTCCTCTTCATAAGTGATTTGAATTTAGTATTTAAAAATTCCTTAATTGGTTTTTTAGTGCTTGTATAGACTAAAGTACCTCATTTGATTGAGCTTTGTAGACCATGTTGCAGGAGAAAGGCTTTCATAAGGTGAGTTGGCATCTTGTGCATTATTTTTTGAGTGCACGTATAGTAGCTTACACTTTGTCAAAAGAGGGATTCTACTTATTTCAACCTGTGTTAATGTTTCTAGTAAGATAGTGTTTGCAGTTCGTTTCAGCCTGTTGCGGTTTTTGTTTGTTTGCTTGTTTTTGTGAAACTTGTACAGGCATACCTTTATTAGACTTCTCAGATGTTGCAGGTTTGTGGCAACCCTGCACCAAGCAAGTCTCTCAATACTATTTTTCCAACAGCATTTGCTCACTTCGTGTCTCTGTCACATTTTGGTAATTCTCACAATATTTTAAACTTTTAAATTATTATTTTACTTGCTTTGATGATCTGTGATCAGCAGTCTTTTTTTTTTAACATCTTTATTGGAGTATAATTGATATGGTTCTTATTATGATTGCAAGACACACTTTACTTTAGCAACAGCCATCAGGAAACTTTGAAAAAAAACAAAGTTTATTACTCACATGTCCTGGAGGGTACACAGCATGTGTGGGGCTACCCAGTGTGGTATCAGGTAGAAAGAGAGCGTGGGCTTGGGCTTTTGCTTTTATTGGGGCTGAGAGTGGGGGGGCTGAGAGTGGGGTGCCTAGGGTTTTGTGGGTTCACTCTTTATTGGTGAATTTAAAATATAAAAGCAGGAATTAAAGCATGGGAAGGGAAAAAGCAAGGCAGTCAATCAAATGGTCAGTTATATGGGTCTGCCTTTCTGAAAAAAGGGAACTTCATGGGTGGGCATCCTTGCTCTTTATCTACTTTTATAGCTGGCAGTGCATTTATTCAAGATGGATGTATTTGAAGGGGATGCCTCAGCAATTAAAAGTTTAATGTCCAGCACTTACATTACAATCAAAAAGGCTAATTGTCGGTTACTTACACTACAGATAGATAAGATGTAAAGAAATTTTTGTTACCTGGAATTTTTGGGAAAGAAACCTTATAGATAGTCAAATGGTTTGGTTAAAACAAAGTTCACACATGTCTAGATTGTCAGTTTTTTTGTGTATGTGAAAATAAGATACTTTGCATTTTCTCAAAGCCTTGAGAGCAATACAGTTTAGTAGGATGGAGGGCTGGCAAAGCCATTTGTTCCTAGACTTGGGTGTCCAAGCAAACTAGGTTGGTGTGGGGAGTATATGGTAAGTCTGTTTTAGAGCACTACTACTACATCTTAGCATTTGAGGATGGTAATAGTTTCCTAGGGCTCCTGTAACCAAGTACTATAAATTAGGTGGCTTAAAATAGTGAAAATTTATGGTTTCATAGTTCTGGAGGCTAGAAGTGCAAAATCAAGTTGTTGGCAGGGCCATACTCTTTCTGAAACCTGAGGGCAATCTTCCCTTGCTTCTTCCTAGCTTCTGGTGGTTTGCCAGTAAACTTTGTGTTTTGGGCCTACAGCTGCATAACTCTAGTCTCTACCTTCATTGTCATATTGTCCCAATGTGTCTCTGTCTTTACGTGGCCTTCTTACAAGGATAATAGTAAAATTGGATTGAGAGACCTATCTTACTCAGTGTGACCTCTTTTCAACTTAACTAAACACACCTGCAATGACCTTATTTCCAAATAAAGCCACATTCTGAGGTACCAGGGGTTAGGGTCTCAACATAACTTTATTCAGGGGGCACCCACAGTAAAGGACCACATATATATCAAATAAATACTTAGATAATTTATAAAAATACTTATATTAAAACAACATAAAATAAAATTTAATCTTTGTCAAGTCAAGCATGTTTATCACCTTCTTAAACATCAGTGTAGTTGTTAGTAATACAATATCATTGTATTTAGTATATGCAGAAATGCTGGTTAGTAGATACTCTATAATAAAGAATTGTCTGGTCTTTGTCTCAGGTTCCTGGGAGGGATCTCTAAAACCTTGGAATTTTCCAGTGATAGGAGCATTTGTTACTCAGGGTTGGGTTCTGGGACTACAGCCTGTGTTTATGCTAATGAGATGACTTGTGGTAGGCTCCTTGATAGTTTCAGGATGAGGGCTGGGCAACCTGGAAAGACCAACCATGTAATTAGAGAATTGAGGCTTTGGGCTAGGTGATATCAGTCTGACCTCCAAGGATAGAGGACAGGGGCTGGAGATTGAGTTCAAGCACATGGCTAGTGATTCAGTCAATCATGCCTACGTAATGAAACCCCAATAAAAACTCTGGCCACTTTCAACTTGAAGCTCTACTTGAGCTTCCTGGTTGGTAAACACATCAATGTACTGGAGGGGAATGAGTCATGATTCCACAGGGCCAGGGCCAGGAACCTCTGTGTTTGTGAGTTTCCCAGACCTCACCATCTGGGTCTCTTCATTTAGCTGGTACTGATTTATATCCTTTATAGTAAAACTGTAATTTTTAAGTAGTGCTTTCCTGAGTTCTGTGAGTTGTTCTTGCAAATTATAAAACCTAAGGGAGTCCTGGGAACCCTTAAATTTATAGTCAGTTGGTTAGAAGTTTGGATGGGCTGGGGACCCTGAACTTGCAGCTGGTGTCTGAAGTGAGGCAGTCTTGTTGGGGACTTTGGCGTCTGTGCTAACTCCAGGCAGTTAGTATGAGAATGGAATTGCATTTATTGCAGTAGGATTTACAATTGATAGACTATTGAATAAATCAGTCTTAAACTTGCATTTATTGTATGCATTTATATGGCTCTTTAACTTTTAAAGTAATATTTTTCTATAGTGTCATTTTATTATTTTATTATCCAATTATAAGAGCAGTCAACTTTTGAAGTCCTGATTTTTAGAACAGTTATAACCTAACATTTGTCCCTCTAGCTGCCAATATGTTAAAGACTTTTTTGCTTATTAACATTGATTTAAAATCATATTAAAGCTTATTATAAATATATCTTTTATTATAGGTTTTTATCAAAGATAAAAGGCTGTATACGGCTTGGCTTTAACATTATTTAATAATTAGAAATAAAATTTTCCAGAGTCAGATTGTTTAATTAATACTTATGACTTATTTGGGGATATAATATTATTTGTTAGTTCTACTAATGAAATAAGAATAATAAGTAGCAGAATGAAATTGAACTCTTATTGTTCACCACTGACAAAAATTAATTTGAAATGGATTAAAGATTTAAACATAAGACCAGAAACCATAAAACTTCTAGAAGAAAACATAGGGAAAAGTTCCTTTACATTGGTCTTGACAGTGATTTTCTGGATATCACACCAAAAGCACAAACAACAAGAGCAAAAATAAATAAATGGGACTAACTAAACTAAAAAGCTTCTGCACATCAAAAGAAACAGTCAATAAAATTAAAAGGCAACCTACTGAATGGGAGAACATATTTGCAAATCATATATCTGATAAGGGGTAAATATCTAAAATATATAAAGAACTCATACAACTCAATAGAGGAAAAACCAACCAGATTAAAAAATGTACAGAGGAACTGAATAGACATTTTTCCAAAGAAGACATATAGATGGCCAACAGATACATGAAAAGGTACACATCATTACTAATAATCACGGCAATGCAAGTGAGATGATCACCTTACACCTGTTAGAATGGCTATTATCAAAAGACAGGAAATAGCAATTATTGGGAAGGATGTGGAGGAAAGGGAACCCTTTTACACTGTTGGTGGGAATGCAAATTGGTAAGCCACTGTGGAAAACAATATGTAGTTTCCTCAAAAAGTTAAAAATAGACCTACCATATGATCCAGTAATCCCACTTCTGGGTATATATTCAAAGGAAATGAAAGCAGAATCTTGAAGAGATATCTGCACCACCATGTTCATTACAGGATTATTTACAATAGCCAAGATATTGAAATATCCTAAGAGTCCATCAGTGGATGAATGAATAAAGAAGATGTACTGTATATACACAATAGAATATTATTCAACCATGAGAAAGAAAGAAATCCTGCTATTTACAACAACTTGGATGAACCTTGAGGGCATTATGCTAAGTGAAATAAGTCAGACAGAGAAAGACAAATACTGTATAATACCACTTACATGTGGAATCTAAAAAAGCCAAGCTTAGAAAAATTGAAAGTAGAGGGGTAGTGACCAGGGGTGGGGAGTTAGGGTAATGGGGAGATATTTGTCAAAGGGTACAAACTTCCAGCTATAGGATTAACAAGTTCTGGGTATCTGATGTATAACATGGTGATTATAGCTAATAATACTGTATTATATACTTGAAAGTTGCTAAGAGAGTATATCTTAAATGTTCTCACTACAAAGAAGAAATGGTAATCATGTGATGGGGTGGAGGTTTCTGCTAATGCTATGGTGGTAATGATTTTGCAATATGTAAGTGTATCAAATTAACATATTGTACACCTTAAGCTTATAGAATGTTATATATCAATTATATCTCAGTAAAGCTGGAAAAAATAATGTAAGTAGCTTACTAGGTTAATTGAACAGGATTTTAAAATAATATTATTTAGAATAAATAAAGATTTAAAAAATACTTTAGGACAGCTTGATCAAAGACAGACTTGATAAGAAGAGCCAAGAAGTCAGTGGTTCAGTTTTAATACAAATTGTGGAAAACTGTCAGCCGTAGTTTATTTTCCATGTATGGTGTTGGAAATAATTAGACCATTTTAGTTTTCAAAAGAATAAGGAAATTCTCATATTTTAAAGACGATTGTTCCATATGACTTGCTTAGAGTATAGTTTTACAAAATTCATGATTGTGGCAATAATTTTATATAGTGTGGTTTAAAAAAATTGTAGCTAAATATGTATAACATAACATTTACCATTTTAACCATTTTAAAGTGTACAGTTCTGTAGCATTAAGCACATTCACATTGTTCTGCAGCCATCGCCACCATCCATCTCCAGAAGTTTTTTATCTTTCCAAACTGAAACTCTGTACCCATTAAACAGGCCCTCGAAACCCCCA
The DNA here is from genome assembly GCF_949987515.2 of Delphinus delphis. Taxonomy (NCBI): domain Eukaryota; kingdom Metazoa; phylum Chordata; class Mammalia; order Artiodactyla; family Delphinidae; genus Delphinus; species Delphinus delphis. Next base: position 55,003,905 of record NC_082689.1, read on the forward strand.
TTCTGTTTTGTCTCTGAATTTGACTACTCTAGGTACCTCATATAAATGTAGTCACATGGTATTTGTCTTCTTGTGACTAGCTGATTTCATGTAGCATAATGTCTTTAGGGTTTATTCATGTTGTACCATGTGTCATAATTTCCGTCCATTTAAAGGCTATATGATATTCCATTGTATGTATATACCACATTTTGTTTATCAATCAGTGGACACTCTGGTTACGTCCAGTTTTGGCTATTATGAATAATGATGCTATGAACACAGGATATAAATATTTGTTCATGTTCCTGCTTTCACTTCCTTTGGATGTAATACCCAGAAGTGGAATTGCTGAATCATATGAAAATTTTGAGTTTAATTTTTTGAGAAATAGCTTGTACCATTTTCCATAAGGGCTCTATCATTTTATGTTCCCACCAGCAATACGTAAGGATTCCGAGTTCTCCACATCTCAGACAACATTTGTTATTTTGTTTTTTGTTTGTTTGTTTGTTGATAATAGCTTTCCTAATGGGTGTGAAGTGATATCTCCTTGTGGTTTTGGTTTGCATTTCCCTAAAGATTAGTGATGTTGAGCATCTGTATTTTTTTTTAAACATCTGTAAATGGATACAATTTTTCTTTTGAGAATAGTACTTTATACATATTATTGAATAACTATATGCTGTTTGCATTTTGGGGGCAATGATAATTGAAACAAATTGAATTAACTCATGATTTGCCCAGGGTTGTGTGCTAACAAGTGATATAACTAAGATTCAGACTCAGATCTTCTTCAGCCTTTGATGAAATCATATCATGGGGTTAACATATTAGCTGAACTAACATTATTATTATTATCTTTTTCCTTTTGTCATGTCAGATCTGTTAAAATAAGCAGTAGGACACATAAAATCATAAATGTACTAATAATTTAAAAAATATTTTGAAACCTATTTATATTATATGAAAATTCAGATAGTTTAAAAGGATACTTACCAGTATGAGTGATAGGAAATTATGTATATTCATGTCTCCCTATACTCCCCTATTCCTTTCCCTTTACCAACTAATTTTATATGGTAATATTATTCTTTATAATTTTAGTGGCTGTATTCATACTTTAAGTTATACTGTATGCCTCTATTATTTTATTTAACTACTTTAAGCAATATCTGTCTATTCTTCACTCTGAAGGATGAGAGAATCAAAGTGGTTATACAACCTCCAATTTTTTCATACTCTTTTTTTTTTTTTTTTTGCGGTACGCGGGCCTCTCACTGCTGTGGCCTTTCCCGTTGCGGAGCACAGGCTCCGGACGCGCAGGCCCAGCGGCCATGGCTCATGGGCCCAGCCGCTCCGCGGCATGCGGGATCCTCCCGGACTGGGGCACGAACCCGCGTCCCCTGCATCGGCGGGCGGAATCCCAACCACTGCGCCACCAGGGAAGCCCCAATTTTTTCATACTCTTAACTGAGCTACTTATGTTGTTATTTCTGATTTGACATGATACATATAATTTATATCCTATGTAACTATAATTACCACAGTTGCTTTAACATTTGTCCTACATTTAGATTGTATTAGTGCTTATTCCCAGCTTTTACCACAGTGTCTGTATTTACTTTTTGGTTGGTAGAAGACTATCTATCAGTAGTTATGCCAAGAAAGAATTAGTGGAACCATATTACTCCAGTTCTTGATGTTTGAAAAGATCGATGGATTCCCATTACACTTGAATTGTTTGGCTAGACGTAAAATGATTGGATGATACTTTTACTTCCTCAGGATTTTGTATGCTTCATGTTGAATTTTTCTTTGGAGAAATCTGAAGCCAGCCTGATTGTTTTCCATTATAAGTTACTTGTTTTTATTTTTATTTTACTCTTTTCCCCCTAAGTTTCAGTAAAATTCGTATTGAAATTTAGTAATTTACTAGGCTGTGTATAAGCCTTGATTGATCTGTTTCAGATTTTCCTGGACATGTGTTCTTCCCATTGGCAGATTCAGGACTTTTTTTTTTTCTTCTTAACATTTTTATTGGAGTATAATTGCTTTACAATGGTGTGTTAGTTTCTGCTTTATAACAAAGTGAATCAGTTATACATATACATATATCCCCATATCTCTTCCCTCTTGCATCTCCCTCCCTCCCACCCTACCTATCCCACCCTTCTAGCTGGTCACAAAGCACCGAACTGATCTCCCTGTGCTATGTTTCCCACTGGCTATCTATTTTACATTTGGTAGTGTATATATGTTCTGTATACACTACCACTCTCTCACTTTGTCCCAGCTTACCCTTCCCCCTCCCCGTGTCCTCAAGCCCATTCTCTAGTAGGTCTGCGTCTTTCTTCCCGTCTTGCCCCTAGGTTCTTCATGACCACTTTTTTTTTTTTTTTAGATTTCATATATATGTGTTAGCACACGGTATTTGTTTTACTCTTTCTGACTTACTTCACACTGTATGACAGACTCTAGGTCCATCCACCTCACTACAAGTAACTCAATTTTGTTTCTTTATATGGCTGAGTAATATTCCATTGTATATATGTGCCACATCTTCTTTATCCATTCATCTGTCAATGGACACTTAGGTTGCTTCCATGTGCTGGCTATTGTAAACAGAGCTGCAATGAACATTGTGGTACATGACTCTTTTTGAATTATGGTTTTCTCAGAGTATATGCCCAGTAGTGGGATTGCTGGGTCATATGGTAGTTCTATTTGTAGCTTTTTAAGGAACCTCCATACTGTTCTCCATAGTGGCTGTATCAATTTACATTCCCACCAACAGTGTATGAGGGTTCCCTTTTCTCCACACCCTACACCCTCTCCAGCATTTATTGTTTGTAGATTTTTTGATGATGGCCATTCTGACCGGTGTGAGATGATATCTCATTGTAGTTTTGATTTACATTTCTCTAATGATTAATGATGTTGAGCATTCTTTCATGTGTTTGTTGGCAATCTGTATATCTTCTTTGGAGAAATGTCTATTTAGGTCTTCTGCCCATTTTTGGATTGAGTTGTTTGTTTTTAAGGACTTTTATTTTTGAAAGTTTTCTTGAATTATATGTTTTAATAATTTTATACTATTTCATTTGTTTTTATTAAATCTTACTTGGGCCATCAATTGTGCATATTTGGGATATCTGTTGTCTAAATGTCTTCTATTTCTGTTATTTTTCCTATGACTGTTTTAAACTTTTTATTTTCATTTTGTTTTTATCAATATTTTCAAGCCTGATTGTGCTATCAGTAGTATCTATTCTTTTTGCTGTTATTTATGTCTTTCTGTTTTATCATCTCCTTGAACCTTTGTAGCTCTGCTATAAGCCCTTGATTTATAAAGACCTTTTTTTTTTAGCTGATAAGTTATTTTTTTTGGTCTTTATTGGAGTATAATTGATTTACAATGTTGTGTTAGTTTCTGCTGTACAACAAAGTGAATCAGCTATATGTATACATCTATCCCCATATCCCCTCCCTCTCGAGCCTCCCACCCTCCCTATCCCAGCCCTCTCGGTCGTCACAAAACATTGAGCTGATCTCACTGTGCTACGCAGCAGCTTCCCACTAGCCATCCATTTTACATTTGGTAGTGTATATATGACAATGCTACTCTTTCATTTCATCCCAGCTTCCCCTTCCTCACGTGTGTCCTCAAGTCCGTTCTCTACATGTCTTTATTTCTGCCTTGCCACTAGGTTCATCAGTACCGTCTTTTAATTTATTTACTTTTATTTATTTAATTTTATTTTTTAACATCTTCATTGGAGTATAATTGCTTTACAATGGTGTGTTAGTTTCTGCTATATAACAAAGTGAGTCAGCTATACATATACATATATCACCATATCCCCTCTCTCTTGCATCTCCCTCCCACCATCCCTGTGCCACCCCTCTAGGTGGTCACAAAGAACCAAGCTGATCTCCCTGTGTGATGCGACTGCTTCCTACAAGCTATCTGTTTTATGTTTGGTAGTGTATATATGTCCATGCTACTCTCTCACGCCATCCCAGCTTACCCTTCCCCCTCCCTGTGTCCTCAAGTCCATTCTCTATGTCTGTGTCTTTATTCCTGTCCGGCCCCTAGGTTATTCAGAACCATTTTCTTTTTTTTAGATTCCATATATATGTGTTAGCATACGGTATTTGTTTTTCTCTTTCTAACTTACTTTACACTGTATGACAGACTCTAGGTCCATCCATCTCACTACAAATAACTCAGTTTCCTTTCTTTTTATGGCTGAGTAATATTCTATTGTACATATATGCCACATCTTCTTTATCCATTCATCTGTCGATGGACACTTAGGTTGCTTCCATGACCTGGCTATTGTAAATAGAGCTGCAATGATCATTGTGTTACATGACACTTTCTAAATTATGGTTTTCTCAGGGTATATGCCCAGTAGTGGAATTGCTGGGTCATATGGTAGTTCTATCTTTAGTTTTTTACTGTCCTCCATTCCCACCAACAATGCAAGAGGGTTCCCTTTTCTCCACACCGTCTCCAGCATTTATTGTTTGTAGATTTTTTGATGATAGCCATTCTGACTGGTGTGAGGTGATACCTCATTGTAGTTTTGATTTGTATTTCTGTAATGATTAGTGATGTTGAGCATCCTTTCATGTTTTTGTTGGGAGTCTGTATATCTTCTTTGGAGAAAAGTCTATTTAGGTCTACTGCCCAGTTTAGGATTGGGTTGTTTCTTTTTTTGATATTGAGCTGCACTAGCTGCTTGTATATTTTGGAGATTAATCTTTTGTCAGTTGCTTCATTTGCAAATATTTTCTCCCATTCTGAGGGTTGTTTTTTCGTCCTGTTTATGGTTTCCTTTGCTGTGCAAAAGCTTTGACGTTTCAATAGGTCCTATTTGTTTAGTTTTATTTTTATTTCCACTTCTCTAGGAGATGGGTCAAAAGGGTTCCTGCTGTGATTTATGTCATAGAGTGTTCTGCCTATGTTTTCCTCTAAGAGTTTCATAGTGTCTGGCCTTACATTTAGGTTTTTAATCCATTTTGAGTTTATTCTTGTATATAATGTTAGGGAGTGTTCTAATTTCATTCTTTTACATGGAGCTGTCCAGTTTTGCCAGAACCACTTATTGAAGAGGCTGTCTTTTCTCCATTGTATAGTCTTGCCTCCTTTCTCAAAGATAAGGTGACCATATGTGTGTGGGTTTATCTCAGCTTTCTTTCCTGTTCTATTGATCTATACTTCTGTTTTTGTGCCAGTACCATACTGTCTTGATTACTGTAGCTTTGTAGTATAGTTGGAAGTCAGGGAGCCTGATTGCTCCAGCTCCATGTTTCTTTCTCAAGATTGCTTTGGCTTTTCGGGATCTTTTGTGTTTCCATACGAATTGTGAAATTTTTTGTTCTACTTCTGTGAAAAATGCCATTTGATAGTTTGATAGGTATTGCATTGAATCTGTAGATTGCTTTGGGTAGTAGAGTCATTTTCACAATGTTGATTCTTCCAATCCAAGAACATGGTATATCTCTCCATCTGTTTGGATCATCTTTAATTTCTTTCATCAGTGTCTTATAGTTTTCTGCATACGGGTCTTTTGTCTCCTTAGGTAGGTTTATTCCTAGGTATTTTATTTTTTTTGTTGCAGTGGTAAATGGGAGTGTTTCCTTAATTTCTCTGTCAGATTTTTCATAATTAGTGTATAGGAATGCAAGAGATTTCTGTGCATTAATTTTGTATCCTGCTACTTTACCAAATTCATTGATTAGCTCTAGTAATTTTCTGGTAGCATTGTTAGGATTCTCCTTGTACAGGATCATGTCATCTGCAAACAGTGACAGTTTTACTTTTCTTTTCTGATTTGGATTCCTTTAATTTCTGTTGCTTCTCCGATTTCTGTGGCTAAAACTTCCAAACTTTGTTGAATAATAGTGGTGAGAGTGGGCAACCTTGTCTTTTTCCTGATCTTATTAGAAATGGTTTCAGTTTTTCACCATTGAGAATGATGTTGGCTGTGGGTTTGTCATATATGGCCTTTATTATGTTGAGGTAAGTTCCCTCTATGCCTACTCTCTGGAGGGTTTTTATCATAAATGGGTGTAGAATTTTGTCAAAAGCTTTTTCTGCATCTATTGAGATGATCATATGGTTTTTCTCCTTCAATTTGTTAATATGGTTTATCACATTGATTGATTTGCATACATTGAAGATTCCTTGTGTTCCTGGCATAAATCCCACTTGATCATGGTGTATGATCCTTTTAATGTGTTGTTGGATTCTGTTTGCTAGTATTTTGTTGAGGATTTTTGCATCTATGTTCATCAGTGATATTGGCCTGTAGGTTTCTCTTTTTGTGACATCTTTGTCTGGTTTTGGTATCAGGGTGATGGGGGCCTGTAGAATGAGTTTGGGAGTGTTCCTCCCTCTGCTATATTTTGGAAGAGTGTGAGAAGGATAAGTGTTAGGTCTTCTGAATGTTTGATAGAATTTGCCTGTGAAGCCATCTGGTCCTGGGCTTTTGTTTGTTGGAAGATTTTTAATCACAGTTTCAATTTCAGTGCTTGTGATTGGTCTGTTTATATTTTCTATTTCTTCCTGGTTCAGTCTCGGAAGGTTGTGCTTTTCTAAGAATTTGTCCATGTCTTCCAGGGTTTCCAATTTTTTGGCATATAGTTACTTGTAGTAATCTCTTATAATCATTTGTATTTCTACAGTGGCTGTTTTTACTTGGCCTTTTTCATTTTCTAATTCTGTTGATTTGTCTCTTCTCCCTTTCTTTCTTGATGAGTCTCACTAGTGGTTTATCAATTTTGTTTATCTTCTCAAAGAACCAGCTTTTAGTTTTATTGATCTTTGCTATTGTTTCCTTCATTTATTTCTGATCTGATCTTTATGATTTCTTTCTTTCTGCTGACATTGGGGTTTTTTTGTTCTTCTTTCTCTAATTGCTTTAGGTGTAAGGTTAGGTTGTTCATTTGAGATGTTTCTTGTTTCTTAACATAGGATGGTATTGCTATAAACCTCCCTCTTAGAAGTGCTTTTGCTGCATCCCATACGTTTTGGGTCGTTGTGTTTTCGTTGTCATTTCTTTCTAGGTATTTTTTGATTTCCTTTTGGATTTCTTCAGTGATCTCTTGCTTATGTAGTAGTGTATTGTTTAGTCTCCATGTGTTTGTATTTTTTACAGTTTTTTTCCTGTAATTGATATCTAGTCTCACAGAATTATGGTCAGAAAAGTTACTTGATACGATTTCAGTTTTCTAAAATTTACCAAGTGTTGATTTGTGGCCCAAGGTATGATCTATTATGTGGAATGTTCCATGAGCCTTTGAGAAGAAAGTGTATTCTGTTGTTTTTGAATGGAATGTCCTATAAATATCAATTAAGTCCATCTTGTTTAATGTATCATTTAAAGCCTGTGTTTCCTTATTTATTTTCATTTTGGATGACCTGTCCTTTGGTGAAAGTGGGGTGTTAAAGTCCCCTACTATGATTGTGTTAATGTCAGTTTCCCCTTTTATGGCTGTTAGCGTTTGCCTTATGTATTGAGGTGTTCCTATATTGGGTGAATAAATATTTACAATTGTTATATCTTCTTGGATTAATCCCTTGATCATTATGTAGTGTCCTTCTTTGTCTCTTGTAATAGTCTTTTTTAAAGTCTATTTTGTTTGATATGAGAATTGCTGTTCCAGCTTTCTTTTGATTTCCATTTGCATGGAGTATCTTTTTCCATCCCCTCACTTTCAGTCTGTATGTGTCCCTAGGGCTGAAGTGGGTCTCTTGTAGACAGCATTAAACAGGTGGTATTTTTGTATCTATTCAGCCAGTCTGTGTCTTTTGGTTGGAGCATTTAATCTATTTACATTTTTGGTAGTTATTGATATGTATGTTCCTATTACCATTTTGTTAATTGTTTTGTGTGTGTAATTGTAGGTCTTTTCCTTCTCTGTGTTTCCTGTCTAGAGAAGTTCCTTTAGCATTTGTTGTAAATCTGGTTTGGTGTTGCTGAATTCTCTTTGCTTTTGCTTGTCTGTAAAGTTTTTCATTTCTCTGTCGAATCTGAAAGAGATCCTTGCTGGGTAGAGTAATCTTGGTTGTATCTTTTCCCCTTTCATCACTTTCTATATGTCCTTCCACTCCCTTCTGACTTGCAGAGTTTCTGCTGAAAGTTCAGCTGTTAACCGTATGGGGATTCCCTTGTATGTTATTTGTTGTTTTTCCCTTGCTGCTTTTAATATTTTTTCTTTGTATTTAATTTTTGATAGTTTGATTAATATGTGTCTTGGCGTGTTTCTCCTTGGATTTATCCTGTATGGGACTCTCGGCGCTTCCTGGTCTTGATTGATTATTTCCCTTCACATATTTGGGAAGTTTTCAAGTATAATCTCTTCGAATATTTTCTCAGTCCCTTTCTTTCTCTCTTCTTCTTCTGGGACCCCTGTAATTCGAATGTTGTTACATTTACTGTGTCCTAGAGGTCTCTGAGACTGTCTCAATTCTTTTCATTCTTTTTTCTTTTTTCTTCTCTGTGGTAGTTGTTTCCACTATTTTATCTTCCAGGTCACTTTTCTGTTCTTCTGCCTCAGTTATTCTGCTGTTGATTCCTTCTAGAGAATTTTTAATTCCATTTATTGTGTTGTTCATCATTGTTTGTTTGCTCTTTTGTTCTTCTAGGTCCTTGTTAAGCATTTCTTGTATTTTTTCAATGATTTTGGATCATCTTTACTATCATTATTCTGAATTCTTTTTCAGGTAAACTTCCTATTTCCTCTTCATTTGTTTGGTCTGGTGGGTTTTTACCTTGCTCCTTCAACTGCTGTGTATTTCTCTGTGTTCTCATTTTGCTTAACTTACTGTCTTTGGGGTCTCCTTTTCTCAAGCTGCACGTTCGTAGTTCTTTTTGTTTTTGGTGTCTGCCCCCAGTGGGTAAGGTTGTTTCAGTGGGTTGTGTAGGCTTCCTGGTGCAGGGGACTGGTGCCTGTTTTCTGGTGGATGGGGCTGGATCTTGTCTTTTTGGTGGGCAGGACCATGTCCGGTAGTGTGATTTGGGGTGTCTGTGACCTTATTATGATTTTAGGCAGCCTCTCTGCTAATGGGTGGGGTTGTGTTCCTGTCTTGCTAGTTGGTTGGCATAGTGTGTCCAGCACTGTAGCTTGCTTGTTGTTGAGTGGAGCTGGGTCTTAGCGTTGGGATGGAGATCTCTGGGTGAGCTTTGGCCGTTTGCTATTACATGGGGCTGGGAGGTCTTTGGTGGAGCAGTGTCCTGAACTCAGCTCTCCCACCTCAGAGGCTCAGGCCTGACACCTGGCCATAGCACGAAGACCTTGTCAGTCACACAGCTCAGAAGAAAAGGGAGAAAAAGAAAGATAGAAAAAAAGAAGAAAAGAAATAAAATAAAGTTATTAAAATAAAAAATATTGTTAAAAATTTAAAAAAGTAATAAAAGAAAGAAAGAAGCGAGAGACCAAACCAGAAAACAAATCTACCAATCATAACAAGCACTAAAAACTATACTAAGAAAAAATACTAGACAGGCAGAACCCTAGGACAGATGGTAAAAGCAAACCTATACAGAGAAAATCACACAAAGAAGAATACAGTTACACACTCACAAAAAGGGAAAAAGGAAAAAAATATATATATTTATAAAAAGAATAAAGGAAGAGAGCAACCAAATCAATAAACAAATCTGTCAATGATAGTAAGCTCTAAATACTAAACTAAGATAAACATAAAACTAGAAACAATTTAGATGCAGAAAGCAAACCCCCAAGTCTGTAGTTGCTCCCAAAGTCCATGGCCTCCGTTTTGGGATGATTCCTTGTCTATTCAGGTATTCCACAGATGCAGGGTACATCAAGGTGATTGTGGAGATTTAATCTGCTGCTCCTGAGGCTGCTGGGAGAAATTTCCCTTTGTCTTCTTGTTTGCACAGCTCCTGGGGTTCAGCTTTGCATTTGGCCCCGCCTCTGCATGTAGGTCGCCTGAAGGTGTCTGTTCCTGCTCAGACATTATGGGGTTAAAGTAGCAGCTGATTAAGGGGCTCTGGCTCCCTCAGGCCAGGGGGAGGGAGGGGTACGGAATGCGGGGCGAGCCTGAGGCTGCAGAGGCCGGCGTGATGTTGCTACAGCCTGAGGCGCGCCGTATGTTCGCCTCGAGAAGTGGTCCCTGGGTCATGGGACCCTGGCAGTGGCGGGCTGCACAGGCTTATGGATGGGGAGGTGTGGATACTGACCTGTGCTTGCACAGAGGCTTCTTGGTGGCTGCAGCAGCAGCCTTAGCATTTCATGCCCGTCCCTGGTGTCTGTGCTGATAGCCGCGGCTCGCCCAGTCACTGGAGCTTGTTTAGGCGGGGCTCTGAATCCCCTCTTCTTGCGCACCCCGAAACAGTGGTCTCTTGCCTCTTAGGCAGGTCCAGAGGTTTTCCTGGACTCCCTCCCAGCTAGCTGTGGCGCACTATCCTCCTTCAGGCTGTGTTCTTGCAGCCAACCCCAGTCCTCTCCCCGGGGTCTGACCTCCGAAGCCCGACCTCAGCTCCCAGCGCTGCCTGCCGTGGCGGGTGAGCAGACAAGCCTCTTGGGCTGGTGAGTGCTGGTCGGCACCGATTCTGTGTGCGGGAATCACTCTGCTTTGCCCTCAGCACCCCTGTTGCTGTGCTCTCCTCCATGGCTCCGAAGTTTCTCCCCCACCCCCCCCCCATCGTCTCCACCAGTGAAGGGGCTTCCTAGTGTGTGGAAACTTTTCCTCCTTCACAGCTCTCTCCCTGAGGTGCAGGTCCTGTCCCTGTTCTTTTTTTCTGTTTTTTCTTTTGCCCTACCCAGGTATGTGGGGAGTTTCTTGCCTTTTGGGAAGTCTGAGGTCTTCTACCAGCGTTCAGTAGGTGTTCTGTAGGTGCTGTTCCACATGTAGGTGTATTTTTTTTTTTTTTGTAGTACGCGGGCCTTTCACTGTTGTGGCCTCTCGCGTTGCGGATCACAGGCTCCAGGTGCGCAGGCTCAGCGGCCATGGCTCACGGGCCTAGCCGCTCCACAGCATGTGGGATCTTCCCGGACTGGGGTGTGAACCCATGTCCCCTGCATCGGCAGGCGGACTCTCAACCACTGCGCCACCAGGGAAGCCCTGTAGGTGTATTTTTGATGTGTTTGTGGGGAGGAAGGTGATCGCCACATCTTACTCCTCCGTCATCTTGAAAGTCTCCATATTTATTTATTTAAAAAAAATAAATTTATTTTCAAAAATAAATTTATTTATTTTTAAATATTTATTTATTTTTAAAAGTAAATTTATTTTTTAAAAATTTATTTATTTTTTAAAAATAAATTTACTTTTAAAAAATAAATTTATTTATCATTGGCTGCATTGGGTCCTTGTTGCTGTGCGTAGGCTTTCTGTAGTTGCACTGAGTGGGGGCTACTCTTTGTTGCAGTGCACTGGCTTCTCGTTGCAGTGGCTTCTCTTGTTGTGGAGCATGGGCTGTAGGCACAAAGGCTTCAGTAGCTGTGGCATGTGGGCTGAGTAGTTGTGTCTCACGAGCTCTAGAGCACAGGCTCAGTAGTTGTGGTGCGTGGGCTTAGTTGCTCTGCCGCAGGTGGGATTTTCCCGGGCCAGGGCCCGTGTCCCCTGCATTGGCAGGCAGATTCTTAACCACTGTGCCACCGGGGAAGTCCCAGTACCTCTTTTTAGATTCCATATATGTGCTTTAGCATACGGTATTTGTTTTTCTGTTTCTGACTTACTTCACTTTGTATGACAGACTCTAGGTCCGTCTACCTCATTACAAATAACAAAAACCTTTTCTGAATCCATGGGAATGTGCTCCTGATTTTTTCTGCTTGGTGTATATAATTTTTGTTGTGTATATTTCATTTAACTTTTTTTATATTACTTTCTGCTGTGTGTGTGTATGTTGTGTGTGTGTTTTCGGTACTCTTTCATGGTGATTCCTTTCTGATTACTACTCATCTTTTGATTAGGACAATTTGTTCTTGATTGGTTATTTGCAGAAGGACAGTAAGAGTGAGGATCTGAGTGTTCCAGTTGGTTATAAGATCCTCCTCACCCACAGTTATGTGTTAGAGCTATGTGTATGTGTATATGTTTGCTGCAGGGTTATTTGGCTCTTCAGCTGACAAAGACGGGCAGCTCCAGGGTTATCCAACACCTCAAGTTTCTCTTTTATCCTATTACAAGGTAGAATCTTTCTTTTAAAGATGTGTTTTCTTCTTTACTCCTGGCTCCCCTGGCCCTCCATGTTATCAAATTGAATTTAGGGAGACTTTCACAGCCAGCCAATATGTACTCTACTCTCTTTGGGCCCAACAGAGGGTTATGACTCTGCACCTCAGGATTTGTCACCTATTTTGGAGAACTTTTCTCTTCTTTAGAAATTAGTGAAAAGTGTCCTTTCACTCTGGTCCAGGTTTTATGTCCTTGGTAGTCTTCTAAGTGTATCAAGTTTGGTGGTAGAGGCACTCACTCAAAAATTTTATTGAAAGTGGAACTAGCATTTCTGTTTCTCTTTGTTCATGTTCTTTTCAACTGGCTTTAGAAAGGAAAAACGTTGGATGCAACCTCTCTCTCTCATTGTAAAACTGGATTCCTGAACTCATAGGTTTTTGTTAGAGATCCTGACAGAGGCAGCTTGGTGTGATTGGGAAAAAGAGAAACAAAAAAACATGGAAATATAAGTTACTAGTTACCAGTTCTTTACTCTGTATAGCCTTGTCATCTTAGGGTAAGTTATTATCCTCTCTTTGGGTCATCATTTACTCATCTGCAAAATGAGGATTTTGGTTAATTGATCTCTAAGATAGAAGGAATTCTCTGTGATTCTAGGAGGATGGCATACTGCTTAGGCCCAACATGTCTGGGTTGGTCATTGGTGTACCTTAGATAATCTTAAGCAGCATTGGATTTCTACAAAGAAGCCCAAGAGTAGATCACCGAAGACTAATTTTGGAATTTTCTTGTAGGTCAGAAACTAAGTATTCTCAGTTATAATAACCTTCCTACTGAGTCCAAGAGTAATCTTTTGTTCACAAATGTGTGTCACATCAGAAAGTAAACCTTACAAATGTAACTTCACAAACTTAAAACTTATTTTCACCTTTATAGGTGTTATCTGGGGAGAGGAGACTCTGATGGAATATTTGGAGAACCCAAAAAAATATATCCCTGGAACTAAAATGGTCTTTGCTGGTCTTAAAAAGAAGAGTGAGAGAGAAGATCTTATTGAGTATTTGAAACAGGCAACATCTTCATGAGATGCTCTTACAACTTAAAAATTATTAGTTATAAGCCAAATTTTTCCTATTTCAAATATTGCATGTTTGAAGAAGTCATATTTGACCTTTCCTGATCAGCTTGTAGTAAGTTTAACATTTTAAAATAAAAGTTGATTTTTTTTTTTTTTTTTTGCTGTACATGGGCCTCTCACTGTTGTGGCCTCTCCTGTTGCGGAGCACAGGCTCCGGATGCGCAGGCTCAGCGGCCATGGCTCACGGGCCCAGCCGCTCCGCGGCATGTGGGATCTTCCCGGACTGGGGCACGAACCTGCGTCCCCTGCATTGGCAGGCGGACTCTCAACCACTGTGCCACCAGGGAAGCCCAAAAGTTGATATTTTTGATTGTGTGTAATCTACTGATCAAATGTCCTTCAGAGTCTGAACTTGATTTTATCTGGTCGCTATGGATGTGGACAAGGTCAGGATGGAGGAAGAGAGGGAAGGAAACTGAAACATTGCTCTTCAGTAGTCTCTACATGCACAAATATTTTATAGGCCTAGCAACTGCTGTTGATGATGGAGATAGCTTCCACATACTTATTTCTCTGCAATTTAAATGTAAATATAGCAGACAGTAAGTTTAATTTTCATTAAGCTGTTTGGTTATATGTTTGCCTTTTATTATAAACAATACTTAAAGTAACTTTAAGGGAAAAAAAGTAGGGAAGATGAAGGCAAATATGTGATCTTAGGAATATCATTGGGGAAAAAAAGGCAATTGTTGACCATGGGTGACATAAAATAAAACCTAGAGAGAAGGAGAAAAGCATGTTCCATGTTAATATGCATTTATATCACATAACATTCTTTTTCTGAATTAATCTTTTTATGATGCCCTTCTAATCCTGAGTAATATAAGGCTGGACTGTAGGGAGGGATAGCAGGGACCCTGAGAGAGAGGGAGAAAGAAAAACAACCCTCACCCTAAATGTAAAAGACCTCCCACTTCACAGTAAGTGGGAATGAGGCATGGTGGGGCAGGTCCACAACAGGGCCCGTGTGGAAGGGAACGGTGGCTCTGAGATGGCCCCTGAAATGGCTTTGAAATCCTACAAGTACTCTGTCACCCAAACGACACGGCCCCATACAAGGACAAGCTGTTTCCTTACCGGAGAGGTGGATAATGGACTGGTCAGGGTCATTATGGGTGAGGATAAGATATTCATTATCTCATTTCCACTTCACGACAACACCTCTGTAAGGTGAAGTTTACCTTCTACAGTGAGACTTAGAAAGACCTGGTGCCAGAACCAAAACTTAGATCTTCTACTCCAATTCTTGGTGACTTTTCAACATGTCCTAGGAATATGTTAGCTAGTTAACTTACTAGCAAATGCCACTACTGAGAAGATATTCCTGTCAGAAGGTTTCCAAAGTGAGGGGAATGTGGTTGAAAAAGCTGTGATTTCCAGAAGGTTCCTCTAAATCATTTAAGTGCCTGGTATCACTCTTAATGCTTTGGCAAGTGGGAGAGAATGAACTCCTCCTGGAGCCCAGGGCGGGTGTTGAATAGGAGAGTGTGTCCCTGTGGGCCAACAGAGGGCCTTAGGCAAAGCTGTCCTTGTGACTTTCTCCCTGGAGGAGTTCTTTGATGAGGGCAGAGACATCTGTAGGGACTCCAAGCATGTATTAAGGATGTTGCCAGTGTCAGAGCTGAGTTGGATTTGCAGGGATGTAGAACTGGGTGACATACCCTGTGTTCTAATTTGCATGAGACATAGAGCTCTGTGAGAAAGAGCTTGAACTCAATTCAGATTTATAATTATAGTTCAGATTTATACAGTCCTGATAGATAAACTTGGTGGTACTGAGAAAAAGCCACACTGCACAGGAGCAAGAAGGCCTCCTGTTTGGAGTTTAAATACTTTTTGACTTAGGAATAGTAGAAAGAAGATAGTGTGAGAAGAGCTGAAATGATAAAACGTAGTTGGTGGAAATGGAGAAGCATTAAGTAGATTTTTTTACATTTAAAAAATTGTTGAGCTAGTGATAAGGTGTTGAGTGTTGTTTTACATTTTATGTTTGTCTAGGTAAGAGCAAAATAAGTACCTCTTTGCTGGTAGAAATGTTTCTACTATTAGATAGGAAAAAAATTTGGAGGAAAATTTGCAAATAAATACAGTAATTAAAATTCTGTATTTTCATAGGCTTTATCACTGAATGAATATATGTCGACTTTGAGAGGCTTAAATCCATCTTAGGATCAATTTACAGTCCATGAAGGAGCTTCTGGGCACTGTGGTAATTTGATATTGTGCCAATTTAGCTAAGTTGGAACTGTGTTTTCCAGAGCTCTCTTCTCTGTATGGCTCCTGGTTAGGTCTGGTCACATGAGAAATCTACCTGAGATTTGGAAAGCAGCAGTTAAACGGAAGCCTTTACATTTGTAAGCTCAATGTAGGGTCCCAGGTGCAACTCATACTTGTCACTACAGCAGCCTTTGGGTGGTGGGGCAGCAGCTGGGCACTCAGCGCCTCCAACTCCTACCAGATCTTTTTCAGCTTTTCTGAGTCCTAGACCAGGGGTTCAGGGTATGTGCTGCTTTGAGGGGGAAGGCTTAGGTCAGGTCATCCATATAATCAAGGTGTGAAATGGTGAGAAACAGACAACACTGGTACCAGTTTGTCCTCACAGGTTTGTCCTTGCTCTCTGTAGTTTGTTCTCGGCTCTTCTTCCTGACTCCCTGCCCTGCTGACCTACAGGTTCATCACCAGATGCAGAGACAGTAACCTTCCGTAATCTTCACCAGCTCCCCTTTGTGGTCTTAGGAAATTTGATCCTTTAGCTCTCCCTTTCTGAGACATTATTTATTTCCTTAGCTTCTCCCCAAATTATGTAAAGTCTAATCTCTGTAGTAATTCCCTTATTCACATCACTCATAGCGGTCCTGCTTTCCTGGTCAAACCCTAACTGATACAGGCACCATATCTGTGCAACATACCTTCTTGTGAATAACAGGACCCTCTAGGGGAATTACCCTCTGAGTGCTCTTCAAGCTAAATTTGGTGTACCTTGACAGAGCAAAGGAAAGAATAATTAACTTTACAGTGACCTAATGTTGTCAAGATATTGAAGTCTGCCAATGTCTCCTAATCTTGAATTAAAGATTCAGTAGAAAAAAGATTCATGTTAATAAGAGAACACATTCTTATTATTATGAAATCTAAAATAAAAAGTAAATGTCCTTGTTTTATAGCACCATTAATAGGAACCAGGAGACTTCAGTGACCAGGAAATGTTATGCTGTTTGCATACTAACAAAAAGATATCTGAAATGTATTGTAGACAGTTGGATGATTATATAAGATCTACATTTATTACTTTTAGCATAGGCAATTTTAATATATATCTTGATAGGGATCTGGAAGAATAAAGTGTTATTTCATTTAATTAGAGTGAAAACATGAGATCACTTGGCAATTATTTGTGTCTTGGAAGGAAAAGAGAGAACTCATCAGAAAGCAGTGGAACATTGTTAGTTCCTGTGTTCTTAAAATTTTTTACACTAGTAAGTGAAGTACTTCTCAGATGTAAACCTCTAGTCAGGGGTTCTTGTGGGAAACAACATACCATTTGTTTCTTAAGAAGAGTAACTTTTTGAATTGAACCCTTGTGTCCTACAAGAGGTTGTGTATAATACAGCATGATTTTGAGAATATTTTATTGGCTTATTCTCCCTCATCATCACATTAGAATTTAGAATCAAATTTTCTTTTCTGTATTTTTCACTCAGTGATCATTGTTACCAGCTTGTGAGTTTGAAATCACAATCTCATGGAGTTCTTCATCTTGAATTCCTCATTCCCCACAGAGTTGGGCCTCATTTAAGCACAGAATACTATGGTTGTAGGGCAGCTGAGAGTAGGGAGCCACTGGAGGGGTGAGGTGTTGTACGAAGGAACGAGAGCTGATTACAGGCACTAAGAAGGCAGAGGGAAGGGTGCAGAAAGGGGCGAAATCTATAAAATTCCTCATCTATAAAATGGGGGTTTGGGGCCAGATCTCTCATTTTCAAATACATTTTATTTACAGAACCATTTGTTTATATGCAGTCCTCCGAAGAAAACTCAGTATTTAAAACAAAAGTACTCTGATTGGGGAAGGGTCAGACACATCCCTACTCCCCCACATCTTATTTCCCTGCTTCCTATGAGTAAAACTACTTTTGAATAAAGTATACAAGCTAGAAAACGTTTGAAAACTGTTGGTTCCCATATTCTTATTTTATAGTTGAGAGAACTGAAGTTCAGAGACTTTTCCAAAATCAAACACTTAGTCAGTGTTAACCTTCAAAACTGAGACTAGAACCTGTGTCCTGATTTCCAAATATCTGATTTTTCAACTTTTTATGTGGGATTCTGGCTAAGTCCATACTCATTTAATTACTGTTGTCAAATCTACATCTTCACATTTAACTTTCCTTTATAAAACTGCAACAATGATATGGAATCAGAATCTTTGAAATAAAATCTTTCTGTGTTAATCCTGCCAAGAGGTTTATTTTTGGTTCATTTTCCTTTTTTGGAATAGTGTGTGAAAATCATGACTATATAAATGCTGTTTGATAATGAAAATAAGGGTGATGATTTTAAACCATTGTGTGCCTATCTCTACCACAATAAGAATATGGTCTGCTACGGTAGAAGGTTATTAATAAGTGAGCTTATATAATAAATATTTATTGTGCATCACGGCAGCTGGTCTCCAGAAATGGTGGTCAGTAAACTGGCTTGCAGGTATTCGTGCCTTTTGTAGTCCTTTCAAACGTTGAATCTGGGCTGACCTTGTTTCATTTTAATGAATAGAACGTGGTAGAAGTGATGGTATGCCAATTCTGGTCTTAAGCCTTAAGAAGCCTGGTAGCTTCCTCTTTTGCGTTTTTGGAAGATCTAAGCCACCATGTAAGAAGTCTGGCAATCCTGCTGGAAAGACCACATGGAGAAACCTTATGGTGAGTGAGAGGGCCTGAAACTGTCGAGAAAGAGAGAGAAGGAGAGAGAGAGAGATTGATTTAGCTGGCAGAGAGAGTGAGAGAGAGAAATCAATTGATTCAGCTGTTCCAGAGACCCACTGAGCCCGGACTTCAGCCATCTCTGTGAAGGGGCCACACAGCCTGGGCCATTTAGTCCAGCCAAGCCCCCAGATGACAGCAGCCCAAAGATTGTTTTATGTTTAACAGTCACAGTCCTTTTGAAACACTGCCCTTTTTTTTGTGTGTGTGGTACGCGGGCCTTTCACTGTTGTGGCCTCTCCCGTTGTGGAGCACAGGCTCCGGACGCGCAGGCTCAGTGGCTATGGCTTACGGGCCCAGCTGCTCCACGGCATGTGGGATCTTCCCGGACCGGGGTACAACCCGTGTACCCTGCATTGGCAGGCGGACTCTCAACCACTGTGCCACCAGGGAAGCCCTAAACACTTTCCTTTTAAACACAGTCCTTTTTTAATACAACTGTCTCCAAACATCTTTTTAAATTTTGTTCTTATTGTTGATGGTTCTTTGTGCTTATCAGGGTTTCATGGAGTCATATTCTTTTTCTGAGCCATTTCTCAGCCCCAAGACTGTCTTATTTGGCCTTTGTTGCACAGAGTATTTTCAAATTCTATCTGAAGTTGAAATGAGAAACAGTTGTAGCTTTCAAGGTGGCAACTCCTAGGATTTCTGGGTTCTCTATTTTCCCTTGCATCATGCTTGTAGATAGGCCTGTTCTTTTCATGAGCTCACCTATTTTGTAGAATCTTGTTAAATACAGCTAGGAATGACCAGAGTACACTAGTAACATTTTGTTTTGCATTCTCTTCACCCAAAGCCATAAATTTATTAGGGTTATTACCTGCTGTTTAAGTTATTGCAGGTGAAAATTTCACCAAATATTTGATCCTTGCATAACACGGGTCACCATTTTTCTAGCTCCGAATAATAGTTTCCTTGCCACCTGCTATCTGGTGCAGAAGGTAGGGCCACATAGCAGCACCCCACTTCTAGGTACCAATTTCTGTATTAATCAACTTTGCTCCAGTAACAATATCTTAGGGGCTTGCAACAATAAAACATTTATTTCTCATTCACATGGCTTGTATCCTGTAGTCAACTGTGGCCCTACTCCAAGTGTCTTCTCATTCTGGATCATGTTAAAGGAGAAGTACCTCTATGAGACAGTCCCATTTCCCATTCTTATGGAAGAGGAAAAGATCAAGAGTCCTGGAAGAAGCTCCTGATGCTTCATAAAGCTTCTGTTTAGGTGTGGCATACATCGAGTGACCAAAACAGGGTAAGTGGCCTAGCCCAGTACCAGTGAGGTGAGGGGGTATGCTCCCTCTGCAGGAGGAATGGCAAGCCATATAACAGTAGTAGGTCATCCCTTCAGAAGGAAGAGGGTAGTGAATAATGCAAGCAAAATACCATCCACCGTAAACATGTGTATGTATTTCTTTTGCTCATATTTTCACTTCAGACAGTTACTCTGTTGGACCCAGCCTTTTCGCTCTTTGATTTACCTGTTACCCTGATCAGTCATGCTATATATAGGTGTTAACTTTGCTCTTTTTTTAAAGTTAATTTTTAAATTTTATTTTTTTAAATTGGGGGTTGACATATAGCATTATATTAATTTCAGCTGTACAACATAATGATTCAAATTTTTATATACTGCAAAATGATTACCACAGCAAGTCTAGTTAACATCCATCACCATACATAGTTACAAAACTTTTATTTCTCCTTGGTGAGAACTTTTAAGACATACACTCCTTAACAACTTTCAAATATGCAATACAGTATCGTTAAATATAGTCAGTCACCGTGCTGCATATTATATTCTCATGATGTGTTTATTTTATGAGTGGAAGTTTGTACCTTTTGACCACCTTCATCCATTTTGCCTATCCCCCACCTCCACCTCTGGCAACCACCAATCTTTTCTCTGTATCTTTGAGCTTGCTGTTTTTGGTTTTTAGATCCCACATATAAGTTAGATCATTTGGTATTTGTCTCTCTCTGTTGGACTTATTTCACTTAGCGTAATGCCCTCAAGCTCCATCCATGTTGTCACAAATGGCAAGATTTCATCCTTTTTTACATCTGAATAATATTCCATTGTGTATATATACCACGTCTTCTTTATTCATTCATTCATCGATGGACACTTAGGTTGTTTCTATATCTTGGCTGTGGTAAATAATGCTGCAGTAAACATATGGGTACAGATATCTTTTTGAGTTAGTGGTTTTTTCCTTTGGATAAATATGCAGAAGTGGAATTGCTATGCCATGTGGTAATTCTATTTTTCATTTTTTGAGGAACCTCTGTACTGTTTTCAATAGTGGCTGCACCAAATTGCATTCCCACCAACAGTACACAGGGTTCCCTTTTCTCTGTATCCTCACCAACACTTGTTATTTCTTGTCTTTTTGATAATAGCCATTCTAGCAGGTATGAGTTAATAATCTCATTATGGTGTTGAGTTGCATTGCCTTCATGATTAGTGATGATGAGCACCTTTTCATGTATCTGTTGGCCAGCTGTATGTCTTCTTTGGAAAAATGTCTGAATGTTCCTCTGCCCGTTTTTTAATTGTTGCATTGTATGAGTTCTTCATATATTTTGGATATTAACCCCTTATCAGGTAGATGATTTGGAGATATTTTCTTTCATTCTGCAGATTACGTTTCCATTTTGTTGATGATTTCCTTTGCTGTCAACTGCTGCATTCTTGTTTCTCAATTCTCTACTTGCTTGCAGCTGCCTACTCTCATTTCAGACTTGCTCATATCTGCATTCTGGATTGTGAAACCATCAGCTTTGCTCTAACTATCCCTACCCTCCTACTACTTCTCCAATTCTGATATGTGAGGAAAAAAAACCAAAGCCTTTGAAAATTCCAACTTTAGATTAACTATACACTAATGATCAAATTATTGTGCAGTTTTACTTGAAGCATGAAAAATTAGCTACCTTTGGTAGCTAGGACTAGAAGATTCTATTCTACTATTATATCTGAGAACTTCGGTAAACTACTCAATATAATTTATCATTGGAAGTTAAATTCTGATTTAGAAGAGACAGTCACTTCTCTTATAATTCTGGATAGGATAAACATGGTCTTCTTGGAGAGTTAATTTTACTTGATAAAAACCTTTTTTGGATTTTTATTCTTTTGAAAGGTTTTATTCTGATGTGGACGAATGTCTTTAATACACTGTTGAGTAAAGAAAGTAAATTTCTTGGGGCTTCCCTGGTGGCGCAGTGGTTGAGAGTCTGCCTGCCAGTGCGGGAGACATGGGTTTGTGCCCCAGTCCGGGAAGATCCCACATGCCGCGGAGCGGCTGGGCCCGTGAGCCATGGCCTCCGAGCCTGCGTGTCCGGAGCCTGTGCTCTGCAATGGGAGAGGCCACAACAGTGAGAGGCCCGCGTACTGCCAAAAAAAAAGAAAGTAAATTTCTGATCAATGTTACAGAACGGTTCAATTTATATATGGTTTTTTTCTGTGCACATACAAAAATATGTATATATAAAGGTATCTGTATATCTATTTGTCTATTGATACATACTATACTGATAAGTGTGTTTCTAGGGAACAGGGATGGAAGACTTTTATTTTTCCTTTATATAATCTTGTTATATTTAAATTTTTACAAGTATATATTATCCTGTCAATAAAAAGAAAAAAAGCACAAAAGTCACTAAAATTTTGTTGCTGATGTAAAAGTAAAATCTGTGAATTCTTTTTGTGTGTCAGTAAATCTCATTTTATGAAAATTTAGAAAGAAGAACATTTCCATGCATAGTGAGTTATTGGGAAGCTTACTTTGCATGTATTTTGGGAATGTGGAGTTAGTTGTACCGCCTGCCGGAAGGCATGGTGGCTACTGTAGCAGGGAGCAGTAATGCTGACACGTCCTGAGAGGGCTGGTTGTGTTGATCTGCAAGACTCCCCTGAACATGTGCAAAACCAGGACAGCCAGTTCTTTTGAAAAGCAAGTGCGTCGTCTTTCTAAGCAGTGTTTTTTATTTGTTTGTTGTTTATGTTTTTTGGCTCCTCAAATTGGTTCAATTTCCTGCCACGATTGTGCTCTTTCACATATTTAGGTCTGTTAAATTCTATCTTTCTCTACAGTGATTTTTTTTCAGTTACCCCCAACTAGCAGAAATTATGGTTTTAAAAATAATTATTCATGTCAGCATTTATGTTCCTTAAAAATAGTGTATTTAAAATTGTATTTCCTTAAGGAATATGGATTGGTGGTTAAAATAGTGATAGCAATAACAATAATAGAATAGCTAACATTTACTGAGAGCTTACTATTTGCCAAATACTGTTCTAAGTGCTATACATGTATGAACTCATTTCATCCTCCAGACAATCCTGTTAGGGAAATGATTCACATTTTATAGACGTAGAACCTGAAGCATGGAGAAGTTAAGTAAGTTGCCCTACCATACCTAGCTTGAAACTAATGAAAATATGTTAAATAGAAATTCTGACCAACCTAAAATCATTAAGGGCAGTGACAGAGATTGCCTTGTGCTCCCCACAATGGCCTTCACTGTGACCATGATTATGATAGATAGCAACACTCCCACTTCACTAGGGAATCTGCTAAAGGAGAAAAGCCAGCCTACAAAGTACGTATTTAAGATACAAGTTTGCAATTTCAGAAAAAAAGATCGGGTTAGAAGCAATACAATGAAGTCACTACCACAGACAAACAAACAAACAAACAAAAAATGCTTTAAACTCCCTCCAAGGTCATTGTCAGAATATCTTTGGAGGGTAAAATTCATTTAATAGGGAAAATTTGGAGAAGCCCAGTCGAACAGATGGATGACAGAGTGCAAGAAAAGGCAGCCAGGCTGAAAATGACAAATTTTACTTTGCTGGAAAGAGTATTTGGATGAGAAATTGAAATTAACCACATTCTTTATCTTATTATTGTATTATGGCATGAATTTAATAATTTGGCCAAATTTTTTGTTTTTTTCTTTACTATATTTATTATGTTGATATCTGGTAAGACATTTAAATTGTTCTATTTCTAGGTGGTAAAATAACTGGTAAAGAAATTTCCTACACTTACAAGAGTCTCATTAAGAAGCAGGTTTTGTGCTGAAAAAAAAAATATATACACAGTGAGAAAATCTTTCAGAGGCTAAATTTCGGGGGAAATATCCAGCATCAGGATCTATCTTGGATTGACTGTTTGCATAATGCACAAGGCTACACTCATTATCTGTTCTTACAGCACATAACAATGATGTGATTAGAGTTTCTGGAACGGTAACTAATTATGTTAGCTGCTATTTCACATTATATCCTATATTAGGAAGATTATTTTGGCAAGAGATTCATAGTTTCTCAAGTTCAAATTGTTTTAATTTTGATATATTTATTTGGGGGAAGGTAAATTGTAACATTAAAACATTATAAATGTTTTATGGAGAGCATGTGGTATGTTGTCAAAAATGTTTATTTAAAACTTATAGATTGGCCTTGTTCTCATTTATCATAATCACTCGAAAGATAAAAAATAATTAAGAGCTGACATGTTTGCTTTTAGATATTAGTTGCTGTTAAAGTTACTCTTGGGAGTAATATTTCATCTTTGAATCAAACTGTAAATAACAGATGAGACAAATGGAGACTGTCTTTTAAGTGATAAGGTATCCTTATTCTATTCTTACAGTGTTTTTCCTATAATACATGTAAAGCAGTAACTGGAATGATTAATTACTTTTGATTTAGTGA
This sequence comes from Delphinus delphis, assembly GCF_949987515.2. Lineage (NCBI taxonomy): Eukaryota > Metazoa > Chordata > Mammalia > Artiodactyla > Delphinidae > Delphinus > Delphinus delphis. The sequence continues at coordinate 55,027,895 of NC_082689.1, forward strand.
ATGAAGGCATGGCGATTAAGCAGAAAGGCCTCAGTATTTAATATTTATTATCCTTCTTCTTATGTGTTAATTCCCTAAATGAAAACTGAACCATCTGTAGTTGAATTTTCCTCCAATTTTTTCCTCCTTTTGTTCTGGTATTAGTGGGCCTACACTTTCAATATTAATACTAATTATGGATTATTATTAGATATAAACAATATCATACGGCATTTAAGAATACGTCTGATTTCTTTTTATAGATTTCCTTGTCTGTCCTACTCCATCAATGGTAGCTTGTAGTGTCAGCTGTAGTTTAATGTAAATATCTCCCTAGCTAGACTATAAATAATGTTCTTTGAGGAAAGGGATAATCCTTTGACTATTTTATATTCTCAGCATCTAACTCAACATTTGATTGTTTAAGATAGTTTTAGCAAAGTTACCTTTATAAAGATTCAAGGAATTTTTAAAATATTAAATTTGTGCGTATTCTACTAAGTTTGAGTCTCCAAATGTAGAGAAAATATTTTGAGACTGTTAAAAGCCAATGAATTAATTTTATCAGCATATCATTCTTCAGCAAGATACTTTGATTATTGCTGATTTTTCTTCTGAGATAAAATACTCTATTGATTTTAAGAAGAAGAAAACAATATGTAAAACATTTATGGCATGATATGGAAACATATTTTTCTGTATCTTCATGGGTCATTATTGTTCACCTAGATATCTTTTAAAATTTTTAAATTTACCTTCTAGGTACTTATTTTTCTTTAATACAATTATGAATGCGGGTGGGCTTGTTGCTCAGAGTGGTTTCAATTTTTTAATTGAAAAAAGAAGAGATAAATAGAATAATAAAATGTGCTTTGATGTAAAATTTTTTAAAATGGAGAATTAAATGCATCATATTGGGTTAAATAAATACCAAGTATTAAATAATTTATAGCAGATATCTGACCAAAATATATGGAAGCAGGAGGACAGATCACACAGGAGGATAGAATACAGCTTCTCATTATGGAAACAGGTAAAACTTCATGTAGGATGTGACATTTCAAATGGGTCTAAGTGGAACAGAGAAGTTAGAGAGGCAGGACAGGGGAGAAGGGCTTTTCAGGAGGAAGCCAAGAAGAGAGAAGGTATCTGCATGCTTGGAGACTGTGTGGTAGGGAGTAGCAGAAGATGAGAACAGAGATGGAAGACAGAGATACAATGATGAAGGATCTAATATTTGTTTCCCAGGGTTGTTATAACAAATTACCCCAAACTTGGTGGTTTAAAGCAGTAGAAATTATTCTCTGACAGTGCTGAAAGCCGGAACTCCAAAATCAAGGTGTTGGGAAAGGTTTATTTATTTATTTATTTTTCTGGAGGCTCTGAGGGAGAATCCATCTCTCACGTCTCTTTTAGCTTGTGGTGGCTGCCAGCAATCCTTGATGTTCCTTGGCCTGTAGATGTATTACTTCAATCTCTGCTTCTGTCTTCACGTTGCCTTCTCTTCTATGTATCTCTGTTTTCTGTTCTGTATCTTATAAGGAAAACTGCCACTGGATTTAGGCCTAAGTTCAGGATGCTCTTATCGTGAGATCCTTAACTTAATTACATCTGCAAAGACCCTCTTTCTAAATAAGGTCACGTTCACAGGTTCTGGGATGACATGTCTTTTGGAAGGCTGCCATTCAACCCACTACATGTCTTTGACAAGGACTTACGTCTATAAATAAAGAGTTTATTTAAAAATAAAGTTTATAAGTAAGGCTGTGCCATTATTACACTTGTTATGTGGAAGACAATACTGTTCAGTAGAGAACTGGACAGTTAATGAAGGCTTGAATTAAGGCACGTGGGTTTGGAGGAGAGAATCTGGTTTCAAAGAGAAATTTCTAAAGTAAAATATATAGAATTGAATGACCTAAGGTGTGGAGGAGTGAGAGTGATGTTGGAGATGATAAATTTGAGGTGTCTGTGAGATATTTAGGAGCAAATTTCTCGTAGCAATTGTAAATGTGGGTTGGGGATTCAGGGGAGAGCTTGTGTGGTTGACTGTCAAATTGGTGGCTCCCAGTGAACCACAGCTGTAAGGATTCACATCCTTGTCCTTCCTCTGCATTTAGCTTGGCTATATGATTGGCTTTGGCCAGTGGGATATTAAGTATGATGCAAGCTTGGTAAGCTCTTGCACATTGGGCTTATCTTCTTGAAACACTCCCCCTTGGAACCCAGATGCCACACTGTAAGGAAGGACAGGTTGTCCTTCTGGAGGGAGAAGCCATATGAAGAAGAACTGGAGGATGAGACAGTGAGAAAACTGGAGGCTTCTGTGGCAAGAGCCCTCCTGGAGGAGAAATGAGTAACACCAGCACTGAGGTCCTGGATGTGTGTAAGAGGCCTTCTTGGAGGTTCCAGTGCATTCCAGTGGCCAGCTAAATGCAGCCATAGAAGCGATTCCTGCTAATACCAAGTGGCACAGAAGAACCACTGGTCAACCCACACAATTGCGATAAGCAAAAAACCAAACAAACAAAAAACACCCCTTAGTTTTAAGCAACTAAATTTTGAGGTGGTTTGTTATGCATGTGTTATGGACTAAATGTTTGTGTCCCTGCAAAATTCGTATGTTTAAGCCCTCACCTCCGATGTGATGGTACTTGGAAATGGGGCCTTTGGGCGGTAGTTAAGGTTAGGTGAGGTCTTGAGGGTGAGGCCCTGGTTTGAAGAGATTAGTGCCTTAATAAAAAGGGACACCAGAGAGCTTTCTCTCTCTCTCTGCCATGTGAGGACACAGGGAGAAGGCAGCCGTCTGCAAACCAAGAAGAGAGCTCTCACTAGAACACAGCCATGCTAGTACCTGACCTGACCTCAGACTTTCGGCCTCCAGAACTGTGGGAAATAAATTTCTGTTGTTTAAGACACCTAGTCTATGGTATTTCATTATGGCAGCCCAGTTAAATAAGATAGCATCTGTTGGTAGAAAACGGAATCACCTTGGAACATGATATATGGATTGGGGAGTATAAAAACAGGAGATGCAGTCATGGGAATGGACCTTAAATGAGTAATTGCAACAATTAAGGAAGGCCACAGGAGGTAGAAAAACTAGTGAGATAAACTGAGAAATGATGGTTACTCATTGTTTTGAGAGAATGTAATTAAAATCCATTCAAGTAATACAGAATCAGGAAATGGTGCTGTTGAGAAAAAGTTTCACGAACAGAGCACTATCATAAAACTAGGATGAGGATTAAAATGGACATTATATTTGACAGTTGGGAGGCCATTGAATGACACTGGTGAATAAACACTGAATCTTAGGGCTGCAGATGATCTTAGAGCAGCACTCCCAAATAGAACTTTCTAAGATATACACAGTCCAGTATGGTAGCCATTAGCCACACATGGCTATTGGGCACTTGAAGTGTGAGTAGTTTCCCAAAGAACTGAATTTATAATTTTATTTAATTTTAATTAATTAACATTTAAATTTAGTTAGCCACATGTGGCTAGTGGATACCATATGGGATAGCACAGTATTGGGAGCACTAAATCTAAGGAAGCTGAGGTCCTTGTAAGTTAAATATGAGAGCTATATTTTGTTCAAAGATAATTTGGGGAGAAATAGCTAAAAATGGTAATAGTGAGGGGAGGGAAAAAAGACAATTGAAATGGAGTAAAAAAGAAAATTTAACATTAAAATATTTTAAACAAAAAGTATACCATTGTAATTTGTTGTACATGACTATTGCTAAGAGTATAAGAGCTATTGAGGGCAACCTGTTAATTTGATTAGTGATACTAGGAATTAAGTCAGTTATACTTTGTAACACAGCTATACTTGTCTAGGTAGCGTGTAAATGCGTGCTTCAGAATTTACATGCACAGTTTCTTCTTCTGCAGTTAAAGAAACAGACTTCAATCCCAAATGCCCAGCTGGACAGTGCTAATCTAATTTATCCCTCCTGGTGTATATTAATCCACACAGTTACTTTATATATTTACCATTCTCTTGTGAGTTACTATGGGTTACAAAATTTCACTGGATTAAGGTGAAATCACTACTGGGATAGGGAGTGACAATTTAAACAGGCACATGTAGAGATTCTGCACAAATAGAATGGGAAAAAACGGTGCTTACAAAATTTAAAAGCAGGTAAGGTACCTGTAGTGGTTAATTTTATGTGATAAATTGAGTAGGCCATAGAGTACCCAGATTAAACATTGTTTCTGGGTGTGTCTGTGAGAATATTTCTGGATGAGACTAACATTTGAATTGGTGGACTCAGCTCTTCCCATTGTGGGTGGGCATCATCCAGTCCATTGAAGGCCTGAATAGAACAAAAGGTGGAGGAAGAAGGAATTCACCCTTTTTCCCCTGCCTAACTGCTTGAGCTGGGACACCTCATCTCATCTTCTCCTGCCCTCGGACTGGGATGTACATCATTTGCTCCTCTTGCTCTCAGGCCTTCAAACTCAGACTGAATTACGCTACTGGCTTTCCTGGATTTCCATCTTGCAGACAGCAGGTCATGGGACTTCTCATCCTCCATAATCATGTGAGCCGGTTCCTCCTAATAAACCTATCTCTGTCTCTATCTCTCTTTTCTCTCTCTGTATATAATCCTATTGGTTCTATGTCCTCTGGAGAACCCTGAGTAACACAGCACCTCAGGTTTTGGATTTGGTATAGACTATGACCAATTCTGATAATGAAATTTCTATAAAGGTAAACATCTCTGTGGAAGTTTTCATCTTTTTGGAATGGGAATAACCCATCTTCTGTTTGATCCTGTGGACTCCTATTTCCTAAAAGAATACTATGCCAATTTTAATTAATTTTGAAGTGAATGTTTCATTTTGAAAATTGGATCAGCGTATCTGATGATGTTTACTGGCCACATTAATGGAAGTCTGTTTCAGGAGATGGAATGATTATGAGACAGGCTTAGGCAACAGAATTTCTTTGGCTTCAAGAGGTTGGTATTGAGTTCTGGGATGTATGGGTAGGATGGAACCAGGAGCAGATCAGAGGTCGTTCTTGGCAGGTAACTTTGGAGGAGTTAGATGTCTGCTCTGGATCTCAATTTACACATATGTGAAATGAAAGTGGAGTATTAGATTATCTCTAAGGTTTCATCCAGTACTAAAATTTAATAGGTCTTCTTTGGAATAACAAAAGTTACCTTGCAAGTAACCCAGTGCTTTGCATGTTGCTCAATAATGGCAGTGATGAAGTAATGAATACTTGGATCATTATTCTTGAAAACTAGTTATTCTTGAAAACTACAAATAGGAGGGCCCCTTTATCTTCTCCTATGAGAGGCTACTTGGTCAATATTTACAACTTGGTGGAAAGGGGGAAGTGTAGATAGGGAGGGAGTCTGCAGAGTTTCTTACTTGAGCTGACTATCTTCACAATATTGTATCTTTTCAGGGTGAGTGCCATAGAGGGTTTTGTTGACTGCAAATGTAGTTGTAGGGTGTATTATAGACAGATTGGTGGAATTAGCAGGGAGCAGAAGAGGGCAGAATTACACAGAAAATTCTCTGGAGTTATATAGCATCCATTATTTCCTAAGGGGACTCCTTCAAGGTTCCATTTTGGGCCAATTATTTTCCATTTGCCCCTGAAGATCTTACACAAATCCCTTGTCCTATTCTACTCTCTGCCCAGGAGGGATGACATATGGATTCCATCAACAAGCTCCTGACCTCTAGCTTCTAGCTAGGTCTGGTCAGGATATGAGGGAGGGAGAAAAATGAAATCAAGGTATTTATTCCTGATATCCCACCCTTTGAGGTCAGCTTGAGCTGTCCATGTCCTTTGACATGTTGTTACTGCTTCTCTGAAGGCAATAGTCACTCACAAGTCTCTCTTCTTCTGGGTCCTGGTAACTGTTCCCTTCCTGCTCTCATCAGGTCTAGGGGTGGTGATTTCTCTGCTGCTGTGAGTCCCAAGTTCCTTCACTATCCCCGTGGTTTACCTGTGTAATTAGTTCCTTTTTAAATTAACCCTCTTAGAATTACTTTGAGTGTGCTCTGTTTCCTGCTGGAACCATGACTAATAGCTATACCATTCTACAAATGGAGAATGGAAATGAAATGGCAGCTGGTGCCAGATCGCCACACATCTTATCATGCAGCCCTCCATCACAGCCCTCTGGAGCATCTTAATTGTGCCCTCTGTCACCTTTTCATTTTCTTCCTCAACAGTTGGCTTCTTCAGTGGCCTCATGGACCAAGCAGGGAATAAGGCTATAGCCAATTCAAAACCAAGCCGCAAATGCTCAATTCCTTCTCCTACCCTTCCCAGTATTCTACTCCAGCTCTTCTTGGCACTGTAGACTATGAGATTCTCAATCAAAGGCAGAGATTTTGTCTTGGTCTTATTTTTGTTCCTAGAGCCTGGAACATAATACATGTGAAACATCTGCTTATGTAATGAATACATGGAAGATGGAATTAAGGAAATGTCTATTTATTAAGCCCTGTTTCCAGGCAGCCCAGGGGTGCTCTGCTTCTCTCCCTTCCTTGAGGATGCTCATTGCTTTTCTTGCCTCCTTGCACAGCAGTGCTGCTCTGTTCTGACCAGTCATGTGCTTTTGTAAATGGCTTTTGTTTTTTTTTCTATAACAGCTTTAATGAGATATAATTCACATGCCATACAATTCACCCATTTAATATGTACAATTCAGTGTTTTTAGTATATTCACAGAATTGTGCAACCATCACCACATTCAATTTTAGAACATTTAATTACCCCCCCCCAGGCCTTATACCCATTAGTGGTTACCCCTCCCCCACCAAACTTTCGTACATCTCCTCTTGCCCTCATCTTCTGGCAACCACTAATCTATGGATTTGCCTATGCTGGACATTTCATATAAATGAAATTGTACAGTATGTGGTCCTTTGTGAGTGGCTTCTTTCACTTTGCACACTGATTTCAAGCTTCATTCAAGTTGTAGCATGTATTAGTACTTCATTCATTTTTGTTACATCTAAATTTATTCTACTATATGGATACATCACATTTTATTTATCCATTCATCAACTGGTGGGCAGTAGAATTGTTTCCTCTGAATTCTGGTAGGTGTTTGACAACTAGCAATCTGGGAAAAAAAGTCCTTCTTCATAGCATTTGTTGATTTCCTTGGTGTAAATACCCCCATCATGGCTGATTGCAAGCTACATGATGTCACTGAACATGGAGTTGGAAAGAGATGCTAAAACAGGCTCTTGTGAGCCCCTATAAGCCAACTCCAGCATACCGCTCTGACCATCTTTACTGATGGGTCACCCAAGTTACCAGAGATGTGGCCACACACTATTACTTTAGGATAATAATAATGATAATAAAAGTAATACAACAGGGAACATTTATTGAGCACTTTATGTGTACCAGGCACTGTGCTAAGCTGTTTTTTCTCATTTAATTCTTGATCACAACTCATCTCCTTAGCAGCCTGCAGCTCCAAACTACCAATATTCTGTGCTTGGTTCAGTGTCTCCTAGCTGGTCCCCTTACTGTTTCTTAAGTACTCCAAACACATTACATCTCACAACTTCAGCACATTTCCTCTAACTGTTACACTCTTTTCCACGGATATTAACATAGCTCATTCCCTCATTTCTACCAGATCTCCGCTCAGGTATTCCCTCCTCAGAAAGGCCTTTCTACCACCTCATCACTTTATTTAATACTTTGCCAAGTTTTGTTTTTCTTCATAGCACTTATCACTGGCATTCTCTTATTCTGTATACAGTTGACCCTTGAACAAAGTAGGAGTTAGGGGTGCCGACCCCTGCAAAGTTGAAAATCCGCCTATAACTTATAGTTGGCTCTCTGTATCAGTGGTTCTGCATTCATGGATTCAACCAACCCCGGATCATGTCGTACTGTAGTATTTGCTGCTGAAAAATATCCATGTATTAGGGGACCTGCAGTTCAAACCCCTGTTGTTCAAGGGTCAGCTGTATTTACTTTATTTGTTTACTGGCTGTCTCCCCACCACACTGTAAGCTCCGTGAAGGCAGAATCTTTTGTTCACAGTTGCATTGCCAGTGCCAAGACCATGCCCTTAATCACACTACTAAGCTGGGAAATTTGGAATTTTCAAACAAGTGCCTCTCTTCTCCCTCTCTGCTCCTCCTGCTGCTGTCAAAGGAATGTTTAGAGAACATTATGCCCCAGTCCCTGCATCTCTGTTACTGGCCCGAATCCCAGTAGAGCTAGGGCTCAACTGACACAGGTGGGAGACAATCCAGTGATGTGGCTGAGCGTGCACCTCACTCTGGGGCCAGTCTCAGTGGACCCACATCCCAGCTCTGGCAGCAGCTCACTGTGTGCGCTGGGTAGGTTACTCAGAGTTTCCTATCTTTAAAACAGGATAATAAGAGTCCCTACCTCATAAATCTGTTGTGAGGATTAAATTAACATGTTAATTTAAAGTGATCAACACATAGCAAGTGTTCAATACATCTTGGTGAGGACATCGTCTGGAGTAAGCTTTACTTACTGCATAAGTCACCTGTGTGTCCTGCCACATGGAAGCCCCATAAAACTTGCTACCTGCCTCCTCTGCAGCTTTTCTATTACCCTCGTCACTGGCATTCTTTTTTTTTTTTTTGTAAATGCAGTTTATTTATTTAAATTAATCAATTATTGTTTATTTTTGGCTGCACTGGGTCTTTGTTGCCGTGCGTGGGCTTTCTCTAGTTGCGGTGAGCGGGGGCTACTCTTCGTTGCGGTATGCGGGCTTCTCATTGTGGTGTCTTTTGTTGCGGAGCACGGGCTCTAGGCACGCGGGCTTCAGTAGTTGTGGTACACAGGCTCAGTAGTTGTGGCTCACGGGCTCTAGAGTGCAGCCTCAGTAGTTGTGGCGCATGGACTTAGTTGCTCTGCGGCATGTGGGATCTTCCCCAACCGAACCTGTGTCCCCTTCATTGGCAGGTGGATTCTTAACCACTGCACCACCAGGGAAGTCCCGTCACTGGCGTTCTGTAAGAGCACTTCTAGATTGTCGTGCTGTCCCAGGGAACTGGATGGTTCTCCATCTGCTTTTGTTTCTCACAAAAGAGGAGACCCTTGGGCTTCAAGAAAGTGTGATCAGCCTGCTTCTCTTTCCTGGCAAATCACCTAAGCTTAGCCACTAAGTTGGAAAAGGCCTAAGGGAGACCTGGTTATTCTTAGCCTAACTAGCTGAGACTTGCCAGGTCTGGAGCATCCCTAGGGCTTGGGAAAGAAAAGCTCCCACAGAGGAGAATCTTTACCCACAGCCCTAAGATATTGAAAGTAAAGGAAGCCAGACTGAGTGAAGAAAGAAAGAGATGGCAAGTCATTCATGAAAAGAAGAGTAACCACCCCGTATGCAGGACTGGCTTGGAAGGAAGCCCTGAGGCCCTCAAGTCCACTTTACTATGTGCTCCTGCTAGGCAGGGTCCCTAATCCAAGGACCTGTGTTTTACACCCTCATTCCATGTACCACCCTCCCGTCCCCAACTCCAGGACCATGAATTTGGTTCAAGTCATGAATTGCTCAGATGGGGAACTTCATTTAGTAATTTTCATAAATCTAGTTCTGTTACTATTTACTGAACGCCCACAAGGAGCTGGGCAGTATTAGTAGGCAGTCCCAGGAATCCTAGGAGCCAAGAATCCACAGTCACATCCCAGAAAAATAATACCCCTGTCTCTCAGCATCATTATTTCCTCCGAGTCAGCTTCTGGGTCTGATCCATGCACAACACAAACACTTCCTAGTACCTGGGCTCCCGCGGGGCCTCTGTGAAACGCTGGAGGATTAAGGGGCGGGGAATAGGGAGGGCTGGGGAGGTAAGGAAGGAAGGAGGGGGAAGCAGTAAAGTGCGTCTCCCCCTCTAATCGTGTTCCGATCAGGAGTCGGCCGTGTTCCCAGGCGCCGATTCCGGCCGGCAGTCCAGAGACTCTTCCAGGAACCGCCTGGCATCCTGGCCGCGGACTTCGGCTGGTCTGGCGCTCGCGTCTCCCTCCTCCCACCTCTCTCCTCCTCTCTCCGGGATCCGTGCCTCACTCAGGGGCGTGTCCTGCCCTACCTCCCTTTCACAGTGGTCCACTCATCCTGTTACAGCGACAGCGGTAGCGGCGGCGGCGGCAGCCAGAGCAAGAGCAGCGGTAGCTCGGGGTTTTCAGAACGAGCGGCAGCAGCTCTGTGGGGGCACCTGTGCGGCGCAGAAGTAGAAGGACCGGGGGTGGGGTTCGTGCCAGCCGCTGAGCCCGAACGGAGGGGCGCTTCCCAGCCCCTTAGGATTCCACTGCTCCGCAGAATCTCGGCCTGGAGCTGGGAATACCGGTGGGGTGTCATGTGCAGGGCCGGCTAGACGGCTGGGGCAGGGAAACATTTGGTCCAAGTGTAGAGAGGCAGAGAAAGCTGTGTCTGGGACCATGACAGCCTCCCGCCTGGACTTTGGGGAGGTGGAAACTTTCCTGGACAGGCACCCAGAGTTGCTTGAAGATTACTTGATGCGGAAGGGAAAGCAGGAGATGGTGGAGAAGTGGCTGCAGAGACACAGTCAAAGTCAGGGGGCTTTAGTGGCTGGCACAAGCGGCGTGGCTCACGGCGGTGGCAGAGGTAGTAGCAGCAGCGTTGGTGATGGCACCGGACCAAATGTCTCTGCTAGCAGCCAGCACACTCCGGGTGGTGGGGACTCAGGGGGGGTTCCCCTGAATCCCAGCTGGGGCAGTGGCAGCCGCAGCGATGGGAGCCTGCAGCGGAGAGCTTCTCAGAAAGAGCTAAGGAAGAGTTTTGCCCGCTCCAAGGCCATCCACGTGAATAGGACCTACGATGAACAAGTGACCTCCCGGGCCCAGGAGCCCCTGAGCAGTGTGCGGCGGAGGGCACTTCTCCGGAAGGCCAGCTCCCTGCCCCCCACCACTGCTCACATTCTCAGTGCACTGCTGGAATCGCGGGTGAATGTGCCTCAGTACCCCCCTACCGCCATGGACTACAAGTGCCACCTCAAAAAGCATAATGAGCGTCAGTTCTTCCTGGAACTGGTCAAGGATGTATCCAATGACCTTGACCTTACCAGTCTGAGCTACAAGATCCTCATCTTTGTCTGTCTCATGGTGGACGCTGACCGCTGCTCTCTCTTCCTGGTGGAAGGGGCAGCTGCTGGCAAGAAGAGCTTGGTCTCCAAATTCTTTGACGTGCACGCAGGAACCCCACTGCTGCCCTGCAGCTGCACAGAAAACTCAAATGAGGTGCAGGTCCCCTGGGGCAAAGGCATCATTGGCTATGTCGGGGAGCATGGAGAGACGGTCAACATTCCTGATGCCTACCAGGTAGGACTTTGCATTGTCCCCTTCCAGAGCCCCATTGGTCTGGGAACCAAACCTTCTGTTACCCTTTGGCATCCAGGAACACATTAATGTAGACTCTTTACAATATGAATTTTGCTATTTAAATTCCTTCTGAGTTTAGACTAGTTAGAATGTTACTATACTATCTTTGATCTAATGGTCTTTTCCTAACACACAGTGGCTTGTGGAATATTCATATATCACAGGGGCTACGTTTTGTACCCAATAATACCTCGTGTTTCTCTGTCAAGATACCTTGTCTTTAAGAATATCACAGAATGGTTTTAGAATGCATTTGTTAGGTGCTAGAAAAAGATGTCTACTCCAGAATTCCAGTGTTAGTCTGAAGAAAATGGGCATGTTGGTGTCTCTGATGTCATTTTGGGACCGTAATGCATTTCATTCTCATTCAAGATTGGGGAGAGATCATGAGTTCCAAGGTAAGGAAGACGAGGAAAAGAGGAGGAAAGTCAGGGGAAGAATGGGCCTCTGACCCATTTATGCCTTTTTAGCATCTATTTTAACTGTTTCTGTTGTTGAGCTGAGAGAGGCTGGACAAATTGAGGGGTTATTTAGGCTTGAATCCAGCATTATCTGCAGTCATCTTTTGACAGGACTGAGCAAGTAGGTTTTTAGTTTGTGAAACAAACAAAAAATGGATAATTTTCTAGCAATTCCAAAGGCAATGAGCAGGGTGAACATGCTAGTTTCAGGGGGAAAAGGAAACCCAACATGCTGTCGTCTGCCTTTAATTTTCACAGTGATTTGAACTTGCTATTAGATCCCGAATCTGAAAGCCAGTCTGTTCTAATTTCTTCAGTATCTATTCACTGAGCATAATGAAACTGGATGCCACTTTCTATGGGACTTCTTTCGTGTTCATAATAGTGGAAAGTTCTTATCCTTGGTCATGCAAGTTTTGTAGTCATTTGATGAGCTCTTCTTCCAGTTGTCTAATAAAGCTGCATGTTTCTCTAGAGTTTGTTGCTGTTGCTCAGAATAGCAAAAGTGGTGGGAAGGACACTAAAGGTAAAATTTTCTCTATTTCATCTGAAAGTTGGCAATATTATGTAGAAAATTGACGAGCTTGTACTGAAACCAAGTTCCATGTTTCTGTGAGATGTCTATCAATATAACGCTTTAATATTAAGGAATGCCTATCAAAATACCATTTTATTTACTTTTTTATTTATTAGATGCATTATTCACTATATCCTTCCTAAAGACTTTGATGGGTTTAGGACAAGCAAGCAGTGAGTGATCTTTAATAAGTGTCTATTTCTGTATAACCCTAGAAAGCCATGGGAAGAAATAAAAGCATTTAATAATTGATATGTTGAAGATTCTTTAAAAAGTTGAGCAATCACAAATTCTTCTCTTTCTCATTATTTCCACATCCTTATTGTGTACTTGGGCTAAAAAAAAATCCCTTCCTAGTAGAATGGCTTGTTATAGCCCAGAATTGCACTCTTTTCTCTTTATTGCCCTTACTCTTCTTATTCTTCCCCAACTGATTTTCTCCATTTCTATAGCTTTTGTTTCTTATTCCCCTCTGTCAGCTCCTAACTTTTATTTAATACTGTTCATATACTGTCTTTTCTTCAAGAGCATAATTCTCAGCTTCCTCAGCAGTTAACTTGTCTTCCTGCTTCCTAGAATTGCAGCTAGAGGTGTTACCACAGGCATAGAAAATCAGGTTTTCAGCTGCTGATGTTTCTTCAGGGCCCTACTCTACTCTGAAGACAGAGGGTAAAGGAAAGTTGCCTTTTAATATTTGGGAGCTGACTTTGGGAATGGAGAGTTCTTCTTTTATCCCCCCAGGGTAGTAATGATGGCTGTAAAGACTAGGTTGTTGGGAGGACTGGCAAAAGGCAGGGAGGGGAAGTGTGTTATAGAGTTGAAGATCTTGGTTCAGTCTTTGTCTTCATTTTGATCTGCTTAGAAAGTTTCTCTTTCCTGTCTCCATTATCTTCTACCATATATGTCTGTATTTTTAACCTGGTGTGTTTTTCTTCATTTTTACTTCACTACTTTTCTTCAATAAAATTACTTTTTTTTCTTTATTATGGTACACCAGTCACCATTACTGTGACCCTGGGAAAATTTCTTGATCTCTGAGTCTCAATTTACTCATATGCAAAATTGGAATAATAACACCTCTGTGGTCAAGATTATTGTTTTGAAAATAAAATGAGATATATTGCATTAAAGCCCCCAAAACAGTACCTGGCACACTTTAATTATTCAAGAAATGGTAACAGTTTATGATGACCATGGTGATATCTAGTTTGCTAGTATTCTTTTTCTTTCTCTTTGTCTAATTTTCCATTTTTTTCTCCTTATCTGGGGCTGAGATATGAACTCAGCACATCCTGACCAGCCTTATCTTTCCCTAAGCAATACTCCACCCTTAAGTTAAATATTTTAGAACCAACTTTACATTCAAGGAATATAGAAATAGCTACTCTTCCACCTTCTGCTTAAGATTCCTCTAAATGTGATTGATAATACTTGACCATATACTATCCTATCAAAAGTTCTACATTTTGTTCCTTTTAGAACTCATGCAATATAAAACTTTTTATAGAGTTGTATTAATGTTTCATCCTTCCCAAGTTCTAGTGTTTTCCCTTCTCCTCTCCATTTCCTGCTGTTATAGATTTCTCTTAATGAAAATTGACGGCCTTCCAAATGCATGTTCTTTTATCACAATATTGTTGTAATTCTGAGAGTATACATAAACATCTTGAAGTTTCCATGTAAAAATGTAACCATCCTCCCTGATTCTTTATTAACTACTATATTTTTAAGGTGTTTCTTGCTCAGGATCAACTAGTGTGCTTTTTTTTCTTCAGGAGATGAACTTTGAAGAACTTATCACATGGAGTTTAAAAATTTAATTATTTGATAAATAAGATTGATGATCCTCTTAGAGGTTCAGAATATGGGTGAGAGAAAGGCATTGAAAACACTTACAAAATTATAATAAACATGGCATCCCGAAGTCAAGAGTAGACTAATGAACTACTAAAGTCGAATAAAAGTTTTGACAGCAAAAAAACCTTCACAGTTTATTTCATTATTTTTCATCACTTTCCTCAATTAGTCCTAAAAATCAGACTTGAAATTAGGAGACAAATAAAGAATTGCAAGTGAAAAAAAATTTATTCTACGTATCCAGTATCATAGTGACTGCAATCTACCTTTTTTCCCTGTTATAAGTTATTAAACAACCCACTTTAATATAGTAATGAAAAAATAGCCCTCAAGAGGTTGAAAATAAGAGCACTCAAGTAACAGGTGTTCTCTTTGAGGTTATTCTAAGCATTCAGAATACAGAACTTTAAACATTAATAAAAAGTGTGAGATGATATTTTTGTTAGCGTTGATAATGATGATACAGGTGTTTGATGGGCTTTTGGTTTGAAAAGCAGCCAGGATGTTTTGTTAGGTGAGCTGAGAGGAGGAAAGGGGATGACGCAGAAGGGTTATGTAGGTGTGCCAGGCTTTCAGAAAGCCTGATCTATTTGCACAACAGATTCATTTATTCATCATTTCCAACAAACATACACTATACATTGAGTGCCCATTATACCTAAGCCCCGGGTAGGGGCCCTATGGGTGTACAAAACTAAGAGGACATGCTTCTTGCCTTCTAGGTACTTCCAAGTTCTTCCAAGTACAAGGTTTTGTACTGTTCACAAACAACTAATGTCAAGCTGTACTATTGATAAATTGATAAATAAATGACACAAACTAAGTGGCATTAGTCACAGAGGAAAATGGAGTCACATTGTGACTTGGATCATTATAGAAGACTTCATGGAGGAGGTGTCAGTCAAGCTGGGAAGAGAGTTAGGTTTCACTGTTGGAGATAGCTGTGGAGTAGGGGAAGGCATCCAGGTACAGCAAAATGGCTTTAGCAGAAACACAATAATGAGCAACCCAAAATATGTATAGGGGATAGTGAGTGGTTTAATTTGGCCAAAGTATTGCATATGCTATAGAATGGGTATGCAAAAATAGGATGGGGGCAAAAGAAGAAAGAACCTTGAGTACCTGACTAAAGAATTCGAGCTTCACTAACAGTAAGCCACAGGGAGCCCTTGAAAACCTTTTAGCATGGTCAGAGTGGGGTTTTGGGTAACCTGGTGGCAGTGGCTAAATGGATTGAACAAGGGGAGACTCAAAGCTGTGAAAATAATTAGGACTCTATTATGATGGACTGGTGGAGCCAGATGAACTACTGAACTAAAGCACGAACAGTAGGAATAGATAGCAGAGGACAGATGGGGTTGTCCTGCAGGTGTGAATTTGGGCAAGGAGGGAGGGAAGTCAGTGATGACTCAGAGATTCTACACCTGAGAAATATGGAGAAGGGTAAAGACATCGTTAAAAATAGTTCTTCCTATTTTGGATGAGTAGAGATTCTAAGTAGAGCCAGCTACATAATTTGTGGAGCTCAGTGAAAAATGATTAAGCAGGAGCCTGGCTGGAGGTGGAAAAGTCAATTTTCCCTTCCCAAGGTTCTGCTCCTCCAACCCACAGCAGATGTGTGACCCCCAAGTGATTTTAACCTCCATGCTGAGAAATTCTCAGTACCTGGATTGGGTGTGAGTGAGAGGCCCTTGCTGAGTTGCCTGCTGAATGTGCCATAGTGCTGCGAGCTCTGGGTGGGGATGACCACAGCCTTGCTCCTCTTCATGACGGCATGGGGCATGCGCCTGACCCTCCCCCCACTCCCACCCAGGCCCCAGCCAGGAGCAGAGGGCAATGGCAGATCAGTTGGGCCTCACTCTCAACAGTTTTGACCTGCTTGTGGCTCCTGGTCTTAGGAAAGGGCTGACAAGGGGGTAGGCTGGGTGGGGCCTGGGGTACCAGGGAGCAGGAATCCATGGCCAAGAACCAGTCCTGGGCAGGCAGTGGGAGGGGAGACTGAGTGTGAGCCAAGGCTCCAAGCTCTGGACTCATACACTATTGTTCTGTTGGACTTCATTTACAAAGCACAAGTTCAAAGATAAAATTATTGAGAATTTCACACAGCACAGCATTAAACCTCAAGCAGGGAGCGCCTGTGCGACTGCCCTGGTCACATGCCCAAGAAGCCGGCCCTGATTCTGAGTCATACTGAGTCTTAGGTGGAAAAGTTCAATTTTATTCCAGCGTAGTATCTACTGCTTTCGCATGGCCTCAGCTCCATTCTAATTAAATTCCGTGCCATTTTCAATGGCTGGATAGTGCTTTTCTATTTCTGTGTTTTTCATCCTTTCTGCCAGGACTCCTCTTTCTCCATCTTTGTTCATTCAGATCTTGCTCTGCCTTCTCATGATATAAGAAAGGAGAGCTGATTGCTTCTCTTTGAAGAGAAGAGATGAAAAACCAAACAAAAAATTATACTGGGAGTTATATTTAAGAATGCATTGCACTGGGACTTCCCTGGTGGTGCAGTGGTTAAGAATCCACCTGCCAATGCAGGGGACACGGGTTTGATCCCTGGTCCGGGAGGATCCCACATGCCACAGAGCAACAAGACCCGTGAGCCACAACTGCTGGGCCTGTGCTCTGGAGGCCGTGAGCCACAACTACTGAGCCCATGTGCCTGGAGCCCGTGCCCACACACTGCAACGAAGACCCAATGCAGCCAAAATAAATAAATTTATATATAAAAAAGAATGCATTGTACTATACTGCTATTATATATAAAATATTAATGTAATGATATTTAATAACTTATTTTCACTGAACTTCATTTTTAATTTTATTTTAGAATGATTTCCATTGAAATAAATATATTTAAAAGTGTTTGGTCTCAGAAGGGATTAATTTCATGTATGTAGAAGATTCAGTGGTGAATATGCTTATTCCCTGATAAGCCAGCGATGACCGACATGGGTCTATAGTCCTGTGATTGAATTGCTGAGATTTGCTTAAAAGGTAGATGTTGCTTCCACTCCAACACTAGAATTACAAAGGAGTTTCATGAAATCTCATTTCAACTTTGCACATAGTGTTTTAAAAATTCCCTCAAGCCCACAACCATGTTCACTAGTCCAGAACCTGAATCGATTTTGTGTTTGAAGCAGGAAACATTTGCTGTTTCAGCCCCTCTTCCTGACAGACACATGATCATAAGAAACACAGTGACAAATTGCATTTGCTGCTTTGAACATGAGGATAGATTATAGAAAAGTACAGTTCCTACAGAATCATGGGGAGGTAATTTAAGGTTAACTCAATTTTTTCCCAGCCCATAATCTAAATGTTTACTAATCTGACCAATTTATTTTGGTTCCTGAGGTTTGGGTCACCCATTTATTTACAAGGCAGGCTTAATTTGGAAGTTAGTGTTTCATGTTTCGTATAGTGTTGAAGAGTCATATGAAGCTTTCCTCTGAAATAGTTTTAAGTTGTTTTATGGAAAGTCAACAAGATCCTTGAGGTCCACTACTTGCTACTTTAGTCACTTATTTTAAGGGTAGTTTGCATTTAACCACATTGTTTTGGAAAGTGGAATTTGAATCACAGAAACAGTTTAGTCATAAAAGAGTGGGTTGGATTTCTAATATTTTAGGAGAAACTTGGGTTTCCGATCATTCACAGGCATTCAGGCTAAATTTATTTGTTTATTTTTAGGATTAAAATAGTAAAGATGTTTTCCTGGCATAAAAAATGTGTATTTTCTTTAATTCCAAGAGTTTCTTATTAATTGGTTGTTTCAGCGGCTGAACAGTGGTTTCACATATTAATGATAAATTCTGTTTTCTTTCCTAAAACATAGCTTTAGGCTGTTGCAAATTTAGTTCAAAAGATCTTTTTCACCTGAGTGAAAAAAATGAGGAACCTTTGAGATACCTCTTTAGGGTATCAAGTTTTAAAAAATGTAAACATGATAGAAGGGAAATGGAAGCTCCACTGTTGATTAACAATAACTCTATTTATGGAGCACTAACTACGAGCCTGGAATTAGCTCTTCAGCAAGCATTGCCTCTTTTAATCCTCTCAACAGTCCCCATAGGTAGCTTATTCCCACCCCCATTTTACAGAAGGAGAAACTAAGGCTTGGGAGGTTAAGTAATTTGCTCAAAGTCACTCAGCTGGTAAGTGAGGGAGCTGGGATTCAAGCTGAGGTCTTCGGATTGCAGAACCTTCATGCCCGGCCACTCTTGTTGTGACCTCTGCTGACCATTAACTATTGGGTGTACAAATCCTCTCATCCCTTAAAGCCCATCTTCATGAAACTCTTGGTGATCCTCGCCACATCCCACGTAAACTGGATATAATCTCTCCCTCTTTTGAACTTCTGTAATGCTTTAAATATACTCATTTCTATTTTCTTAATATTATAAGTATTTGGGTATATAAATGACTACTTGACTATAAACTCAAGGTCATGACTTCTCATTTTTCACTGCACCATAGGGCTTAATGCAAGGTTTTCTATTCAACTGAGTAAAATTACCACTGATACCTCCTTATGTGGTCAGTTCAACCACCTCTAAGCAGAAATTTCAGCCTATTCAGCCAATATAGCTAATATTATTCAGCTAATATAGACAGTTAAACCAGGAAATTCATTTCATGAACACATCTTTTAATTATTTGGACGTTATTTTATAAATTTTTAAAAATAGAACTTAGAAAGCCCGGATAACTGGTGAATTATCTGAACTGCTTTTCTGCATTAATTGATCTTTCTTTTAAAAATTTATTGATTTTATTTATTTATTTTTGTCTGCGTTGGGTCTTTGTTGCTGCACGCTGGCTTTCTCTTGTTGTGGTGAGCGGGGACTACTCTTTGTTGCGGTGCGCAGGCTTCTCATTGCGGTGGCTTCTCTTGTTGCGGAGCACGGGCTCTAGACGCGCAGGCTTCAGTAGTTGTAGCGCACGGGCTTAGTTGCTCCACGGCATGTGGGATCTTCCCGGACCAGGGCTCAAACCCGCGTACCCTGCATTGGCAGGTGGATTCTCAACCACTGTGCCACCAGGGAAGCCCTGCATTAATTGATCTTTATGTTAATTGCTGGACCCTCATCTCCTCATCCCTTCCATTGTTTTCCTGTTTGTTTTTTTCTTTTACTCCATTTCATGTGGAGACCATATTATAGAGAAAGTAGGCTGTTGCTGACCAAATGGTAACTAGCAACAGCCCACTGCCAGCTTCTTCTAGGCAAAAGTATTGGATGAAGCATGACTGTTCCAGCTAACTGAAATTTCTAGTTTTCTCATGACTACTTCATTCATACAGTATAACTTACTGAAGGTAAAACCCCTTCCAGCATTAGGCCTTGAAGATGTTAGGATTTTTTCTTTGAAAATATTTTCAGATATGGGAGATTATATTGACCAACCGTATACTTATTTATAATGGGCTTATGAAGTCCTATTATTATATTGACCAACCTTTCAGGAACATTGAATTTTCAGGTTTATTGATTACATATCTTATGTTTCATATACGCCCAAAAAGTCTCATAAAAATTTTAACTTCTGAGATGGTTGCCTTTACATCCTACTCTTTCCAAGATGTAATTATTAGATATGCATTGAGCATGTCCAAGTGAGAGCATCTCTATCCTTTCTGATCCGTATAGTAATCAAATTTGGCTGTTGGCTACACCTCCTCCTCAGCCCACCTCCCAGAAGAAATAATAAGGTATTTAAGGGTAAACAGTGTAGCTAGTCTTGCTATGTAGAAATTAACTGCCACTCCTAGATCTGAAGAGGAGAGTGCAACTACCAGAGCCTCTCTCTCAGAGGTTCTGAGAGAGAGTTACAGCAGTGGGAGAGCCAGAGCTGTGGCCCTGGGAGAGAGGAACTCAGACACTGGCAAACCATGACCTGGACGAGAGAGAGCCGGGGAAACATTACTCTCCTCACACCCTCTATCTCCTGCCAGTGCCACTCATTGGTTGAACCCAGCCTTGCTTGAGGCCAAGAGGGCAAAGGGAGCCCTGGTGCAGTAGGTCATAGGAGTCAGCCTTCTGGCACAGAACAGGGCAGTGAAAGGTGGCAAGTGCATCTGGAGAGACAAATGGGGACTATCCAGAGTCACAGGGATATTAGTTTACTCACCAGGGATGTAAGTATAGGAAGCCCAAGTCAGGTAGTAATATCTTTCACTGAACACTAAATTTCATCAGTCTATAGAGCATAGTGATTGAAATCTATCGAAAACAAGTTCAGAAATGCTGTAGTGGTATTTGACTGTCTTATTCTCTCCAAATAGTTTTGTTTATTCCTGGCATCCTATTGCTCAGAAGAAACCCTATAGGAGGGCCAAAGACACCTACAGGGAAGAAATGACATTGGTCTAGTTTATGGAACCTCTTCCCTGCAATGCCTGATTAAGCCCATTTGTTTGAGAATTAAAATCTTAGATCACTAATCACTTTGTTAAACTGTAAAGGACATCAGAGTGTAAGAGAACATGTTCTAGACTTGGAAACAGGAATCTTGGACTCTATTCTCAATTCTGCCTTAGTTTTTTCAGCTATAACATAAGGGTATGTTCAGACACATCTAGCCCATATGATATTTTGTAAGGATCTAATCATTTGATTCTAATGAGATAATTGGAAAGCATATTTAAAAGGGTAAAGTAAGAAATGTAAGACCGCTCTCTCATTTCGTCCCAGCTTACCCGTCCCCCTCCCCGTGTCCTCAGGTCCATTCCCTACGTCTGCATCTTTATTCCTGTCCTGCCCCTAGGTTTATCAGAACCTTTTTTTTTTTTTTTAGATTCCATTTATATGTGTTAGCATACGGTATTTGTTTTTCTCTTTCCGACTTACTTCATTCTGTATGACAGACTCTATGTCCATCTACCTCACTACAAATAACTCAATTTCATTTCTTTTTATGGCTGAGTAATATTCCATTGTACATATGTGCCACATCTTCTTTATCCATTCATCTGTCAATGGACACTTAGGTTGCTTCCATGTCCTGGCTACTATAATAGTGCTGCAGTGAACACTGTGATACATGACTCTTTTTGAATTATGCTTTTCTCAGGGTATATGCCCAGTAGTGGGATTGCTGGGTCATATCATAGTTCTATTTTTAGAACTAATACTCTTCTCCAAAGTGGCTGTATCAATTTACATTCCCACCAACAGTGCAAGAGGGCTCCTTTTCTCCACACCCTATCGAGCATTTATATTTTGTAGATTTTTTGATGATGGCCATTCAGACTGCTGTGAGGTGATACCTCATTGTAGTTTAGATTTGAATTTCTCTAATGATTAGGGATGTTGAGCACCCTTTCATGTGTTTGTGTGCAATCTGTATATCATCTTTGGAAAAATGTCTGCTTAGGTCTTTGGCCCATTTTTAGATTGGGTTGTTTGTTTTTTTTTTGATCTTGAGCTGCATGAGCTGCTTGTAAATTTTGGAGATTAATCCTTTGTCAGTTGCTTCATTTGCAAATATTTTCTCCCATTCTGAGGGTTGTCTTTTCGTCTTGTTTATGGTTTCCTTTGCTGTGCAAAAGCTTTTAAGTTTCATTAGGTCCCATTTGTTTATTTTTGTTTTTATTTCCATTTCTCTAGGAGGTGGGTCAAAAAGGATGTTGCTGTGATTTAAGTCATCGAGTGTTCTGCCTGTGTTTTCCTCTAAGAGCTTTATAGTGTCTGACCTTACATTTAGGTCTTTAATCCATTTTTAGTTTATTCTTGTATATGATGTTAGGGAGTGTTCTAATTTCATTCTTTTACATGTAGCTCTCCAGTTTTCTCAGCACCACTTATTGAAGAGGCTGTCTTTTCTCCATTGTATATTCTTGTCTCCTTTATCAAAGATAAGGTGACCATACGTGCCTGGGTTTATCTCTGGGCTTTCTTTCCTGTTGCATTGATCTATATTTCTATTTTTGTGCCAGTACCATACTGTCTTGATTACTGTAGCTTTGTAGTATAGTCGGAAGTCAGGGAGCCTGATCGCTCCAGCTCCATGTTTCTTTCTCAAGATTGCTTTGGTGATTCAGGGTCTTTTTTGTTTCCATACAAATTGTGAAATTTTTTGTTCTACTTCTGTGAAAAATGCCATTGGTAGTTTGGTAGGTATTGCATTGAATCTGTAGATTGCTTTGGGTATTAGAGTCATTTTCACAATGTTGATTTTTCCAATCCAAGAATATGGTATATCTCTCCATCTGTTTGGATCATCTTTAATTTCTTTCATTAGTGTCTTATAGTTTTCTGCATACAGGTCTTTTGTCTCCTTAGGTAGGTTTATTCCTAGGTATTTTATTTTTTTTGTTGCAGTGGTAAATGGGAGTGTTTCCTTAATTTCTCTGTCAGATTTTTCATAATTAGTGTATAGGAATGCAAGAGATTTCTGTGCATTAATTTTATATCCTTCTACTTTGCCAAATTCATTGATTAGCTCTAGTAGTTTTCTGGTAGCATCTTTAGGATTCTCTATGTATAGTATCATGTCATCTGCAAACAATGACAGTTTTATTACTTCTTTTTTTTCAATTTGGATTCCTTTTATTTCTTTTTCTTCTCTGATTGCTGTAGCTAAAACTTCCAAAACTATGTTGAATAATAGCAGTGAGAGTGGGCAACCATGTCTTGTTCCTGGTCTTAGAGGAAATGGTTTCAGTTTTTGACCATTGAGAACCATGTTGGCTGTGGGTTTGTCATATAGGGCCTTTATTGTGTTGAGGTAGGTTCCCTCTATGCCTACACTCTGGAGAGTTTTTATCATAAATAGGTGTTGAATTTTGTCAAAAGATTTTTCTGCATCTGCTGAGATGATCTTATGGTTTTTCTCCTTCAGTTTGTTAATATGGTGTATCCCATTGATTGATTTGCATATATTGAAGAATCCTTGCATTCCTGGGAAAAGCCCCACTTGATCATGGTGTATGATCTTTTAATGTGTTGGATTTTGTTTGCTAGCATTTTGTTGAGGATTTTTGCATCTATGTTCATCAGTGATATTGGCCTGTAGTTTTCTTTTTTTGTGACATCTTTGTCTGGTTTTGGTGTCAGAGTGATGGTGGTCTCGTGGAATGAGTTTGGCAGTGTTCCTCCCTCTGCTATATTTTGGAAGAGTTTGAGAAGGATAGGTGTTAGCTCTTCTCTAAATGGAAACAACCAAGTTTATTCTTTAGAGATTGCCTCAAAATAATCAGGATCAAGCATTCATGTATGTATCAATAGGAATATAACAATATTAATTGATCCTTGTAGCAACCTTGCGAGGTTGTATAATTTAATGCAGAATTATATGGAAATAATTTAATGGAAAATGATATGAAAGATATGAAAATATAAAATGAAATAGATGTGCTTTCTCTCTAGCAAGTGAAGCCAAAATTTACTTCCAAGTCACCTCCTCTCTTTACTCGTGGCTGTTGATATGAGCTTCCTCCTTGGTTGCTACCTGTGCACCTACCACAGTATCTGGCATATAGGGCATATAGTAGGTTCCTTTTAAATTATATTTGAATGAAGAGAAGAGCCCTTATTACAGCCTTTATTTCATCTCAAGAGTAACATACACTGATGGGACCATTATGTCAGTTTGAGTGTCTCAACAGTGGCATTATTGACATTTTAGACTGGATAATTCTTCGTTGGGGGAAAGGGGGGCTGATCTGTGCATAGAAGGATGTTTAACAGCATCCTTGGCCTCTACTCACTAGATGCCTGCCAGTCCTGACAATTAATAATGTCTCCAGACACTGTCAGTTGTCCTCTGCGGGCAGTTCCTCCCCTTTTTAGAAACTGCTGATGTAGAACAATTTGGCAATAATCATGTACTGCCTTAGGAATATTTACAACTTTTGATGTAGCAATTCCAGATCGCCCTAAGGAAGTTTTTATGGGTATGTGCAAAGATTTGTCTATATGAATACTCACCACAGTCTTATTTATAATAGTGTAAACATATCAACCCAAACATCCAACTAGAGGGCTGGATAAATAGACTATGATACATATAAAATGTACTATTTAATCAGAGGAAATTGCTCACAAACTATTAGGTGAGCAAAGCATATTTAGAAAACAATAGCACCCCAGTTTTCTTAACAGTAACAACAAAAGTATGAGATAAGGGGTTGAGTTTACAATCAGACAGACTGGATTCAATTCCCAGTTCTACCACCTAAAAGTTATATCATATTTCACTTCTCCAGTTGTTAGTTTCTGCAATCCTAAAGTGGGAATATTGATTCCTATCTTAAAAGGTTGTTCTCAGAGTTAAATAAAATTATATATGAAAAGTTTAACATTCTGTTTGTTACCTTTTGAAGACTCAGTGAAAAGTAATTGCAATAGCGCCTGCGGAAAGGCTGTAAGGTGATAAGCCAAAACATTAATAGAGGTGATCTCAGAGTGGTGGGCTTACTTTTCTCTTCTCTTTTGTGTTTTCTATTTATTTTTCTGAAATTTCCACATATGTATTAATTAATAGAGTAACTGTAGTTGCTTTAATAGATACACCTCCTAAGCTCGGTGGCGCACAGTGGTAACACAACAGAAGCTTATTTCTCACTCTTCCTAAGCTCAGCAAAGTCTTCCTGATCGATGGGTAGCTCTCCTCCAAGAAGGGATTCTTTCCTTCCTAGGTCTTCACTCCTTCAAGATGGGGCTTCCAAGGTTGCCCTCAGCATCAACATCTTTTCAGCAGATGAGGGGAGAAAGAAATGGACAAATGAAGCAGGAGGACTTTGTGGGTCAGGTCTGGAAATGGCACATATCATTTTCTGCTCCCATTTCATTGATTTTCTAGACTCTAGAACTCAGGCAGGTAGCCATACCTAACTGCAGGAAGGCTGGAAAATGTGTAGCCTTGTCCCAAAGTGGCTCCCAACCTCAGATCCCATCTAACTAATTCATGCAGCTCAAAGTGCAGGACCTTCCAGTGGGGAGCCGTCTCCTCTAGTGGATCCTCCTGGTTTTCACAGGCTGGGATTCATGTACATGATTAATTGCCTACAACAAGATTTGAGAGGGAAAATCAGCTGGGCTTTGGAAAAGGGGGAGAAGATTCTTGCTGTTTTATTTGACGTTGTTGAGAATGGATTCAAGAATAGGACTCTGCAGGCAGGAAGTTTGCTAAGGAGGTTGTTGCCTCTAAGCTCGAAGGTCTGAGGGTTAAAAGGTCAAGGAGTGGGGCCAAACCTACCTACGTAATTTGTGGGACCCAGAGAAAAATCAAAATTGGGGTCTTGGCAGAGATCAGGGAAGTCAGTCTCCCCAGGCCAGCCACCAGATGGCAGTCTCTGTGCCAGAACATGCTCTCTGTCCCTGGATCATGGTTGGGTGAGAGGCCACGGCAGAGTTGCTTACTGAGCGTACCGAGATGCTATCAGCCTGGTGGGGACAGCCAGCACGTTGTTTCACCCTGAGACATTTCAGGGCTCTTGACCTTCCCAGTATCCATGCCCGTGACCTCACTGGGAATGGAGAGCAACATCAGAATGTGGGCACCCGCCCCCATCACATCACCCGTCAACCAGACCCTGTTGCAGCCCTGGATAGAGGAAGCAGAGGTCATGGGGCTGGGGCAGGGAGTGGGAGGCTGAGAAACCATCAGGTAGCTGGATGGTGTGTGAGCCCCTGGAGCATGTTCCATCTGACTTAACCTACAAAACAAATTCAACTTAAACTTCAAGTGGCGGGACAGGAAGGGGGGCTTCTCAACATGGGGCACTGTGACTACACTGGATGCTCATCCATAAAGCCATTTTGGGGTGGCACCTATACTTTGACTAAGAATAAACAATGAGGATGGCAAACTCCCCATGAAAGTTTTTTTCCCACCTACTTCTGTAGCACTTTGCCCATGTGACGCTTGCTATTTATTCAATTTTTGGTAATTTCAATTTTGGCTCACCTGTCTTTCTCTCCATTAAGCTGTGAGCTCCTTGAGGGCAGATGCTATGACTTTCTTAGCTTTGTAGCACCCCGTGTGTGGCCCAATGCCTAGCTCGTAGTAGTTGGGTACTCAACAGATACTTGTTGCGTAAATAAATGAGAAAAAGGAATGTAATTGAGAATTTGGTCACAAGGGCAAGTGGCCTAGGTACTAGTACCAGGTTACAGGTCAGATTAAGACCAGGGGTTTAGCTAATAATGCTGAACTAGGCTACTTATAGGCCAAGGGTCCTTTCATTGTCCTAAGCAGAGGGAAGGGTTGGGTTCCCAGGTCAAGTGTCAGGTACAGGGCTCTAGTGGTCCAGGCTCTGAAAGTTAGAGAGA
The DNA here is from genome assembly GCF_949987515.2 of Delphinus delphis. NCBI lineage: Eukaryota > Metazoa > Chordata > Mammalia > Artiodactyla > Delphinidae > Delphinus > Delphinus delphis. The sequence goes on from NC_082689.1 coordinate 55,054,433, forward strand.
TGAAGGCACAAGGAACGAAGGATTTCATCTATTATCAGTAAAAAAGAGGAATTAGCAGAGTTGGGAGGATAAGTGAAAGAGAAAAAGGATACCAACTATGACAGCAGTCCCAGGGCTTTGAGAAAATAGTGATTATGTAGTTAATAATGGCAGCGTTGGAACAAAGAGGATATTGTCTACTTGTCATATGTTTATTTAAATGGCAGTAGTGATGTCTTTTAGGCAAGGCAGGTGATTCGCTAGGGAGAGTATAAAAGGTCAGACTGGGAGCTCTCTGATTTCTGGAGTGGTAATTTAAACCAAATTCATGCATGTAGAGAGCCCAGCACCAAGCCTTTGATGAAAGCAATGCACTACCACTACCACCATTTCCATTTCTCCCCCAAGAACCAGAAGTATTAATATTTATGTTTCTCTAGTCTGTACTTGTTTCCAGGAAGCATCCTCCAAGATTGTCAGATTCTTTTTTGGACTCTAGATATTTTAATTTGCATTATCTATCATTACCTTAGAAAAGATTCAGTCCTTTGAGAAGTATGTAATTCTTCAAAAGTCATCTGTGACCAATTGTGTTAAACTGTTAAATGACATTCCCACAGACAGTTATCACAATTGTTACCACTTCAAAGTTCAATGGAATGATACTGTCAACAAGTGCATTTACCTAACATAGTTCAGAATCTTCTGAACCACTGGCTTGCCCCAGCCTCTTTCCTTTTCCTCTGTCTTCCTCTTTTTTCCTTTCCTCTCTCATTTCTTTGTCTTATGCTTTCCATTTCCTCTTTTCTGACATTCCGCACCTGTCTTCCTTTTTTGTAACTGCTTCCCTTTGTGCCTCCCAAATTTCCCTCTCTTTTCCCCCTCCCTATCCTATTCTCCCCCAGCCATCCTTCGAATTGGCTATCTCTCTTTTTCCTTATTCTTTCTTCTCTTTTCCATGTCTTCTTCTTGCCTTCTGTGATATTACTGACTTGAACATAAAGCAGATATAACATGAAAATAAGTTTTAGTTATAATTTCCAAATCAAAGTTTAAAATCTCGTAGACCTACCTCAGAAAACAATTGAGTTTCTTTTTTACGTCCATGTGGCCCGTGATTAGTATCTCTCTTTTAAATTTTAAAATTGGGTACATGGAATATTTGTCTTTCTTTTAAAACACACAAATTTTAATTACATTTCAAACTGTTAACCCATGTGGCCCATGGTTGTAATTTAGTTCCTATAGGTGAATGCCTTGCAATGTGAAAAAGACCTTGCCCCTGAAGTATTGTACATTCTAAGTAGAACAAGTGACAGGGAAATTGGTATTTAAACACTTGGTATACAATATCCAGGCTTTTATTAAAGTGAGAACAATGCTAAATATTATTTCTTTGGTATTTCTCTTAGCCTAGTATCCACCAGGAATTCTTAGCAACAGTGACACAGAAGTTACCATGCCAGCAGTTCTCAGGCTGATTGATTATTTGAGGTTTTGTCTCTGTTAACCTAAAGTTCCTGCTGGTGAATGTCCTCTTCAGGGTATTTTTTTTTCTTTTGTTCCTTTTCCTTTTGTAGGCAGAAAAGAAATATTTTCCATCTTCCTGAATCCACTAGGAAGCATGTGGGATTTAATCACCTCTTATTATATTGCTTCTCCCCCAATGTACTAACACTCTGAAACTTGCTTAATCATTTGTAAAATTTAGCCACAGGACTTGCTGCTGCCCTTCTGTGATAATCCATCACAGGGAAGGTCCACCAAACTTTATAAGCTGTGTGACTCTGTTTCCTAGAGTTGATGTTTTCTCTTGACTGAAAACCACATTGAACCTTAACATCTGTATCTTGCTTCCTCCTTTCTAGCAGAACGTAATACCTGGCTTGTGTGTGGAAGTGTTCTTTTTTAAATTGTCATTCCAGCTTTATGAAAGATAATTTTTTTCCCATCCTTGATAAAGGAAGCCATTCATTAGAATGTGTTTCCAATTCTCAAATTCTGTATAAATGTACAAAGCTAAAGAATAGGGCAGTTTTTCAATATTTGAAATAGGAAAATTTGACTAAATGAGCATTAGACTACTTTTTTTTCCTTTCTTTTCCTCCATGCCTGTCACCTTTGATAAACCACTGTTTGCCTAAGGAGACATATATAATAAGATATCTATAATAATTATTATTACAAGAGAAATATTAATTTGTCCATTGTTTGGTGTTCTCTTTGCAGAAATTCCATCTTTAAGTTCCTTAGTCAGTGCATTTGGAACTAAAAGTAATGTTTCCTATATTTGAATATTAATTTGAGCCTGGTATTTTTTCAGGATTATCTCATGTGATCTTCATAATAATCTGATGAGAAGGGGGGGAGTGCATGTTATCTTCTCCCTTTTTTAGATTAGGAAACAAGCACTGAGGCCTTTTCCCGAGACCACATGGCCATAAGTGTTAGACTTAGGATTCTCTATTCCTCTATCACTGTTTCTTCTACTCTTGGCTTTGAGAAGACCCAGTAAACAACATCTCTCTTTCCTACCCTGATCTGACGTAGATGAGAAATAAGACAAAAGAGGAAATGGGACATCAAAATATCACATTTACAATTTACTAAGCAGATGCTGGAGTATGAGCTTATAATACCTCCAAAATTAAATAGCCCTACACTCCCAGATATAGAAAAAGCTGGATGCCTACAGTCCTCCCCACAAGAGAGGCCCATCCCTTTGAAACGTACAGCATTGAGGAACAGAGCAGAGGCATGCTTCCTGTGGGCAGAAGATTAAGAGGAAGAAGGGGTTGGCAATGCATGCCCAATTAGTCTCCCTAGTACCCTAGTAAGGTAACTCACCCTACCTCCTTGGGGAGGAGGAAGGAGACGGTACAAAGGCTGGCGAGCTTAAGGGAGATCTCTCCTCATGAAATCCAAAGAAGGAGGAAAGAGTTGTTCCTCCTCTCACATATGCCATGCCATCTCTCAAATAGATTGTCATATCTGAAACACTGAGAGCACTCTGTCCTTCACCACCTTGACCTGCAACATTCTCCTGTCCCTATCTTATCTTCCTTATCCTCAGTTACCCAAGCCAGAAACCTAGCTGTCATCTTTGATTCCTTCCTTTATTCACCTACCATACTCAATCTATCAGAAAGTCCTTTTGATTCAGTCTTTAAAACAGATCTCAAGTCCATCCATTTTTCTCCATCTCTCCTGCCACAACTCCACTCCAAGTCCCCATTTTCTTTCTCCTAGATGATTGAATCTGCCTCATAATGGGTCTAATTCCACTCTTAGCCATTTCCCACAGAGAATGTTTATGAGGCAACAAGGAGCCCAAGCAATGGATAGGAAAGTGGGACCAGATTTTTCGAGAGACGTGTTATCCTAGTTACCTTCACTTTGAAGGCAAAGAACCATAGAAGACCTATGAGCAGGAGAGGGACACAGATCTGAGCTGCCCTGCACTCATCACCCTTGGGAACTTGGGCAGATGCCCTGCTCTCTGTGCACCTCAGAACCTTCATATGTAACATGAGAGAGCTGGGAAAATGATTTCTGAGAGTCTTCAAGCTCTAAAATTTAATCTTAATTACGGAATCGAAGAGCAGAAACCTAACAAAACAATACTGGGTATGAGTTGTAAAATTAACAGTTTTGTAATAAGGCATGCTTAGTTTTGAATAAGACTCATGTCTGAGCCACTCGTAGTGTTACCAGTGGCTGCTCCAGAATGTTACAGGAGGGGCTCAGGACTGCCACCTGGCTGGCAATATAGTCTAGGGGACTTGTAATAAAGCTCTATTTGTATAGCTACACATTATCTTTACATATCTTTGGGAAGGCTGGAGATAAGCCATTCCTTGGTATTGTCACTGGGTGATATCTTTAGGAAAGAAATGATTTGGGTTCAGGATTGCATTCTGGGTCTTCCCATTAACTGCAATAGAGGAGATAGCCAACTATTATGTAATAGGATCTGAGTCTCTTCATCTCCAAATCAGAAATCAAAGAAAGTTTTTCTGCATAATTATTCCAATCTAAGGACATTAATGAGTCCACAGGAACAAGATATGCCCTAGACAGAGGAACAGTGGGTAAAAAATATCAGGCAATGATCTTTCCCCCAAACTAACAGCTTCACAACCTATAATTCTACTATCATAGCTTAATTTCCCTCAGTATTTCTGGTTTTTCCAGCTGTGAGAATCTCCAAACATCTCTGAGAGCCCATCAGCTGTGAACAAGTTAATTAGCAGTTAACATGAACAGAAATGAATTGACCACTTGGTAAGAACAATAATGGGACCAGGATAGGTTCAAGGACTGAGAAGAGTAAAGAAAAGCTACCAAGGAACCAACGACGCCCAGACTAGTTCAGCTTTGCCAAAGACAAACCATGTTTAAGTCATGTCTGCCTGACTTCAATGGGGGCAATTAAGAGCCTTCCTCTAGACATCCTCTAACCTTCTAACTCTATGACTTTATCATTCTGAAGTTCTGACCCCAATTCTTACATTATGAAAACAAACAAGAAATTTAAGTAGAAAGAAAGCATTGATGATTCTTTTCAGAGGTCAATCACCTTTTCAACATATTTCTATATATTTGTTAGACAAATGCTCCAGGATTATACTGTAAGGTTTATAATAAAATCTTCCAAAAATGCCTCTTCATGTGGAGTAAACCTGATAAACAAGATAACAAGTAAACAAGATAATGGCACAAGAAAAGACTTCTGCTAGTAAAACTTCATCCTTACATTTTATAGTCCTTAAAGTGCCAACTGCTAATAGAATTTTTCAATTAACACACAGGCAAAGAACTCATTTTCAACTGGACTAAGCAAACCAAAGAAAAATTAATATGCTATATTCTAGGCACTATGCTAAGATTTAGTTATCTCATTTAATCCTCACAAAGCTCTGTGAGATAGGTATCATTACTTTCCACATTTTACATGTGAAGAAACTGGATTTTGGGAGGTTTAGTAAGTTGCCAAGGTTTACAAAGCTAGTAAATGGCAGAGCCAGGATCCAAGCCCAGGTTGTCTAACTTTGTCAAGACTGCACACTTTTACTACTATGGGAGATATTAAGGATTATACTCATGTCTTGTTCAGGTATTCAAGGTTGTAATAGTCCTGCCCATGAAAGAAGATGGCTCCTTGACAGAATAGGAAGTTCAAAAATCTATTAGAATGCCTTTCAGAAGGTGTGTTAGCAATTTACATCCATTGACGTGAGGAGTTGTTGATTATTTACAAGCAAAGATCGCAGGAATTGTATCATGTTTGGAGAGTTTGGGGCACGATGACTCAGGAAACTTCACTGCATGCAGTATAACCCATTAATGCCTGTGAAGGCAGAGTAATAAAAGTAGTAAGAGCTAACATTTATAAGAGACTTACTGTTTGCCAGGTATTGTCTTAAGCACTTTACATACTTCACGCAACAATTTTGTAAGGTAGGTCTATTATCAATCTATTGCACAGTTGAAGTAACTGAGGTACAGAGAGGTTAAGCAACCTCCCCACGATCACACTGCTAATAAGTTGGAGAGCCAGGGTTTGATCCCAGAATGTTTGGGGCCACAATTTGTGTTCTTGAGAACCACTACCTGCAGCCTCTGTTGTGGTGTGTAAACAATGAGTAATGAGCTATTCAACATCTTTTCATAATGCCCTTTACCAAAGTTGTGAGACAACTTTGACATGGACTACACAGTTGATATTTCTGGAAGCTGGGTTGTGAGTGTACAACATGGATAGTTCCTTTAAAGATGAAAGGTTTGAAAAACATCACAACTGCTTAGTACCTAAACCTACCAAGAAAATCTGTTTACATCATTAGGATTTAACTGGAGGAAATTGTTAAGAGATTTCCTGTGATATTTGAGAGATATTGATAATTTTTAAGGCAGAGATAGAATTATTCTCTGAAGATCTTATAATTGCATATATCCATTGTAGAGTAAGAGATGTACACTTGTTTCCAAGAAAAGATCTGGAGCTCTGGAGTATATAAGCAAGCCAATTATCCTAGAATAAATTGCTGTGAAACTTTTTGGAAACTATAGGTGAACTGTAAGTAAGGCATTGGAGTTAATAGCCATAACAGTGATTTATTGGTTCATCAGCTTTTTCCTGTTTGGCTAGAGGGGAAGTCCTTTGGGGGCATTTGTTGCTTTAGTCATGGGTTTGTTTGATTGCTGGGGACAGACACCCACTGAAGCAATCAGAAATAATAAGTGGGGTGAGGGATAACATCCCAGAAATAACATATAGGGAAATATCACTGAACTCAAGACAGGAAGTAAGTCAAGCCTTGTGGGGACAGAACTTGGGAATTGGAGAGTTCCTAATGCTTCTAGTCTGATTCCTGTTCTGTATTCTGAATGTGGTGGTATATTTGTGTGGAACTTGATTTATAAAATGCTTCAACCTACACTATCTCAATTCATCCTTACTGCTGTGAAAGGTAGGAATCATTATCCTCATTTAAAAAAGTGAAGAAACTGAGGCTTAGAAAAATTAAATGGACCAGAATTTTGGAGCTAAACAGTAGCAGAGCTGGGATAGGGAATTTAGGACTTCTGTCATTACATCCAGCATTTTTCACATTTCCCGAGAACTTCCTATATGACTGTGATCATGAGAGGTTTAACTCAGGGGAATATATGAGGAAATCACACATTGTACTTGCATATCATCCTTCTGTTTTTGGAAAATAAAATCAAATTGGGATTCTAGCTTCACTTTCTTTGGTCATTTCATCTTTTCTGTGAAATGGGCTGCACCTGGGGAAAGATATTTGCAATTCGTGGTGTGCCTATTCTTCATGAAACAAGAGCTTCAAGCTTTTGGGAGGCTTACTTGATTCTTCTGTGTTTTCCTTCTACGGAAGTCAACCTTTGCTAATATATTTAATTATAGACTAGAAAAAAATGTGACCGTGGTGTTGAGCTGGCCAGCAAGAAGAATGACAAACAGTATTAACTTCTGACTCTGTTCTAGTACATTAAATTGAACGTAAACTATTGTTTATTACCACTGACAGATCTCTTTATGGTTTTGGAGCTGCATTTAACAACATGGGCAGTGGCCCGGAGCACAAATGGCTAACTCTTCAAAGTAACATAGTATGGTAAAAAAATGCCCAAGCTTTAGACTCAAGCATCTCTGAGTTATTCACACTTTAGCACAGTTATTGGTAAATTACTTACACGATGTAAGTTAGTTACCTTTTAGCCTCAGGTTCCTTGTGTGTATAATGGGGCCAGTCATATTCACTTTGCATGGCTGTTGTGAATATTATATGAATGTAAAACACCTGGCCCAGATACTGGGTCCATGGTAGGCTCTTGGTAAATGATAGCCATCATTCTTATTATCTGAAGAATCGCTTAGCTCCATTATTACCTCAATTCCTTTACAATTTAAACAGATCGCAAGGCTCATTTAGTACCTCTGTTAAAGGCTAACCTAGCACATGCAGTGCTGGAGTAATTGGTATGACACTGTCTACTGTATGCTTGTCTGATGACTTAGAAGGCCAAGGTTGAAAGTCAAAGTCATGGATTGCCTGCTGCTGCAAAGCCAGATTGTGTTACTGTTCTCTCTTCAAGTTTAGTGTCAGTAAAATCCTGACTTGATTTATATATATACTTAGCACTGCAGGATTTGGCTAATATCTTGAATTTAGTGTGAAGGGAGTGGTTGTGGAGAAATTTCCTAAGGAATTCATGCTATTTATAAGGCATCAATGTGAATCATCTGCCCATGACAGATACTGTCTGTGAGGAAAATAGTATTGGTTCTTATCAAAAAGCATGCCATTCCTTAAATTCCACTTCACAAATGCGCACTGTGTACCTAATATCAGCCAGGTATGATTGTAATAGTGTAAGGCCACATTGCACGAACCACAACCAGAAATTGTCTCTATGACAATACATTAGAATCTATGTCTAAAGGCTTATAATTCATCCTTATACTGTAAAAGAAAAAAAAGCTATAAAATCTTTTTTTCCAGCATCTTTAAGATGCTACTCACCACCCACGCCCAAGGGGAGCAGTATCCCAGTTTCTCATCACAGGAATTTGTTTCAGGAGTTGCTTTCCACCATTTTGTGCCTCCCACCAAATGCTGTGAGTGTCCCAGTCTTCTTCTTGATACAGTGTACCTAGATTGTTCCTCTCTTAATTGCCCCTCTGATTGCTTTTTTTTTTTTTTAATGTTTGTCGTTTGTTTATTTATTTGGCCGTTCCACAGGGCTTGTGGGATCCTAGTTCCCTGACCAGGGATCGAACCCGTGACCTCGGCAGTGAAAGCGCAGAGTCCCAATCACTGGACTGCCAGGGAATTCCTGATTGACTGCTTTTTACAAGCACCTCTCACTTTTCTGATTTGGCCTTTTTTTCAAATGCTACCTCTGTTCGCCACCCTTTCCCACCTTTTGACCTCTCAAAAGCACATGATACCCATCCCTGCACCTAACCAAGGCTTCTGCTGTACCACATACTGATCCGGAGCCAGTGTCCTGAGCCCTCAGTTGACTGTTAGAGGAGACAGGAATAGAGCTCAGGCTTCCTGTCATGACCCATCAGAAGCACTTACCTTTCCTTGGGAATTTATTAAGAAACCTTGGCCAAGATGTATTGATTTTTGCATGATCAACCCATGGAAGATTATTTTAATTGTGGTAATTCCTTCTCATGATGGCTTTAAGGAGATGGTATTGTCTCAGATTATTACTGCAGCAAGTACACCTCTAAGCCAGTTACTTGCAAAAATATGGGTTATAAGAATTATTTCTCATCTGCTTTTATCTCAGTTGAATTTAAGGAATTTGTGGCTAGGGAATTTACAAGCTGTCATGATCCTATTTCATGCAAGAGGCCAATCTGAAAAGATGGTATCAAATGCTAAGGGCGACCTTGGGTGGATTGTTGGAGATGACAGGTCAAGGAGATTAAGGAGGTTTCTGTTCCTCAGTATGTCACTCTATGTCCTACAATGGAATCAATCAGGATGAATTATTAAGGGCCTTAAGACCTCTATTGAGGCTAAATTTAGGAGCATAAGACAAAAAACAACAGAGAAAATTTTATTCCACCTGTCTTTGCTAGCTGCTGTGGATCTGGACCAAAGTTGGTTCAAGTTTTTCTAATTAAGATTCAGACCACGTGCCATATAAAATCTGAGTACACAGTGTGGATTTGGAAAATTAAGCAGTCGTTTGTTAGTATCCAGGCTCAGTCACTTATTGCCCGTGGCCTTGGGTGCATTGCTTAACTGCTTTTTGCCTCAGTTTCTGTATATGTAAAATCTCTACCATGCAACTCCGATGGTATTCTTCCCAGTTGACAAGAGCAAAGCCATTAAAGGCATTAGAGTCTTCTCTCATTGGTGTTTTGGGTATATTTTCTTGGTACCCTGAACATTAAAATAGAGATTGGTGTTATGACTGCTTGGAAGTTCTGGAGTCCAATGTTGGTGAATTGTTTGGATATTTTTACCCCTAGTTGCCTGCTCCAGTGATTTAGTATGAGGTTGATATAGAGCAGTTTTGCAGGAAGAAGCTATGTCTTGCTTGGTTACAGTCTTCTTGCTCTAACTGTTGTTTTTTAAAAACTTCTATGTGACATAATAATAACTTTAGAGACTTCATAGCAGAATATCTTATATAATTTTAGGATTTTAAAATCATTTTTCTATTCTGAATATTACTTAACAAAATCACATACTGAGGCCCACTGTGGAGAGTGGAAGATATATCATCTAAAACTGATTACCTGTACTTTAATATCTTCTAATATGCATACAAGTTAATTTTGATTAGCCACTTACTCTTTAAAATTGCATTTGTAGAAATTTCTGTTACATCTTTTATAATATAAAATAGATAAAACATATAACTAGTGTGGATTTTATTTAATTCTATGTATCTTCAGAATTATTGCATATTTATGTGATATGTGAAGCCAGCTGAGCCTCTAGAAGAAAACTACCCTCTCTACCCATTGTCCCCTTTGCTCACAAAAGAAAGCATGCTCATCACCCTGATCCCTATAGAAACATAAAAAAATAATAGTAATATTTATACCATTTCTTTAAAATTTTTTCAAAAGAAAGCAAAAACTTCTTATGTGGGAAAATTATTTTTGTGTGGTCATGTAAAGCTTTTGTCAGATGATAAATATGGGTCTTATAAGAAACTTATGTTCAAGGGAGTCCTTGAATTCACAGGCAGGTACAGCTATTTGTATTGTGACATGTAGGGGGATAATGCTTGAAATTTTGTCTTTTCTTAGAGAAGAGGATATAGAGCAGGTAAACTGGACAGATAGTAGTTCAAAAGCAGAATTAAGTGCTTTGGTACCTTGACAGTGACATCTGTCATACAAAGGATTATGGAAAAACTGGAGAACTATTGCCACATGGACTTAAATATTGGCTTGTGCCACTTTTGAAAAAATTTTTTTTGCGTGTGAAGATAGCTCATTGTAAGTTTTATCCAGTTAGAGGTTAATATTTCTTTGGAGAAATGACATAGGTTGAAAAAATTCTGATTGCTTATTACTATCAATCTGTATTTGTTGATTAGATTATTAACTTAAAATTACATATCAGTAGTATCAAAGTCATAAAAGTTAATTGGGACAGAACAATGTGGAAAGAACTGTAGAGAAGGAAAGCAGTTCTGTTTAGTAGATTATCTGTAATATATGGTAATGTCAACACACTAAAAGAACGAGAAAAGTAAACAAATTGAGGTGTGTAATTCTCCGAATAAACATTCCATTTTAGTACCAGTAACTCAATGGAGTAAAGTTTTAGTTCCCATTAACACAGTGAGAGCTGGGTTGTTAACTGCTCATGTACGTTGCTAAAGCATACCCCTTGTACCCCTGCAAATTAAAGTAAAAGCAAAACGAGTGCTGAACATATTGGCAATGGCAAGAGCTTTGGATCTTCAGTTTTCATTGTATTGTCCATTGCCTTTATTGAAAATTATGAAATGTATTACATATCCAAAGGGCAGAAAATATACACGTACAGAGTAAAGAATAATTACAAACTGGACATCCTTTTGATTACTCCAGGTTAAAACATAAAACATTGCCATTACCCTAGAAGTTGTCTGCTGCCCCTTCACAACTTTACTGTCCTCTGTCTTGAGCCCTACCCCTGTTATCACCATCCTGTAATTATTCCCTTGCTTTTTTTGTTTTTATGGCTTTGCCACCTATGTATGTTTTCCTATACGATATGCAATTTTATTTTCTCTGTCTTTGAACTTTGTATAAATGGAATCATTCTATGTACAATCTTCTGTTTCTTGCTTTTTCTGCCCACCATTATGTTTTTGAGATTAATTCATGTTGAAATGCATAGTAATACTATCCACTGCTGTATAATATCTCTTTGAATAAATATATCACAATTTAGGGCTTCCCTGGTGGTGCAGTGGTTGGGAGTCCGCCTGCCGATGCAGGGGACACGGGTTTGTGCCCTGGTCCGGGAAGATCCCACATGCCGCGGAGCGGCTGGGCCCATGAGCCATGGCCGCTGGGCCTGCGCGTCCGGAGCCTGTGCTCCGTGATGGGAGAGGCCACAACAGTGAGAGGCGCACATACCGCCAAAAAAAAAAAATCACAATTTATCCATTTTATCGTTGATAGACTTTTGAGTTATTTCTAGGGTTTGTTGTTGCTGTTGTTTTTGCTGTTACAAATAATGCTGCTATAAGCATTTTGTACATGTCTCCTGGTTTACTTTTGTGGTATGTTGAGTAATGGCTTCTCAAAGATGTCCACATTGTAAACTTCAGAATCTGTGAATATCTTACCTCATAAGACAAGAGAGACTTTGAAGAAGTGATTCAGCTAAGGATATTGATATGGAGAGATTATTCTGAATTATCTGGGTGGGTTCAGTGTAGTAACAAGGGTCCTTACAATAGGGAGGCAGGAGGGCCAGAGTTTGGAAGATGCTGCCCTGCTTTGAAATTCAGTTGAAGATGGAGAATTGGTCCATGAACCAAGGAATGCAGTCAGCCTACAGAAGCTAGAAAAGGCAAGGGACTGAATTCTCCCCTAGAGCCTCCAGAAGAGATGCAGCCCTACCGACCTTGATTTTTAGGACCTCTGACCTCCTGAACTGTAAGAGAATAAATTTGTGCTGTTTTAAGGCACTAAATTTGTGTTTATTTGCTAAGGCAGCAATAGGCAACTAATATACTTGAGTGAGGGTTTCTTTGGAGCATATATATAGAAATAGAATTTGGGGAGTCATATTTTATGCACATGTCAAAATTACTGTTAATGACAAACTCTTTCCCAAAGTAGGGCTGACCAGTTACACTCCTTCTAGTGATGTGTTGGTTTCTGTTGCTCCACATTCTTAGTATACCTTTTTCTTACTGATTTGTAGGAGTTCTTAAAATATATGCATGTATCTTTCTAACACCCCTTACTGGTTATATATATTTCAAACATCTTCTTCTCTATTGCTTGCATTTCATTTTTAATCATGAGCTCAAGTTCTTAATTTTAATGCAATTTATCAATCTTCTCATTAAATTTTGCATTATTTGCTTCTTTTTTTTAATTTTAAGAAATAAAAGGTTATAAAGAAAAGCATTCTAGGGACTCCCCTGGTGGCGTGGTGGTTAAGAATCTGCCTTCCAATGCAGGGGATGTGGGTTTGATCCCTGGTCAGGGAACTAGATCCCACATGCATTCTGCAACTAAGGAGACTGCCTGCCACAACTAAGACCCTTCTGCAACTAAGGAGCCCGAGAGCTACAACTAAGGAGCCTGCCTGCTGCAACTAAGACCTGGTGCAACCAAATAAATCAGAAAAAAAAGAAAGCATTCTATATCATCTTTAGAAAATTTTATAATTTGGTATTCCATATGAAGTATTTAATCTAATGCAGTTCATTTTTGTGTTAGAATAGGGATACAACTTTTTATTTTCTTTTTGGATAAACAATTGACATAGTGTCATTTCCATATATAAGTAGTTTTCCATATTAGCATGGGTTTGTTACTAGACTCTCTATTCTTCTTTTGATCTATTAGTCTATGCCTGTACCAGTATCACACTGATTTAATTTCCATAACTTACAGTAAATCTTTGTATCTAGGAGGGGGGAGCTCCCAACCCCACCCCACATTTTGCTCTTCAGGAGTGTCTTGGCTTTTGTTGGCCCTTTATTTCATGTAAATTTTAGAATCATCTTGTTGAGTTTCACATGCACATAATACACAGTCTGATAGAAATTTTACTTGAATTGCACTGACATTGTAGATCAATCATGGAGAGAATTATGATATGCTTTATGATGTTCAGTCTTTCCACCCAATAATATGATAGATCTTCCTAGTTATTTATTTGTTCTTTAATATCTTCTAATAAAGTTTTTTAGTTTTCTCTTTAGAAGACTTACACCTTCCTTATTTTAAACTAGGTATTTTTAAATGTTTATTGCTATTTTAAATTGTATCTTTAAAAAACTTTACAATTTTAGCCAATTGTTGTGGGTCTCTAGAAATGCAATTTACTTTTGTATATTGATTTTGAATCTAACATCCTTCTTTTCTTTAAACATTTTAACCATTTTAAAAATTGAAGTATAGTTAATTAACATCCTTCTTACTAATTTAAATTTTTACTTTTTATTTTTTGCTTGCTAATACTTTATTGAAGATTTAAACATTTTTTTATTGAAGTATAGTTGATGTACAATATTATAAGTTATAGTTGGACAATATAGTGATTTGTAATTTTTAAAGGTTATACTCCATTTATAGTTATTATAGAATTTTGGCTATATTCCCTGTGCTGTATAATATATCCTTATAGTTTATTTTATACATAATAGTTTGTACCTCTTAATCTCCTACCCTTCTCCCTCCCCACTGGTAACCACTAGTTTATTCTCTATATCTGTGTCTGCTTCTTTTTTCTTATATTCACTAGTTTGTTGTATTTTTTAGATTCTGCATATAAGTGATATCATACATTATTTGTCTTTCTCTGCCTGACTTATTTCACTTAGCATAATACCCTCCAAATTCATCCATGTTGTTGCAAATGGCAAAATTTTCTTCTATTTTATGGCCGAGTAGTATTCCATTGCATGCGCGCGTGCACACACACACACACACACACACTTCTTTATCCATTCATCTGTTGATGGATACTTAGATTGCTTCCATATCTTGGCAATTGTAAATAATGCCGCTATGAACATCGGGTTGAAATTTTTACTTTTTAAAAATCCTTTTCCCTCGTGACATAGATACCTAAAAGTAAACTTTAAGGGAAAGGAAATTAGTAGTAACTAAGTTCCTACTATGTGCCAAATAGTCAACATAGGTGATCTCACTTAATCCTCACAACTATTTTATTGCTTATTTTTCTCAACAAACATTTATTAAATAACCCTTATGTGTTAAACTTTGTTTTTTGAGACTTTCTATGTAAGTGATCATATCTGTAAAATAATGAAGGTTTTTGTTTCTTTTTTTTCTAGTCCTTCAGCTTTTATTTCTTTTTCTTGATTTACTATGCAAGGTCCTCCAGAACAATGTAGAATAAGATTGATGAAGACAGGCATCCTTATATTGAACCTGATCTTACAGAAGATGCTCTCAGAGTTTCATTGTTAGATATGATGTTTCTGTGGGTTTTTTGGAATGCCCTTTATTGGGCTAAGTGCCTTCTATTCCCAGTTTGCTAAGGAGGTTGTTGCTTTTAGTTTTTTACATCACAGATGGATGTAAAATTTTATCCAGTTTTTCCTACTTCTGTTAAGATACAATATTTTTTCACCTTAACATGTTAACATGGTGAGTTACTTTCATTGATCTTCTCATGATAAACCAATCTAGGTTTCTTAGGAAACACCAACTTGGTCATAACAAATTATCTTTTTATCCACTGTCTGATTTGTTTTATAAAAATGTTTATTTTTTAGAGGTTTTGAATCTGTATTCATTCATTAGTGAGACTGGCCTATATTTTTCTTTGCTTATAATATCCTCATCAGGTTTTGAAGGCAAAGTTACATCACAAATGATTTTTTTCCCATTGTGTGAAATAGTTTGTATAAGATTAGAATTTCCCAATGCTCAAACATTTAGTAGAATTTCCTAGAAATCTGTCTGGATCCAGTGTGTGTGTGTGTGTATGTGTGTGTGTGTGTAATGGGACTATTTTGAACTACTGATTCAATTTCTTTAAAGCTTATAGGACTCTGTTAAGCTGTATATATCTGTATTTCATCTAAGTTTTCATGTTTATAGACACAAACTCATTCATAACATCTTATCTGTTTAATCTCTGTAGCAATTATAGCTTTGCCCCTTTTCATTCCTGATTAAAATTTTTTAAAATGCCTCTTTTTTCCCCTTGATTATTTTCTCCAGAGATTTGTATATTTTATTACTTTTCTGACCTCTGTTGATCCTCTTCATTATATGATTATTTTCTTTTTCATTAACTTCTACTATTATTTTTATTATTTTCTCTCATCTTGAGTTTATTTTGCTGTTCTTTTTTCTAATTCCTTATGGTTGTATGATCACTTCATTAAGTTGAGCTTTTCTTTTTAATGTAAGCATTTAAGACTAAACTTTAAGAACCTCTTTAACCGTGTCCTACCATTTTGGTACATAATATTTATATAATCCTGGTATTTTTCTAAATATTTTCTAAATAGTTTATAATTTCCATTTATTTTTTTTGGTTGATAGTTTGTTTAGAAATGTATTTTAAATTTTCAAGTATTTTTTCCTTTAGTTACATATTTTTTAATAACTAAAGTACATTAGGGTGAAATGATATGTTCTGTGTGATACCAGTTATTTCATATAATGATTTCAAATTGGCTAGCTTTATGACCTAGCTTTTAGTCAATTTTCATAAATATTCAATGTCAACTTGACCAGTTGTATGAAGTGTCTTCTTGTTGGGTGTAGTGTGTAGCCAGATGTATCAGATGTACTTGTATATGAGCATGTTGGTGGGTGGGTTATTGTGGGGGAGATAATACGCAATGATGCCCATTGATAATCTTTCTTTTTATGTAAGGCAGAGGGACTTACTTAAAAGATAGAGGGACTCACTAGTAAGTTTTAAAGTTGGAGTTTCCATAGATATTGGAAGTGTATTATAACTCTGTCTAAGAGAACATGTGGAGGGCTTTTAGATTTGAGCAGCCCAGGATTTGCTGTGGTTTCTGCTTTTGTTGTTCCATCCTATGCAGATCCTAAACCAGGGAAGAATTGTAGTTGGTTAAATTGATTGCTCATTCAATTGAAGCATCTCAGAAGTAAATTAAGATTTATAAAATGGTTCCTGACCCTGTTGCTTCTATGAGAGTAAATGCTAGCTGATATGTCCAATCTTTCTAACCCAGCAGAACCCAGACCTGCAAAATATGATGAACGGTATAATTGACTGGCTCTGCTAAGGGCTTGATCTAGTTCATAAAACAGCCAGTGCAGAGTTCTGCCAGCTGGCCTAGGAAATACCTGGAACAAGGCAGCAGGCAGGAGACCAGTTCTAGAAGGCACTAACCAACTCTATCCAAGATGGAATAACTTAGACAAAGCTGCCAAAAATCAGGCTGACTCAGTTCTCCAGTGTGTATGTCTAGAAGGCTCCTACTTACAAGCATTTCTTAGAAAGTATCTTGGTGCTTCATCCAGGAAAAGGCACCCTGGGTGCTGAGTCCACTCCTGTGTCTCTCTGGACTATTTATGAATAACTCCTGTTGATGAAAACAATCCTCTGGTGGAAACAAACCATGTGTTGATACCTTCAGTTTGATTCATCACTCTTACTCTCAAATCTGAGGGCTGGAGATACATGCCCCCATTATTTTGTGGAGCACATGGCCGTATACCTTCTGGAGGGAGTCTGAGTACTCTCAGCACAGCTGCTTATTTGCAGCCAAGCTAGGGTGAGCACCAGGGGAATAGAGCCTGGCCTAGGAACAGGAAAGAAAGGCTTCAGGGACACAGTGGCTGTCAGTGGGGAAAGGAATGTGCGTGGAACCAGCTAGCCCCAGGGATCCACCTGGAAGATCAGTGGGAAGTAGTGACGTGCTGCTTCCAAGTCCTCTTTGCAGTGGATGATGTGGCTTTTTCTAACCTGGGTTTTCAGTGGCTGAATGCAATCTTGTGATTGGAAGATTTGTTTTTATCATTTTCTTCCAAACTTACATCTATTGGTTTAATAGTTTGTTGAGAATTTTGTTTTATAAACCAATATGAGGCTACTAGTTTTTGGTTTCCAGTATTCATCCTTTTGGAAAATCAGATGTTTTCCACCATGATACTGTATACGCTATGCCAAATTAAGTTGCTGTGATATTTACCAGTTAAATGTGGAAAGGGTCAGAGGCTGAGAGAGTTGAAAGATCTATCCATTTCACATATCAGAACATTGCCCAACTATAGCATCTTGACAGTCTTTTTGTTCTTAGCTCTCTGTGATTTTCAGAAAATATCAAATTCCTTTAGCATTCCATGTAGCAATTCAGTTGGACTTAATTTTTATGGTAAAGAGTTTTGTAGTCAGGATGATAATGGCTTTAAAAACTAGGGACATTTAGATGGCTGCTATATCCTGCTAAAAGTATAGAGTGCTATGCTGTCTGTTTTTCACATATTTATATTACTTATGAAGATTGACTCACTGCCCTCTTGACAGTTGTCATTTGGTATATCTTGCCTATCTATTTTACTGGCAGTTCAATAGTATAAAGACTTCTGTCTTTTTGGAGGGCACTTCTGAAGCTGTAGTGCTGTCCTGAATGGTAATCTCATCACTTTGATGTAACTATGCTAATTAATACTGTTTTTTAAATTTCTTTTCCTTGTGTCACTTTCTCATGTCAGAATAAAATTATTTATAACATGTATAATAGTAACCTATAAACTTTTTTAGTGATATTGTGAATATACCATAACATAATCAATTTCCTGTTGAATATTTAGGTATTTTTCAATTTTTTCTTATGAATTCCTAGAAATAAAATTATTGTATTGAAAAGTATGAATATTTTAAAGGTTTTTGTTATTTACTGCCACATTGTCTTCCATATATATATTGCACTAACTTGTATTCTCTCCAGCAATGTATAAAAGTAGACTTTTATACAAAAACTTTTCACAAAAACTTTCAATAAATCTAGGTATCTTGACACCTCAAATTTTAAATCTTTGCCAATTTTATAGAAAAACTATAACTGTTGTGGTAATTTGACAGTTTTCAAATATTTATGTGAAATATGAGACAATTCTTTCCCATCAATTTTTTATTTTGTTAATTTCTGATTCTTACCCAGTGCTCATTTTCCCTCATTAATTAGTAAGAATTCTGTATGTTTAGGATTTAACACTTTGTCAGCCAGATGTGTTTAAAAATATTTTTCCAATTTTATTTTACTTTTAATTCTTTGTATTATTTTTTAGGTACTGAAATTTAAAATTTTTATTAGTCAAATATATTAGTGTTTATGTTTCCTCCTTTTGGTATTATGTGTTGAAAGACTTCCCTCTAGTGAGATCAGACAAATTTCCAGTTATATTCCTTCCATTCTTTTATTATTTTATTTTTGACATTTAACTTTTTAAATTATAAAAATGTTTTAATATAATTTCCAAGTAAAGTAAATGATGATTTAGTTTATAGTTTATCATGTCATTATTCATTCTTCTACTGAAAACTTTCAACCATTTGTACTTCTGATAAGACTCTTAGCTGAAATGAACAAATGAAAGAAATGGAATTAATCTTACTTTTATTGGCTGCTTTGGTTAAAGATTTGGTGGAAAAGAAGGCCAACATTTGAACATAAGGCCATTGACTTTTCTGAGTGCAAATTTAGGATTTACTTGATAATATTTGGGATATATGCATTCTCATATTATTGACTATTATAATTAATATTCAGACATTTTTCTCGTAGTATTTCATGTTAAAATAAGAAATGTGTCTTGGCAGGGTTTGAGTGATCTGTTCCACTTTTGTAATTCATCAAGAGATGAGTATATTTATCTTCAAATTCTGCTTGAAATTAATTTTGATGTATAATGTGAGGAAAGAATCTTACTTTTCCCAAATATGTAACTAATTGAATAATTTATTATTCTCTGACTGATTTGAAATGATACTCTTATGATTAAATACATTTATTCACACACATATATACATATGTATATATGCACGTATATATTTGGCATTATACTTTCATCAATTTTTCTATTTTTTGAACAAGTATCACATTGTTTTAGTTATTGTAGCTTTAAGATATATATATATATTTTTTTTTTTTTAAATAAATTTATATGTTTTTGGCTGTGTTGGGTCTCCATTGCTGCACACGAGCTTTCTCTAGTTGTGGCAAGTGGGGGCTACTCTTTGTTGCGTTGCACAGGCTTCTCATTGCGGTGGCTTCTCTTGTTCTGGAGCATGGGCTCTAGGTGCGTGGGCTTCAGTAGTTGTGGCATGTGGGCTCAGTAGTTGTGGCCCACGGGCAACAGAGCGCAGGCTCAGTAATTGTGGTGAATGGGCCCAGTTGCCCCACGGCATGTGGGATCCTCCTGGACCAGGTCTCGAACCCGTGTCCCCTGCATTGGCAGGTGGACTCCTAACCACTGCGCCACCACGGATGTCCCTAAGATATATTTTAATATTAGGTAATCATGTACTTTTATCTTCATATTCTCGCAAGAAAGAATGATTCAAAATGTTTTTAAAAACCTTTGAAAATAGGTTTTAAAAGGTTTTAGAATTTTTAGAACTTTTAAAGCAAACTTTAAAATTACTTTTTTTTTTTTTTTTTTTTGTGGTATGTGGGCCTCTCACGGTTGTGGCCTTTCCCGTTGCGGAGCACAGGCTCCAGACGCGCAGGATCAGTGGCCATGGCTCATGTGCCTAGCTGCTCTGTGGCATGTGGGATCTTCCCGCACCGGGGCACAAACCCATGTCCCCTGCATCGGCAGGCGGACTCTCAACCACTGCGCCACCAGGGAAGCCCTACTTTTTTTAAAACTTCTTTATTGGAGTATAATTGCTTAACAATGGTGTGTCAGTTTCTGCTTTATAACCAAGTGAATCAGCTATACATATACACACATCCCCATATCTCCTCCCTCTTGTGTCTCCCTCTCACCCTCCCTATCCCACCCCTCTAGGTGGACACAAAGCACCGAGCTGATCTCCCTGTGCTATGTGGCTGCTTCCCACTAGCTATCTGTTTTACATTTGGTACTATATATAAAGTCCATGCCACTCTCTCACTTTGTCCCAGCTTACCCTTCCCCATCCCCATGTCCTCAAGTCCATTCTCTACGTCTGCATCTTTATTCCTGTCCTGCCCCTACATTCTTCAGAACAATTTTTTTTTTTTTAGATTCCATATATATGTGTTAGCATACGGTATTTGTTTTTCTCTTTCTGACTTACTTCACTCTGTAGGACAGACTCTAGGTCCATCCACCTCACTACAAATAACTCAATTTCGTTTCTTTTTATGGCTGAGTAATATTCCATTGTATATATGTGCCACATCTTTATCCATTCATCTGTCGATGGACACTTAGGTTACTTCCATGTCCTGGCTATTGTAAATACAGCTGCAATGAACATTGTGGTACATGACTCTTTTTGAATTACGGTTTTCTCAGGGTGTATGCCCAGTAGTGGGATTGCTGGGTCCTGTGGTAGTTCTATTTTTAGTATTTTAAGGACCCTCCATACTGTTCTGTATAGTGGCTGTATCAATTTACGTTCCCACCAGCAGTGCAAGAGGGTTCCCTTCTCTCCACACCCTCTCCAGCATTTATTGTTTGTAGATTTTTTGATGATAGCCATTCAGACTGCTGTGAGGTGATACCTCATTGTAGTTTTGATTTGCATTTCTCTAGTGATTAGTGATGTTGAGCATCCATTCATGTGTTTGTTGGGAATCTGTATATCTTCTTTGGAGAAATGTCTGTTTATGTCTTCTGCCCATTTTTGGATTGGGTTGTTTGTTTTTTTGATCTTGAGCTGCATGAGCTGCTTGTAAATTTTGGAGATTAATCCTTTGTCAGTTGCTTCATTTGCAAATATTTTCTCCCATTCTGAGGGTTGTCTTTTGGTCTTGTTTATGGTTTCCTTTGCTGTGCAAAAGCTTTTAAGTTTCATTAGGTCCCATTTGTTTGTTTTTATTTCCATTTCTCTACGAGGTGGGTCAAAAAGGATCTTGCTGTGATTTTACTCATCGAGTGTTCTGCCTATTTTTTCCTCTAAGAATTTTACAGTGTCTGGCCTTACATTTAGGTCTTTAATCCATTTTGAGTTTATTTTTGTGTATGGAGTTACGGATCATTCTTTCACATGGAGCTGTCCAGTTTTGCCAGCACCACTTATTGAAGAAGCTGTCTTTTCTCCAATGTATACTCTTGCCTCCTTTATCAAATATAAGGTGACCATATGTGCATGGGTTTAGCTCTGGGCTTTCTCTCTGGTTCCATTGATCTATATTTCTGTTTTTGTGCCAGTACCATACTGTCTTGGTTACTGGAGCTTTATAGTATAGTTTGAAGTCAGGGAGCCTGGTTTCTCCACCTCTGTTACTTCTTCTCAAGATTGCTTTGGCTCTTAGGGGTCTTTTGGGTTTCGATACAAACTGTGAAATTTTTTGTTCTACTTCTGTGAAAAATGCCATTGGTAGTTTGATAGGTATTGCATTGAATCTGTAGATTACTTTGGGTAGTAGAGTCATTTTCACAATGTTGAGTCTTACAATCCAAGAACATAGTATATCTCTCCATCTGTTTGGATCATCTTTAATTTCTTTCATCAGTGTCTTATAGTTTTCTGCATGCAGGTCTTTTGTCTCCCTAGGTAGGTTTATTCCTAGGTATTTTATTCTTTTTGTTGCAGTGGTAAATGGGAGTGTTTCCTTAATTTCTCTTTCAGATTTTTCATCATTAGGATATAGAAATGCAAGAGACTTCCGTGCATTAACTTTGTATCCTGCTACTTTACCAAATTCATTGACTAGCTCTAGTAGTTTTCTGGTAGCATCTTTAGGATTCTCTATGTATAGTATCATGTCATCTGTAAACAGTGAATATTTTATTACTTCTTCTTTTCCAATTTGGATTCCTTTTATTTCTTTTTCTTCTTTGATTGCTGTAGCTAAAACTTCCAAAACTATGTTGCATAATAGTGGTGAGAGTGGACAACCTTGTCTTGTTCCTTGTCTTAGAGGAATTGGTTTCAGTTTTTCACCATTGAGAACGATGTTGGCTGTGGGTTTGTCATATATGGCCTTTATTATGTTGGGGTAAGTTCCCTCTATGCCTACTTTCTGGAGGGTTTTTATCATAAATGGGTGTTGGATTTTGTCAAAAGCTTTTTCTGCATTTATTGAGATGATCATATGGTTTTTCTCCTTCAATTTGTTAATATGGTGTATCACAGTGGTAGATTTGCATATATTGAAGAATTTTTGCATTCCTGAGATAAACCCCACTTGGTCATGGTGTATGATCCTTTAAAGTGCTGTTGGATTCTGTTTGCTAGTATTTTGTTGAGCATTTTTGCATCTATGTTCATCAGTGATATTGGCCTGTAGTTTTCTTTCTTTGTGACATCTTTGCCTGGTTTTGGTATCAGGGTGATGGTCACCTCGTAGAATGAGTTTGGGGTGTTACTCCCTCTGCTATATTTTGGAAGAGTTTGAGCAGGATAGGTGTTAGCTCTTCTCTAAATGTTTGATAGAATTCGCCCGTGAAGCCATCTGGTCTTGTTTGGTCTATTTGTATTTTCTGATTGGTCTGTTTATATTTTCTGTTTCTTCCTGGTTCAGTCTCAGAAGGTTGTGCTTTTCTAAGAATTTGTCCATGTCTTCCAGGTTGTCTGTTTTATTGGCATATAGTTGCTTGTAGTAATCTCTCATGATCTTTTGTGTTTCTGCAGTGTCAGTTGTTACTTCTCCTTTTTCATTTCTAATTCTATTGATTTGAGTCTTCTCCCTTTTTTCCTTGATGAGTCTGGTTAATGGTTTTTCAATTTTGTTTCTCTTTGCAAAGAACCAGCTTTTACTTTTATTGATCTTTGCTATTGTTTCCTTCATTTCTTTTTCATTTATCTCTGATCTGATGTTTATGATTTTTTTTCCTTCTGCTAACTTTGGGTATTTTTGTTCTCCTTCCTCTAATTGCTTTAGGTGTAAGGTTTGTTTGTTTGAGATTTTTCTTGTTTCTTAAGGTAGGATTATATTGCTATAAACTTCCCTCTTAGAACTGCTTTTGCTGCATCCCATAAGTTTTGGGTCATCTTGTTTTCATTGTCATTTGTTTCTAGGTATTTTTTAATTTACTCTTAGATTTCTTCAGTGATCTCTTGGTTATTTAGTAACATATTGTTTAGGCTCCATGTGTTTGTATTTTTTAGTGTTTTTCCTGTAATTGATATCTAGTCTCATAGCATTGTAGCCAGAAAAAGTACTTGATATGATTTCAATTTTCTTAAATTTACCAAGGCTTGATTTGTGACCCAACATATGATCTATCCTGGAGAATGTTCCATGAGCACCTGAGAAGAAAGTGTATTCTGTTGTTTTTGGATGGAATGTCCTATACATATCAATTAAGGCCATCCTTTTTAGTGTGTCATTTAAAGCTTGTGTTTCCTTATTTATTTTCATTTTGCATGACTGTCCATTTGTGAAAGTGGGCTGTTGAAGTCCCCTACTCTGATTGTGTTACTGTCAGTTTCCCCTTTTATGGCTGTTAGTATTTGCCTTATGTATTGAGGTGCTCCTATGTTGGGTGCATGAATATTTACAATTGTTATACCCTCTTTTTGGATTGATTCGTTTATCATTATGTAGTGTCCTTCTTTGTCTCTTTTAATAATCTTTATTTTAAAGTCTCTATTGTCTGATATGAGAATTGCTACTCCAGCTTTCTTTTGATTTCCATTTGCATGTAATATCTTTTTCCATCCCCTTACTTTCAGTCTGTATGTGTCCCTAGGTCTGAAGTGGGTCTCGTGTAAACAGCATATATATGGGTCTTGTTTTTGTATCCATTCAGCCAGTCTGTGTCTTTTGGTTGGAGCATTTAATCCATTTACATTTAATGTTATTATCAATATGTATGTTCCTATTACTATTTTCTTAATTGTTTTGGGTTTGTTATTGTAGGTCTTTTCCTTCTCTTGAGTTTCCTGCCTAGAGAAGTTCCTTTAGCATTTGTTGTAAACCTGGTTTGGTGGTGCTGAATTCTCTTAGCTTTTGCTTCTCTGTAAAGGTTTTCATTTCTCTGTCGAATCTGAATGAGATCCTTGCTGGGTAGAGCAATATTGGTTGTAAGTTTTTCCCTTTCATCACTTTCAATATGTTCTGCCACTCCCTTCTGGCTTGCAGAGTTTCTGCTGAAAAAGCAGCTGTTAACTTTATGGGGATTCCCTTGTATGTTATTTGTTGGATTTCCCTTGTTGCCTTTTTTTTTTTTTTTTTTTTTTGCCGTACGCAGGCCTCACACTGTTGTAGTCTCTCCCATTGCAGAGCACAGGCTCTGGACGCGCAGGCTCGGCGGCCATGGTTCACAGGCCTAGCCTCTCCATGGCATGTGGGATCTTCCTGGACCGGGGCACGAACCCGTTTCCCCTGCATCGGCAGGCGGACTCTCAACCACTGCGCCACCAGGGAAGCCCTCCCTTGTTGCTTTTAATATTTTGTCTTTGTATTTAACTTTTGATAGTTTGATTAATATGTGTCTTGGCATGTTTCTCCTTGGATTTATCCTGTATGGAACTCTTTGTGCTTCCAGGTCTTGGTTGACTCTTTCCTTTCGCATATTAGGGAAGTTTTCAACTATAATCTCTTCAGATGTTTTCTCAGTCCCTTTCATTTTCTCTTCATTTCTGGGATCCCTATAATTCGAATGTTGGTGCATTTAATGTTGTCCCAGAGGTCTCTGAGACTGTCCTCAGTTCTTTTCATTCTTTTTTCTTTATTCTGCTCTGTGGTAGTTATTTCCACTCTTTCATCTTCCAGGTCACTTATCTGTTCTTCCGCCTCAGTTTTTCTGCTCTTGATTCCTTCTAGAGAATTTTAATTTCATTTATTGTGTTGTTCATCACTGTTTGCTCTTTAGTTCTTCTACGTCTGGGTTAAACGTTCCTTGTATTTTCTCCATTCTAGTTCCAAGGTTTTGGATACTGTCATTACTCTGAATTCTTTTTCAGGTAGACTTCCCATTTCCTCCTCATTTGTTTGGTCTGGTGGGTTTTTACCTTGCTCCTTCATCTGCTGTGTGTTTCTCTGTCTTCTCATTTTGCTTAACTTACTGTGTTTGGAGTCTCCTTTTCGCAGACTGCAGGTTCATAGTTCCTGTCGTTTTTGGTGTCTGCCTGCAGTGGCTACGGTGTTTTTAGTGGGTTGTGTAGGCTTCCTGGTGGAGGGGACTGGTGCCTGTGTTCTGGTGGATGAGGCTTGATCTTGTGTTTCTGGTGGGCAGGATTGTTTCTGGTAGTGTGTTTTGGGGCGTCTGTTACCTTATTATGATTTTAAGCAGCCTCTCTGCTAATGGGTGGGGATGTGTTCCTGTCTTGCTAATTGTTTGGCATAGGGTGTCCAGCATTGTATTTTGCTGGTCATTGAGTGGAGCTGGGTCTTAGCATTGAGATGGTTATCTCTGGGAGAGCTTTCGCCATTTGACATTACATGGAGCCTGGAGATCTTGGTGGACCAATGTCCTGAACTTGGCTCTCCTACCTCAGAGGCACAGATCTGACACCCCGCCAGAGCACCAAGACCCTCTCAGCCACACGGCTCTCTCTGGGCTTCTATTTCAGCAACAACAATGTGACTGAATGGTGTAGGCCACTTTTTTCACCAATTGTCCGAGGAGAAATCTAAGATTACTTTTTAACATTAAACTTTTGTCAAACAAAAACAGTAACTTCCACATATTAATCGTAAAACCTTAATAAAATATGTATTAAAATATAACTTATACACTTTGATACTAGAAATTAGTGTATTTGCCATAAATGTGGGAAAGTCACAATCTTATTGATACAGCTGTTTACCAATTAGTTACATTTGGGGGCCAACTTTTCTGGTTGTCTCAGTTGGTCACAGTGGGAAGAGTAAAATAGGCTTTCTGTTGGAGGTGGTCCTTGTTGGGTTTTTTTTTAAATCCAGAGCTTTTATTTAATTTTCCTTTCAGTTTTATCCAGATTTAATTGACATACAGCACTGTATAAGTTTAAGGTGTACAGCATAGTGATTTGACTGAAATACATCATAAAATGATTACCACAGTAAGTTTAGTGAACATCCATCATCTTGTATAGATACAAAACTAAAGAAGTAGAAAACAAATTTTCCCTTGTGATGAGAAGTCTTAAGATTTCCTCTCAACTTTGAAATATGACACACACAGTTTTCATTATATGATGTTGTACATGATATCCCTAGTGCTTATTTGTCTGATAACTGGAAGTTTGTGCCTTTTGACTACCTTCATCCAATTCCCCCTGCCCCCATGCCCTGCCTCTGGTAACCACAAATCTGATCTCTTTTTCTATGATCCTTGTTAGGTTTTAACAAATAAATGAGACCAAATCTCTGGTGTGTCTCTGTTAATCTAATCTGTACCCCTGATTCAGATCTGGCTTTTCATGCATCACTCTTTTGACCTTGGCTTTCCCTATATTCCCTGGTTCCTGACTGTTTGGCTTTGAATCACAGCTCCATGTTGACAATCCCTTGT